>NC_084980.1:5999160-6612910 GCF_963691925.1 Scomber scombrus
TCTCTCTCTCTCTCTCTCTCTCTCTCTCTGCTTCCTCCATTCAAGCTCATGCAACATGATCTGTGCTGACATCAGCACATAGTAAACAGTTTCTTTTCAATTTTAAAGAAAAATGTATTGCAAAATAATGAAAATAAAAGAAAAATAGCTCAAAATCGATATTGCGATAATATTGTAAGAATGACTTGCTGCTGTCACAAACTCTTTACACGATGAGATTTTTGATAGATGATCATAAGTAAAGTGGATATAATGACTGAGTAGATAAAGACAAATAGAGCAGCTAGAACAGTCTAGTTAGTTCAGAAAATGACATCCCTTTACTGTAATGCAGCATTTACTAGTGATATAATGATATTACAATTCCCAAAATCTGAGACGATATCCAGTTTCATATCCTCATATTAATATAATATTGATATATTGCCTCCAACAATAAGTCACAGCCTACACCATACAAAATGTTTGCTTAGGCTGAAGTGGAAGTAATATGAGCTAAATAATAATAAATTAAAGACACTGTATGTTAAACACTACTACTACTACGTAATTATTAAGGCCCAACTGATTTTTGGGGCAGATACCGTTACCGATATTAGGGAGTAGAAAAATTCTGATATCAATATATCGGTTGATAATCTTAGTAAACGTCACTGGGAATTTAATAATTATAAATAACTATGTATAAAAAAACACAGGGGGAAAAAAGTATGCATAAATCAAACTTGAATTAATAAATAATGATCAAATGTACATAAAATTCTGCCTATATAACCTTTAAAAAAAAAAAAAAGTGTGTAATGGACAGCATATACACCAATACCAATGTATCTGATAGGCCGATATAGGCTGATAATATCGGCTGACTGATATATCGGTCGGGCTCTAGTAAATATATATTCCATCTGTCTCATTCTTTACCACACCAAAGTAAACATAGATCTAATCATTTATTAAGAGAAAACAGAACATGAATTGCTACAGTAAAATATGTTGAGAAAGAGTTGGGTGAAGGGATGGTTTAGGATAGATGTTAAACATAAATGTGTTAAAGCTTTAATTCTGTCCATAATTAAACATTCTAAGATGTATAACTTGCTATAAAATGAGTGATTTACCAATTACTGCAACATAAAAAGGTCTGCAAGTATGTCTTCCTTTCAATCTGAAGAGAGTTTTCTGGCACAAATTTACCTACCTCCAAGTTGTGTTAGAAATGGGACATTTGCATCAATCTGACATTTCCTGATGACAAAAGTATATTGTGAGTAAGCAACACTCCCTTACATTGTTGGTGCATAAAACATCAGAAGTGTTTCTGGTTAAGCCGGATGAATTGAGGGGTCCTTTGGCACTGCCTTCAAGTCACAGTCTGGCATGCTGTGTTTTTACACTATCCTTATTTTACCGTTTATGTGTAATCTACAACATTGGCATTAAAGATAATTTTAGGCAGGAATGAGGCGTGTGGGAGTCTTACACAGTATGCATATGGTTAGCAGTTTTAATCCTTGTTCAGCATCTACACAGTGTCCAAGTATGAAGTTATTTCTCTTTTACAAGCCTCTGCTGCCCCCTACTGGAGAAAGAAGAGACTCTTTGGTCAAAAACAACTTCAGCTTTGAGCATGCCTCCCATGTAACAGTGATGTTTGAGGTGATCCATGCAATCCAGTCACCATGTCAACCCCTTAAAATCTGAAATGAGTTAAAGACAAGAAAGGTAGATCTTTTAACAAGGTATTGGTTAATGGAGTCCCTAAACTGTCCATGGCAATATAACACACAAAGTTAACACACTATGGCTGCTGATCCACACTGATCACACACACTGATCCACAAATGAGTTAGCACTCCACAAGCAACATTGCCATCTACAGAGCCAAGCTTCCAGCATGGTTATGTTAACAAATTGCCTATTTCAACACCCAACAGAGCAATAAAAGCATCCACTTGGACTTTTTGGACACCTGGTAATTCACATATTCACTCATCTTTGCTTTAGTTCCAGTCTCTACCATCCATAGAGAAAAAATGTATGGAACTTCAGTTATTAACCTGGTCAGGCACTCCAGTACTAGTTAAGATGCATGTCACATAACTGCATCATCTGTGGATTGTGGTTTGGGCAGCTGAAGGACTTCACCTAGGGTCTCAAGACCACTTTGGGCAGAGAGGGCAAGGTCACTTTTGGTAGATTTGGGGAAGTGGCCCTGGTTGTGCTGTTTGACACCCTTGCTAGACAGGCAAGTGGAGAGTGTGTGTCAGATTCAGGGCCCATTCTAGGTTTGTTAATCAAAAACATGAAAGTGGACTAGCCAGCACATGTTTACATTGTCAGCAAGTACCTGAGGCTGGTGCCTAACATTGCAAACAACCCAACAAGAACGAGGGAAAAGACAGAAAGGTATAGGCAATGTGTATTAGTTTTCCATTAGTGAATGTGTGTACTCAGTGGCAGATGATGTGATTTGATTGTCTGTTTATCTCACAAAAGTACATAAAGCAACTCATAATTGATGACAAATCTTTGAGAAACTTGGGAACAAATGGCAGGTTACACATGATGGAAGACGTTTCATTAGTCAAAGTGGTACTGGGGCAGTTTTTTGCAGCTTCACTTCCTTTGCATCAAAAATGCTACGGCTAATGAGTTAATTAAATCTGATGCAAAACCACCCTGTGATGTTATCTTGAATCCCAACTGTGACCCAGAGGCAGCTAGCAAAGAATTTTTGGCTGACATGCAAAAATCTGACAACCACACCCAAGACGCTTTTGAAAGATGCAAGACAAGAAGGCTAGAGGCACCAAAGACATGACTGCACCATGTTACCCACCTCGTTGTGTTGAATGCTTTAAAATGGAGATACCACTGAGTCAGTGATTGCTCAAACAGAGGATTTTGACCTGAAGGCCTAGGCACTTGGAAACTGGTCTGAGTAGTTCACTAGCACATTTTATAAACACAGCTGTATGCCTAATAGGAATTTCTACATGCTATAAAAATTAATTAGCATGTAAGATTTACTTGATTTTGGTGTCAAGTGGGCAGCCAGAATCTCGTCCACTGGAGGAATGTTGGCTGGCCCTGAAGACTCCATATCCTCCAAGACTAATATCTTGGTAAATGGCAATGACAGCAGAGCCTTAGAGGATGTGTAGGACTGTGTGAGCTTATGCACAAATTTGGGGAAAACAGACAATTTGTGTCTCATCACTGCAAGCTGTTGTGGGAGAAAATAATTTCCTGCTCGCCGAATTAGCTGTTGGCAGACAGCCACAGCACTTCAGGGCAGTCAACAGCAGCACATGTCGGTCAAGGCCGGGTTGGTACCATCGGTCTTCAGTGCTTGATCCCCAGCATCTCCTATCCCACATCATTTCCTGCTGATTCATTTTTATTTAGGAATTTTATCAAATAAATCAGCAGCATGGTGACTTATATTTTCTTATTTTCGCCTTTCACTCAAATAAACACAATAAATAACCCCAAAGTTTTTGATTTGAGCTCATAGAAACAATTCTGAAACATTGGCTTGACATGCAAAGTGGACTGTATATTTTACTTTTTTTCCCCTCATGAAAACCATGCCAGTACATAAAGCCAAAGGCCATGCTTATTAATAGTCCAATATGAGCCATATCTTAGCTGAGGTCTTACTGGGTATGTTGGGTTTACATAAAATAATCAGTAATCAAACATTCTGTGTTTGCTGCTATCTACCATAATATAAAAAAGGGTTTGATACCTAATAAATGAATTTAGTTATTCATTACATTATGTATTCACCAAAGTAAACTATTATTTTAACTATTATAGTATTATCATCTTTCTGATGGGATATTCAAGTTTTTCATATTCAACTTGAACATACATAGGCTACATGTAACTGACTCATGCGTAACTAGTAGTGAGGAAGTATGAGGCAACTCAGTAATTATAACATTTACTTTTATGGAAATATTGTACTTTTTTTTACTCTATCATATTTTTCTGTCTGCTGTTATTTTTGCAGATTAAGAATTTACATGCAAAACATGTAAACAACCATAGCCTGCTGCTAATGCTGCCAAACAGCATATAAAGTAATTCAAATTGGCTCCAGCTCAACTAGATACAAGATTCAAATCCTGCTTACATGTTTATGCATCAGCCATAATAAAATATGATGAATAATAATATAACACTGACATGAATCTGCTGAATAATAAGTATTTTGATGATAATGCTAATGCACTTTGACTTAAATTAAAAAAAAAAAAAAAAAAATACTTTTTCTGCGCACAGTCCTAATGCCAAGAATGCATTGTTATAACTTTAATAATGCATACAGATTAAAACATATACACATAAAAAATAATTAAAAATGCATTTTGAACATGACTTTATTGAATTGTAGTTGTGATGATGGTGATGATTGTGTAGCTTTCTGAAGGGGGAATTTGGGCTCTATAATTGAATGATGCGCGCGCACACACGCACAAGAACACGCACAGCAGGGTAGTTGTCGGCACACTTGTGCAGCGGGTCGCAGCTTTGTCAGTGACTGAGTCTTTGGAGAGGATTAATACAGCCTAAAGGTGGAGCAAAAATGTGAAGGTTTGTGTCGGACGGGCGTGTAATCTTTTGAGCTCTTTGAGAGACAGACAGAGATGGAAATGACGAACTCTTTGCTGTCGGACTTGGAGCATTTTGGGAAGAACTGATGAGCTGAAGAATACGTTTTTCCCCTCACTAATGGGACCTGACGGCTCCGTGTAGTTCAGACAATTTAATGGCAATATTAGAGATAGAGCAACTCATCCTCAGGGAACAGAAATGCTGCACAAACTTCTGCTGCCCATCGGTAAGTTTCATGTTTTATAATCTACCTACATATGTTTTTAAACTCAAGTTATTAAATGTGTGTATGAACAGTATATGTTTGTAATCCTATAGTATGCTGGTTGTCCATATTTCGTTTTCATGTGCTTCCAACTACATTATGTGTTGTGTTTTTTCTGACTAATAGCAAAACAATCATCTTTAATCTTCTCTTTCAGCTTTAGCAGCAGTCCTCATCCTACCTGAGCTGTCAGGTGCTACAGCCACCAAAGCAAAAACTCAAGGTATCATCCAGAAATATTGTAACTCTTCGTTAATTATGTAGAGGAACACAGGAGGATGTAGGAAGACTCATTATGAACTACACATTTGTGTATGCCTCCTTTAAATTTGAAAAATGAAACTGATCAGCATTTTTCACTGCTTTGTGGAATTTTTAGAGTAAATATTTATAAATTATTATATAGGAGCAGCCGAGTGGTAAAAGAGCATACCATTTATCCGCATGTCCCTGGTTCGAGTCTGGCAATGGACCTTTGTTGCATGTCATACCCGTTTCTCTCCTCTTGTTTCCTGTGGGCCTCTCTGCCACCAACTGTCAAATAAAGGCAAAAAAGCCCCAAAAAATCAGTAGGTTGTTCAGTAATGAACATAGTGTAAATAATCTAGAATAACATCTTAAGTGCTATTATTCTGTGATATATCAAACTCAAACTGTGTTTTCTAACATAAACCACAACTAATGGGCAAGTTGGACATACTCTCTAGAATCTAGAGTCGTATCTTAAGTGCTCTTATTCTGTGATATATCAAACAGATCAAACTCAAACTGCATTTTCTAGTGTAAGCCATAGCTAATGGGCAAGTTGGACATGCTCTCTCATATTCAGCTGTCTACAATCACACTTTCAAGTCATTTTCAGTCACAAAAGTGAAGATAATTTGCTCAGTTATACTATTTATACAACAACAAATCAACTGCATTTTCAGGGTTTAAAGATAATAATAAAAAGAAAAAATACAAACAGCTTTACAACTTGTGTTGAGCTAAAAACTTTTATCCATCTGCTCAGTGAAGAACAACTCAGGTGTGACACCCGCTGGGCAGTGTGGGACTTGGATAAAGGAGCCTGATGGAGGGTATTTCACCTCACCCAACTTCCCAGAGAAATACCCTGCTGAGAGGGAATGTGTGTACATTATAGAAGGTGAGGCTTTCATCTTTATCTTTTTATACTCTCCACTCCTGCTTCACCTCTTCTACATTTATCTCACCTGCTCTCAACCTCTCCTCCTCCTCTCAGCTGCTCCTCGCCAGTGCATCGACTTGTTTTTCGATGAGAAGTATTCCATCGAGCCGTCCTGGGAGTGCAAGTTTGACCACATTGAGGTCCGCGATGGACCCTTTGGTTTCTCGCCCATCATCGGTCGTTACTGTGGGCAGGAAAGCCCCGCCTATGTCCGCTCCAGTGGGAGGTACCTGTACATTAAGTTTGTGGCTGATGGAGAACTGGAGTCCACTGGTTTCTCTGCCCGCTATAACTTCACACAAGGTGAGTAATGCGTGATGCTGTGTGTCCAACTATCTAGAGAGGACTAATGGTGGGCTATTTTTTAAATTTACAGTGCTAATATTCATGTTAAGACAGCTTTAAAGGTGCACTAGTAAATATTTTTATATCAACAATAGTTCAAATGGCCACATGTGATATAAAAGTGGTGGCTTGTAGTAACAAATGACCACCCGCCTATCCAGTTCGTCGTAGATACTGAGCATGTTAGCATCTTTAGCGTCACTTTAATGTTTTGGTTCAGTCTCAGCCTTGTTTCCGACAGCAACAGGATTTTTTTTTCTGATAAAGCTCTAATAAGTCAGTATATGCTACCTGCCCAGCACCAAATAGAAAAAGTGAGTGAATAAGTGGAGGAGGTGGTGGAGACCCAAACAGAGCTAAAAGGAGAGTGAATATTGGACTTACATTCACATGCTGGCTATATACATGAATCCAAATGATTGACAATTCTGCTCTGTATCTGTCCTATCACTGTCCTGTAAAAATCATGCATTTTCAAACATGTCAACTTTTCATGAGCTAAAAAAAAATGCTGGTTGACCATAAATTTTTTCATCTAGATTGTTTATTTATTAAGACGTAGGAGACATTACTCATATCATAAAGTAATACTATATCTCTCAGTTTATCTGATTTTTTTTCATAACCAAATGTATATATAATACTATAACCTCTCTCTATGGCAAAAAAAAAAGAGGAACATTTTATACATATTTCACATAATTTTGCATCTCTGCTATATTGTTATGCTTATATCATATGTTCATACAGTATGATGTTGATGGTAATACTACACCTTTAAGCCTTCAACTACTTTCCTTGGTGCATTCTCCCAATCCAGTACCCTGCTGTATTAGTTGCCACATGCCAAAACAGTACCTCTCTCACTGGTCATATGGGCCAATCAAAACATACATGAACACACATTTGCAAGCACACTGGACATTTAAATGTCAATTGGCACAATGTAGTATATCACATACATACAGTATACACCTCTGCTGTAGCTGTAGGTCAGCATCTTTCAGAATTTGCGCTTTTAAAAGGAAAGACAGAGTAAAGTGTGTGAGTTATGATTCTTACTCGGGCCACAGAAAAAGCTTGTAATCCTTCAACTCCATTAAATGATCTGCAGCGATGTACAATACAAGCTATTGCTTTATTGTTGTCAAAAATGTGCGTATTGCAACTTTAATAGTGGTCTGGTTGCATGCTGCTGGGGATGTTCTCTCATTTCCATTTGCAGTGCAGGCACACCAGCTGCAGCTGACGGGGGAAGAGGAGGGCAGCATTTCTTCAAACGCACGCACGCATGCACACGCGCACACACACACACACACACACACACACATGGGCACTTGTTTCCTCAGTCACACACACAAGAGTTAATGAAAGCTTGTCTTCAGGGGAATACAGCTTGTCAGTGCTGAGCCGCAGTAGCAGCTTAAGGCAATCGGAGGCCGAGGCTTTATTAACAGCAGATTTTATAGGCCACCTACGCTGACGAGGGGCAGAGATTAATCTGCATCCCCCTGTCCATCCAGCCATCCCGCCACATTTCTTTCTTTCTTTCTTAATATGATTTTGTGCCCCTATATCATCTTTGTTTTCCTCAAGGGATGTTCCAGTTTCAGACTATAAATTTCAGCAAGTCCTTCCCACACACACTAATTGCTGAAGTTGCCGGGGGACTGAGGTCATGTCGGGAGCTCAAAGCTATTTTTCTGAAAGTTTCAGGCACCATTTCTGTATTATTTCATAACATTTTACCTTATATTCACCTAACTTCGCCGTGTCAGCAACTTCTTCAACACACTCTGCAACATACTATAAACTATGCTACGGACTATCCCTTTAAGAAGATACTTTTCATTACTGACAGATCAGGAGACGCTGTTTTCTGTCTGTTTACATCAGATGTAATGAGTCTCTCATGCCAAATGCTAATCTCCTGTCTAATTCCACTCATTGTGGGTGGCAGGAGAGAATTCACATTCAAACATACCCACACAACATTTTCTAAACCTAGAATTTTTAATTACACATTTCATAAACTGAGACTTAACCTTTAAAATATATTTCATATTTTTCATCATCATCAATAAATCCCTTGAAAAGCCCAACCAAGCTATGTGTTACTTTGTAAGGGTGCACTATGCAGCAACATTTGGTTTTGATCCAATATCAAGTAATACAGGACTCAATCACTGATACTTTATTATTAAAAGCAGCTTGTGTACTTAAATGTAGCTGAAATAACAAAATAATTAGGTCTATAATCTATAATACACTTCATATAGCCTAAATATAGGAATCCTATAGACTACCTTCAACAGTTACACACGAATTCAGCCATTTTCATATTTCAGGTTTGAGATTTATTATTTCATTTAGATTGCAAGTTTCAATGGGCTGAATATATCATGTGAATGTCAAAATATAGTCTATATTTAGTCTGCTAGAGTAAAAGCTAATGAATTACAGTTTGAAAATGTAACATGAATCAGTGCTGAAAATCTGATTTGATTGATGTATTAATTTCTGTCTACTGTTTTCTGTATACCTGGATATTTCCTTTCCTCTCTGAAAATACTCTGCCAGTCTCTGTCCCTGTTAAAACTCAGACTTCTCTTTCTCATGGTTTTGTGTGACTTTTGACAAATTGATGGTGTTGCTGCTGTAGCAAACAGACTTCCTATATGACGGCCCCCTTTCATTCAGCCATCACTTCATTCATGTGCTGGAAATGAATGTCTACTTTTCTTACTTGTTGTGACATGGTTTCAAGTATTGTTACCTTACAGAGCAGGAAGCTGTGCACTGATTGGCATATCTTCCTGTATTTCAGTAAATTGTCATACATAGTCAATACACTCACGTACAATATTTAATTTAAGGGCTGGTATGCACAGCCCTTTTTAAAGAATACATGTTGCATTTTTCTCATGTTGCAGTGGTGATCAATTGCATGTGAGTTCTGAGTTAAGGATTCTTCTGTGTTTGGATTCTCAAACTTTGCATATGAACAATTCTTTGTGTGAATTACTGTTGTTGTGTATTTTTGGCTGCATGCAGTGAGAAAAAAGCTATTTTTGCCAACATTGAGGTATAGGGGTGATCATATTGTCAAATCCTCACAAAAAGCTGTTTTAAGAGCAGAAATAGTGAAAAATGAACGGAGATTACAGTTTTACATTCCAGTGCATTTAGCTCTGTTTTAAGTTTTTACTGTTGACAGCAGTGGACATTGTAAAATTCACTTATACAGTAATCAGTTAACATACTAATCATTTTATTTTATTCCACATTAGTTGAGTGGGGGAAAAAATGTTGTGTTACACACATTTTAAGGCTGAACAATATTTGGAGAGGATTTACATACATAAACCATCCTATATCTTTCCTTCATCTATATTTTACTCTTTTTTCCCTCACATGAGCTATAAAGCCTTTGGGAATATATTGTTGTACCACACACACACACACACACACACACACACACATAGGAATGAAACTGAATAATCTGGCCAAGCCTGAAGCAGAAACGGGTAAGGAACACGAGAGGATTAATGAGAGTCCTTGTTGATTTGAGCCTCAATTGAGTTCATCACCTGCTCTTCTTATATCACAACCTCAGACAAATGTGCAGCCGTAATCTTTTTAAAAATTTGAATTGAAAAGTCCTCACTGCCTCCTTGAATACACGTTTGCTTTTACTTGCTTTTATGCTGTTTTCAATTTTATTTTTTAGCCATATTTAATCAATGTATGGATTTTCCTCCAAACAATATGAAAACGGCTGCAGATTTGACATTTTTATCACCAGGTTATCACTGCTGGTGGAACCTAATCTGTCCTGAACTAAGCTGCTATATCTGGATTTATAATCCACCTAGCAAGTAGATTCATCAGCACAAAGGTTTAGGACACAATATCTTTACCATGATGCTAAGTGTGTTTTTTTTCTTTTTCTTTTTTTTTGCAGAAGGGCATCAGGGTTTCAGGGGAGTTTAAATGAGGGTAGGAAATGTGCTGGTACACAGATTATATAAGCCTCAGCTTGCTGTGTTTTTATTTTATTTTACAGTATGTCTTTCATATTGTTATTTTTATTCTGTGGCATTTTTTATTCATTGTACTTAAAAAAAATCTCAGATCATAGATTTTATTTTAATCTCCACCCTTTTCAAAGACAAAATGTGTTATTGTAACTATTGCACGCACACTATTCTAATCCTCCAGATAAGATTAGACGTGTTTAAAAATCTCTGCAGATGAGATTGTTGCATTTTTTACTCTTTTACTTTTCTTGCTGAATCACACCTGTAAATATCTCCAAATATATTTTGAGCATACATTGTAAAATAAACAGTATATCTACAGGGTGCTGTGTAAGTATGGTTACTTAAAGTACATGCAGATACTACATCTGTCTATTTTCTTTTTACCACTGTTGTCGGGCAGAAACCTCATATCTCCATATTTGACCATTTTTATAATTTTTTATAAGTCAATGCTATTGGTCAGCTTTTATGTATTTAACTAATGAAAAGTATTTAAAAAAGAGCGTTTGACTAAATCTGCACCGACAGTGACAATATGTGGAACACATCTCACATACAACGTGTTCCTAAAGTCGCCTTCCACTTAAAAAGGTCTTTTGCTTCCTGTTCCATTAGTTGGATATTTGAGTTTCACTGCGTCTAATGGTATATCCAATATATGACTTACACACGTGTTTTTGACGTGAAATTTGAAGCCTCCGCTTTAAAAACAATGACAAAATGGACCTGAAGTAGGAGACATCTTACATTCAGCAGTTTAACCTCTATATAATATTTGCATATTTATAGATTCTGGATTTTTAATGAGGGAGAATAGTGGATGTTAATTAAGACGTAGTTGATTTTTTTTCTGATGGAAAAACCATATTAGAAACAATTTATTCAGAAAAAACTGAACAACACAGTACAAACAGAGCAGAATGAACAAATGATTCAAAAAGACTGAACTGAAAACAGGGCTTAAATACAGACAGAGTTTATGAGGGGATAGAGAACAGGTGACTCGACAGAGGACTGGCAAGGAGCTCATTGGCCGAGGAAAACTCTGGGAACAAGGCAGGGCTAAAGATGCAGATGTAGGGCGGGTGTGGAGGGGAAAGCAAGCATGGTGACACAGGAGAAAATGCAAAACAGAGCAAATAGAAAACCGAAAACCCAGAAAACACAATGAGGCAGATAATGGTATACATTCTCCTGTACTTCTCTGAAAAACAAAATCAGATAAAAGCCAAATAACAGAAGCCAAAATACTTGTGTTTATAGTAACCTGCCACTGTAAGTACACAACTAGTTTACATCATGTAGAAACCCAACTTATTACCAGACAACCGTGGAAGAAGTCGTAGTGGATAATGTCAACTGGGAACATAAAGCCAAATAAAACCATGACAAGATGAATATTTTATATATCTTAAAAACATGTCTGGAGGGGATTTTGGTGAAATGCATTTTCTTTTCCATACAGGAAACACCCTGGGACTGTTAATTAGGACTCAAGTCCGGTAGCCCATTTTGAATCATGACCCCTATTTGAGGAAACATTTCTTTAAATGTGACATAAATATATTTTTCTTTGTCTTCTGCTTTAGATCCTGAGTTCAAAGAGCTTGGGGAACTTCCAGCACTGCCATGTGAGTATTTTAACTATGTGATCACTACACAATACAATATCAAACAAAGCAGTTCAGCAATTGGTAATTGAAAATACACCTGAACATCATTATGGAGCTGTTAAATTGTTAAATTAAATGCATCGACAGATTAAATTGAGGATATTCTGTGAAGTTAAGAATTACCTAAACATAATTTTATTGGCAACTGCCAACATGCTGACGTGTAAAATAGCAACCAATAGGGAAACAGCTGTTGTGGTGTGAAATACCTAGTATGATATAAATATATTTACCCATTTATTACTGTAATAGTCAAACCAATAAGCAGCAATCACCAAAAGGTTTCAAAAAAAATCCCTACAATTACAAAGTCAGTTAAATTTTATGGACAGAAACCTGCTGCTGTTCTCCACAGATTGTGACTTCGAGCTGGGTGGTCCGGAGGGTTTTGTGGAATCAGCGCAGATAGCCAGAGAGGCCCGAGCCCTGCAGACTGAGGCTGTGGACTGCAGGTGGTACATCAGGGCTCCACCAAGAGCTAGGGTCTGTATATGTCAAACTGTTGTTGATCTTGCTGTTTGCTGGTTACTGTTACTCGTAGTAGTAGTAACTTTAAAATACACACATTTTTGAAAGAACTGATGAATGATGAAATGCTGGTATATCCTTCTCAAGACAACCTTAAAGGATCTAACACTTAGCAACAACATCTCTAGATTATAAAAACATAGGATTGTTGGGTAATATATTTCTATGTTCTTATATGGTCTTTTTTTCTTATATATAAACCAGTAACATTCACTTTTTATACAAGAGATCTGCTTTTGACATTTGTAAGAAAGAAAAATGTTTTCCCGCCTTTTTTACCGTTCAGGCCAGTGCTATACTTCTTCTTGCATTTTTTTCTAATAATCTCCTTCTCAAAAATTGCTGATTTCCAAAGATTTTAGATTATCCTTTCGGCATAGGAGTGGCTACACATTCTTATTTTCTCATCTGACAGGTAACCCAGAGGCCTACAAAAAGGCAATAGTAATATTAGCTAAAGTGCTAAAGTGTTAGCATGAGGCTAATAATTTAGTGGTGATAGTTTTGCTGAATTAGTACAAACTAATTCACTTGGTACATTCTTTTAAAAATGAAAGTAAAATAGAACATAAAAAGAAGGAATTAGAAGTAGAAAGAAAAACAAGTATGACACATGAGCCAGGATGAGTAAATGTCACCACACCCCGATATCTTCACCGCACTTTAACTTGATTGTACTCATCCTTTCATCCCCACACAGGTCTACATGCGTTTTCTGGAGTATGAGATGCACAACTCGAACGAGTGCAAGCGTAACTTTGTTGCCATCTATGATGGCAGCAGTTCAGTGGAGCACCTGAAAAATAAGTTCTGCTCGACGGTGGCCAACGATGTCATGCTGGTGTCCTCTGTGGGAGTGGTGAGGATGTGGGCGGATGAGGGAAGCAGGAAAAGCAGATTTAAGATCCTCTTCACAACCTTCCATGAACGTGAGTGAATAGTTGTCAATTCCTGTTCTGTTTACCTGACTGAGGGAAAGCTCTTTTTAACAGGTGTGTATCTGTAAAGTGTAGAATAAACAATAATAAAATGATAGTACCTCCTATTGTTACTTCCCTTTTACTTATGGCTGCTATATTGGGACTTGAAAAGGGGTTAGTTAAAGAACATGTATTAATCCAAATAAGCTAAATATAAGGACACTGACTGTAGTAGTATTGTAGGGATGAGCCCATGAGCATTATTAACCAACTCTGCAGTTTTTTCAACTTTTAACAAATTTTATTTTGCTTTCAGCTTGTTCTGCCACCTCCAAAGTTGCCAGACAATATTGGATTTTAAGACAATATGATTGCAAATGTTATATTTGGTGCCATCTGGTGGTAACATTTGTGTCCAACAATTAATCTTTTAAAACAAAACTATTTGTGCATTCATAGATTCTGGATTTTTCAGAGACAGACAGGGAGTAGATGTGCTTATAAGAATCTATTGTTATGGAAAAACCACATTCGACACAAATTATTAGTCAAAAGTGGAATATTTTTCAGTTTAGTGTATACAACAGCTGCATGACTCTTGTCTTTTATTTTTCAGCTCCATGTGAAAGAGACACTTTCTTTTGCCATAGCAACATGTGCATCAACCAAACCCTGGTATGCAATGGTATCCAGAACTGTGTTTACCCGTGGGATGAGAATCACTGCAAAGGTACCCTGACACACAGGCTGAGAAACTCATCACCAGCTAAGTATTTGCAACAAACCTGAAGTTCTTTCTATGTTGTGTCCCCAATTAGAGAAGAGGAAAGCCAGCATCCTTGACACTCTGGATCACACTAACCTCACTATTATTGGAGTCACCTGTGGCCTGGTTGTCATCTTACTCGTCATCTCAGTCATCATCCAGGTCAAACAGCCTCGCAAGAAATACATCATCCGCAGGTTGGATCATCTCAAAAGTTTACTTAAAATTAAATTATTATCTTATCATTAAATACTTTAAACACTGTAGCTAACAATACCTTTTTAGTGAGTTTCTCATTCATATAGTAGAGTAAGATAGGAAAGAATGCATGATGGAAAACAAAACGCATTGCTATGCGTAAATAATGCTGGCCTTCAGTTTTTAATACAGTAGGTTTTGGGTTGGCTTATGAAATGGTCCAAAATGAGGAAAACCTTAACTGAAGTCAGTAGAAAAATGCTGATGTTAACATTTGGCATGTAGTACTCACGATAAAGATTGGAATGGTACATCCCTTGCCGAAATCTGCACTAATCAATATCTTTATAGACAGAAATGATCAAATAACTGTATGTTATCTGTATGTTACCCTGTGAATTATTTCAGACATGTACCCCTTTACATTAATCTGATGGAAAGCATGTCAGTTTTGAATCTGAATAAACACCTTGGTCACTTTTACATAAATGTCACAACAGCAATCTTATGTCAGACCTAGTAAGATTTCCGTATCACTTTTAACACGACACAAGTCTGCACTCAGTTCCTTCGGACTAAATTAAAGGCTGTAGAAGAAACTAATCAAACATGCAAGGAGAGAGATTAAATGTGTCTCTCTCCGCTTTCTGAGTAACTGTAATCACTATAATACATCAGTTTAATGAGCTGTGAGCCAGTTTTAAGTTGATGGGGAAGTTGTTTGTGAGCAGATGTCCTGCCATTCACTGCTTGTGTGCTGTTGGATCATTAATCAAGGATTCCATGGCAAAATACGTTTTGAGATCCATCAGTGATGCAACCCATGAAATAACATTTTCAGTTTTATCTAAATGCTTCGAGTGTAATACTTTTACATAAAGAATTAAAACCTGACCCTGTGAATTTTTTCAGAGTTTGGTTTTTAGGTCATTATTTTGGTTTTAAGGCCACAAACTTTGCTCTCATCAACTTCATTTCCAGCATCTGCAGCTAACTGATTTCACACAGACAAAAAAAGCAACTATAGAAAAAAGGATTCTGATTTGAGAATTAGAATTTATTCTGAACTCAAATACAGTAAAATACTGTTGAACTCCAACCTTACTCTTACACAAATGTCAGGAAAAAGTCACCTCTGTCGAAAATTTTAAGTGTTAGTTTGTTTCACTAGCAAGAACCACGCCAACAACAAGATGCACTTAAACACTTTATAAGGAAAAAATGATTGATGAGCATTTTTCTTTATGGTTCTTCATGGCTCTTCACTTGCTGACTGCGTTGTGGGGAGGCTTATAGGAAGTCCGCCATAGCTACTGGGTAGTGAGGACCCCATCCCCTAACCCTAACCCTAACCTTTGCTGAATGAGCCTCACTAAAAATGACCTTTATTAAAGTTCATTATTCTCAGTGATGCAGGTTTAAGCAGCACATAATTGGCAGGTCTGTGTGAGTATGTTGTTATTTTAGTTTTTGTGCTGATACATTGCATTAGTACATAACATATTTCTCACTATTTGGGGTACTGAAGAATAAACTCTTAAATTAGTGGACTTAGTAATAGTTTGACAAGTTGTCTTTGCTTTTTTGTGCTTGTCTCTCTGACCCTTTCCTCTATGTGTCCTCAGAGATGACTTCGACCCTGCCCTCCTCCACCCCGGCTTTGAGCCCCCCCACTACGAGCTCTGCACTCTGCGCAGGGCTCCATCCGGCGACCTGACAGACGCAGCCATGGCCGAAGACTTCGAGAAGTTTCACAAGCTCCGCCGCTCCTCCTCCAAATGCATCCGTGAGCACCACTGTGGCTCGCACCACGGGAGCATGCATGGCAGTGTCCACGGTAGCCGCAGCAACCTGAGCATGAGAGAGGCTACCATTGTATCGGATGGTGTGGGGATGGTGCCTCCGCCGCCGCCGCCCCCAATGATGATGAGCCAGCAGTCTCCACGCCTCTCCCATCACGTTACCCCAGCCAGTCGAAGGAGCATCCTGGTAATGAAACATAGCTATTCTCAGGATGGGGGAGAGGGGTACAGAGCGGAGGAGGAGGATGATTTGATGATGGACGATGGTCCCACCACCAGCAGGCACCACATTCACCACCATCAGATCCCTCACGGCACGGCAGGGCTGGACCACACTGTCCACCGTACACTGTCTAATGACTTCTAATGTAAGGCCACATGCTTATCAAAAAGCTGTGTATGAATCAAGACATGAATGTAACTGTACTCAAACTGACTGAAGGAGTAAATAGACGGGATAATGATTTGATGAAAGGATGAAAGAGTAGCATAACCTCAGTTTTTGATCTATTGCGCCTAACTCCTCTCCTCTTTGTAAACCCTTTTTAAAAATGAGATCTTAGTTTAAATGATACACATGAAGCTGATCTTTACAGCTCATGTTACAGTTTCTTGGTCCCATATATTCCAAGTGAAGTGCAGGTTTGACACTGTACGAGCAGAAATGGTGGAGAAGAGCTTGTGAAACATGTACTCAGCCAAAGAGTTTAAAAGCAGCTGTGACACATCTGCTATGATAATGTGATATAATGGGATGGATGTGTCAGGGAAGTGAGCGTTCCTACTCATTCTAACACATCACACTTCTCTTTTGTTCCTCATTTAGCCTGAAATGATAACTCTGGGTTAGACTATATTCATGAGTGCATCATATTTGAGGTTGTGAATGGATGATGCGTTGCTGTGTTTCTTGTAACAGTACGCTTGGACGTGCACCACCAAAGAGAGAAAGTTGTAAAAATACTCAACGTCATTGTCCTTCTACACATTATCCACTAAGAGATTTTTCTTGTGTGCTGCTCCAGAATATCAGATATGAAGAATAACTAAACCAGATATAACATGGAAACACTAAATACTGTTATCATACTAGTCAGCACACAAAGAAAATAATGATTTTCAAATATAGGATTGAGGACTTGAAAGGTGTCACATTATTTTGAAGCATATCAACTCTGAAAGGAATTGTGACAGAAACTGGAGCTTACATTTTCTGTCACCCTGTGAATGGATATATTATTTTATTATTTTATTTATTGTTTGGTTTTTTGGGTTATTTTTGGAAGTATTTATGTTAATTTATGTGTGTTTGAGTTTCAGTTCTTGGTTTGTCTTGTGCTGCACCATTTTACTTTTGGCAGAATTATTTTAATTTGGTTGATAATATGCTGTGTCTATTTATTTATTCCATTAAATATAGTTATTTCCCCTTTTCCTTTATTGTGCTCGACTCCATAGTGCTATCATTTTTCATTTTAGTGAGTATCTGTGTATTTATTTGTACTTGCTTTTAATTTATTTTTAAGTACTCGTCCAATCAGGCACTGGTGAGTAAAGCAAACGCCATTTTTATGGCTTGAGAAATGAGCAAACAAAGTCCTGGTCTGTAGTGATCAGGTCTCTGCACTGTCCACTCCTATGTCAGGTGTGTCCAGTAATCATCAGGACTTACTATTCAAAGTAATTGCAATACATTCAAGAACAATGAACACAAGTGCAATAAACTTTCAAAATCAGAATAAGAATAGGATGCAAACTTATATAGCATATAGCATATAGCATTTCATGCTACAGGGAGGCATCCAACCACTCTTTGTGAACATTGTCAGGTACCAGAAACTAGAAACATTGATCATCAGCTTTAATTATTATATATATCAGAGAGAAAGGACATGATGGAGCAAATGGAAAGACTGGGGACATCAGGAGCAGGATTAAATTACATACTGGAGAGTGGTATTGGTGGACTAGGCTGAAGGTGCTTGACCAGATACCTGATGGAAAATGTGTGGCAAACTGGACACTGAAGGAGTCAACTACGTCCAGAAGATGGCAGTATTGCAACCCCATGGATGCCAGCGTTGGTTAAACGTTACAGAAGAAGCAAACAAAAAACAAAAATTTGGTTCAGTGTTTATATAGCTTTCACTTATTTATATTTTTTAAGTGGCAAGTCTGCATTTTTCTAAGGTTTTTATTTTTTACTCATGTTTCTAACAGCAAAATCACAATTCTTCTGCTTATGTATATTTGTTGTTTTTGTGTTTGTTTTTTATTTTATTTCACACCTGCTTTGACAACAAACGTCTGTTTCCCATGCCAGTAAAGCCCCGTTGAATTGAATGTGACTGAACTGAAGCAGCAGCAGCAGCAGCAGCAGCGCGGAACCTTTGTTCTGTTACCCATGCCATGTTGTCCAGTCGGACGTATAACAGCGTTGCAAAGGTCATCATTGGTGCTCGGGCACTACAACTTTTTTAGCATTAGTCACTTTATTGGTTTCAATTCTTTTTTGCAGGTGCAGTGTATTTTACTACCATGTCATTGTATTTATGACAGCTTTAGTTTCCGTAACGCTCTCATCATGTCTAAAGAGGAGGTTATCCTGCAGTCAGCCGCACACAGTGACAGCAGCACCGGCAGGAGCAGCAGTGGAGTCGGTCTGGTGATTACGGGGCTGCTGGGTGGGGCGGTAGTCGGGCTGTACGCCGCCACAGCGCCATTTGTAGCTCCAGCGCTGAGAAAAGTGTGTTTGCCGTTTGTCCCTGCGACCACCGAACAGGTTCAAAACGTCTTCAAGGTGTTGAGAGCCAGAACAGGGACGCTGGCGGACATTGGCAGTGGAGATGGGAGGATAGTAAGTGTTCTGTCTCCTCCTGTCGTTAAAGAATGGAACTGCAACTAAAGATGTTTTTATTTATTTTTTATTTTTTTATTCTTTCTGTCAGTTATTTTCTCGATTAATTGATTAGTTGTTTGAGCCATTAAGTGTTAGTAGGCCCTATATAGGGCGAGGGCGATATGGACAAAATAAAATATAATAAGATAAAGATAAAGAAATGTATTGTCATGGTAAAAAAAACGGGTCAGACAATGCAATTAAATTCTTATTTTGCTGCTCTCCTTACACGCAACATACCCACAACAAACACATAGTAAAACGATGCATACAACAATAATATATTAAAATATAAAAAAAGGTTAAAAAATAAGATAGGTAAGATCAAGAGAAGTGCCAGTTAATGTAAAGTGACTGTGTGCTTTCACAATATTTTAGACCACATACCTCGATATCGATATTGCAACAATATTATAGAGATGACTGTTGATGCTTTCACAAAAATATTTACACTATGACATTTTTTTATAAATAATCATCAGTAATGTGGATAAAAAGGTATATAACAGAACAGCTAGAACAGTCTGGTAAGTTAAGAAAATTATATACTTAACTGTAATGCAGCCTTTAAAACCAGGAAAAGACAACTCTGATGAAATGTCGCGATATTACGATTTTCAGAATCTAAGACGATATCTAGTCTCATATCAGTATAAATATCCATCATATATATGTGTATGTTCTTACCTCTACCATCATCGCTTAGCAACATCTTCAAATTGAATCCCCAAATTCATTGATACTACTCATAATACTGAATGGTTTATTATCTAATTATTTCTTGATGTGTGTGTATATACAGAGTTATCCTGGGTCTTGGTTCAGCTTCAGTGTTGCTTTTCAGACCTTGAGGAACAATAAGTTAGAAACTGTGTTTATTGTTACTGAGCTGCCAACAAAACCCAACGACAGTGTGCTCTGTGAGAGTGACTGACACTGTTACTTTACATTGTACCAAACTGATACTGCAGGTTATTGTCACTTTATCTAAACCTTGTACAAATGAACATCCTTTTTGAATTTCGCTTTTTCTTCTAACATGTTCTCATTATTAGTTTGATATCTTTTCTAGATGTGCGAGAAACACAACTGGAAAAAACTCAAAAGTGTTACCAAACTTGCTTTACATCCACTTGTTGCTGTAGTTGCTTCCGTACTGTTAAAACATTGTATTTTGTTTCTGTCCTCCTCTCGCAGGTGATAGCAGCAGCAAAGCACGGCTTTAAGGCCTCTGGCTTCGAGCTGAACCCCTGGCTGGTGTGCTACTCCCGCTACAAGGCCTGGAGAGAGGGCGTCCACCACTCCACCTCCTTCCACATCTCGGACTTGTGGAAGGTCAGTGACAGCAAGCCCAGTTTTTAGGAACTGAGAAAGATTTAATGAATGAAACACTGCACCCAATGTCTTCTACTCATTATAGACAAAATCAGGCATCACATAGTATAAGAAAATGTTAAATGCATTGCCCTTGTCAACAAGATAGTGAAGTATTTTGCTAAACCTTATATTAACCTTCATGTGCAGCAGTGACTGGTTAACTAAGTGTCATTTCTCTGTCTCATTCCCAATATTTCTCAATCTTTCCCCAGGTCAGTTTTGCACAGTATTCCAATGTTGTCATTTTTGGAGTCCCTCAAATGGTGAGTTCTGCTGTTTGGCCAACAACATCTTGTAGCAGTAGTCGTAGCACTATTAACTCCTGTTTTAATCAATGTCTGCTAAAAATGGACAGGATCAAATCATACAATAGATACATGTATGACTGATCATATATGCATCAAGAGCTGTCGACCTCCACCTGAAAGCCTTAATTTATATTTGGTAAACAGTATCACTCATAATTGTTGCTGTCTGGTTGTATGTACAGATGGACCAGCTGGAGCTGAAGCTGGCAAGCGAGTTACCGAGCACAGCCAAGGTGGTGGCCTGCCGATTTCCCTTCCCCACCTGGGTACCTGAACACACTGCCGGAGAGGGCATAGACACTGTGTGGGTGTACGATGCCAAGACATTTAAATCAGACCAGCAACACGGAACAACATAGAAGACAACATCGGAACATGGGGACATGCCAAATTTACACACATAAATAGACACACTAAGGTGTGGTTAACAGTTCTTGTGATCACACACTGTAGTCTGGGGAGGAACTGACATTTGAAATCCATGCTGTTTCTTTTCTGGACCAGGAGTGGACCTGAAGCATCTCAAAGTTGTATGTTTTTTATGGAAATGTACAGATAAATAGTACACGTCAGCTTGCAAGTGTAAGGTTAAATGTGGCAAGACATTGTACCTGATTGACTCTAGCACTGGTTGTGATGAGAAGAATACAGCCTCCTCCATGTCTGCAGATGTGGGTTGAAAGATGGTACATATTTCATATTTGACATGTGTTTTAAGATGCTTAAATTCCTTATAGGAAAAGGGAACCGGCCATGAATGATTGAAGAACTTGATTAAGTCTTGAAAGTTACATTGCAAGTTGTATTGTTTATACCATGTATATGTGACATTAAATGATTCTTTCTACACTGACAGAGTTGTTTCCAAATGGCTGACAAAGAAGAAGATGGTTTGTAACATTAAAGGACCTGTGTGTAAGATTTAATGGTATCTCGTGGTGACTTTATAGATTGCAGCCAACTGAATATCCCCCCGCCCCCTCTGTTCCAAGTGTGTAAGAGAATGTACAGTGGTTGCAAAATTCATGAAAGTTCTTCACTAGAGCCAGTGTTTGGTTTGTCCATTCTGGGCTACTGTAGAAACATGGCGGTGCAACATGGTGGGCTCCATGTAAAAGGACCTGTTCCATATGTAGATATAAAGGGCTTATTCTATGGTAACAAAAACACAATTATTCTTATTTTCAGGTGATCATACACTGATTAAAACATACTTATGAATATTATATTTCATTTCCGCTAAGTCTGTTTTGCTAGATGCTACAACATTCTACACACTTGCACCTTTAAAGAGAGGAAAACACAACACTATTTTTGGCTTGTGTAGTTAATAAAGCCCCCTTCTACTCAAAAATGTTTTTTTTCTTTTCTTCTTACAGCCAGATATTTGAGCTTCACTGTACAGAATGATATATGTGCAAATTTTGACGCTAGAAGGTTGTTTTCATATCCATCTGCTGAAAGTGGAAAGTTTCCCTGTGCTCACTGAAAACTGGAGTTTAAGGGGTGGGATTACAAGCATGAGTTGTGACATCACAATTAGTTTGAAGCCAACTAGTCCAACATGCAAACTTGAATCCTCCAGTGCTCATTTACTTCATCTTTTGAAATTAACAATATTTGCATAGTAATGGGCTCTGGATTTTCAACTAGGTAGAATGAGGAGATGTTATTTTTCAAAATTTGAATGAAATAATTCAACTTATTTGAATGGAAAACCATATCAGATACAGATTGTTATTCAAAAATATGTCTTAAAATATGTGTGGAGGGAATATTTAAACACTGCCTAATTGACAGAAACAATCATGATGTAATTACTCACAAAATACTCACAAATAGTTGGCTGCTAATCAGTTAACCACATAAAAATCCTGGTTACAGTCCGTTTGTTTTTTTCTGAAATGAGAGTAACAGTTTGAACCAGCAAGAGACTTGAGTTACTACTGAACTAAATGCACTCACGATCAGCACTGATGTGTTTGCTCAATGATGTGCTGTAGCCTATGTACTGAAATGCATTTGAACGGCAATGCAATCGTTTAGGTTAGAAAAAAGCGAACAATGTACAGCAGAGGTTTTCAAAGCTAGTTATTACATTACTCATCAAAAACAGTTCACTAGAACAGCTTAAATGTGTGACCATTTGGAAGGGTCAGTTCTTACAAACTGCTCTTTCAGGGCCATATTTGCTTGGAGATCAAGTAATTGCATCTGGAGAGGCCCAGCATTTACCCATTTAAAGTGCTGTGTCACTTCCTTTGAGAACCCCCTGATATCTGTGATGAGAAATGGGTTCTGATTGAAGATGGTGAGCTTCTGTCCAAAGCTGAAGCTGTCAAAATGGTTGCTGAAGTTTACAATCAGCTTATCAATAAAGTCAACAAAAAAAGCTGTCCCTGAACCTGTTCCTGCACTGCTGGGAAGTGTGCACAATCTTCCTGCAGGTCTTCCTTGTTACCTTCCTCCTAGTGGTCCAAATGTGCACCCTGCCTTTGCTGAGCCATCTCACATTGTTGTGCAGCAAAAGATCATCAGCATTGGCATCAACTTCTCTGAGGAATTCCCTAAGCAAGCGATGCTGGTAGGAAGAGGATGCCCTGAGAAAATTGATCATTTTCATCATTGTATTCATTACCTCAGCATGCTCATCTGACAGGGAGGCGCAGATGACAGATTGATGAATGATGCAATGGTAAGATATGAGCTCAGGATGGTCCTCTTTCAGTCTTGCTACAGCTCCTTTCTCTCTCCCTATCATAGCAGGGGCTCCATCTGTGGTTATTGAAACCCATTTTTTGTGGCTCTATTCCTCTTTTTGATAACATCTCCTTAATGGCCAGGTAGATGTCTTCTCCTCTTGTACTTGTCTGAAGGGGAGTGACACCTAACAGGTCTTCACAGAATGCTTTCTGGTCTGTGTTGAAAAACCTGACATACACTAAAAGCTGACCACTGTCACACATGTCAGTGGACTCATCCACAGCTAACCCTACACATGGTGCATTATGCATGGCTTCATCTAGCTGGGTTAGCACGTCCTCAGTCAATATTTCACTTTTCTTTGTGGCAGATGATGCTGACATGGGTATTTGCTTTATTTTATCACAAAGCTCTTGCTTTTGTTTTCCCTCAAGTAGTGTTTCAGCTACTGCACTCATGCATTCTTTGACAACCCCTCCATCAGTAAATGGCTTTTTGTGTTGACCCAAAATCCAAGCAACTCTGAGGGAACACTCATGAGCATGTTGTTGGGCAGTGAATGTGTGGCTCAGGATCCTGGTGGACTGGTTTTATTGAACTCTGAGACTACTTATTTTGTGTAATCTCACTTCAGACTTGAGTGGGTATGTTTGTTCAAAACCTTTATGTTTTGTCTCATAATGGTGTTTAACATTGGCACTTTTAATAAGTGGCTCGGTTTCTGAGCATATGAGACACAGTGGTTTAGTGCTCCCAGTGGGAAGTATGAACAGGAATGATCTCATTTTATGTTGACGTGTGACCTTGATCTCCTAAGGATATTATTATTATTATTATTATTATTATTATTATTATTATTCCACGTGCCATAGTTTCCTTCTGTGTTTTTCTCTTTTATCCTGCAATGTGCTTATTTAAATAGGCTACATAATATAGCCTGGGATAAGTTACACGTTTTATTTTAGAGTTGGCTTGTTGTATTTTAGCATTGTGAGGTAAATTGGTTCGTTTGAACAGGAGACATGCAGTGGCTGTAAATAAATAAATGCACTTTTTAAATCGCACCTGATATTAATCTGTATTGCACTCTTGCCTTGATGTCTTCCAGTCTAAAAATATGAGAAATGAAGTGTAAAAACCCCCTAAGAAAAGAAAACATAAACCGAACCTAACCGAAAACCGTGACCCCAAAACCGTGAATTTTGTGAACAGTTCCATCCGTAGTGTGTGTGAGAGGGGGTGTTCAGGAACGTGGGGGGAGGTGACTGACTCCACAGTTGTCACACAAGAACAGGAAGTAGGTCCGGGGAACTGCTTCCACTGGACAAAGTGGCGAGAGAGCCCACTCGTGGTCAAAGCTCCAAAACACACCGGCTCAACAGCACACGTGGGGAATGAGGCTAGGATGTAGCTTAGCTTGTATCCTATGAGTGGTATGGGATGTTAATATGTGTGGTTAGTAAGAGGAAGAGAGAAAGAAAGCAGACGGCGATCAAGAGAGAGAGAAGGGAGAGAAGAGAGAGAGAGAGAGTCACAGTGGAGCGAGAGGTGTCCGCTGCCCGTCGGAGAGTCTGAGCAGGATGGATCATAGACTGATCACACACTTCATTTCAGCGATCCTGCATTATGGCCAACTAGAATGACCGACTCTGATAAAGTGAACCTTGTACGTGTGATGGCAAAACGAACGCCTTTCTCAGAGAGGGCAAAGGAATTGCCAGCAGATGCAGAGGGCAGGGAATTCCCAAACTATTTGACATATTCCACATCCCACAATGGAAGGGAAAAAATCGATAGGGACTGCATAGTATATAGCAGCTCAAAAAAGGCCTTATTTTGCCTACCATGCTTGCTGTTCTCCTTTGAAGTAGAGAAAAAGTCAACTAGTGCACTAAATTCCACAGGTGGGATGAAAATATCGAATATAAAATATAGAAAGCTTTATGAGAGATTTACAGAACATGAAAGAAACCGTGCACACAAACATTGTTATTGGAAATGGAAGAACCTACAACATTCTGTCCTACAGACTGCTGGAATTGACAGCCAACAACAGAAATTGATGGAGACAGAAACCGAAAAAAACAAAGCACTACTGAAGCGGCTGCTGGATGTAACACTGTACTTAGCCTTCAGGAATCTGCCATTCAGGGGCAGCACAAGTACACTAGATGAGCCAGACAATGGAAATTTTCTGACAGTTTTCTGACACTGTATGACAGTATCCTAAATGACCATTTACAAAACATTAGAGAGCACCGGCAACAGGGAAAGAGACTCCAAGCTCATTACCTTTCACCTGACAGCCAAAACTGTATATTGCAGATTTATGGTGTGTTTTTCAGATTTCTTTGAGGTATTCTGAATGTCTGTTAGTACTTTGGTATACTTATTTCCCACAGTACTTATCGGCGTTGGAAGCATTGTTTCAGATTGTCGCTTTATAGCTAGTGTTTTTTTTTTGTTTAGTTCAGATTCAAGTGTTTTCTTTTATTGTTGCTCTGTAGCTCCTTAATGTTGCCCCTTACGTTTTAGAAATTTGAAAAAACAACTCCACTGTGATTTGAAAAAAATGAAAACTTCACTCTCTTCTTTTTGTGCGCTCGAAAGGAGGGGCTGGGAGGGACTATAGCTGCACCTAGTTATTTTTAGAATGGCTTCTGTCCTTGGCTCCTCCCCCTACACTGCCCCGATCCCACTTCCTGTGACTCACTGTTGTTTCACAGCTGTTGGTTAGTTCTTCTTTTCAATTTTTGCAACTTCTTTTCACACAAGCTTAGCTCTTTTTTACACAACAAAAAACACTTTTTCTAACTCTCGTCTTCAGTTTTGATCACAAATCTTACTTTCCTCACTTTTTCCTACACACTTATTATATATATGAGAACTTTTATGACATTAGTGTGATGCTATCTAAGGGTTAACTCTTTTTCACTTTTGCTCAGTGCTCTTGGCTTTACGACTAAAGATTACGCACACATCGCTCAGTGCTCTTGGCGATTTGCCTAGAGACTTTCATACACATCAGTCACACAGCAGCCCGCAGACAGTCATACTGTTTATTACAGAAAGCATTTATACCCCTTCATTCTCACACTGTTGGAACAAAATTATAACACTGTCTTGAAATTGATCATTTATATTGGTTGATTCAAATTTGTGTGCACGGAGTAATTTTGTTTATGTATTTCTTTTCATTGTTATTTATGCTATTTCTATTTATTCCCAGCTGGGTTTGTTATTTTCTTTTATTACTTCAGCTCTTGTTAATTGAACATTTAGTTTGTTTCAATTTTGTTTGTACTTTACTTGTCTTACTTTAGGCCTGAGATCAACACAAAAGACAAAACCACAAAGACACGCTAGTCCCTCTGGACTAACTTTTCCCTGATCACTATGAGCTCTTTTGACAAAAAATAACTGTGTTTCCCTTCATCTATCGAATGGTTCTCTTTGACCCTCGTTACTGCCTTTACCAAGACTGCCGTATCCTGTGCGGTCTGCACTCAACAGAAAACTGGTGTTACAAATTAGGGGTGTGAGACTATAATTTGTGGCAGGAAGGCTCTAATGGAAGGCAATGCAGGCTGGTTAGATTTGACACCTGGCTGTCACTTTTGATCAAAGACCTGATTGGCTCAGGTGTCAGATCAACAACACAGCGTTTCATGGAAAGCCTTCATTTTTTGTAAAGATTCTGATTCTATCTATTATGAAGTTTATAGAATAAATGTTGTGTGCTTGATTGTAATTTTTATAATCCAAACTGGATAAATACCAACATCAGCCAACAAATAGCTACTACAGACAAATCACCATATAAATGTTACTTTATTAGTACATTTTTGTAGGCATTATAAAGCATTATGAACTTTATGTCACGACCAGAAATAATAGGACCCCAGAGCAGACCAGAGATGAGCGAACACACAGGAGGCAACTCAAAAAGCAGGGTTTTAATGACAGGGTGAGTGGGGCAGTGAGGGAGCAGTGGCTGGGTCTGGGGTAGGGTTCCAGGGAAGGTAAGTGAGGTGAGGTCCATGACGGGAAGGCAGTGCACAGGGAGAGGGATCCAGGGGACAGAGGCAGGGCACCAGCAGGTGGGGAAGACAAAAACTGTAGAGGGAACAGGAGAGAGCGGTTACAAAACAATAAACTTCACCAAGCAAACACTAAAGATTCGGCCCAGCGTTACCACATGAGTAGCGGAACTATCTGGCAGGGGATGGAAGTGTGAACCAGGTCTTTATGCTGCAGCTGTTGATTGAGATTGATTTCAGGTGTGCCAAACCTCCACCACTGAGCCCTGCCTCTGCCAATGAAACACAGACAAACGGGAGGAGCACAAGGGGAGGAGCACAAGGGGAAGAGACAAGACAGACAAACAAGGAAACTCAGGAAGTTACAGCTGGGACTTTATCAGCTTTATTAAGACACTTTATCAGCATTGTATGGTCTACGGTCATTTTCAGGCTAACATCCTGCTGACTAGCCCACCCATGGATTTGTTTAGGAAATCATGTTGTCGAAACACCTGGGACTACAAAAACTGTACTGCATCTGTACTGACTATCCTCACTGAGCCAAAGTCAACTGTTTGTCAGACATGCGGCGCCATTATCAATGTGATTTCTCTAAGGTAAATCATTTCAAATTTTCAGGCATGACAGCTTTAGAAATAAGTAAGTAAAATACAATTTCCTATTCAAACTCACTTCTAATTATGTTTTCTTCCTTTTCTACCAGATGGGGCCAGATACTGGACTACAAAAGTGGATACTGCCAGTCTCTGAAGTATTAAAGAACACAATGTCCTGGATTACTTGTCTGGATCGCTTTGCATCTTCATTGGAACCAGAGAGTGAAAACTGTGGAAAGTCTTTGACAGTTTTTATATACTTCTTCCATACGTAAATCACACACAGTTAAGATCTACTAAAAAAGGAATTTCGATGGAAGCAACTAACAGGAAGTTTAAGCAACAATATCGGACTTACTTTTTAATACTCGGAAACTGTACAAGAGATACCAGGTAGGTTTAGAGTCTTAAGCTACATATATGTGAAGATTTTGTCTGGCATAGACACCTTTATTTAGCAGTAGACAGACAGGAAACATGGGAGAGAGAGTGGGTTGTGACATGCAGCAAAGGACCCACGGTCAGGAATCGAACCGGGGTCGGCTGCGTATGTGGCATGCGCTCTAACCACTCGACTATTTGCGCGCCCAATGAAGGCCTATTAATCTTCCCTAACACACAATGGTACAGAATCAGATATAGATGTGTGTATACATTAACATTACAGTTTAAAAATTGACAATGCCAAAGCTTGATAAAAGAGTGTTGGGATTAGAAATCAACAGAGTAACAAGGAGCAGTTCACGAGAGCTGCCTTGTACGATGCACTTGTGCGATACTGACAGTCTATCAGTTATATCTGTGATTCCAAATGAGACAACTAACCTGATGGTAAACTTGCGTGCAAACTATTTAAAAAACATTGAAAACAAAAATGTATGTAATTTATGTCATGTGTATTTCCGGTGCACGTTACACGTAAGCAGGAGTGACGTCAACACGTCAACCCAGAAAACACAGACCTTCAGCTGTCACATAGCTTATGATAACTCCTGGTTTTGCAGCCACCAACATGGTAAAGTTATTATTATTAATTATTTCATGTGCAGATGTTTGTTTATTTACTACTTAGTTATACAACAGCATTGTTTCAACATATTTATTCTGCCGAAAAACTGGTTAGCCTGATAGCACATGTTTATTGTGATAACGTGATGATAAAAAGATGTTAATCTATTGTTTGAATGACAACTCTAGAATAAATGAACTTGCTTTTCTAGTCTGGCTACAGTTAAAAGTTGTCTTTATTCTGAATGGTAGATTAAATCAGAAAATTTGATGTGACATGCTGTCCGACGCCGTGTCCAATGCTAAATTGAATTCCAAAATGAAAGGATTGCTATGCTAACCCTAGCTAACCCTAACCCTGTTCAGCAAGCAGTTTTTGAAAAAACATGAGATTATGACCGTTCATAGATGCAGTAAGGGTAGCAGAGTGGGGTTCATTCCAATTATATGTTAGCCTCTTTAACTTTTGCTTTTCTAAAAAGATTTGAATATGGATTTCTTAAAACAAAAACATTATTTAGAAGTAGTATCATAAAATGGAATTTTGTAAAAATGGGCCCACCAATGAATCCAGCAAAATTTAGGAGGTTAAATTCTGATGTCAAACAACAAAATTGTCTTTCTAAAAAATAATGTAAAAACAACATTTTCTCTGTGTTTTATATTCAGCCTCAACCGATTAAACCAAATGGGTTATCTTATCCGGTAAGTAAAATGTTTTTTCTCCTTTTAGCCCTGATGATATCATAATATATCTGATGTATATTCACACACACACACACACACACACACACACACACACACACACACACACACACACACACACACACACACACACACACACACACAATAAAGATACTGTATACTCATATTCTCTGTTTATTATCATTTAGGTACAGTGTGTGACCGACCCTACTCCTGTGAACAGAGTTGTGGTGTATGGAGACCAAACTTATATTGCTACTTCTGTAAGTACCCATCTAAATGAACTGTTAAACTGTGATTTTTCCATGGTATGTGTTCTTTTTCCTTTTTGTCTCGTGACCTCTAAAAACAAAGCTGTGACTTCTTGCAAACCCAGTGTGACCAGTGTTGTTTCAGAGTCTTCAAGAAGAAATAAATTATCCATTAAATCACAAGTAAAAAAGAAAGCCAAAGATTAGAGGGGCTACGTTGCATTCATCAGACAATGTTGGAAAAAGTATTGAAGAGTGGCTTTAATACCATTATATGTTGAACTAAAGATACTATATACTTAATTCTCTGTTTTATTATCATTTAGGTACAGTGTAGGACCAATGCTATTCCTGTGAATATAGTTGTGGTGTATGGAGATCGAACTTATACCACCACTTCTATAAGTAAATACACATCTAAATGATCAGTTACATGGTGATTGTTTTATTATATATTTTCTAATTGCCTAGAACAGTTTTATTGTTGATGGTTAATCAGATCAGGGATTATTTATATGACAGGTTGTCCTGCTATTTTTAAAGCTGTTAACAGTTGTTATTCAAGAGTGGCTTTAATACCATTATATGTTGAAGAGTTAAACTTTTGGTTTTATGATTAGATTTCAATATACTTTTCTTAAAACTGACAACTGTCCTGTTAACCATTCAGCTTCAGTCAATACCACCTGAGGAGTTTTCTCATCATATGAGTCAAATAAAAAGTAGTCATCTCATCCTGTGATATGATATAGCCTATACAGTAGCGTGCACAGACATTTTGGGGGGCAGGTGCTCAGTGAAAAATAAGGGCACTTTGTGCGGCATGTGGAACTGCCGGCTGCCTTATTATAGCAGTGTGAGACACAAAAAAACATTACAGGCACATGTTGAATGTAATTGCATATTTATTTATGTCAATATGTTAATATCAATTGGACTATAGCACTGATCAGTCAATCACTGTTGTCGTATTTCTCTGGAATATACACACATGGAGAGTTTTTTAGCAAGTTAGGCTACAATGATAGATCAGTGCACTGGTTGCAAAATAAGAAACATATGTTTTTTCCTGTCAGAACAAAAGAAGTGTATAAAGTGTCATTTTGAAGTGAGGAGTGAAGAGTGAGCATTACCATTCTCTAAAGTAGCATCCTCCTCGGTGGTCATCAAGTCATATCTATTATTGATTTGGGCTAGCGTCGCTATAGCTTGGCAACTGAGGCTTAGGGGGCAAACAATACACTCGACTCGATTCATTTATGTGTTACCTGGCTTGTGGGGCAGAGGAGGTGTGTGTGGGCTGCAGCTGTGCACGCTCTGCGCGTTCACGTTGACAAAGGAAGAGAGGTGTGTGCGGAGGAAGGGGGGGGGGGGGGGCGCATATTCGGCCATTATTATCAAACGCTTTGAATCGTTGAGCATCTATAGATCATCATGTCAACATGGGCCACATCCAGTACACTGTTGAAAAAAAAAACTGAATTGGTCCAGAGGGTAAAGGGCAGGTGCTATAGCACCACCTAGTGTCTATCTTTGCACGCCACTGATCCTATATATTAATGTCTTTCCTATGAGTAAAAACACAAGTATCTAACTATAAAGGTGTCCCTTTTAGCCCTCATGTCACCAATCTTTCTCAGCTGTCATCCAGACTTTCATTGAGAAAGTCACTGGGTAACCAGAGGTTATCATAGCATATCAGTAATGTAGTCACATTTAATTATTCAGGTTTTACACACACGCATACTCAGTCTTACCCCAGTCACTTTTGAGCAATTATCATAGACTTACATTTATTTTCTAGATACATACCTTGACCCAACCATAACCTTGTCTAAACCTAAACCTAACCTTTACCCTAACCTTGAGCACTGACCCAAAAATCAGTGTTTTGCCCATCAGAGACACAGCTTTTATCCACTTATAAAGGCTTTCCCCAATCAACTAGTGTGAAGTTTGGTTTGTGTCCCTGCAAGTGGCTTAAGTCATCCCAACAAACACACGCACGTTAACATAATGTACACATCTTTTACAGACTTTATGTTTACCACAAAATATTCTACATTACAATAAATATACTATTCTCATATTCTCTGATAATTAACTTTTAATTCTTAGGTGCAGGTTGACATCAACCCTTCTGAACAACAGGACGATGTGGGAAACATCCAGCAAATTGATCCCACCACTCCTGTGAGTAACCATCTGAATGATTTTTCCTGATATGTATTCTATAATAGCTTAGAACAGTCTATATATTTTATAGAATTTATATTTACCATGAAATATTCTAAATTACAATAAATATACTGTTTAATCATATTATCTGTGTATTAACTTCTACTTTAGGTGGAGGTAAATCCCACCCTTTTCAACAACTGGGGATGTTGTAGATTGAGGATTATGCTACCACTCCTGTAAGTAAATAACCATCTGAATGATCAGTTACTTGATTTTTCCTGATATGTATTCTATAATAGCTAAAACAGTTTTTATTGTGGATGGTAAATCAAAATCAATGAAATTTGAGTACTGTACAACTACCTACCTGCAGGGAATTACTCCCCCAGGAAAATAGTTTAAGGACTCAGAAACAATTAAAACAAAACATTCAGGACAGAGTCAAACAATTGTCACACACTTTAGCCAAACCTCTGTTACACAATCATAGGCGCAGTGGACTAAAGAAAGAAACAAAAATACTTAAAAAATTTAAACAAAACAATTAAATAGAAACAAATCATGCAATAACCCAAACAAAAACAGAACACATGCAATTAAGTCAAGTAATAATAAAGAAATTAATCAACACCACTGTACATTGTTGGAATCTAAGCTATACTACTTGCTAAATCTTACTCTGTGTGAGCTCAGTCCGCGTGTTCGTTTGATGAAAAAATAGAATATTCGGTCTCAACACAGTATTTATTTAACAGTAAATGTACAAAGCATACAGAGCCCTGGGTCATAGAAATTCTCTCCCTGACTACAACAGTGTTTGTGTCAGGTCACGAAGTCTGACTGCTATCTTTCTCCTTGACCCAGTCTTATATACAATACAGAATGTTGCCGCTGTGCATTCCTCTCACATGATGTTTTCAAAGTCTCATACATTGTACCACATTATGAAATGAAAAGAAACTAATAATTCCCATCATCTGATATTTTAGCTTTGCAATTCATAGCATATATCTACAACATATACTGTACTGAACGCCCGGCACCAGTCACCAGACATGAGTTACCCAAACAGTCCAGACACGAGACCGAAGTCTTAAGACACAAGACAGCAGTAGGAGTCCCAGTGCACCGGGCTTAAGACGCCGTAGGAGAGCGCACCACAGCGCACAGCCAGGCCAACAATGTGCCTGTAAAGCACACACACACACACACACACACAATAGATTTGATCAATACATGAATGAAAAGGCGTAAACTGAACAGGCCACCTACCGCAGACCATCAGCACAGCTTCCCCAACAGGGAGGAGGGAGAGCAGCAAGCCACAGTTTAACACTGCTGAGAGACCAAGAAAAGTGAATATTAGCGGCCAGCCAGGAAGCAGAGTTACAGCTGCCGATAAGGTGAGCCAACATACCTGAGGAGAGTGGACCAACAGCGCGGACAACTCCGGCCCCACACAGCCGCGGCCAACCTTTAGTTTTTTTTAAGTCATTTTCAGACAAACTTTCACATATGATCTGTATCAATAACTAAATCTTTGACCCTGACATCTGAGCTGCTTGTGATGTGCAAGAGCAACACTGCCATCTGGTGGCTGTTATTTGGTACTGCAATTTCCTTTATACAATACGGTTAACCCTTCAAGTAATATATTATTACATTTGTGAATCTTATATCCAGCCCAGACGGAGACAAACGAACCAAACTGAACACAACAACATCTGTGCCGCTAAAGTACCGCCAGCTCCGCCTCTCAATCAGTGCAGCGGAGACACACCTGATGTGGATCAGGCCAAAAATGAAAGGGGGAGGGGTGCCAAGCAAGCCATCCTGCCACACTAGTCCCAATTAACATTCTAATGACAACAATGTTTTTTAACATGTAGAAAAACATCCTAAAAAGTAAATGAACACCCATGGCATAATTGTGTAAGTATTCACAGCAATATATAGAATAATGGGCTACATATTTTATCTTAAAAATATTTAAAAACTTGAATTACTTCTGTCCTGAAATGTGTGCGTCATTCACTGAAACAAAAATGTATGTTCTTCAGTACAACACAGAAAACATTTTTTAATGTTATTCTTTAAAAAAAAAAAAAAATTATATTGAATATGATAATTAATAATAATGTTTATGGGTCAAGGTCATAACTTTATATTGGTGGCCAAGGAACTTCCTGATAAATATGTTTATGTATGAGATCCCTGCTAACTGATTGTCACTATAGTGTAAAACTGTAAAGAGCTACTTTTCACAGTAGGTCTTGCGCAATTTTACATTTTATTTATTTTATAGGGCTGTCAGCATTAATGTGTTAATTGCGATAAAGGGCCGAGCATAATGCGTCAATTTTTTAAAATCTTGTTAATCACTCCTCACGGACTCACTCGCTGTCACAGATTGATGTTATAATTGACCTCTGTGTGAGAGAGTATAGTGGTGTGTGAGAGAGTATAGTAGTGTGTGAGAGAGTATAGTAATAATAATAATGCATTTTATTTAAAGGCGCCTTTCAAAGCACTCAAGGAAACCTTACAAGGCACATAAAAACACAACAACAGTACATCAAACAATATAAATCAGGTAACATTTAGTGCAAAGATAAAGAAATAAATATGAATGTGACTATAAAGTGCATCAGTACAACAAATAAACAAGAATGTGATTGCATAGTTAGTGTGAGACAGAGTATGCCACTCTGAATAGGTGCGTTTTCAGGCGGGATTTAAAGGTGGAAAAAGAGTCAAAAGTGCAAATGTCTGGTGGGAGAGAGTTCCAAAGGCGGGGGGCAGATCGGCTGAAAGCTCTTGACCCCATGGTAGTTAAGTTGGCAGATGGGGCAAAGAGCTGGTTGGCAGAGGAGGATCGGAGAGTTCGGGAGGGTGTGTAGATGTCAATCAGTTCCGAGAGATATGATGGTGCCAGGTTGTGAAGTATCTTGTAAGTGAGGAGTAGAATCTTAAAGTCAATGCGGGATTTGATAGGGAGCCAATGAAGTTGCTGCAGGGAAGGAGTGATGTGTTCAATAGAGGGAGTTCTGGTTATGATACGAGCGGCTGCGTTCTGTACCAGCTGGAGTTTGTGAAGAGATTTCCGCAGAAGACCAAAGAGGAGAGAGTTACAGTAGTCCAGACGGGATGTGATCAGAGTGGTGTGTGAGAGAGACTATAGTGGTGTGTGTGTGAGAGAGAGTATAGTGGTGTATATGTGAGACTATGATGTTGTGTGTGAGAGCAAATATGAATTATTTCTCAAGGGGCCTCTCATAAGTGCTTGTAAAAAACCTTCAACAAGTTTAGAGTTGTACCAATGAGGCATAAAATACGTGGTATTCAAAATAAAATAATGTCATTTTTTCCAGGTAGTTTCTGACAATCCGAACATAAATACAAATAGAAATGGACATAAAAGGTTTTTTTAAAACAAAACTTAGTGTTATACTGAATTACATATTTCAAGGTACATTCATATGAATCACAATAAAAATGAATTACACATAGCATTTGTGTTGTGTAGTCTTACTTAATTGTTGTACAAGCATACATGCACACACATGCAATTTAAACATCTTTGATGGACTATATTTACTATGTTATAATCTAAAATAAAGATTCTGTATTCTCATATTCTCTGTTTATTAACTTTTACTTCTTCGGTGCAGGTTGACATCGATCCCTCTGATTGGCTGGTGGATGTGGTGTAGATATATATAGCAGGAGGATTATCCCACAAGTCCTGTGAGTAAATAAACATCTGAATGCTCAGTTACTTGGTGATTTTTTTTCCTAATATGTATTCTATAATTGCCCAGAACAGTTTTATTTTAATCTTAAATCATATCAGAGATTATTTATATGACAGGTTGTCCTGCTGTGTCCAAAGTTTACTGATATGACTCCAAAATGGAGGAGAGTAGCTACGTACTTTGTAACTAACCCTACTTTGTGGAAGAGTGGCTTTAATATCATTATACACTACCGGTCAAAAGATTTAGAACACCCCACTTTTTCCAGTTTTTTACTGAAAATGATGCAGTTAAATGTCTCATTGTACTCTAAAATGAAAGCATAGAACAAATAAACAATTGAGGTTAAAAAGGAAATCATGGAATCAATTTATAAACCAAAATGTATTCTATACTTTTGACTCATCAAAGCAGATATAACAGCTGAACACACTCGTGGCATTCTTTCTACAATGGAAATCAAATATTCTGCAGAGAGTTTTTCCCAACTCTGTTACAGAAGTTTCCATAAATGTGTGGTGCTTGTAGGTTGCTTTGCTTTCACTCTTCTTTTCAGTTGATCCCAAACCAGCTCGATGGGGTTTAAGTCTGGAGACTGTGCTGGCCACTCCATGTTTTCAAGCTTACCATCTTGTTCTTTTTCCCTGAGGTAGTTGTGGCATAGCGTGGATGTATGTTTTGGGTCATTATCTTGCTGTAGGATGAACCCCTGACCAACTAGGTGCATACCAGAGGGTACTGCATGGCGCTGCAGAATGCTGTGGTAGCCGACCCTGGATCCAGCAAAACAGCCCCAGACCATCATGCTTCCTCCTCCATATTTGACAGTTGATGTCACACACTGAGGAACCATCCTTCTACTTGACAGTGTACAAAAATCCTGCGTGATGAACCGAAGATTTCAAATTTTGATTCATCAGTCCATAACACCTTCTTCCAGTCTTCAATAGTCCATTGGTAGTGTTTCATGGCCCAGGCAAGCCTCTTCTTCTTATTCTGACGTCTTAGCAATGGCTTTCTTGCTGCAACTCAAAGTCTTCTCTTCACCGTTGTAGCGGAATATGAGCCTACTTTTTCAGACAAAGGTCTGTCAGCGGGAAGAGTGTCGGGATGGAGTGAAGTCAGGCAAGATCCGATTCTCGGCGAATTCCGCTGGACCCGATCGGTTCTGAGCTGCAGGTTCCTGTTCAGCCAGTCGTTACACGGCCGCTGATTCAGGCTGGGAGGATGAGCTGGTGCTGGTTCAATTTAGTTATTGTCTTGATAACTTCGGATCGGCTGGCCAGTCAAAGTCGAAGCTAATCAAACTTATCTAATTTGATCAGAAGAGTCAAAACGACGCTCTTGAATTCGGCTTGAATTATCAAGAGAAAAAGATCTTCCTTTAAAGACGTGATGAATCTTTGAATTGCTATAATGAGTTTATCAGGACTAGTAACTCGTAAAACTTGGTTAGAGCAAACTTAAAAATAAGATAAAAGTAAAAGTCGACTTGCAAAAAGAGCAAAACATAAAGAGTGTAAGCTTAAAAGAGTAAACGTAAAAGAGTAAAAATGTAAGAGAGCATAAAACTTAAAGTGTAACAAGAGTGTAAAAATAAGAGAGTTACAAAAAGAGATAGAGGGTAAGAGATCGAGCCGCTTGAAACCAGCGGTTTTGTAGGTGAAGGGATGGCCTAATCGGGATGCATCTCTTGTTTGTCTATCCTCCCCACTGAAGAAAAAAGGGGGGACAGCTGAATCTCTGGCGTAATTTTAATTATAAAGTAAAACCTAATTCTTTAATTTCTCATCACTGCTGTCACATTTGTACACCCTAAAGATCAGAATACTTGCAGTAATGGCTATTGAAGGTCCCAACAAACGATTATACCAGGTTTACCTCAGCCTGTCTGACTCAGGTAATGATATTACACTTTTCTGAATTCCTGTTGGACTTTCAACAATAGTTGCACTTACAGAGAATTGGAGTTTCAAGCATTGTTCACTTAGTATGAAAACACACAATCAAGACAAACATCAAAGGATTGCAATGGGTTAAAACATATTATTACATTTATCAAATTACTTATTAATTATTCTCAGGAGGTATTTTGATTGTCAACTACATTATGCAAGAAGAAGAGTTCATTTGGAGGTGCGGACAAGGGAATGTATGTTCTGCTGACAAATGTTCATGTTTCGTTTCAAACAATGACAGAAAGGATTAGCATGTCGTCCCCATCTGTCTTGGGAATTTCACATTAATGCTCTAAAAGTCCTTACTCCGGGTTGAAAGTTCATTTGAGGTGTAAAACCTGAGAATTTACACCTTTTTCCTGTGAAGTCGAGTCTCTTCGGGAGAGAGTGTATTTGGGAGTGTCATTTTATTTACATTTCTGTGTGGCTCAATTTATGATGGGTCGGTCTCATCAGATAAAGGAGCAGTGTGAGGAGACCCCCGTGTGTCTCTGTTGAGGCAATAAACTTAGCTAGATGTTCCGGCTACACCGTTGAAACTGAGACTTGCTTACTACGACCACTATGAAGCTTGAAGCTGTTGTCCTGTGAGCCGCCTATCACGCAAGCTGTTGACTCTCAGAAACTTGTCTTCTGACTCTGTTGTGGCTTTGGGTCTGCCAGACCTCTTCCTGTCAGAGTTTCCCCCAGTTTCTGAGTGCTTGTTGAAGGAACCTGTACTCACTGACACCTTGACTGTCTTCACAATTTCTCTGCAGGAAAGACCTACATTTTTAAGTGTTATGATGGTCTGTCTCTCTTCCATTGTTAATTGCCTTTTTCTTGCCATTTTTATAGTAACACACTACTTTCTGCAGTACAATACTGTTCGAATAATGCTCACAAGGGTATGGTACCACAGTATGTTCCAACACTACTTGTATGCAGACAGAAGGGGTTGTAAGTAATCAAGAAGAGTTGGGACATCTGTAGGAATTGGTAGTACCAACCTTCAAGGTTTGATCAACCTCCATTGCTGCAGAACAGCTTTAAATTGTTAACCCATTTCTTGTTCCCTGAAAAAGGCCATTTTGTATAATTCTGAAATGTACATTATTTTTTAGTTTTGGGTAACCTTACCTTTTTTTTTTTTAACCTCTGGCAGTTCATCATTTACCTTTGTACTATTTCAAGCTATTCATTGGACTTGAACTGCTTGAATTTCAATAAAAAACTGGAAAAATTGTGGTGTTCTAAAACTTTTGACCGGTAGTGTATATATTTTATCCACACTTGCACAAGCTGTCACCAATCAACTGGTGTTGAGATTGGTTAATGTCCTCCAACTCTGAGTCATACTAACAACAAACACACGCACACACACACACATTTACAAACACAGTGTATCTATCTTTTGAGATGTAATACTCTACATAACAATAAATATGCTGTATTCTCATATTTTCTGTTTATTAACTTGTATTTCTTAGGTGGAGGTCAACCCATCTGGACTGGATGTGGTCTACATCCAGTGGGTCTATCCTAGCACTCCTGTGAGTAAATATCAGTCATTTGGTGATTTTTCCTGATATGTATTCTATATTTGACTAGAATATTTATATATATTTATATATTTTCCTGATATACAGTATATTCTATAATAGCTCAGAACAGTTTTATTGTGGATGTTAAATCAGATCACAGATTGTTTATGTGACAGGTTGTCCTGTCGTGTCCACACACACACACACACACACACTCACACACACACACACACACACACTTTATCTTATCTTTTATATTTTCATTTTCTATTACAAATAACAAAATATAATTGTCATGGCCTCGTGGGTTTTAGACCCTTTGCGTTTGTTCCTTTACTTTACAGTGTTCTACTTCTGTTCTTCTGTCATTTTGGTGATTTGGTTTTGCTTATTTATATTTGGGTTGTGTGAGAGTGTGTTTTCTGGGTTTTGATTTTCAGTTTGCTCTGTGTTTTCCCTTGTTCAGGCCCCATGCCACCCACCTGAGAGCTGCCTCTGTGTTCCCCAACACCCTGGCCCACCATCTATACACCACCCCTGTGGTCATCAATGCCCCGGCAGCACGCGTATACATCACCTACATTGTCCCCAACCTTCTGGCTGCCCGCTTACGCATTGCCTTTGTGGTCGCCAGCGCTGTGGCCCGTCGCCTGAAGATTTAGCCACTTCAAAGTTCCCCTGTTTCTGTGATGGCTCCTTGGCTGCCCCTTGATAGGTCTTTGACTGGCCGATAATGGAAGCATGTTGGCTGTCATGCATTGAGAATTAGTATATCAGGGTCCTGGATTTTACTAGAATGTGGTGGGAAAAGTACCCGTGTCACTGTCATTTTTGACGTGGTAAATGAGCCCCCGACCGGAAAACGCCCCTAAGCTGCCTGAGTGAAAACCAGTTGCAATGCTTCATTTGTCCACGGGGAGGAGCAGGTATTAATGCAGGAGACCCCTGTTAGTTTCATACACTAATATTACTTCATAAAGTACTTCATACTTCTCATCATAAAGTAGCCTTATACTATATGCTGTTGTTATTGTCACTGTATCGTCACAATGTGTCTGTGTAATGCTGCTGCTACACTGTAATTTCCCAGTTTGGGATCAATAAAGTATATCTATCTATCTATCTATCTATCTATCTATCTATCTATCTATCTATCTATCTATCTATCTATCTATCTATCTATCTATCTATCTATCTATCTATCTATCTATCTATCTATCTATCTATCTATCTATCTAATGAAGGGTGCAATATAGTTAATCCATTAGAAGGATGCAATTGAAGCTGCTGTACATCTGACAGGACACCGTCGGACACTTAACAACTCCTCTGACTGACTGTCACTGTCAAACCAAGAAATAGCCCATGAGACAGACGTTTTGGTCGAGAGTCACCGTCAACTTTTGCAACAGACTTATTTCAGGACTTTCAAAAGTTGTGAGGTGTATTATCGACAGTGAAGGCGGGCATAGTGGAAAATAAAAGTGTTGTTGTCATTTAATTAAAAAAATTGTCCTATTATATGTTTGAGCTCTTTCTCAGCCTTGCGCAGGCTGAAAACCTGGCTCACAGCTTTTGTTTTTATGCGTTAGATTCTATAACAAAATAATCAGTCAGTAGGCTATAACAATTTACTTTTTCCCTTTATACATTTAGGGCAAAGTTATCTTTCCCTTCACAGACGTCAAGATTAATTTCTGTAACATAATCATACACATTTGGAAAAATCATAGAGGTTCATTTACGCATTCACTTTACTTTACATCATTCAGTTTGCCATGAGACATGCACAGCACAGCCGATCAATTAACACAACGCACTATGATTAAAAAGCCCCTTTTAAATGCTCATCTGACAGGGAGGCGCAGAGGACAGATTGATGAATGATGCAATGGTAAGATATGAGCTCAGGATGGTCCTCTTTCAGTCTTGCTACAGCTCCTTTCTCTCTCCCTATCTTAGCAGGGGCTCCATCCGTGGTTATTGAAACCACTTTGTTTGTGGCTCTATTCCTCTTTTTGTTAACATCTCCTTAATGGCCAGGTAGATGTCTTCTCCTCTTGTACTTGTCTGAAGGGGAGTGACACCTAACAGGTCTTCACATAATGCTTTCTGGTCTGACATACACTAAAAGCTGAGCACTGTCACACATGTCAGTGGACTCATCCACAGCTAACCCTACACATGGTGCCTTATGCATGGCTTCATCTAGCTGGGTTAGCACGTCCTCAATATTTCACTTTTCTTTGTGGCAGATGATGCTGACATGGGTATTTGCTTTATTTTATCACAAAGCTCTTGCTTTTGTTTTCCCTCAAGTAGTGTTTCAGCTACTGCACTCATGCATTCTTTGACAACCCCTCCATTAGTAAATGGCTTTTTGTGTTGACCCAAAATCCAAGCAACTCTGAGGGAACACTCATGAGCATGTTGTTGGGCAGTGAATGTGTGGTTCAGGATCCTGGTGGACTGGTTTTATTGAACTCTGAGACTACTTATTTTCTGTAATCTCACTTCAGACTTGAGTGGGTATGTTTGTTCAAAACATTTATGTTTTGTCTCATAATGGTGTTTCACATTGGCACTTTTAATAAGTGGCTCGGTTTCTGAGCATATGAGACACAGTGGTTTAGTGCTCCCAGTGGGAAGTATGAACAGGAATGAGTCTGTCCACTCCCAATGCTCTATTTTCACTGTCCACTTTTCTTTTTTTGGAGAGTGCCATTTGTTCCTTATTTTTCTCTCCCTTTCTCCGGCTCACCTGCCTTTTCTCAACTTTCTCCGGCTCAGTCGTCTTTTTCTCTCCCTTTCTCCGTCTCACCCGTCTTATTCTCAACTTTCTATCGTTTTCTTTCTTTTCCTTTCTACCGTCTTTTTATGTGTAACTTGCCTCTAACTCTCTCATCTGTCTGCACTGTAGAGTCGCAATGTTTACCGCCTGGAATGTACAGACTTGATTGGCTGAGTGGTATCACGTGGGATGGCTTAACTGGCATGTAATTGGTCTGTGCGTTTCCTCATCCACTAAAACACTACTGTAAAGATTACAGAAGCTGCGCTGGGTTAAAATAGAAGCAAAACAAATCATAACCTTCTGTTTTGGTTGTAGGTACGGGTCCGTATGGGACAGCTTCTGGGTCTGGACCCGGACTGCGGTCCGTCTGTTAGTGACCTTTGCTCAGTAAAGTGCAGTGAGGTCCATGGCTGGGTAGGCAGGATCAGCCAGAGCTTAAATTGCATACAAACATATATATTATGTAGAACTCAATATTAAAACCACTGCAAAGTCAGTCAAAATGCCAAAAATGTAGCTAGTTACTGACATCAGCGGATTATAGCGAACACACAATTACTGCCAATTAATTTTCTGAGACATACATTCACCTGCATTTCTACCGGATTTAGAGCATAGGATCACCCAAATACAAGAGCACAACAAGAAATCACCTGTATCTCAACAACAGCGGTGACAACAGCATCGCGAGACCTTGGGGGTGTTCGGGAAGCCAACCCAATGTGGAGGCAGAGAAGAGTTGTGCCTCAATGATGCCCAGTGAAGACAGCGTGAGAACAGACTACGCATGCGCAAACCTCCTAAAGCAGTTTGTGTTCATTTTACACACGGCAGAGAGGCAGAGGTTGAGTCTGCCTCAGCTTCCTGTATTCACATACACCAGCTTTGATAACAAGCTCTTCTGAGTAGTGGCATTCCTTATATCGTTAAAACAACACATTTCACGTTTTCATTTTTTATTTTTACAACAATAAATCAACAATCAATACAAAATAATAAAAAAAATATTAAAATGTATATGTGCCAATTATGATGAATGTTACAACTTTGATCTTTTTTTATTATGATCATGATATTTCAATAGAGCTATTGTTCATATGAAAAGTTGGACAAATGTATAACTATTCAATTACTTTAACAACCTTCACTCAGGAGAAACCAACCAGTATATATTTTACTGTGTAGATTAAATTTAATGTTTTTATATGCCTTTTTCTATGTCCCTGCAGCTCGATCCGACATGAGCGAAATATGAATATTGCTCTTCCATCAGAGTTCCATATTGGTTCAATGGTAGTGAGGTCATTTTTTTATTGCACAACCTACGTAACCAATCTTGTTGTTTTCAGACACTGTAGTATTTAAGAACACAGGAGCATTAGATTACATACATGCATGACAAATTAAAGGATGAAAACAACATTGAGTGTCTTAACAGGGTTTTGGGTTTTGGGAATTTTCATTTTTAAATACATGTTAATTTTTCGAGTGCTTATATGTACGCAGAAAAGTTCTTATGTATTTCTTGAATTTCAGGCACACAGTTGAGGCCTAATGAATGGGAAAATGACAAAGAGGTATGACTTACGGTGAAGGAGAAAAGTCAAGGAGCAAACAAAATACTTGCAGATACAGAAGGAAGGTGAGGCTTTTTCAATTGTCTTCATTGATGTATGGTCGGCTGTTATTTATGTTCTTTTCTCAGCTACATTGAAGATCTCCAACTAAACAGGTGATATTATAAATTCTACATTTATGAAGCTTATACATTTTTTGACAAGAAGGTGAAAATTCTGCTTTATGTTTATTATTGAGTGATTGTGGTGTATTAGGGTGCATTATATTGAAAGGTGTTCCTAATATTTTGTCCAGCCCATTAACATACATGAGGAGGGCAAAATATTAGGAACACCATTCAATGTAATGCACCCAAGTACACCACCACCACTTAGTACAACCTCAGTAACAAACAAAGTAGAATTATCACTTTTTTGACAATGTCAACAAAAACTGAAAATGTACAAACTTTAAAAAAAAAAGCAGAATTCATAGCAGAGCTGTTGTATTGGATTGAATTATATTGCACATGTGTTCCCAATGAAGTTGTAGGTGACTGTAGTTCAGAGAATAAAACTACTAAAGTGTATACTAAATAACTAATTACTATATAATATAGTTCAGAGAATATCTTAAGTTGAAGGAAAGTGACAAAATACAATCTGCGGTAAGAATAGGAGAAGGTACAGCCTACAGTCCCCCCTGACAAAGTAAAATTCCCCGTATATGAATCATTTAAGGAGGGGAATTCCCCCCTATTTTGAAAAATGAATTTCAGGCCCTGACAATAAATCACTGTTACTAAAGGGAAACCTGCTAGCTACAATTCGTTTGCCATGCTTTACGGCTCAGGTAACAATGGCACTTTGGTTTTCTAGTAATTGGTAATGTGTTCAGACTGACATAATTACAATGAAATATTAACATGAGGAGACTGGTAAGCCACAAACTCACCAATATCACTGTTTAATAGTGTTTGTAACTTGTCTGATTACAACAAGACAACAAATATGTAAATGTTTTACAACGTGTTGTTTGTAGGATCAACAAACCTAAATGACTGCAACACTGAACAAGTACCCTGTTCCTCTACTATGGAAGCTGATGATTCTGCTGATCAGGAAGACCATTAACACCTGGATTTGTTGAGGAGGGGACTTTATATGAGAACTTTACATTTTACGAAGACTTTTGTTTTGATGATGACTTGCCATTTGATGACAGTGTTGAGCTGAACTTAGAGGGGGGAACAGGACTTGAACATTCTACAAACAATGGAGATCATCCACTTTACAGAAATGAACCAATTTCTGTTGCATAGAGCCTTCTCCTCATATTGACATTTGCAAACAGACACAAAATTACTGGAAAAGCTCACAGTGGCTTGCTTACACTAATCACTCTACACTGCCCCTCAGATATTCAGACCGAATGTCTTCAGAATTTACAGAAATTCAAACCATTTTTTGATCAGTCCACTTCCTCATCTCTACTTTTACACAAATCTTGTAGCGCATGCCTCATGTCTGTTGAGAATAAAGACACCCAGTGTAAATCCTGTGAAGCAGATGTGTTGATTGAGGGCTCAACTTCATATTTTATTGAGGTTCCTATTGAAGCTCAATTGAAGTCACTATTTGCTAAGGAAGGTTTTGAGGAAAAACTAAAGTTCAGGTTTAATAGAACGAAAAAGTGTCATGACAGTATTGAGGAACTTTCAGCTTGCGATGGGCCTCTCAGTGATCCCAGAAACATTTCTTTAACTTGGAACACAGATGGCATACTTATTTTCAAGTCCTCAAAGTTTTCTGTTTGGTCTTTCTATTGTGTTATAAATGAGTTAAGCTTTGCTGAGTGCACAAAACGAGAGAACATGATATTTGCAGGTCTTTGGTTTGGGGACTCAATGTTGACATTCCTTGAACCACTATGTGACACTCTGAACAACATTGAACAAGATGGAATTTCTGTTCAGCGCTTAATTCTGTTCAATTCAATGGACAGTTTGGATGTCTAAAGTGTGAGCAGAACACTTGGAAGTATTCTGGGAAAGTTGATGTTCATTGATTTGTCTTCAATGCCTGGTATTGTGTTTGTTGCACATTTCCCAAACAAACGTGAAAGGGATTAAACATATTGTGATTCAAAGAAGAGCCAATGATTATTGCAACTAGTTGAAATGGCTTATTGAAAAATTGAAATAGTTGATAGACAGATTATAGTTTTTATTGTGATGCCATACATAGACAAACATGTAGGATCACAACTTTTGCCTAGGCAAATCTATCTGTTATCCCCCAAATTGCCTTTGGGCATACAAAGGACATGCGAATGAATTACATTGACAGCAGTTATTATCTGAGATCTTACTTTGACACAGCTGAAATGTTGTCTTTTTCTGGTCTGAAACTCTGATTTTAGGAGACTATTAGAGCTCAATGATATTAATACTAATAATAATGAGGAATTCTGTTTGGTCATCATCTTCATGATCAATGAGCAATTTTCTCTGTGAATGTATTACTTACGTGCAAATCATCCCCAAAACAACGCTGGATTGTTCATGTTGTGATATCCAATCAAAGATATTGTCATGTCTGCTTTTGTCAATATTATGTAACCCCAATTTCCACTGTGCAAATATCAAGTGTAGCATTCTGTTTCAAATGTCTTGGAATTTTCATTTTCCATCATGGCAGAGCATGTAATGTCTATTAAAATGAGGACCATGTATTTAGGTCTCTGCTTGTGCATTCACATCCTATTTAATTTCCTTTATTGTATATACAGTAGAGGACACTGCAGACTTGAGTATTGCAGCCGTAGTGTGATGAATGGATGAGATTTCAGTGAGCACTTGCAGAGAGCTCTTTATTTGCTCTGTCTGAGGTCAACCTCAGATACATGAATTGAGAAGACTGGGATGAGAGTAGATTGATTTCATTAAGAGACCTCTCTGATGTCTTTGCCTGAGATCAAAAAGAGACAAAAGTTGAGACAATCTGAGACTTCATTGAGAGCTTGATGAGATCCTCTTTGATACTTACAGGGAGTCCAAGTTGAGATTGTGTGCACCTGTTTCTCAGGTGAAACAATTGAGAAACAGGAGAAATGAGCCACAGCCTCATGTTGGTCTCACATAGGAGTTTCTTGGTAGGAGAAATAAATGAGACACTAGTGAGATCTCTTCTCCAACTTTCTTTTTAAAAATCTTTATGTGGATGGCAGCATTCTGATATAATATACATTTTTTGTTTGATGCATTGATGCACTGTAGTCTCCGTTTTGACATTTTTTCCCAGTGTAATATGTTTTAAATGAGTTACTGAAATCAGTGTTTTGAAAATGGGATCCATACATAATTCCAAAACCTTTGTTGTAAATTGTCACACCCTGTGTTAGTTCGTGTTTTATTTTTGAAAGTTGTTCTCCCCTTGTGTATTTTGTTAGTTTCACTTCCTGTATTTCCCCTTCCTTGGTTGATTGCCTCATGTGTTTCACCTGTCTTGTTTCTCGCACCTGTGTCCTGTTAGTTATTTCCCCCATGTCTATATAGGTTTTGGTTTCCTGTTCAGTCTTTGTCCAAGTCTCTGTGTTTGTCCTGTGTAGTTCGGTGTGTGTAGTTTTTGCCAGTGCTCAATCGGCCTGTGTTTTTCTTTTAAGTTGGTTTCCTGGTTTGGCCAATAAAGTGCCCTTTTTGTCCCGAGACTGTCTGCATTTTTGGGTCCATCCACGCTACTCACCGTGACAGAAGACTCGGACCTTAATATGGACCCAGCGGACAAGAACCTGTTCTGGGGAACCCGCCTGGCTCTGGGAGGACCTCAGAGCTTTATGAGGAGTACCAGAGCCAGGCCCCAGACACCTCGCTGCCAGGTCAAGCTTCAGCCAGAGCCTCAGCCCCAGACAACTCGCTACTGGGTCAAGCCCCAGCCAGAGCCTCAGCCCCAGACACCTCGCTGCTGGGTCAAGCCTCAGCCAGAGCCTCAGCCCCAGACACCTCGCTGCTGGGTCAAGCCTCAGCCATAGCCTCAGCCCCATACGCCTCCTTTCCCGGCTGCCGTGTGGCTACGCCCCGTTCCTGTTGGCGTCCGGCGACCCCCTGTCCCTGCTGTCAAGCAGCTACTCCCTGTTTCGGCTGGCATGCTATCGCCTGTTCCGGCTGACGAGCAGCTACCCCGGGCTCCGTCCCATGCTGACGAGCAGCTACCCCGGGCTCCGTCCCATGCTGACGAGCAGCTACCCCGGGCTCCGTCCCATGCTGACGAGCAGCTACCCCGGGCTCCGTCCCATGCTGACGAGCAGCTACCCCGGGCTCCGTCCCATGCTGACGAGCAGCTACCCCGGGCTCCGTCCCATGCTGACGAGCAGCTACCCCGGGCTCCGTCCCATGCTGACGAGCAGCTACCCCGGGCTCCGTCCCATGCTGACGAGCAGCTACCCCGGGCTCCGTCCCATGCTGACGAGCAGCCACCCTCGACCTCTGCCGCTGCTGACGAGCAGCCACCTCTGGCACCTGAGCTCCTGGCAGTCCAACTCCCTCATCCTCTTTGGCCCAGTGTGTGGACAAGTGGTCTGGGTCGCCGGCTTCCAGTGGGGGCCCGTCTCCACCTCTGCCTTTGCCAGGTCTCCGGAGAGGTCCCGTCTCCACCTCAGCCTTTGCCGACGGCCTCCGGAGAGGTCCCGGCTCCACCTCTGCCTTCGCCGACGGCCTCCGGAGAGGTCCGGACTCAAGTTCTGTCTCCATCGTCGACTCCAAAGGGGTCCGCCTTCTCTTGACGGCTTCCGGCCTCCTTCCCAGCATCCCTGTGTTTTGTCCTCCTCCTCCCGTCTTGTGCCGGCCGTCCTTCCTTTTGTGTTCTGTTGGACGTCTGGGATCGATCCCTTGTTCTCCGCTTGTGTATTTTGTTAGTTTTACTTCCTGTGTTTCCCCTTCCTTGGTTGATTGCCTCATGTGTTTCACCTGTCTTGTTTCTCACACCTGTGTCCAGTTAGTTATTTCCCCCGTGTCTATATGTTTTGGTTTCCTGTTCAGTCTTTGTCCGTGTTTGTTCTGTTTGGTGTGTGTAGTTTTTGCCAGTGCTCATTCGGCCTGTGTTTTTCTGTTAAGTTGGTTTCCTGGTTTGGCCAATAAAGTGCCCTTTTTGTCCCGAGACTGTCTGCATTTTTGGGTCCATCCACGCTACGCACCGTGACAGTAAATAACAGAAAAATATCTTTAAAATGTTCTTGCATGTAGCCTATATGGATGTTTTTGTATTATAATAATAATATAACTTATGGTTTTAATTTATTGATTATGGCACACTCATTAACAAGAAAATTAAAACTGGCACTCAAAAAGGTTGCCTACCCCTGCTATAGGCTATTGTTGCTGCTGAAGTTGACTGTTCATGTCAGGCCGCAATGACCATCAGGCCCGGTGCCCTCGATCTGCTGGTGAGTCAGATCGATAAAACGTTATTTTCTGGTTGTTTTACAGCGGTTACGTTCAACAGCACAAACTTCCCCACACACCTCCACCCAACCCTGCAGCTCAGCCTAAAACCTCTGAATGTGAAACACCAGGGTTCTGTTTAAAACACAGCAGCTGCTTTAGTTGGCTCAGATTAAAAGTCTTAATGAGAGATCTTTATTTCCATCTTAACAAATCAATTCTGATCCTGATCCTCTAAGACATTGAAGTATTTCATGTATGAAAGTGCTTTTAAGAAATGTATTCAGGTTGCAAAATGCATCTAAAGACAGTGACTCCAATGTTACAACCATCCCAGTGTACAGGGGCAGTTGTAACACATGCCAGGGATGGTTGTTACAAGGCTACATAATTAATCAAAAATATCCACAAGGGTAAATATTACTTAGCATTTATGTTTTTGGTTTTGTTATGAAAGCGGTACAGGGTCACATATGATTTGGCCGCTGCCTTGACTGTCTTTCCCTGCTTCACTTCATCTGAAGCCCTCTCCAGCACAGGAAGTGGGACTCCCCTGTCTGTCTTCCTCTTTCTGATATTTGGCATGCTGTAAGCAAACAAGTGTTTACACTGACTATTATCATGCAACTTATCTCAACAACTTTTTAATAATTAAAACAAGCATACAATCTAGTTTATATGGGCATTTAGGTTTTTAAAGATTAATTAAACTAAAAAGAAATGTTTGACATTTCAAACATGGCTTGTGAAGGCATTCACACTACCGGCTGAAAGGCGACTGGCTACAATTCATTGTCAATGGAAGCCAGCAACATGGAGCTATGCTTGTGACGCCTGACACTTGTCCCTGCGTGTGTACAAATAAGCCAGCCTAAGCTAGTAATACGCTATTAATAATAAGTAATAAGACACAGTGAAGCATCAACCAATCACATTTCACCATTCCTGTTTGGCCAGCTGTGGTGATGTTATTTAGTTAGCTGGTGTTATGCTAGCTAACACCAGCCTGCATCAAAAAGTGAGAACACTGCATGACACAGGGACAGTTGTAACAAGGCGTTACAACTGTCCCTGTGTCACCAGTCATGTTTCTCCCTCATGCTATAGAGCTTGACTGCTGACTAGACACATTCTATTTTTAGCTTAGAAAACAGTGAATTCAGTAATAACTGTTTGAATTGTTAGATATTTGATCTCATGACAGTATCCAAAAAATACATCTGATAGAAAAATCTAAATTTTTACCTCAAAAAAACACTTTTGTAGATAAATTCTCCTGAGTGCTGCAGATTTGACTCCTTTTTTGAGGGCAAAAAGACAATCTAACTGAGGATGTGCACAGTGAGTGTCATCACTCTAGCTTTGAGGTGCTACAACCCTCCCGTGTTACAACTGTACCTGGTCTTCCCTACTCACCTTTACAGGGTTTTCAATGAAACAACTTTATTCAAATAGAGAACGTATTGATCACTCGCAAATTTCTTTTAACCGTTATATCAACAAATAGGGTTAGACTACAATATTAGAGGTCGGATGGTCTGCATGAAAAGAGTGGCCTGGAATGGAGTCAAATTCCCGGCCTGAATTATTGTCCCGGTCCGCCATTGCGGCTTTCATACAGTTGTGAAGACTGTCCGCAGCTGCACTCTCCAAGGTGCCAAACAAACATGCAGTAGTGGAAGGCTCATTTTCATTTTATCTGTAATTTTTACAATTAATTAAATCTGATAAATATTATGACTAACCAATGTGACATTTATTTTTTAATATATGTTGATGTAATAGGCTACTTTTATTTTTTGCATGTTTGTGTGCCGCTGCCTGTATGTGTGTAACAGGCAGAGTGTACGCTCATTGTCCACCCGCCATTGTCCATTAAAATCTTGATAATGCGCTCTTAAATTAACAGTGACATATGCACCAGTGACTTCAGACTCAACACGACTATGATTGCAGACTTAAGGGCGAGAAAATAATTGTCGGACACTTGCGTCGCGCCCGCATCCGCTGTGCTCAAGGTGCAAGAGAGCACCTGTGACTTAGGCTACAGTTAAGCTGAACTGGCTTTGAAAAACCGAAAAAACTATTTCCTTTGAATAACGCCCACCAAGTTCTCACTAAACCTGTGTTGTTTGTACAGTGTTATTGACGGGCGACAGCAGGCTACAGTGGAAAATAAATAAAAAACCTCTGTCTCTGCTGCACGGAGGTTCAACTCCGCCTCGCTGAGACAGAGGAGATGAGTAGCTGATGTTAACCTCTGCTGCTGTTTGCTGTCACTTCTCATCTCGTTGCTCTCCTCTGCTCTGGTCGAGCGAGCTAGAGAGTGAATGAAGAGAGAGAGAGAGCTGACAGTAAGAAAGCCGGTGAGTCAGATCAATAAAACGTTATTTTCTGGTTGTTTCACAGTGGTTATGTTCAACAGCACAAATAAACTTCCCCACACACCTCCACTCAACCCTGCAGCTCAGCCTCAAACCTCTGGATGTGAAACACAGGCGTGCTGTTTAAAACACAGCAGCAGCATTTTTTCTGCTTTAGGGGCTGTTCGTTATTTATGGAATGGGCCACCGGAGGAAAATGGGGGGGGGGGTCATGTCATAATATTCTTTGTTGAGGGGGGGTCACCCAAAAAAAAAATGTGTCAGAGAGAATTCAACTTTTGAAGCTACGTCTGGAGGATCTGAACCCTCCAGCAGACCAGACGTAACGAAAATCGCCACACCTCACTCCCCCCTTGATACCATAATCACAGGTGTATGATATCAGCAAGTAGCGAGTTTCTTGCCCTGTTCCGCCAAGATGGATCACAACACTACAAACACACACACGAACAAACATACGGGCCGGTTGCTGGAGGCATAAAGACGGTGGGGGGGGGGGCTTCCGCGGACTCGGCGGGAACGCCCACAGCGCCCATGTTTAGGGTAGAGGTAGTGACTTTGATTGACAGGTGACACTCGTTAGGGGGCGGGGCTTCCGCGAATTCGGCGGGAACGCCCACAGCGTTTGAGACAGAGGCTGATTTTTACACAACTGTGAAGCCTAATTTCACTTGTTTTGCGATTTTTTTTAATCATTCACATTTGGCAGGGTGGTTAACAACACACTTTTTTGTGGTATGTCAAACTCAGAACACATTTATTCTTACTTTACAGGGACTTTAATTAGTTTAAATAAATATTATTTATGCTTAAATATGATTAACATTTACTTAATATTTTCTGGTATGTTAAATTGAAAATAAAGTACATTACACTTGATACTGACTAGTAAGATGTACTTAATACTCGAAACTACAATATGCAGGGTGACTTTTGAACCGGGATGAGTACATGATTTATTTCCAGTCAATTTCCATGCAGATTTCCTGTCATAAAAAGTGTAATAAAATCTACTCTCTTAATGATAAGATTTACTTAATAATTTCATAACAGTGATGTTCCTGTCTGTGAAAAAATGAAGTAGACTTTACTTAATTAGTTTAAATAAATATTTATGCTTAAATATGATTAACTGGAATATTGGAATTGAAATACTGGAATATTTTCTGTCAATTTCCAAGCAGATTTCCAGTCATACAAAAAGTATAATAAAATCTACTCTCTTAATGATAATATTTACTTAATAATTTCATAACAGTGATGTTCCTACACTTGATACTGACTAGTAAGATTTACTTAATACTCGAAACCAGAATATGATCAGGGTGACTTTTGAACACTGGAAATAAATCGTGTACTCGTTCCGGCAGCAGCCCCGTGGCACTCAAAATTTCCCTGGAATTTTCTAGTTAACAATAACAATCAATAAAATAAAATGAAAATTCATAAATTAACTAAATTACAATTAAACTAATAAACCAAAAATGTATTTACAATTTTCTCGAGCAGAGAGAAGAGCCTCTCCATTCTCCCTCTGCTCTCCTGCTCTCTCCTCTCCTCTGCCTCCCTCTGCAGCCTCATGTCCTCTTTAATTACATTGAAGAGGTCATCCTCCCTCCTCTTCCTCATCCTCGTCCTCCTGGTCACCCACTGCGGCACTTGGCCCTGGTGTGTCTTCAGGGATGGAGGCAATTAGGACAGGGGGGCAATAGAAGGCCTCTGCCCTAGTACCTCATCCATGAGGACAAACCAGGGCCAATTAGCAGCGGTGGGCTTCCCGCTTGTCCCCTCTCCTGTCCCTGGATATTTGCAATCCTAAGGCGGTGGAAATCAACCACGTCAGCAATTTTCAGCAAAGTATCTTTGCACCTACTTTATATATTTTTTTCAGGTTATCCCATTTTTCTTTCGCCTGGTGGGGCTGGACCTTCCCCTCCAGGCCCATCTTTTCCAGTATTGTTCTAAACACAGAGGGAAGCAAGAGAAAAAGTAAACACGAGATCACATTAACACAGGGATGCAAAGATTTACAAAAAGGGACATCAGCCTTACCTCCATCCCACTGTGGCGGAGTGCTTGGCCTCTGTAAATAAGTGGTCATTTTGTCCTCTTATTTTTATTAGGAGCTCCGTTTGCTCCTTGCTCCCTAAAACAAAATGAAATGTAAAACACTTTTTTTTTGCTATGTCAACAGACAAAACGGTTCTAATATAGCAAAAAATTATCAAAATAATGATAATAATGAAGTATAACATATAATAGTGATAATCCTAAACGTAGCTCTTTATTCAATCCAATCATTTAACTAGACTTTGCAGTTTTACAGTCTGAAAATAAAGCAGGGATCACAACTTAATCTAAATTTGTTCATCTAAGTAATAAAACATAAGTAATTAGTAAAAGTATATAAGTATAAGTAGTAATAAGTAAAAGTAATTAAATATAAAAACCCAATACTTACATTTAAATATAATGCGCGCAAAGGATCTTGGGATATGGGAGGCCGCGAAGGATAGTAGTAGTGCATCCTCCAAAAAGAGGGAAAAGAAGGCCGCTTTTGAAGGAGTCTTTGAATTGGGACGTAATTGGCCTTCAAATGCATCCTTCAAAGGATGCAGCCCCCGAATTGGGACACAGCTTGTGACAAGATTAAGAGATAGCCATAGATGAAGGGCCAGAGACTGTTTCACCTGACTGACCATTTTTTTATAAGGTATAGAGAAAGGGACTATATATAGTGATGTTATATATATAGTGAGGTTTCCTTCTTTTTCATTAACACATCAAGATAACCGTTAATATACTACACTTGCGTGCTCTCTGTTAGGGAATTTTCCATAACTAATATGCACTGGGTCAAACTAGGCTTTGCGGTCATAGCAAGGCCACACCAAATATTGGGTTTAGACACTGTCTCCCCTTGAGAGAGTGGTAAGCAGTGAGTCTGCTCCTTTTGGGGAAAACAGGAGGCATTCTGATAGTGTTGCTATAGCAGCCGAGGTCAGATATGTCTTTGACTGTTTTCCCTGAATGGGGTAAAGGTAACTGGAGTCAGAGGTTTGATATAGTGTTAGATGTAGGACAAAGGTCCTGAGTGAGGTCTAAGCAATGTTTTGGCTATAGACCAGTAGACCACATTCTGTATATTGTAGATGTGTTGGTCTGCCCATATTTGGGCATGGCTCAACCTTGGGCAGTATTTGTGTGGTTTAAAGTAAATAAACCTTTTCAATGCAAGACATCCTGGACTCCTGTCTACTCTCTCCATTGATGTATGGGCTGCATAATTAAAATCATTATCACTCTCTGCTCGTCCAAACTCTCCATTAAGACATGCGAAAAAACTTAAATACTGCTGTCTCCACCCTGTTGCACCTGTTGCATGCAAAGGAGAAGTGAAAGAGAGAGGGTGGTGCAATGCAAATAACACTAGTTTCATTTATGAGTATTCTTAGCTGGTTCAGTAAATGTTTTACTTCCTACTCAACGTTGGATACAAGAGGTTGGCAATTCCCCCCAAGGTAAGTAATACTAAATGTTCATACAACAGAGAAGTATATTTCTTTTGACAATGTCTATGCAGTTTTATTGAATGTATTTGGACAATTGATCCATACTGAACAGATCAGACACAATTTCCGTTTTTGTTTTTTTAAACATTCAATTATGATCTAATGTAACATATCATTCTTCTGATGTTTCACACTCAGGATCGACCAATACCACCAGATGGGATGTCTTATCCGGTCAGTAATTATTTTCACCTTACTATATATTATAGCATATCTGTTGTATAGTCACACTGAACACACACGAACAAGCAAAATGAAGATACTCTATACCAGGGGTGGCGAACCATGTGCCATGGAGAGCCATGTGTATGCAGGTTTTCCTTCCAACCAAACACTTCAACAGGTGATTTCACTGATTAACACAGCTTCAGCCACAGAGGTGTGTTAATCAGTGAAATCACCTGTTGAAGTGTTTGAACCTGCATACACATGGCTCTCCATGGCACATGGTTCGCCACCCCTGCTCTATACTAAATTCTCTGTTAATTATCATTTAGGCACAGAGTGAGTCCAACCCTCCAGTTGTGGTGTATGGAGATGAAACTTTTTTTCAGTAGGGGTTTTACAACAGCTGTTTTAAAGAAATGTTTTGAAGAAATGTATTTAAAATGTTGAGGACGTGAGTCTCTGAACCCTGCTAATGTCCAGACTGCAGGCTGTCTTCCTCTGCCATAGGGTCTAGATTTGTATGTTTGGGCACTCTAGCATAACTGTAGTTATGTTCTTGAGGAATAACTTACAATTACATCCATGTAGATTTCATAACTAAACAAGCCAATTTTACTCAAGCACATGCAGCCAATTGGGCTAAGTTAGGCTTGAAAAATACCAGGAGTGAGGGCTTTATAAGTGAATAAGTTAAACACCATTTGTCTCAAACTTATTTCTGATTAATGTCTTCTTCCTTTTCCAACAGAGATGGGACCAGATGCAATGCACTACACAATTGGATACTGCCAGTCTCTCAAGTAGAACAGAATGTCCTGATTTCCTTTCCTTGGATTACTTTGCACCTTCACTGGTATCAAAAAGTGAAATATGAAGATGAAGATTGAGGAAGAGCACAAGACTTTAAATGACAAAATTGTGATTATACACATTCATTGTCATAGATGAATGAAGCAAAGATAGACAACATTTTTTTAGTCCAATACAAGGCACACAGCTCCTCTTGCAGATGAAACACAAAGCTCAAAATACTCCAATGTTTTCCTTTGGCCCTTCTGACCCTCTTCTGTCCAGCTCTCCCTCAGTCCAGTCAGTGAAACAGTAAAGCTTGATTACCAAAATCACAATTAGGATCTAATAAAAAAGGAGTTACTATGGAAATAACTACCTAGAAGATTCAACAACAATATATATCGGCATATCGGACTTCCTCTTTACACTTTTTAACACTGGGGAACAAGGAAGCAGGATCAACTGTACAAGAAGATCCCAGGTAGGTTGAGTCTTAACTAATGTACAGATTATAATTTAAATCAGAGCAGCAGCGTTCTCTAAAGGTGCAATATAACATCCAGCCACCCACAAGAGCTGGGGGAAAAATCGTTATATGTATACTACGCCATCTGGTGGACATGGCCAGTCTTGTGCTGACTCAGAGGAGAAACAAGTTGTCCATATATTATTTTGAGGTAGTTATTATAGTTATTACAGTTGGAAAAGGTAGGATTAATTAACGTAATGCATTACTTTTTAAAATAGTAATGTGTAATATGATATTTTTTGAGCAACTTCCGCTTGACGTAATAAAAAAATGACGTAATTGCACATTTGGTAACGCGGAAGCCTCTAATAATAATAATAATCAAACAGCGGGGTGGAGGGATGTTCCGTGGCTAGTGGTGGGTCTCAGTGTCGGCCACCAGTCCGTTAGAACAAGTGTCTGCTACTCGGCTGAGTTTAATTATCTCCCACTAAAGATATTACGTGATCAGAAAGTTTTTCAGAAATGGACACGAACATGGTAAAGTGTCGCACTACTTACAAATGCAATAGTTGTTGTAAGAGCCATATTGATACTTGTTACGTTTTAGTAGTTTTCCGTCGTGCTATCAACTAACCTGTTAGCTTTACATTGTTGTTCAATCTACTGCTTTGATGCCTCAAACATCTCCTAAATCAACCATCACTATACACCTTGTACTGTTCTTTCATACTGGGTTAACGCATACAAAACAAACAGATCAAAGGCCTCTGAGTATGTACAAGCAGACGGATGTACGCCATACACTCAACGTTTCGCCCTGCTTGCACACCCACAGGCTTTGTTCTAAACCGCATACTACATACTACATATTTCTATACTACATACTTCCATCCTACACACTAAACGACCAGATAGTAAGCAGACCTTTTACACTGTAGTAAACTACACGATAACCGACAATGCATTTCGTTCCTACCCGAGCTGAAATCAGCAGGCTGAAGCTGATTTCATTTAAGCTGTAAATATACCATTTTATCGACATTTCTAACATTTTTAGGCGATAAAGTAGCCCTTTAGATCCACAATGTGACGCTAATTTGTCCAAATTTGTTTAAAGTTTTGTTCCTGCAAATTCGGAGTTAGCTGTAGCGAATGCACTTCCGGTCATTTTCACAAAAATAAAACACCCGTTACCTTTTTATTATTAAGAAAACCATAACGATAGAATTGGTGCTTTTATTTTGAAAACAGTAAGCGAACATACCCTCTCTGTAGCTAACTTTTTTTTTTTTTTTAAACTTTATTTATACAAAGGTTTGTACAAATTAAAGTTTCAACAATAACAAGGAATGCTCGAGGGAACGTTACAGCAAACAACAAAAGGAAAAACAATAATACATTCTAAATGCAAAAAACCTAAATAAATAAATAAAAAGATAGAAAAAATAAATAAATTAAAATAATTACAATAATTCACAAATCAAGTCATTACACAAGGCTCTAGTTTTCAAAACTTTACAGTTTGTGCAGTGTTTCCAGATATGATTTTAAATAGGAAATGAACACAGATAGGTAGGGTTTCTGTTTTGAAAATTTGCTGGTATGTATATTTCGCTAATAAAGAAGTGAGATTGACAATAAACAATTTCTTTGTAGGCATGCCCTTATCAAAAAATACCAAATAAAATACATTCAATTGTCAGTTTGAAATTAATATTTAATTTTCTGTTTAAAAAAAGGTTGAGGTCACACCAACAGGTTTGACTAGAGGAGCAATCCCAAAAAAGATGACAATGTTTCATCTGTATGGTGACAAAAGGAACGAGAGGGTCAACATTTAACTTATACTTTACAATAGCTGAATTAACTGGATAACATCTGTGTAATATTTTCAGAGACACTTCTTGCACCTTATTTGAAACAAAAAATGAAATTAATATGGCGATAGGGTGCGTGACCGGGCTGTGGGGGCTTGGGATGGGGGCGTGGCTCCTCGCCCGGCGGCCTGGGGGCATGGCCGGGGCGGCTGGGGGCGCGCATCTTTTATTTATAAATAATAAATAAAAGATGGGAAACTTTTGGGAGATTGGGAGTGTCGCTCCTAGTCGGGCTGATCCCCTCCTGGATGGTCTGGGGGTGGCCATGTATATATATGTATATATATATATACACACACATATGTGTATATATGTATGTGTGTATATATGTATGTATATATGTGTATATGTATGTATATATGTGTATATATGTATGTGTATATATATATGTGTATGTATATATATATATGGGTCAATGACGTATAAGGATTTGCAACAACTCAATTGTAGAATAATAAAAAACAAGCATATCTAATGCAGTAGTTCAAACATTCAGAATGTTGTGTAACTGAAGATACAACTACTACTACTACTACTACTACTACTAATACTACTACCACGCTCAAATTTGTGTTATAACTCCCATTTATTTTATTTTATTTATTTTTTTGGGATATGTGTGTGTGTGTGTGTGTGTGTGTGTGTGTGTGTGTATATATATATATATATATATATATATTTTTTTTTTTTTAAATAAAATAAATTAGAAATAAATAAATAAATACAAATTTAAAAAAGAAAAATGTGTATTTATTTATTATTATTATTATCTTTAAAAAAAAATGTATATATATATATATTTTTTTTTAAATTTGTATTTATTTATTTATTTCTAATTTATTTTCTTCTTCCATGCTTTATTCTTGTCTTATTTCTGTGCTTTATCTCTTCACAAAGGACTTACTGTTTGTTTCCCCTCTTGTTTTGGTCCTGTTCAAGTGTTGTTTTTTATCTGTGTTCAAAACACAATCAGTGAGGACAATACAAAACTTCCTTGTATCACAACAAGGGAATTCATTTATGGAACAACTGTAGTGAAGAAATGAAAACATGTAGAACATTAAGTAAGTTTAAACAAGTCTTTAAAAACAATAATGGGTATTTTAACATGGCTGGGATGAATAAAAACATCTGTTGTATAGTCACACTAAATTGTTTTTGTCTCACACAAACGCACACACATATACACAGTTTGAACATCTCTAACAGACTATATTTACCATGAAATACCCCAGATTACAATGTATATACTGTATACTCATATTCTGTTTATTAACTTTCCCTTCTTTGGTGCAGGTTGACATCGACCCTTTTGAATTACAGGAGGTTGTGGTTCACAGCCAGCAAACTGATCCCCCCACCCCTGTAAGTAAATGCATATCTGAATGATCAGTTACTTGGTGTTTTTCCTGATATACAGTATATTCTATAATAGCTCAGAACAGTTTTATTGTGGATGGTAAATCAGATCAGAGATTGTTTATGTGACAGGTTGTGTCCAAAGTTTACTGACTCCAAAATAGGTGAGAGTAGCTATGTTGCATTCATCAGACAGATTATTAACCTTCATATGAGTGGTTTTCATACTAATGTTGAACTCTGAAACTTTTTTTTCTTATTAGATTTGAATATGCTTTTCTCAAAAAGTAAGAATATAGTTTCCACAAACTGTATAACATAATGTGGCTTATTCCAAAATGTCATATTATGAAGTCAGTCTTTTCATAGAAATCATTTTGACATGAGGTGAAGTGTTACCTTAAGAGCATTTCAGTTCATTTATACAAAATGTTTACAAGATTACAACACCTTGAATTAAACATATTTATCGCACTGGCTTCTTTTCCCCCAACTTCTACATATCACTTTTGATCTTCCCCTGAAAAGTTTATACGTTAAATTACGTCCTTAACAACGCTCTCAGTGAGTTCAGCCAGGATATTGTCCCCAGAAACTGAAGCTCTGATTTTCCCGGGATTTAAAATGTCTTATTTTCGGGGAAAATATTCATCCCTAGTGCGCATGCGTGAATCTTTTTTACACAAGTTTCTAGTACTGCATACTACACAGGCATGACTCAGAAGAACAAGCTTGCACTTTTTAATCATAGTGCGTTGTGTTAATTGATCGGCTGTGTTGTGTTTTTACTGGCGCACAGAACGCGAACACACACCTGTGGATGTTTTAGAGTAAACTGTCTATATGTTTTTGCGCAACGTGTGGGAGGTAACCGTGCTTGAGTACAGTTGGGTTTGAGTAATGTGAGTGTGGGCCAGCGGGGGACAGGGGAGGGGGGACATCCGTGCAAAAGAACGGTACGGAACAACTGGCCCTAGTGTGAGTGCGCCCTGACTGTCTGCACAAAGCAGAGCATATCCCCACCTAACCTTGGTTACCATATGATACAGCCAGCCTCATCAAGACAGCTGCTTACCTGAGCCATCCTCAGTAGACAGAGAGATAAACCGCTCTGAAACCAGGCGGGGAGTTCCGGTCCTCTGAAATGATGCTAACGCGGAAGTAACTTAAAACTGCAGGGGGCGACTGTTTTGGTGTCAAAAGGACTTCCGTCAGTCAATGGAGAATTCACCAATTTCTCACTTGATTTCTAACCTCAGTAAACGTTTTCAAAATGTGTTTATGGTCTCAATCGCTAGTTTAAAGCCTTCTTCAATGCAGTATGATGTTCATTTGTGAAATTTTGGCCTCTCTGATTTTATATTTGACGATAAAGCAGGGTATGCATTAGGGCGTGGCTACGTCGTGATTGACAGGTTGATTGGTTCACAGGTTCAGGAGGGCGCCTCTTGCTTCTCCTGATGCCCATATAAGTAGAATCCGTGTTTGTTTTTTTCCGGCATGCACCGGAAATTTTCAAGATGGCGCTGCCCGGATCCGATACTATTGGCTTCCAAGCAGCAGTCCACAAACCAATGGGTGACATCACGGATGTTATGTCCATTTTATACACTGTCTATGTCTGAAACTCACAGGACATGACCTACTGATCTTAAGAAAGAAAATGCTCAATTCACTTGTAGGGAAAATATTTAATGGTCAGACTTTAAGAGGTTGCTGATGTCAAACAACATAGAATTCTAACATATCACCTAAAAAACAACAAATCTCTCTCTCTTTTTTTTTTTCCTCAAGTGTGGGATCGACCCTGCTACTTGGTGCAACATCTTTGACAGACTTTATATTATACTTATACTTTATATTGCCATGAAATACTCTACATTACAATAAATATACTGTACACTCATATTTTCTTATTTTTCTTCTTCAATGCAGGTTGACATCGACCCTTTTGAATTACTGGAGGTTGTGGGTCACAGCCAGCAAACTGATCCCACCACTCCTGTGAGTAAATACACATCTGAATGATGAGTTACTTGGTGATTTTTTCCTGATATGTATTCTGTAATAGCCCAGAACCGTTTTATTGTGGATGGTAAATCAGATCAGATTGTTTATGTGACAGGTTGTCCTGTAATGTTTACTGACTCCAAAATGGAGGAAAGTACCTATGTTGAATCCATCAGACAATGTTAGAAAACATGAGATTATAAACCTTCATCTGAGCAGTTGGTATAGAAAAGTGGTTTCATACTATTATATGTTGAAACTTTTGTTTTTCTTATTAGATTTTAATATGCTTTTCTCAAAAATTAAGAATACCGTTTCCACAACCTGTGTAACTCTATACAGTCTATCTGCTTTTTCCAAATGTCAAATTATGTGGTCAGTGGTTTCATAGAAGTCAGTGTTACCTTAAGATAAATAGAACCTCATTAAAGCGATGGTTCAGCGTAATTTCAACCTAGCGTCATATGCACCATTACATCTATCTAAACACTGCCTAAGCCCTTTTTTTTCATTTGGTCGCAAATTGGTGGAGTTAGAGCCATCAGCCGAATTGCTTAGTACAGGTGCTAATGTACGGTGGCTGACCAGGGCCAACCGCTTCATTTTGGGGAGAGCAGCTGCAAGTACAGAAACGATGCAAACTCCAAAACACAAACAAAAGTCAAAACAAATGCAACTACAAAATCGCGCTGCAAATAAAAAACACGCTGCAAGAAACAAAAACAAATGCATAAACGTCAAATACGCCGCAAATAAGGAAATGATGCAAAGCCAGAAACGATGCGAATCAAGAAAACACCTGCATTAAGAGAAACGCTGCATAACCACTCACTACAACGGAAGTGCCCCAAACCTACAGAACTTTATTGAACATTGAAAAAAATATAGACTCTCAAGAGGATATTAATAACAGATCAAAGTTAAATACAATAGAAAAATAGAAAAATAAAAATTGGGGGATTCATGTAAGGAAAAACAAAACAAAAACAAATAAAGTGCACATAAGTTTCCATGTAAATTTTGCATTTAAATCAACATATCGGAGCAGAGACAAGAAAGGAAAGTCAAAAATTTAAATAACAAATGGCAAGCAATGTCCAGACTTATTTTTCTTGCAGTTTTTTTCAATTTAAATTTTGTTCCCCTCAAAATCACATTTTCAAAAGTTCACTTTAAAGCTGCCGACCATGGATACAAATTGTGGAGCTTTAATACCACCTGTGTCATACTCGTTAACAAGCTGAGACCTTTTAATGTAATGAGTTCTGTTCCTCCACAACTTTTGACAGAGACACTTTCATTCACAGCAGCATGGGCATGGCCCTCATAGATGTCTCATCTGCGCTGCTGGCTAAAGCCCAATTTCCACTGGGTCCGTCAGCGGCACGTTACAGCTGCGCCGCGGTCACCGGAGCTGATAGGTACCACTATAATCAATGAGAGTATTTCCACAGGGAGCGTGTCAGCAACGTCTCAGCAACGTCCCAGCAGCGGCTCTCCGCGCCGCAGCGCTATCAATCCGCAGCATTTCTATTTTTCTCGGACACGTTTCTAACTCGCGACAAGTTCAACAGAGCAGATTGCACCAGACAGGAAGTCAGACACAGAATCGGCATAATAAAACTTCCGTCCCCTTTCAAAATAAAACACAATGCGCAGATCACAACCTCACATCCACATTACGTCATAACCGGTGGCCCCAGGTCAGCAGTCAATCGATCACAGGGTCTCGTTTCACGTCCGAGAAGCAAAGTAACCTGTTGTTTCTTGTTGTTGACTTTATACACCCACTTCGCGGGATCTCGCGATTATCGCGGGATCTCGCGGGAATACTGCTGGCTCGCAAGGCACCGCTCCGCTGCTGTAACGCTCCCAGGGTGAGTTGACGCTGGGCAGAGGACGGAGCTAAACTGTGGCGCAGCTGTAAGGTGCCGCTGACGGACCCAGTGGAAATCCAGGGTAATGGAGTCGAACATCCGCACTGGTGGCCATCTTGCTGCGGGCAGCTCTCTCACCTTAACATTGTGTTGGTATTGATACATGTACTTTTTAAATAACCATAACTTGCTCAATTTTCAACCTATTTTCAAACGGTTTGGTTTGTTATAAACGTCAGGGATGTAGTTATGACACTGCATACTTATGAATAATTACCTTTACAAATATACATCAAGAAAGGCTGCATGTTAAAATCCCCACCCTGTACAGATGTATTTATGTAATTATAACCATGGGTTTTCATATGAAATTAACATTAAACAAAACAGATAGGTGCAATAAATACACACATGCACAAGGTATTTATGTTAAATCAATATATGGGCTACTAAAACTCAGCATACAGAATGGCAACATGAGATATATGTATGCTTTTATAATAGGAATATGACTAATATAATACAATTTAAATTATTACATGTTTAGTTTAAAGTAATAATTCAAATTATTGTATTATATTAGTCATATTCCTATTATAAAAGTGACATCTATTTGCAATTAAAAAAAGGTGCAAGATTTCCCTTTACAAATATACATCAAGAAATGCTGCATGTTGAAATCCCCACCTTCTAGAGAGAACTAGACTACTGTGGAGGTATACATGGAGGACAGAGATAAAAAATCATCTATGTAAAAAATGACCCAAAAACAAAGTGAAATCAATAAAAATATTTATTAAATGATAAGGATTAACAATAACAATACATATAAAGTGTATGTGTATATGTATGTGTATATATATATATTAAGAATAAAGGGCCGTCATAGGGATGGGACTTCAGGTGCGATGAGGGCCAAATACAAGGATGGCTGATGACTGGTAATGGTTTACCTCACAAGTGAGGTAAGGGGGAAGAGAGAGAGAGATATAGGGGGGGTTGTGAGGGTCGCTGAAAACCAGTGTCCATCCTCATGCCAGGGCTAATGCCCTTTGAAAAGGACTGTTTTATTGAGCTTCTGTCGCATGTTGTTGCTCTGTAAGCTTAGTGTAGTCATTTTAGCGATGTGGTGTAGCCTTAGTTTAAAAAACAAGGACACAACTAGTGTTAGCAGCGTATGGTGGTGGCTGTCTATGGCATATGACACGCAGTATGGCATAGACTCTATGCCATACTGCGTGTCGCTGATGTGCTCCCCGAGTACAAACCCATCCTCCGACCCGATTCTCTTCCGTACAATGTACAAGATCTCTAGCACTTTGATGGGCTGTGATCTTCTGAAACTATAGCCGATGCCTGGCGAATGACCCACTGCTGCCCTGACGACCCTCACTGTGCCCTCTGATGGAATCACCAGGCCTCCATTGTTTCTTAAACACAGAAGGTGGTACATTAGCTCTGGTCCTTGATGGCAGATGCAGTGTCTGTCACCAGGCTGGCACGACAGACATCACAGGACAGCTTCTTCAGAGCCCGTCTCACTACAAATTCTGAAATTTGGGTTAGTATAATATCATAACTTATAATAATAATAATAATAATAATTAATAAATAAGCATGGGGAAATTAAGGGGACATTTCTTTTTTTGGACTATCATCAGATTGTTTTCCCACAGAGTTGACTATTGGCACTATCGGTTATAGGCAAAATCGACTTTCAGTCAGCCTTTACCTGAAATGTACACGAGAGCGTTGTCCACACGCCCATCTAAGTGGATGGGAAGGTAGCTGTGGTCATGTACTAGGGCAGGAATGTCAGCAAACGGGGATGGAAGATCTCCTCCTGCTGCAGAGGACATATCTACAGCTGACAGGCTTATAGAGGTGTCAAGGACCGCTGGTAGGGACTCTGTCTCATCCTGTGCTGTCACATTGCCTCTGCATGTTTTCACAACTCCACACCGGGCCATCAGCTTCCTAAATATGTATTTGAACTGTCCGGCATTAGGGTTGTTACCACCTTAAAGCCACCTTAAAAAAACACACAACATATACGAGTATATTACACAGATATTCAATATATGCTTTAAAATGTTTTACCAAAAATGGAAAAAAACAAAAACATATGGACCAACAAACTGAAAATAATACAAGCATTTGCTGAAACCTTGTGTCACTTAGTGTTGCGGTTGGTAAATATAAATTATGAAAAGCTACCAGATGCTCTGATGGAGTTAAAGAGAAGTTCCAAGTGGTCCTGGCTGAATCTGTACGTCAGGACATATCGCTGTCCTTCAAGCAGCACAGGAACCATCGACATCAACGTGTCAATGTTTATGACGAAGCCCATGACAGAGAGGAACCTTCAAAAGCAAAAATTGTATTACTATGATGCAAAACAGGACACAAGAAAGCAGGGATGCAAACTAACAGTATTGGGTGAAAATAGTGAATGCTCCCAGAGCAGCACTTCTCAGGGCAGACATAAAATCCACATTTCAAACAATTCACTTCATTGCACATTTGGGGGGGGGAATTAAAGCTGACTAGTTTGCATCCCTGACCTTAAAGTATAATCAGTGTGAGGTTTAGGATACTTAAAATTACTTTTAGGACACTAAACCTTTTTGAATCAATTCACAACATAACATGCAGACCATGCAATACATACCATTTTGGCACCGGCATCTGGGGAGAAAAAAACTGAATACAAGAGAATTGGAACACAGATCACAGAACACATTGGAGCAAGATAGTATTATATGAATAATATATGATTCGTACCACCTTATGAACTTAACTTGACTTTTATGAACAGAAAAGAGCATCTCATGAACTCGATGCAGACAGGACAGAACATCTTACAGGACAGAACATCTTATGAACTTGATGCAGACAGGACAGAACATCTTACAGGACAGAACATCTTATGAACTTGATGCAGACAGGAGGACAGAGCATCTGAACTTGATGCAGAAGACAGTAGATGAACAAGAGAACAGAGCATCTGTTGAACTTATATCATGGACTTGAGGGATGCACTGAAACCGGTAGAGTTTTACCTTAGATAATTTAATGATTTGTAAATTGACTACTTGTATACATCTAACGAAGAATAAAATAAACCCTTATTTTCTAAAACCAAAACACTCTCATTCTGATAATTTCATTATAATTAAGAATTTGTACTGGGTATTGACGACTACAAATGGTGTCAGTGCATCACTAACAGTCACTATTTTAGAAGACGTCTTTATTCGGTAAAGGGGTTTGCGATCCTCCATCTTCAAAGTGAGCAAGTATCCCCTGGCTTTTATCAAGAACTCCCTGGTGCTTGTCCAATTCCTAGAACCAAGGGGGGCTTTGAACCCTTTGGCGCTGGGATTGCGACTATTCAAGATGTCAAACAACCTGTCTGTTATCTATAAACAAATATCTAAATTAACTGAAAACACTGAAATTAGCTTAGTGTCAACAGGTATCAGATAGTAAACACCCAAGTATGAGGCATAGTTTGATTTCTCTCCATTTCTTCTGTGGCTATGCTTTTTAAAATATAAGTTGCTTTAAACCTGTAAATCTGAGATGTAACAATAAGGGTGCTTTTGAGGAAAGTATGAGGTAGGTATAAACAGTTTTAGACAAGTTCTTGCATAGTGTTGAATTTGAGGAGGGTCATAATTATTTAATCGTTCCTGATGCCAAAAATGTCAGTTTTGGGGTAGCTGACCAACATATCAACTACAAAGGGAGGGTGGGTGTTAAAGTGTTAAAGGGGATAAAGCAATTAATCACTCAAATGTTGGCAAGAACAGTAGAATGTTGGGAAATGTTTTTGGTCAATGATGCAAATCCCTAGCTGCATTACCTTAATTAATTCTGATGTAGCCTCACAATCTTTGAACTCTGCATAGCCCATGTCCTGCAAGGTGCGGAGCGCCACTGCCACAGAGTTAGTAAAAGTCTGAGCAGCCAGGGAGACCTTGATTGAGTTTATAAGGAGAAATGAAGAGCACATTAGCGTTACAAGATACAAACAAGTATAAAAACACAATAAAGCCCTAGAGCCCGTTTCTATTGCGGCCCTCTATACATAAATCATCATGCAAACATACCTTCGTCTTCTGATTAGCAAAGTTCACATGCTTATCTGTGACTCGGTTGGCAACATGTAGTCCTCTTTTCTTTTAGACATTGTTCAGCTGAACTATGTACTTCCAATTGATACTGCCAGTAATGCTTCTAATTGGGCTGTATGCCTGCAGAATCAGATTTTTTTTTTTCACTGCACACGTCAACTGTAAAGCACCATAGTCTACAGAATTATGTAAATACAATCAAAATGTATAAAAAGCAGAACATTCAGAGAAGATAGGCAATAATGAGCATGTACCTGCAACATATTGCGTGTCAGCTTCAGCATGTGGCAAGCGTCCATCATAACAAAAACATTGTCATGGGTTACTGGATGTGGGAAATGGGTCTTCCAGGGGTCACAGGGGTCTGCTTTTAGATCGCACCCAAGTTGGGTGCACATACTGATGTTTGATGCATGACCATCCATTGTCATGCACACCACCCTTATCTGACGATGATGCAGCTCTTTTAATGCATGTTCTACTAACACTTTGTGTGATTCTGTTGTGAGCGACTTGGTCAAATAATATGCTATTGGAGCTTTACAATAACCTTGAAGCCCAACCACCATAAACACAAGAACCTCAGAAGCTATGTCAGTCTCATTCAATTGATCCCCCATGTCCACATATCCAAACATTGTTTGTGTCTGAGGATCATGTTGGACGTGTTTTTTTATGGACATGGCATTAAGCATCAGAGTGACACATCCGTATTTGACCTCATCTTCCTGACGCCGTCTTTCCAGCATGTCCAACATCCTTTTGTTGAGACCAGGTCTGGCATCAAGAGAGCTCAGCCACCTTGTATAAAAGTAGACATTTAACCACATAGCCATTTAACCACTAACCCAAGCATCCCTATGTTGGACACTGGACATACTAAATAATATTGTCTGTAGTGCTTAATGTAATTGAGTGTAAAATTAGACGACATGAAGAATACCTTTGCAATGCACTGGGATGTGGCAGGTGAATATGCAGAGTAGAATGTAGAATTCATAATGTAAGATGTTTTTAACAAACCAACCCGATTGGAAATCATGTGCAACTTCAGTTTAATCATGTTCAACTAAAGTTAAATTGAAAAGAAAGAGCAATTCTGCCTCTCCCATCGATGTAAAATTAACGAGTAGCTAGTAGCCTAGCTGTGATACACAACTAAGCTGCACGATTAAGTCGTTTTTCGAAGAGAAAAGCTGCAATTTCAACATGTTTAAGCATCCAGAATTATAACCACGTTGATAAAGTTTGTAAATCCGTCAAGATTTCAGCGAGATAAGAGTATTAGCATTTGTGCAGATCACTGATTTACCTCAGGTACCACAGATTCTACCAGAAAGCTTGCCCGTAGTAAGATGGCCGCCTGTGAGGACGTTCTAGACTCCGCCGGAAGACATCTAGGCTGTGTCTCAATTCAGGGGCTGCATCCTTGTAAGGACGCATTTTAAGGGCGGTTACGTCACAGCGCCGCGCCAAGGCCTGTCCCAATTCGAAGACTCCTCAAACGCATGCTCAAACGCAGCCTCAAAATGCGTCCTTGTTTTCCCTGTTTTTGAGGATGCATCGCTACTATCCTTAGCGGCCTTATATATCCCAAGATCCTTTGCGCGCTGCTGTTAAGTCCCATAGATAGATATATACATATATAGAACATGTATTCCATATATATCTATGTTCAGTCCCGCGAAAAGAACAATGGTTGTTATTGTTATTGTGTAAATGTTTGTTTATTTTATATGGTATTGTTATAAAATAAAAAATATTGTTAATTGTTACACGTTGTCTTTTCCATTTAGTATTTACAACTTAAGTACAATTTATAACAGGATTAGCAAACGGCATAAAGTGCTACTGTTCAGGAACAACATGGGATTTAATATGTTCTTTTATTAGCAAAGGATGAAACTTAACTCTACAAGGGGGCAGTCTTAACATTTAACTATTTACAAAAAATACATCAGAAATAACTATTTACAGATTATTATTAGAAAATGATGTACAATTATGAACAAACTATTAACAAAATATGTATTATTAAATACAACACTACTAAAATTCCAAATGATTTACAATAATAAAAATAATAACAAATTAATAAAATAAAAAATGAAAAAAATAATGTAATAGGCTGAGCAGGAGTCCCTGGCAGTGCTGCTGGGCTGGATGGGATGCCACAATAAATACCCTGGTGTCTTCTGTGGTCAGTGGGACATCATCTGGGCTGGTATTCAGGGTGTTTGGGGGTCTGGTCTCCACTGTCCACTGGGGTTGGTCCGATGGACGATGCCGCCCCCCCTCCCCCCCGTGCAAAGCGAATTATATAAAATTATCTTAACCAAGGTCTTAAACGAACGAAACAAATTATACTAAAAACAATAAAATTCCAAATCATTTAGATTAATAATTAATTAAACACTCAAAAATGTTCTGTGCAAAAGACATTCACGTGTTGCTTCTGCTGCCGCCGTCATCTCCGCTACCAGTTCTGCTTTTATATCACTTAGCTCAGATGGCTTCATGTGGTCCCCTCGGTATTTTGGGTCAAGCAGTGTTGCTTTGCGCATCATCCATTGGGTGGCAATGATAAATATCCGTTTCCTTTTCTTTCTTTTTTTTTTTTAAATAACATGAGTAGTATTTGAAATATTTGTTATAATAATGAAATTATATGATACTATAATAACTAAAAAATAATAAAATATGTAACATCTCCAACCACCACCACCTCTTCTTTCTTCTGTTTGTCTTATTCTTATGTTTTTTTCTTCTTTCTTCTGTTTGTCTTATACTTCTGTGTTTTTTCTTCTGTGTGTGCCTTTCGCGTCTTATGGGCGGGAACAGCTGGTGACGCAAATGGTGACGCAACCAGGAAATGCTTCGAAGGCTAGACCGTCCCATTTCATAACGGTTGATGCATCCTTCTGAGGTTCCTCAGTAGCACGCGGTCTTCGAAGACCGCGAGGCCGCGTCCTTACAAGGATGCAGCCCCTGAATTGAGACACAGCCCTAGTGTTCTATATATATCTATGATGGCACTGACCCTCAGTCGTCTCACTCTCTCCCTTACACCTGCCTCCCGTTGTGTCGAGACAACCTCGAGCGCCCCCTGTAGGTTTGGGGCACTTCCGTTGTAGTGAGTGGTTATGCAGCGTTTCTCTTAATGCAGGTGTTTTCTTGATTCGCATCGTTTCTGGCTTTGCATCATTTCCTTATTTGCAGCGCGTTTGACGTTTATGCATTTGTTTTTGTTTCTTGCAGCGTGTTTTTTATTTGCAGTGTGATTTTTGTAGTTGTATTTGTTTTGACTTTTGTTTGTGTTTTGGAGTTTGCATCGTTTCTGTACTTGCAGCTGTTCTCCCCCAAATGAAGCAGTTGGCCCCGGTCGGCCACCATACTAATGGGACCAACAGTGTATCTCGTAAATTACTCCACTAATAATGCCTGGATTGTTATCAAACTTCTACAGTAGTACAAATAGGGTCTTTACTCATAAATCGATGCATCGGAGTGCAGGATCTCGCACGACCACACGGTATTTCAGTAATCGCGTGAGATTTCAACGATGTTTACAGCTTTAGCAGTAGCAGCAGAGTAAATCAGGTAAGTGTTATTTTAATAAACTCCTGGTGTACTTACAAACATTCCAATGCATCGATTTATGAGTAAAGACTCTATTTGTACAACTGTAGAAGTTTGATAACAATCCAGGCATTATTAGTGGAGTAATTTATGTCGGCTGTTGGTCCCATTAGCACCTGTACTAAGCCATTCGGCTGATAGCTCTAACTCCACCAATTTGCGACCAAGGGAAAAAAAAGGGGGAGAGAGGGTGTTTAGATAGACGTCATGGTGCATATGACGCTAAGTCAAAATTACGCTGAACCATCGCTTTAATGTCTTTAGTAACAACTGTGTAAACCTGCTTTTTCAGGTAAAAATAGCAGTTGTGTAAAAGATCTACACTAATGGTCATTTGACTTATGAATTACTTGACAGGTCTCATCTGGTAGTCTACACGTGACTGATGACACAAATGTGGCCTCAGGTGTTTTCAGCCTTCCTCCAAGAGGTCACAGTGAGTTTCATGTTGAAGATGAGACCATCTCATCAGCTTCAGCTATCACGGGCCAACGTTCTTCTTTCAGGCAAACACCTGCGACCGTACAGTGGACTGCCCCAGCCCCTCCAAGAGACACTGTCTCTACATATCAAAGGTAATGTTAACCTAAATCACTTAAATGACAGTTATACCATTTATAATTTCAAATGTATTAATTACTTGACAAGATGGAAAAATATAAGATAAAATATAATTAGATTTCATTGCAAAAACACCTGGGATGATATTATCATATATCATATAACTACAGTTGTCATTCTTTGTCTCCTTTGTAGTCGTTGCGTAATAAATTAATAAAACGTGTTTTATTTACATTATTATGCACATTTTAACACTTTTTCCTGGACTCTCCTAACCTTTCCAAAGAAGTGACTGAGGTTATATTTAGGTGGGAGGTAGAGTGCCAGCAGAATGGATATGGTCAGTCTTTTAGAATGGGAGTCTACCCTTCAAAGGATCTGAGTTGATCTGAGCTGCACCCTATTTGCTGTTTTCTTATGTATGAGACAAGTGTCTTGTATCAAATGAATGAATTTCATATAAAAAACAGCTCCTGCTTGTTATTGTTATTCAGTTGTTGATTTTCCCCTTTTCTAATCTTTGAAGCAAAAACTTAGGCTTCCAACCAACCACCAATACTAAAGTCATTAAAACAACCTTCACATATTGATTATCTGACTATGTTTTTTCCTTGTAATAGCCGAAATGATGAAGATGGTGCAGTCATTGGAGAGGTCACCTTGAAGATAGAAGAGCTTGTACTGGCATCACAGAGTCTACCAGATGTCATTACAGTAATCCGAGAGCTCACCAATACGGCTGCCACTCCAGGAGTCATCCTGACAGCTTCCCATCTTCAGACCATCAAGCAAGGGTTCTGCTGTGTTGTTTGTCTGAGTAAGTGTACATTAGATAGTAATTCTCCTACACATAAAATCATTTCCGATCCATTGTATTTGGTGTGTGCCAAGTTCAGCTGGACACACACGTGCGCAGAATAACTATTTATTCTTTTTTGTTTTTTAGAGTTCATCAAGGATCCAGTCTTGACACAGTGTTGCCGAAGCATTATTGGATGCAAAACATGTGTGGAACAGTGGTGGACGACCTCTGTGCACTGTCCAAAATGTAGAGGGAACACTCCAGGCAACAACATAGTTGAGGTTCATGGTCTGTCAGAGGCATTTTCTGTTCTGAGATCTCTTTATGAGGAGGATTAACATCTCTTGATTTCTTGAGAGGAAAGGTGGTAGCAGGGCTGGCTCTTGCCTCTCTGGCATAGGCAATATAGGCGGTCGCCTAGGGTGCGTGAGGGCGCTCACATGCACTCACGCCACGTTGCTATTTCTCACTCTTTCTTTTACAATGTCAAAAACCAGTACATCAGTCTATCCACTCAGCACTGTTTTCAGTATTGAATCCGTTCCGCTTGTTTATTGAGAGAAAACCCAAATCAATGAAACTCTGCTCCATGTTTTCACTGATACCGGCTCACACACACACACACACACACACACACACACACACACACACACACACACACACACACACACACACACACACACACACACACACACACACACACACACACACACACACACACTGTGCTGCTGACACTTGGCTGATACACACACACTGGGAAGCTTAAGGTGGGTTAAACACTTTCACAACTACATGTTCAGGACATTATTTAACTTACTGAAACTAGATGTTGTTTATGTTTCTGTCTCTACTAGGGGTGTCACGATCTCGATTGTAAATGACAATGACCTCACGATCTCGACCTTCAAAATCAACGGAGGAATTGAGGATGTAGCCATGCCCCCAAAGTCACGTCCCGCAGGCGAGTCAAGAGGGGGAAAAAACACACGTGTTGAAATGCAGTGAGTCAACAGTAAGGCCTTAGTGTGGTACATTGCAACAACTGATGGAGATTATATCACTCATGATTAGTCTAAAAATGACATAGGCATCTGTGCTAAAAGGACCCAAAAAAAATCGAATCGTGACCTTAAAATCGAATACAAGATTTGGAGAATCGTGACACCCCTAGTCTCTACACAAACTGCTGAGTTAGCAAACTGTTAAAAAGCGCTAATGCAACGTTAGTAATAGTGAAAAGATGAGGAGGGTGGTTAGTTTTTGTTTGGTTGTTACTGTAGAGAGGACTGGTCTGTTTTTGGCTGGTTTGATGTTTGCTTCCCCAGACAACATGGACATAAAGTTATTTTTTCAAAGAAGAGTAAAGTAAGTCATCACTGGTAGTAATCTGTTAACTTCAGCTAACTACACCTGAGTCTCTGATGGACAGGAGCTGACTAATAAAAGCCTGGCTGCCTCATTTATAAACTGGCTCATAAAACTGACAAATATTCTACTTTTTGAGGAGTAATCTTTGGCCTGCTGCTGAGGGCTTTGGGTAAATTTCCAGTTTCACAGACTGGCACTTTACAGTCAGTTGTATTTATATTCAGTGTCATTTGTTCTGATTATAAATGTGAAATAATAGATACTGCTCACTAAATAATGATCACTCCACCACCTTTCCTGACATCTAGGTGCAGGAGATAGAGTCAGAGACAGGTACAGGATGCAGGGACAGTGCAGAGATCCTTTGCTGTGTTGAGTGATGAAAGGGATTTGACAGTTTAGAATAATTTGTCAATGGGAATAATAAATGGTAAACATTTCAGTTAAGGTGCCCTGTATGACCAATAAAGTCAGAAGAGTATCACATATTTGAAAATTTGATAACTAAATATCATACTATTCCCAGGTGAGCCATCTTATGCTATACTTTTTTTTTGTAAAGTAAATCTAAATTTGCGATTGACTATATCACCTGTATATTACTCTAGCCTAATTATTAAATTAATCCATATGTCACAACACATCAAAATTCTATACTTATGTTTTTATTATCCTCTAACATGTGATCTGGGACCAAACCCTTCCTCAGCTACAGGTCAGGGAACATGCAGCAGCAGCACCACATCCAGCACACCACCCACCTCCTATCAGAATTCAGAGTAGTCCACCTTTTGTGTGTGACCGGTAGGGGGGACCAAAAAAATCTCGCCTAGGGCACCAAAATAGCTAGAGCTGGCCCTGGTTGGTAGAAATATTTTCCAGTATTCTCCTGAAGTCAGTGAAACACTATAGATGCAGGAGTAATGTTTGTGGTTAATACGGTGGCCCTGAAGGGCAAACGACAACGACAAAAAGAAAAACACAACAACATTAACAAAAACACAACGACATTAACAAAAACACAACAACATTAACAAAAACACAACAACATTATCTCCTAATGGAACCTGGGGGGTATTCCAGGTAGGAGGTTCAACAAACTCTTGAGTCTAACCCTGAACTCTGAGTTGACTTACTCTGAGATGGGAAACTCTGAGTATCCGGTTCCAGAACAGCTGATCTGAATTAGGTAAATCAACTCTGAGTATGTTCACCTTGAGTTTAGCGCGTGCGCAACCACTATACAAAGCCATCATCAATGGAGCCCCGATACCTTGATTCACCATGGCAACTACTGAGAAAACAAGCTCGAGTTACGTCAACTCACTGTAACTGTAGCTCCCCCTGCAGGCCTGTGGCGAATATGATCATATATTTCACAAAAAGTAACACTGCTGCAGACGCTAAGGAGAGAGAAGCAGCATGGGAGAAAACTGCTGCCCGAGTCAATGCTTACATTTTAATGCACCACTCCACTGACTTAACTTACCTCACTTAAAATTGTAGCATACAGGTGAAAAAGTGGTGTAACGTATTTGGAAGCAGCTAAAAATTAAATAAAAAAACATAATTCAGAAAAGTAGGGCACATTTTGCTTGGCTATGATTGTACCTCGCTTTGATTTTATTCATATTTGACGTAGGCTATTAAACAAAGTAAATATTAATTCAGTGGCTATTTCAATATGTAGTAATTTAAACCTCCAACAGAAAGCTGTTTAACACATAGGTCCTCTCATCTAATATCCTGCTTAGTAGATTAACATTTTACACTATTTTAACACTTTTATTTAACACAATTTTACATATAATACATATTGGAGTCATTGATTTTAAGACTAACGTGACGATGTGTACATGAATATTAAATAAAATACTTCCTAAAAATAAGATTAACAAGAAGGCAGATATGGCCGGACAATGTTAAGAAATGATTGACTGTAATGAACAGTGACACCGTTCTAACAGATATTCATCTCGGAATGAAAGTACATCCAATTGAGCCCATCTCCCGACATAAGGCATTGCGAATTAATTCTGCCTCGATATGTATCGGATTGCGAAGATGGGACAACCCATGTCTGGCAGCTTGCTTCAGGTGGGAGGAGACAGGTAGAAACTCAGAGTTTCTTAAAGAAAACCTGCCAGCGAGCAGGTTATGTTCACAGAGTCAGTTACCATGGTGACTGACTCAGAGTTTCAGTAACCTCTCTTTCTGGAACAGATAACACAGAGTTTCCCTCATCTCAGGGTTAACTTACTCTGAGTTTTCACATAACCTGCTTTCTGGAATACCCCCCTGCTATGACAAGGATCATTGCTGATTGGACGAAAGCACGTCTGTCTTTTTAACAGGTGAAATCCAGAAATCTCTCTCCCTCTCTCCGTCTGTCTGTCTGTGTGTGTGTGTGTGTGTATGAGAATTAATTAATTAATTAGAGGGCGTGGCCAGGGAAGGTGTTGAAGACGGGCACCAGTGATTTAAACATCCTACCCAATCTGATAGAGTACCTTTATTCAGATTTTCAGCATATCTAACTGAATTTTAGAACATGCTTCTTATGAAGAAATGTAGTGAAACACAGATGATCTGTGGATGGTGAGGGCTCTGTGCTGCACAGTGCTGAACTTTAGGACCCAGCAGCCTGCACAAAAAGCTCCTCTCAGTATTAGAGCTTCTTCATCTAACACGTTAACATCTAAACAAGGGCACGCCGTTGTAAAGAAAGAAACATGTGAATGGGAATTTTGATGCGGGGCATACATATGAGGCGTAAAGCAGCCTTTCCCACCTGTTAAAAAGACAGACGTGCTTTCGTCCAATCAGCAATGATCCTTGTCATAGCAGGTTCCATTAGGAGTTAGTTTTTTCCAATTATCCAATCCAAACACACTAAAATGACATGCATAGCACATGTTTGCCATTTCAAAACACTGCCATTCAAAATGACATGATATATGTGCCACCTGGCCAAACACCTCAATGCTTAATTGTTACCACTTCAATCAGGAAGCACTATGAAAAGACCACAGGTGAGCAAGGTGGCACCTGAAGATATTGCCTGTGATGTGGACGAGGCGTTGTGGCCAGACCTAGCTGTGCGGCAAGATACTGCCTAATTATTTTTCATGCCTCCTTTTTTTTTCTATATAATTTTTCTTCAATTTTTTTCTGCAATTTCTTTTTCAGTTTACATATACAGTATATATATATATAACATTTTTTTGTTCACTTGTTTGGTGAAAAATAAAAAATAAATGTTTCAACAGCATGTTTGTGTATCTGCAATTATTTCTGTGCATGTGAACAATCTGAAGAATTTTCTACAATTTTAGTATTATGGCAAAGCATACTAAAGCTGAGAGTGCTTTTCATTATGCCCAATAGTGTGTAGTTGGCTAGACCCAAATCTGGTAATATGAATGAAGTGTGTGCCATTTGGTTCAAAAGTTTGATTTTGATAATGCTATATGTAGTTTTGGTTGCTGTGCTTCATTTTGCAGGATATATGAGGTATTTTGCAGTTTGGGTGTGTGGTTTTGTGAATTGTGTTAAGTATTTTGATAAAACCAGCCTAGTTTGCAAAATTGTTTTTTCTGATGTTACACCTGCTGCCGGATTGCTGTCAGCACAGACCTGCTAACACCCGGGATGACAACGCAGGGCAAGCAGGCAGAAGAAGCTGGAGATGAGGGTAACAGTTCAACAGCTTGACCTCTCTGTGTCTTTTGTGCTGATAAACTACAGTAGGTTACATCACTCTGTAGAGTATAGAGTATAGCTACCGTATCGTGCTTGGCTGTATTGTATCATACAGTGTTGTTTGGTCTTGATACCCGTGTGGAGGTGTTATGTGTTTATCATAAGTGATTATCATATCTTGCTTATAGTATATGAAACCCCCCCCCCTGGAAAAATTTGAGTTCTCCCAAAAGACATGTTATCGTTGGCATACTGCCATTAGACAATTAGACAGTAACAGTCATGTTTTATTGCGTTGGAGGAATGCAGGTTGGTTGTGCGTGACAGGTACGACAGGTCTGCACCACTCGTAAATTTTGTTCGTACCTAAGAGAAAATCCAAAATACGAGAACATTGGTGAATGCGGCAAATCCTCGTAAATCACTCATACGCATGGTTTAAGAACAAATCTGTGCGTACGAGTGGTTCTTGCATCTGGCCCAATGTCTGCTAAAAATGGACAGGATCAAATCATACTATAGATGCATGTATGACTGATCATATATGCATCAAGAGCTGTCGACCTCCACCTGAAAGCCTTAATTTATATTTGGTAAACAGTATCACTCATAATTGTTGCTGTCTGGTTGTATCTACAGATGGACCAGCTGGAGCTGAAGCTGACAAGCGAGTTACCGAGCACAGCCAAGGTGGTGGCCTGCCGATTCCCCTTCCCCAACTGGGTACCTGAACACACTGCCGGAGAGGGCATAGACACTGTGTGGGTGTACGATGCCAAGACATTTAAATCAGACCAGCAACACGGAACAACATAGAAGACAACATCGGAACATGGGGACATGCCAAATTTACACACATAAATAGACACACTAAGGTGTGGTTAGCAGTTCTTGTGATCACACACTGTAGTCTGGGGAGGAACTGACATTTGAAATCCATGCTGTTTCTTTTCTGGACCAGGAGTGGACCTGAAGCATCTCAAAGTTGTATGTTTTTTATGGAAATGTACAGATAAATAGTACATGTCAGCTTGCAAGTGTAAGGTTAAATGTGGCAAGACATTGTACCTGATTGACTCTAGCACTGGTTGTGATGAGAAGAATACAGTCTCCTCCATATCTGCAGATGTGGGTTGAAAGATGGTACAGACATTTCATATTTGACATGTGTTTTAAGATGCTTAAATTCCTTATAGGAAAAGGGAACCGGCCATGAATGATTGAAGAACTTAATTATGTCTTGAAAGTTACATTGCAAGTTGTATTGTTTATACCATGTATATGTGACATTAAATGATTCTTTCTACACTGACAGAGTTGTTTCCAAATGGCTGACAAAGAAGATTGGTTTGTAACATTAAAGGACTTGTGTGTAAGATTTAATGGTATCTCGTGGTGACTTTATAGATTGCAGCCAACTGAATACCCTCTGTTCCAAGTGTGTAAGAGAATGTACAGTGGTTGCAAAACTCACGAAAGGCCCTCACTAGAGCCAGTGTTTGGTTTGTCTATTCAGGGCTACTGTAAAAACATGGCGGTGCAACATGGTGGGCTCCATGTAAAAGGACCTGCTCCATATGTAGATATAATGGGCTTATTCTATGGTAACAAAAACACAGTTACACACTTGCACCTTTAAAAAGAGGAACACTGCACTGTATTTTTGGCTTGTTTAGTTAATAAAGCCCCCTTCTACTGAAAAATGTTTTTTTTTCTTCTTCTTACAGCCAGATATTTGAGCTTCACTGTACAGAATGATATATGTGCAGATTCTGACGCTACAAGGTTGTTTTGACATTCACAATTAGTTTGGAGCCAACTAGTCCAATATGCAAACTTGAAGCCTCCAGTGCCCATTTACTTCATCTTTTGAAATGAACAATATTTGCATAGTAATAGGCTCTGGATTTTCAACTAGGCAGAATGAGGAGATGTTTTTTTTTTTTAAATTTGAATGAAATAATTTAATTTATTTGAATGGAAAACCATATCAGACACAGAATGTTATTCAAAAATATTATGTCTTAAAATATGTTTGGAGGGAATATTTAAAGACTGCCTAATTGACAAACAATCATGATGTGATTACTCACAAATAGTTCAAATATACAAATATTTAGGTTATGATGTTACTGCAGTTGTCTAAAAATGGGCAAAATGCTCAGAGCGTGAGTGTAATGGTATGTAAATATGATTCATTTTAATCAATGTGTCTCTTTTTAGCATACAAACACACACAATAGAGGAACACTTACTTTAAGGTATTAACAGGGCCAGTTTATTGACAACCAAGGTGCTGGCGATTTCTTAGATTAGTAGATTTTGCAGATCCATGCACATTGAGTTAAAGAGTTCCTGAGGTGTAAAGGAATCAGGTCCAGAATCCTTCACCCTTTTAACATGAATGTGGTTCTCTGCAGTTTCCTTGGTTGCTCTCACATCCCTGAGGCACAATGTTTAAAATTAAGAACCTTTACTGGCTAAAATAAGGTTGCCAGCAACTATGTTTGCATAATGGATCAGGCTATCAGATCCAGAGTCTGGGAAGAGTGGGCTGCAAAAATTGATCTCACCATGTGAGACAACAAAGATGAATACTGCATCCTTCTGTGTGTTGTCTGTCTGTATTTATCAATTTTGTTTGGTCCATCTGACTGGTGGCAGCTATATGGATATCAGTGCAGTCTGCATTCATTCGTTAGTTGAAGGCCAAGACTGGAATGAAGCAGGCACGCTCTTTTGACTGTTCTGGCAATTGGGCACAGTGGACATCATTCTCTGAAACACCATCTCATGAAGGAGATGGTTCATTGTGGTCACCACATTACTGACTGTTGCAGTACTGTACTGAAACAGTTGTGTAAGATGCACATTAAACAGGAAATGTTATTCAGAGGAAATGGCCATTTCCCTCCTGCATACCACCAGCCTGACACTTCAACTTCCCAGACTTGTCTTTATCTTTGTGGCAGACAGCCAGAAATGTTGATGCTGTGCTGTGTCATCGTCCTTCACTCAATCAATAGTTTTATTTAACGTATAGACTACCATGTAATGCACTTCAAATGTCAATACATTTTTGAAACAAATATTGCTTACAGTCTCAGAGTCTATTGCTACTAAACTGTAATGATAAATTACATAATGTAATGAAACACAACAAACAATTTGTTTGTAATTACCTTGGTAAATACTAAGAGCATGCAAGCTGGACATGCAAGGACATTTATTAAAGGCGGTTTATGAATTTTGCAAGCTTAAACTGTACTGTAGAGAATGGCCAAAACAGCAGCATTGTACCTTCTTTAATAAAGCCAACTATGAATCTACATCAAAACACACTCCTCATTGGACCAACAATATTAATGGGGCCCCTTTTTTCCACATGAAGTCCAGTGTACTTGTGATAAGGAAACCATTTCACGATGTAAAAAGAGTGTTATAATGTCTTGTATGGCTCTGGTAAGTATGAGAAAATGACTTTCATCAAGGTTATTTTCTCAAGTTTATAGAATAAATGTGTGCTTGATTGTAACTTTTATAATCTAAAGTGGATAAATACCATCATCGGCCAACAAATAGCTACTACAGACAGCTCACCATATAAACGTTACTGTATTAGTACATTTTTTAGGGCATTATGAAGCATTATGAACTTTATCAGCATTGTATGGTCTGTCTTTGCTGATAAATAGGCTAACATCCTGCTGACTAGCCCACCCATGGATGTGTTCAGGAAATCCATGTGGAAACGCCCTGGACTACAAAAAAAAACTGTACTGACTATCCTCAGAGCCAAAGTCAACTGTTTGTCAGACATGCGGCACCATTATCAATGTGATTTCTCTATAAGGTAAATCATTTCAAATTTTCAGGCATGACAGCTTTAGAAATAAGTAAGTAAAATACAATTTCCTATTCAAACTCAATTTTAATTATGTTTTCTTCCTTTTCTACCAGATGGGCCGAGATACTGGACTACAAAACTGGATACTGCCATTATCTCAAGTATTAAAGAACACAATGTCCTGGATTACTTGTCTGGTTCCAAAGAAGATGCAAAGTTATCCAGAGAGTGAAAACTGTGGAAAGTCTTCGTCAGTTTTTATATATTTCTTTCATACGTAAATCACAAACAGTTTAGATCTACTAAAAAAGGAATTTCGATGGAAGCAACTAACAGGAAGTTTCAACAACAATATCAGACTTACTTTTTAATACCCGGAAACATGAAAACAACTCAAGATCCCAGGTAGGTTTAGAGTCTTAATTTACATACATATGGTTAGTTTTGGCGGAAATGGGTCTGCTGTTAGAGGGACTTTTCAGAGAATCTGAGCAGCAGTGAAGACTCTTAATCTTACCTAACACATAATGGTACAGAATCAGAGATAGATGCGTGTATACATGAACATTACAGTTTAAAAGATGACTATGGTAAAGCTTGAAAAAGAGTGTTGGCGTTAGAAATCAACAGTCATAAGGAACAGTGGTGCACAGGTGGTCATGCCATATACACAGCAGACCCCGGTTCAAATCCTGGCCGGCGGACCTTTGCTACATGTCACACCCCTCCTCTCTCCCGTGATTTCCTGATTCTCTACTGCTAATAAATGCCAGAAAAAAATCTTTTAAAAAAAATAAAAAAATAAGGAGCAGTTCATGAGAACTGCCTTCTATGGTGCACTGGCGCGATACTGACAGTTTATCAGTTTAATCAGTGATTCCAAATGAGACAAAAAAACCTGATCTTCAACTTGCGGATGAACTATTTAAAACATTACAAACAAATATGTATGTCATTTATGTGTGACTGGCTTTACTCTCGTAATGTATCGCGTGATCCCGTTGGTGACGCACAAGTGACGTTTTCCACTTTCCAGTTCCGGCAAATACAGACGACCTTCAGTTGTCACCTATTTAGCAGACATGGTAAAGTTATTATTATTAGTAATTATTTAATGTGCAGATGTTTGTCTACTTACCTCTTAGTTATACAACAGCATTCTTTCAACATATTTATTCTGCCGACAAACTGGTTAGCCTGTTAGCACGTATCTATTGTGGTTACACGATGATGAAAAAGATATTAATCTATTGTTTGATTGACAACTCTAGAATAAATGTACTTGCTTTTCTAGTCTGGCTACAATTAAAAGTTGTCTTTGTTCTGAATGGTAGATTAGATCAGAGAATGTTAATGTGACACGCTGTGTCCAATGCTAAGTTGCTACTGTATGCTAACCATAATTATGACCCTTCTTAGATGCAGTAAGGGTAGCAGAGTGGGTTTCATTCCAATTATATGTTAGCCTCTTTAACTTTTGCTTTTCTAAAAAGATTTGAATATGGATTTCTTAAAACAAAAACAATATTTAGAAGTATTATCATAAAATGGAATTTTGTTAAAAAAAAAAAAAAGTGTCCACCAATGAATCCAGAAAAATGTAGGTGTCAAACAACAAAATTATCTTTCTAAGAAATAATGTAAAATAATGTAAAAACATCATTTTCTCTGTGTTTTATATTCAGCCTCAACCAATTCAACCAAATGGGTTATCTTATCTGGTAAGTAAAATGTTTTTCTCCTTTTAGCCCTGATGATATCATAATATATCTGATGTATATTCACACACACACAGACACACACACACACACACACAGACACACACACACACACAAAGATAATGTATACTCATATTCTCTGTTTATTATCATTTAGGTACAGTGTGTGACCGACCCTACTCCTGTGAACAGAGTTGTGGTGTATGGAGACCAAACTTATATTGCTACTTCTGTAAGTACACATCTAAATGAACTGTTAAACTGTGATTTATCCATGGTATGTGTTCTTTTCCCTTTTTGTCTCGTGACCTCTAAAAACAAAGCTGTGACTTCTTGCAAACCCAGTGTGACCAGTGTTGTTTCAGAGTCTTCAAGAAGAAATAAATTATCCATTAAATCACAAGTAAAAAAGAAAGCCAAAGATTAGAGGGGCTACGTTGCATTCATCAGACAATCTTGGAAAAAGTATTGAAGAGTGGCTTTAATACCATTATATGTTGAACTAAAGATACTGTATACTCAATTCTGTTTTATTATCATTTAGGTACAGTGTGGGACCAATGCTACTCCTGTGAATATAGTTGTGGTGTATGGAGATCGAACTTATACCACCACTTCCTTAAGTAAATCTAAATGATCAATTACATGTTCTGTCAGGTCCAAAGTTTACTGATTCTAAAATGGAGGAGAGTAGCTACCTTGCATTCATCAGTTTAGTTTCAGCTAGTTTAACAATTAATTAAGTAGTTTTATTTTTATTTTGAAGATTTGACTAGTTTTAGTTTTTCAGGTATTAGGAGGAAGGCTTTGATTTGTAGAAGCTGAAAAGGATGAAAGGATGGAAGAATGCATGACACCAAATATGGTTTACCAAGTCTTTGTTTATTAAAAAGATACCATATTGTGCAAAGCCATTTTATTGTTTTAGTATCGTTAATACTTAAGTATTTTAGTTTTAGTCTTAGTTATCGTTAACTAGAATAAACCTGGTGTAGTTAAACTTAATTGTTAAGGTTTTACATGCACAAACACAGTTTTACCTCAGTCACTTTAAGGGTATTTATATAGACTTACATTTCTTTCCTGGAGACTTATCCTAACCCAACCATAACCTTGTCTAAACCTAATCCTTACCCTAAACTTAAGCACTGACCCAAAAAAAAAAGCATTTTCCCAATCAGGAACACAGTATTTATCTACACTTACACAAGCTGTCCCCAGTCAACTGGTGTGAAGTGTTTTTAACAAGTGATTGTGTCCCTGAAAGTGGCTTAAGTCATATCAACACACCCCAACGCCAGCACCTTTACAGACCCGCTGCATATCTCACATCAAACGGCAACACCTCCATGCAAACTTTTTTTGTACATTTTCTAAAAAGATTTGAATATGGATTTCTTAAAACAGAAAGTAAGTAGTAAAATAAAATGGAATTTTGTGGGGGAAAAAAAAAAAAAAGTGTCCACCTATGAATCCAGCAAAATTTAGGTGTCAAACAACAAAATTGTCTTTCTAAAAAATAATGTAAAATATTGTAAAAACATCATTTTCTCTGTGTTTTAAATTCAGCCTCAACCAATTCAACCAAATGGGTTATCTTATCGGGTAAGTAAAGTGTTTTTCTCCTTTTAGCCCTGATGATATCATAATATATCTGATGTATATTCACACACACACACACACACACACACACACACACACACACACACACACACACACACACACACACACACACACACACACACACACACACACACACACACACACTTACTTGTGAGCACAGTGGGAAAACCTTTTATGGACTTTAACCATGAAATATTCTACACTACAATAAATATACTGTGTACTCATATTCTTTGATTATAACCTTTTAATTCTTAGGTGCAGGTTGACATCAACCCTTCTGAACAACAGGTGGATGTTGGAAACAGCCATGAAACTGATTCCACCACTTCTGTGAGTAAACACTTAGTGATTTTTCCTGATATGTATTCTATAATAGCTCTGAACAGTTTTATTTTTAATATTAAATCCGATCAGAGATTATTTATATGACAGGTTGTCTTGCTATTTTTAAAGCTGTTAACATTTGTTATTCAAGAGTGGCTTTAATACCATTATATGTTGAAGTGTTAAACTTTTGGTTTTATGATTAGATTTCAATATACTTTTCTTAAAACTGACAACTGTCCTGTTAACCATTCAGCTTCAGTCAATACCACCAGAGGGGTTTTCTCATCATATGAGTCAAATAAAAAGTAGTCATCTCATCCTGTGATATGATATATCCTATATATTAATGTCTTTCCTATGAGTAAAAAATAAACTATTTATTTATATGTAATATATAGATACATATATTTTTTTATAAATATATATTTATTTTCATGTATGTTACTTTGATGGGAATTCTAAACATTTTTTTGTTTGTTGTCATCCAGACTTTCCTGGAAGTCACTGGGTTAGGTTATCATAGCATATCAGTAATGTAGTCACATTTAATTATTCAGGTTTTACACACACACACAAAATAAAGATACTGTATACTCATATTCTCTGTTTATTATCATATTGGTACAGTGTGTGTCCGACTGTACTCCTGTGAACAGAGTTGTGGTGTATGGAGATCAAATTTATACTGCAACTTCTAAATTAACTGTTAAACTGTGATTTTTTTCCTGGAATGTGTTCTTTTCCCTTTTTGTCTCGTGACCTCTAAAAACAAAGCTGTGACTTCTTGAGTCATATCAACAAACACACACACACTTACTTTTGAGCGCAGTGGAAAAAACTTTTATAGACTTTAACCATGAAATATTCTACATTACAATAAATATACTGTATACTCACATTCTTTGATTATAACCTTTTAATTCTTAGGTGCAGGCTGACAACAACCCTTCTGAACAACAGGTGGATGTTGGAAACAGCAATGGAACTGATCTCACCAATTCTGTGAGTAAATAAACATCTTAATGATCCTGATATGTATTCTATAATAGCTCTGAACAGTTTTATTTTTAATGGTAAATCCGATCAGAGATTATTTATATGACAGGTTGTCCTGCTGTTTTTAAAGCTGTTAACAGTTGTTATTCAAGAGTGGCTTTAATACCATAATATGTTGAAGTGTTAAACTTTTGGTTTTATGATTAGATTTCAATATACTTTTCTTAAAACTGACAACTGTCCTGTTAACCATTCAGCTTCAGTCAATACCACCAGAGGAGTTTTCTCATCATATGAGTCAAATAAAAAGTAGTCATCTCATCCTGTGATATGATATATCCTATATATTAATGTCTTTCCTATGAGTAAAAAATAAACTATTTATTCATATGTAATATATAGATACATATATTTTTTATAAATATATATTTATTTTCATGTATGTTACTTTGATGGGAATTCTAAACATTTTTTGTTTGTTGTCATCCAGACTTTCCTGGAAGTCACTGGGTTAGGTTATCATAGCATATCAGTAATGTAGTCACATTTAATTATTCAGGTTTTACACACACACACACACACACACACACACACACAAAATAAAGATACTGTATACTCATATTCTCTGTTTATTATCATTTAGGTACAGTGTGTGACCAACCCTACTCCTGTGTATATAGTTGTGGTGTATGGAGACCAAACTTATACTGCTACTTCTGTAAGTAAATGAACTGTTAAACTGTGATTTATCCATGGTATGTGTTCTTTTCCCTTTTTGTCTCGTGACCTCTAAAAACAAAGCTGTGACTTCTTGAGTCATATCAACAAACACACACACACTTACTTGTGAGCACAGTGGAAAAACCTTTTATAGACTTTAACGATTAAATAGTCTACATTACAATAAATATACTGTGTACTCACATTCTTTGATTATAACCTTTATATGTAATATATAGATACATATATTTTTTATAAATATATATTTATTTTCATGTATGTTACTTTGATGGGAATTCTAAACATTTTTTTGTTTGTTGTCATCCAGACTTTCCTGGAAGTCACTGGGTTAGGTTATCATAGCATATCAGTAATGTAGTCACATTTAATTATTCAGGTTTTACACACACACACACACACACACACACACACACACACATACACACACACACATGCATAAGTCTTACCCCAGTCACTTTTGAGCTATTAACATAGACTTACATTTATTTCCTAGATACATACCCTGACCCAACCATAACCTTGTCTAAACCTTAACCTAACCTTTACCCTAACCTTAAGCACTGACCCAAAAATCAGTTAATAACCCATCAGAGACACAGCTTTTATCCACACTTATAAAGGCTTTCCCCAATCAACTACTGAGAAGTTTGGTTTGTGCCCCTGAAAGTGGCTTAAGTCATCCCAACAAACACACACACATATACCCACATAAATGCTAACATAGTGTACACATCTTTTACAGACTTTATGTTTACCACAAAATATTCTACAATAAATATACTATTCTCATATTCTCGGATTATTAACTTTTAATTCTTAGGTGCAGGTTGACATCAACCCTTCTGAACAACAGGACGATGTGGGAAACATCCAGCAAATTGATCCCACCAGTCCTGTGAGTAAATAACCATCTGAATGATTTTTCCTGATATAATTGCTTAGAACAGTTTATATATTTTATAGACTTTATATTTACCATGAAATATTCTAAATTACAATAAATATACTGTTTACTCATATTATCTGTGTATTAACTTCTACTTTTTAGGTGAAAAACTGGGGATGGTGTACATCCAGAAGGATTATCCCACTAATCCTGTGAGTAAATAACCATCTGAATTAGGGCTGGGCAATTAATCGAAAAATAAACGAAACCGACATTTAGAAACTCTAATTTTGCTCATGTCAATTAATTGTGGTGTTCACTGTTGCCATGACAGTAAAGGTTGCATATCTTTAAGGAATTTGAAAAGTTGTCTCCAGTGATCATTTTAACCAAAACCATGATGTTTTCATAGTTATAATCAAGTAAACTAGACATTAACCACAGCGTCACACCTTAAAACATCATTATTTTCACTCCCTAAAAAACAAAACAAAAGAAACTGTGAAAATACATAATTGTTCATCAAGGGTGGAGATAATCGTTCATTAATCGTAATCGATTTTTCAGTGTAACAAAAATGTTATTCTTTTAAAAAAACTAAATCTATATTGAATATGATCATTAATAATAATGTTTATGGGTCAAGGTCATAACTTTATATTGGTGGCCAAGGAACTTCCTGATAAATATGTTTATGTATGAGATCCCTGCTAACTGATTGTCACTATAGTGTAAAACTGTAAAGAGCTACTTTTCACAGTATGTCTTGCGCAATTTTACATTTTATTTATTTTATAGGGCTGTCAGCATTAATGTGTTAATTGCGATAAAGGGCCGAGCATAATGCGTCAATTTTTTAAAAATCTCGTTAATCACTCCTCACGGACTCACTCGCTGTCACAGATTGATGTTATAATTGACCTCTGTAAATTGTGCACAGTCCACAGCATGTGTTTGTATGGAGGAGTCTTCATGCTGCCGTCATATTCCTGCACTGTCTGCACACATTGTTGTGACTTTCCTTCCAGTAGCGGATTTTGATAAGGGTGAGATCTTACCGGGGACGGGACGGAGCACAAGCACCGAAAGAAAAAAAAAACGTGCTTATTTGCATGTCATGTCTTCTTTCTTATAATGTCACCGTCACAGTGTAGACCACGTTATACCAAAATGTCATACATTATGCTGAATTACAGCAGCATTTCTATCGCATGTTTTCACTAGTTTATAACATTTAATAATGCAATTCATAATTATTTGTTGTATTAAAGCGACTCTTACCTTTTTTGCATTTCACACAGCACTTTGAAAAAAACTTGAACAGCAACAACCCCTCCTCACTCCTATGTCCCACCCCCTCTGTATAATGTAGATATTTTAAACATCTTATCCTGTTTTTTATACGGTTTTTAACTGAAAAAAAATACTGGTGCTGCAGCTGATAATTGCTCATAAGATCATTATTATTGTTTCTAAAGGAATCACATTTAATCAGTATTTTGGGCCGTCTTGATATGTGTCACTCAGTGTAATTAATTATTGTTATTACAATAATACTGGTATAACACCAGTATGTTATCTTAAAATACAATAGCTTTTTTATTCACAGAGACAAAAACAAATCTCAAAGGATGAAGTAAAAGATATTTCTTAACATTTTTGCATTTTTTTTCTAGCAAGGCAGTAATTTGCTCTCACACACAACATCATAATTTCTCACACACACCACTATAGTCTCTCACACACACACTACTATATTGTCTTATACACACTACTATATTCATACACAAACACTACTATTCTCTCTCACACACACTACAATACTCATACACACACACTACTATACTCATGCACAAGTACTACTATACTCACACACTACTATACTCATACACACATACTACTATACTCATGCACATACTACTATACTCGTGCACACACACTACTATACTCATACACACATACTACTATACTCGTGCACACACACTACTATACTCATACACACATACTACTATACTCATGCACACATACTACTATACTCGTGCACACACACTACTATACTCATACACACATACTAATATATTCATGCACGAACACTACTATACTCAGACACACACACACTACTACACTCATACACACACACAGGGGCGGACTGGGACAAAAAATTGGCCCTGGCATTTTGGACCAGACCGGCCCACTACATTCGATAACGCACACCTTTTCGGTCTTTTGAATGTGTATACCAACTGTACAACTCCAGAGGTGTTCACAAGTCATTTTTTGCAAGTCCAAGTCAAGTCTCAAGTCTCTCGCCAACACTAAATCAAATTCAAATTCTGACCTTATAGCTGTACAATCCTTCAGTATGAAAATTGATAAATTGTAGGTTCACTATAGTGAATCTGCAATGTGATGTGAAGAAACACACACTAAGAATTATTTCAATTTTCATCAACAAAAAATTATTATTTTAACAATGTTGTAAAATACAACAAAATGAACAAAACACACCAACCATGGTGTAAGAAAATGAGAAGTTATATTAACTTAAATTGCGCAACTTTGTGTTTTTTAATAATTAGTAGAACGGGCAAAGGTTAAGGTGAAAGACAAAAACAGCATCAAAAATGTTAACATATAAGTCAACTTGTTTTTACTCTCGAGTGTGATATCCTTCCACATTTCCACTAACTAACTGGTGTGTGAAGGTAAAGGTAAACGAAAAAGACATTAGACCGTTCATATAGCACCTACCTGCTACTCTGAAGTGCTGGCTCTCCCTGCATCACCCTCACCACTGTTAGCTTCCAGCTCAACTTCATCTGATCTCTAATATAAAGGTATAGAAAAATACTGATGGGAATGTCAAGAACAAGCGAAAAACACAAAGACAGACTAACTCTTTTCTAGATGTGAGAAATGTGTAACGTTACTCGTTTTCAAGTTACATGGGTTAAATTAATAGAAAACAACCATACTGTATTTAGTGTCAAATCGCTTTTGGAAAGTCCGCCATATTCTTGCCAGCCAGCGTTGGCTAGTAACGTCAATAGTAACAACGTTTACCTAGCAGAGTGTACTAGTTGTTGAATCACAAAATCAGCTTAACATCATCAAGTCTAACGTTAGACAGAAAATAATTATCCATCTGGACAAAATCATTAACAACTCACAGTTCCTTCCTTTCTTTTCTTCCCCATGAGAAAGAAATCACTTAAACTGAGCTGCTGCTGTCTTTTCATCATAACCTCTGTCCTGTCGCCAGCTGCAGCAGGCCGCTGCCTGTGTTTCCCGCTTCTGGGGGCGGGCTGGTGACAAGACGCTGTATTGCGCTTTCAAAATAAAAGCAAGTGAGTTAAAGATTTAAAGAAATAATTTTTAAAATAACTTTTTTTGCCGAATGCAATACGCAGGCAAGACCAAAGCGAAAGTGTTTAACAATGTGATTGGGCCAGCCCAGTGTAAATCGGGCCGCTGATCTACTGGTTTTATGGGCCGGTCAGACCAATATAAAAAATGTTTTAAAGTGTCGGGGCTATTGGCCCAAAAATGGACGTCGTTAGGCCAATTTTGGGGGCTTAAGCCTCCCTAAAATGTTCTAAAGTCCCCCTAAACCATTCAGGGTTTCCCACAGCACTTTCCAACACACGCCTGCCGCCTTAACTAACGTCTTCAAAAAATTTACAGCGATGTATATTAATGTTCAACCAACGTCTGCAGCGGTGCTTAATGCAAGACGACTGGTCGAAACCGCTGTGTCCGACTGTCTGACTTCGACCCTGAACACACTTGTAGCTCTCTCTGTACCTCCCGCTAGCATAACACAGACAAGCTAACAGTGATATTAAGTTTAAGGAAACAAACACAGACCTCTAGTTAAAACATAAATCTATATCATCTGAGGCAGAACCTGCTCAGAAAAAAACAGCGGAGCCCGAAAACTAATGAAAACAGCGCCATGTGATGTCAACATTAAAAGCGGCGTTCAGACCAACAACGTTAATCCTCAGACAGGTAACTGTGACGTAAAAAAAAAAAACAGGTAACTGTAACGTTACTATAGTAACACGTTTCAGGCTAACCGGCTCAGAGTATATGAACCGCTCCAACTAAACAGGTGATATTAGCGGCGCAATGTGTAAAATGCTGCGAGTTTTATCAGCTGATGTTACAAAACGTAAATATTAAATCACTCAGATGTTTTTCATTCAACAGACCTGAAGAGAGAGAGAGTGAGGCATTCAACAAAAACGTGATGCTACTGAAGCTGAATATCACTACTTAACTGTATAATACTATATAACTTGTAATTACTATGAAATATAGTTCAGAGAATAATTTAACTACATAAGACACACTCACTGGTTTAACCTGTGCAATCTAATTCAATCCAATGAAACAGCTCTAAATCTACATTTATGAAGCTTATACTACATTTTTTGACAAGAAGGTGAAAAATCTGCTTTATGTTTATTATTTAGTGATTGTGGTGTATTAGGGTGCAATGTAATGCACCCAAGTACACCACCACCACTTAGTATGACCTCAGTAATAAACAAAGTAGAATTACCACTTTTTTTGGCAATGTCAACAAAAGCTGAAAATGTATAAACTTCTAAAAAGAAAAGGCAGAATTTATAGCAGAGCTGTTGTATTGGATTGAATTATATTGCACATGTGTTCCTAATGATGTTGCAGATGACTGTAGTTCAGAGAATAAAACGACTAATGTACTAAATAACTAATTACTATATAATATAGTTCAGAGAATACGTTAAATTGAAAGGAAGTGACAGAATGCCTGACGCTTGCATTGTGACCGATGAGCTTTTGCATTCGTTCACAAAATGCTAAAAGATATCAGTATGTCAGAACATATCTCTGTCTAGCAATTAATGTTGATACATATCTGTGTGCAAGTAAATTCGGGACCTTTTCTATAGTGGGTAGGTGTAATACCTATGTATACTGCACTACTGATATGTGTGTCCGTCAAATTTCACTATGCCATCTCTTAACACCTGGTTCTGGTATACTGTGAGCGTGGCACATCGCTCATAGAGCTCTGTATATCTCAATGATTTTATTTTTGAATAAGAATTACTTTGGGTCTAAGCCCCCCTGAACATAAAATCCTAGTGACGTCCCTGGGCCCAAATAGCACGTCGGCCCACCGGGAAAATGCCCGGTATGCCAGATGGCAAGTCCGTCCCTGGACACATACTACTATACTCATACACACATACTACTATACTCATGCACAAACACTACTATACTCCTACACACACAGTACTATACTCATACACACATACTACTATACTCATGCACAAACATTACTATACTCATACACACACACTATAGGACAGTAGTGCGTATCTGTGATATCCGTTTCAATCAAACTCTCTCACACATACTACTATACTCTCTCACATACATGATTATACTATAGTGGTGTTTGTGAGAGAGTATAGTAGTGTGTGTGTATGAGTATAGTAGAGTTGGACCAATGAGGCATAAAATACGTGGTATTCAAAATAAAATAATGTAAATAACATAAATACAAATAGAAATGGACATAAAAGGTAGTTTTTTTTAAAACACAACTTAGTGTTCTATAAGTAAGACTTTACTTAATTGTTGTACAAGCATACATGCACACACATGCAATTTAAACATCTTTGATAGACTATATTTACTATGTTATATTCTAAAATAAAGATTCTGTATTCTCATATTCTCCGTTTATTAACTTTTACTTCTTCGGTGCAGGTTGATATCGACCCCTCTGATTGGCTGGTGGATGTGGCGTAGATATAGCAGGGGGATTATCCCACAAGTCCTGTGAGTTACTTGATCTGAATGATCTGAATGCTCTTTTACTTGGTGATTTTTTTCCTAATATGTATTCTATAATTGCCCAGAACAGTTTAATTTTAATCTTAAATCATATCAGAGATTATTTATATGACAGGTTGTCCTGCTGTGTCCAAAGTTTACTGATATGACTCCAAAATGGAGGACAGTAGCTATGTACTTTGCATTCATCAGACAATGTTAGAAAAAGATTAGATGAACTTTCATATGAGCAGTCAGTATGGGAGAGTGGCTTTAATACCATTATATTATATCATATCATTATTAGAAAGTTGAGTTTTAGTACTAATGGGTGTAAGCATCTTTGAAAGACTTTACATTTACTATGTAATACTCTACATTACAATAAAGATACTGTATACTCATATTCTCTGTTTATTAATTTTTACTTCTTAGGGGCAGGTTGACAATGACCTGTCTGAATGACTGGATGTGGGATAGATACCTCCTGTGAGTATATACACATCTAAATGTGTTACTTTGTGAAAGAGTGGCTTTAATACCATTATATATATTTTATCCACACTTGCACAAGCTGTCCCCAATCAACTGGTATGTCCACCGAGTCATACTAACAACAAACACACACACACACACACACACACACACACACACACACACACACACACACACACACACACACACACACACACACACACTCACAAACACAGTATAAATATCTTTTGAGATGTAATACTCTACGTAACAATAAATATGCTGTATTCTTATATTTTCTATTTATTAACTTGTATTTCTTAGGTGGAGGTCAACCCATCTGGACTGGATGTGGTCTACATCCAGTGGGTTTATCCTAGCACTCCTGTGAGTAAATATCAGTCATTTGGTGATTTTTCCTGATATGTATTCTATATTTAACTAGAATCATTTTTTGTATTATTTTTATATTACCATGAAACACTGGTCTACAGTCTGTATGTTTTGGTCATTCAATTTTCTTTTCAGAAAGGGGTATGAAAAACCCTACTAATACTAGTGGTTATTAGATCTTTTAAAATACAAAAATGGAAAAGAAAGCATTTTTCTTTTTCATGGTCAAAAGGGATGAGTGAAATTTGAAAGACTCTTTGCATTTGTTCTCTTGCTTTACAGTGTTCTACTTCTGTTCTTCTGTCATTTTGGTGATTTGGTTTTGCTTATTTATATTTGGGTTGTGTGAGAGTGTGTTTTCTGGGTTTTGATTTTCAGTTTGCTCTGTGTTTTCCCTTGTTCAGGCCCCATGCCAGAGCTGCCTCTGTGGTCCCCAACACCCTGGCCACCCACCTATACACCACCCATGTGGTCCTCAATGCCCCGGCAGCATGCGTATACACCACCTCCATTGTCCCCAACCTTCAGGCTGACCGCCTACGCATTGCCTCTGTGGTCGCCAGCGCTGTGGCCCGTCGCCTACGCCTACGCCTCGCTTTCCCTCCTGTGTTCCTACTCTCCTTCCAAGCATGGTGGCAAGGTGCTCACCTGGCTGCTTGACAGAGTTCTTTACTGAGCTGCATTTTCTGGTTGTTGTTGATTCAAAATACACAATAGCATTAACCAGTGCTAATCTGGTTTTAAGCCTACTGTACCTGTCTGTTAGCAAGTTCTCTGTTTACTACTGCCGTTTTAACTGCTTTTAATCCTCATTTTAATACAGAGGAACTTTTCCACCTTTTAATCACACTTAAGTCTGTCCTGGACTCTGTCGCCCCTTCAAGGAGAAAAAAGTCAAAGATATCACCACAACCCTGGCTTAATGAATCTACCCAAGAATTAAAAAGAGATTGTAGGAGAAAGGAACATAAATGGAAAAAGACAGGTTTATGTGTATTTTATGAGATGTGGAAAGACGCAATGAGAGATTATCAAAAGGCAGTTAAAGAGGATAACGTAATTTTGTTATACCTTAATTTCAGTAAACCATTCTTTAGTGAACCCCAGAATTTTGTAGAATTTTTTGCTATGTTATCTTTAGCTTCAACTCCGCTCACTGTAGTTGTGTAAAATCAACCTGAACAGCTAACTCCTGCTAGTTTTTACTACGTTGTGTTTTGTCACATACACAGATTGATACACAGATAAAAAGATATACTTTATTGGTCCAAGATTTGGAAAATCTTGATTTAGAGCAACAGGTTATCCGGGCATTGCAGAGGAAAAGAAAACAGAGAGTAAATCAACACCAGAAAAAATTGCTCAATACAAAAATGTGTATTGAAAAATGTTAGTTAGATGCTGTTTAATATGATGTTTGTTTAATTCAGCTGAAAAAATCAAAGTCTGGTGATTTCAAAAAACATAGATAAAATCAGCACATATTTTTTCCACACAGTTGTTACAATCCAACTGTATATGAATGTTTTACATTGCACATTACTGTAGCCATCACGCCACAGTCTTCTCAGTTATCCAGTAACAATGGCATAATGACTAATAATGGGTCTGTATTTATTCTTTTTAAAGGCATCCCAGACACAGCTCCATAAACCTCCCAGCCTCTCATCCTGTAGCCCTGCTCCTCAGACCTGGACCCTGCTCCTCAGACCTGGACCCTGCTCCTCAGACCTGTAGCCTGCTCCTCAGACCTGGACCCTGCTTCTCAGACCTGTAGCCTGCTCTTCAGACCTGGACCCTGCTCCTCAGACCTGGACCCTGCTCCTCAGACCTGTAGCCTGCTCCTCAGACCTGTAGCCTCAATAAATGTCTTTTCCTTCAGTTATGCCTCCTCTCCTCTCTGTGTCACATACTTAGAGTAACAAGCTTCAACTAAGTATCGAATTATGACTTTATACAATTTACAAATATGTTTGTGTACATTTTTCTTATTTCTACTGATATTGTGATTGTTCTGTTTTATACTGATAATAATACATAGATTAAGTAATTTTACTCTGCAATGATGAATTGAAAAATGTTATTACAAACACCCATGTGTTATTTTCCATATTTATTTTAAATTTTCAGCAAACAATGAGGAAAAAACATAAGTTGAAACCTACAACATGAATAAGAAAAACTTAAGTAAAATTGTCTGGGTGAAGGATCTTCACACACAGCAGCTGGTATCACTATTCTGTCTCTAAGTGCTTCATGTTGGAAGGAATCTGAATCTCTGGCAGAAACACCAGGCTGGCTGACCCTGGACAGGGTGAGGTGATGCTGTATTGGTCTCCAGATGATGAAGACAGTAGGTTGAACACAGTAACATGCAGTGAGGTCCATGGCTGGGTAGGCAGGATCAGCAGGAGCTTAAATTGCATACAAAAATATATATTATGTAGAACTCAATATTAAAACTACTGCAACGTCAGTCAAAATGGTTACTGGTTACCTGTAGCTGCTCGCATCAAGTTCAAGTCTCTTATGCTTGCCTACAGAGTGATTGTTAGGAATGCTCCCACCTACTTAAATGCTCTTGTAAGAGCACATGTTACCCCCCGGATGCTGCGTTCATCAAATGAGCGTCACCTGGCTCTGCCGGCCGTACAACCACGTCAATCCAGGTTATTCTCATTTGTAGTTCCACGTTGGTGGAACAAGCTGCCAAAAACCACCAGAGCAGGGGCCTCCCTCTCTGTCTTTAAGAAGCACTTGAATACCCAGCTCTTCAGAGAGTACCTCCTCTCTTAACTTACAATTACTTAGCACTCTTGACTTACAACTACATAGCACTACTTGCACTACTTAGCAGTATTTATTTATTGTTACACTAATGTTATTTTATTTTTTACTAATGTTACTAATGTTATTCTCCCTTGTAAGTCGCTTTGGATAAAAGCGTCTGCTAAATGACTAAATGTAAATGTAAATGTAAAATGCCGGAGACTGGGGTAAGTTGAGCCAAAGGGTAAGTTGAGCCATCCCTTGTTGCTAGGAAACGGTAAAAAACATTGATCATGTATCATTGACCAAATATTTAGGAGGAAGGCATAATTTCATGGAGTCTGTGATGGTAAGAACCACATGGGTAGGGGGAGACTGGGGTAAGATGAGCCATTTTTCATTAGCCTAGGTGAGGCACTGCCTACCCTGCCTCACCTGACTTCACACCATTGCTTGAACATCATGCTTGGGTCCCTCATCAGACAGTGCTGCAGCTGATGAGACTGCTCAAGGTCCAGGTCCTGAATTATCTCGTGAAATGAGACAATTGTTAACATTTCATTATTCAAAGATCAGACATCCCAACTCTCCCGGAAGTTCCGGGAGTCTCCCGCATATTGAGATCCAATTCTTCCGGAATCTGGAGCGAGCAAGAGCGCGAACTAGAGAGTGACTGCGCGCGCGCGTGTGTGTGTTTGTGTGACTATAAATGCAGCACTTGTGTACTTGTGTGTGTGTGTGTGTGTGTGTGTGTGTGTGTGTGTGTGTGTGTGTGTGTGTGTGTGTGTGTGTGTGTGTGTGTGTGACTATAAATGCAGTGCGTGAGAGAGCAAAGCGTTATAGCTCTGTGTTGCTGCTTATTAGACCGTTCCATAGATCCACCCCCGACCCACTTTTTTGTGGCTCTATTCCTCTTTTTGATAACATCTCCTTAATGGCCAGGTAGATGTCTTCTCTTCTTGTACTTGTCTGAAGGGGAGTGACACCTAACAGGTCTTCACAGAATGCTTTCTGGTCTGACATACACTAACAGCTGAGCACTGTCACACATGTCAGTGGACTCATCCACAGCTAACCCTACACATGGTGCCTTATGCATGGCTTCATCTAGCTGGGTTAGCACGTCCTCAGTCAATATTTCACTTTTCTTTGTGGCAGATGATGCTGACATGGGTATTTGCTTTATTTTATCACAAAGCTCTTGCTTTTGTTTTCCCTCAAGTAGTGTTTCAGCTACTGCACTCATGCATTCTTTGACAACCCCTCCATCAGTAAATGGCTTTTTGTGTTGACCCAAAATCCAAGCAACTCTGAGGGAACACTCATGAGCATGTTGTAGGGCAGTGAATGTGTGGCTCAGGATCCTGGTGGACTGGTTTTATTGAACTCTGAGACTACTTATTTTCTGTAATCTCACTTCAGACTTGAGTGGGTATGTTTGGTGTGTCACATTGGCACTTTTAATAAGTGCCTCGGTTTCTGAGCATGAATGATCCCATTTTATGTTGACGTGTGACCTTGATCTCCTAAGGATATTATTATTATTATTATTATTATTATCATTATTATTATTATTCCACGTGCCATAGTTTCCTTCTGTGTTTTTCTCTTTTATCCTGCAATGTGTGTATTGAAATAGGCTACATAATATAGCCTGGGATAAGTTACACGTTTTATTTAAGAGTTGGCTTGTTGTATTTTAGCATTGTGAGGTAAATTGGTTCGTTTGAACAGGAGACGTGCAGTGGCTGTAAATAAATCAATGCACTTTTTAAACTGACGCAGAAAATCACACCTGATATTAATCTGTATTGCACTCTTGCCTTGATGTCTTCCAGTCTAAAAATATGAGAAATGAAGTGTAAAAACCCCCCAGAAAAAAGAAAACATAAACCGAACCTAACCGAAAACCGTGACCCTGTGTGTGTGTGTGTGTGTGTGTGTGAGGGGGTGTTCAGGAGCGTCGGGGGAGGTGACTGACTCCGCAGTTGTCACACAAGAACAGGAAGTAGGTCCGGGGGACTGCTTCCACTGGACAAAGTGGCGAGAGAGCCCACTCGTGGTCAAAGCTCCAAAACACACCGGCTCAACAGCACACGTGGGGAATGAGGCTAGGATGTAGCTTAGCTTGTATCCTATGAGTGGTATGGGATGTTAATATGTGTACGTGTGTGTGCGTGGTTAGTAAGAGGAAGAGAGAAAGAAAGCAGACAGCGATCAAGAGAGAGAGAAGGGACCGGTCACCGGTAGAGAGAGAAGAGAGAGAGAGAGTCACAGTGGAGCGAGAGGTGCCCGCTGCCCGTCGGAGAGTCTGAGCAGGATGGATCAGAGACTGATCACACACTTAATTTCAGCGATCCTGCATTATGGCCAACTAAAATGACCGACTCTGATAGAGTGAACCTTGTACGTGTGATGGCAAAACGAACGCCTTTCTCAGAGAGGGCAAAGGCCAGCAGATGCAGAGGGCAGGGAATTCCCAAACTATTTGACATATTCCACATCCCACAATGGAAGGGAAAATATCGATAGGGACTGCATAGTATATAGCAGCTCAAAAAAGGCCTTATTTTGCCTACCATGCTTGCTGTTCTCCTTTGAAGTAGAGAAAAAGTCAACTAGTGCACTAAATTCCACAGGTGGGATGAAAATATCGAATATAAAATATAGAAAGCTTTATGAGAGATTTCCAGAACATGAAAGAAACCGTACACACAAACATTGTTATTGGAAATGGAAGAACCTACAACATTCTGTCCTACAGACTGCTGGAATTGACAGCCAACAACAAAAATTGATGGAGACAGAAACCGAAAAAAACAAAGCACTACTGAAGCGGCTGTTGGATGCAACACTGTACTTAGCCTTCAGGAATCTGCCATTCAGGGGCAGCACAAATACACTAGATGAGCCAGACAATGGACATTTTCTTGGCATAATTGAGCTGTTGGCAAAGTATGACAGTATCCTAAATGACCATTTACAAAACATTAGAGAGCACCGGCAACAGGGAAAGAGACTCCAAGCTCATTACCTTTCACCTGACAGCCAAAACGAATTTATTGAACTTTGTGCTCAGCGTGTCCTAAACACTATTTTGAGGGAAAGGCACGAAACAACATTCTATTCCATAATGTGTGATGCAACCCCAGATGTGTCAAACTTGGAGCAAAATGTACTGTTGCTGAGACATGTCAGTCAAACTTCCCCTGAGGGTGGGTGGGAAATAAATGAACGTTTCCTTGAATTTAAGGACTTTTCAAAAAAGACAGGAGAGGAAATCGCCACAATGGTGGAACAATCACTAGGTGAACATGGGATAGATATAGCTGATTGCAGGGGTCAGTGCTATGATAATGGAGCTAACATGACAGGGAAAGTGAGAGGAGTGCAAGCTCACATACTGAATAAAAATCCCTTGGCCACATACTCACCATGTGCATCTCACACGTTAAACCTAGTTGGTGTCCATGCAGCCCGGGCCTGCCCAGAAATAAATATATTCTTTGGATTCATCAATCAGCTGTACAAACTATTCAGTGGCAGCCCTCACCGATGGGAAATCTTACAAAGAGTTTTGGGTTGTTCTCTGCACAGCTTGTCTGACAAACGATGGAGTGCGTGGATAGAGGCAGTGCGCCCAGTGGCAAAACATTTGCCTGGTGTGCAGTCCTTTAATGCAGTTTTGCTCCTCACTTTTTGGGTCAAGGTGTTACAATGCATAGAGGATAGAAACCTTACCAGCCAGTCCTCAACCATCTCACTTGATGTGCAAGCTGTCAATATAAAGGAACTGGAGGAGGAGATTGCCTGCATGCGTGCATCATGGGACAGTTTTCTGACAGAGGCAACTGCTGTTGCCACGTCCATGGGCATCAAATCCCAGTTAGAAATGAGACAGAGAAAGAGGAAGCATTTCTTTGATGAGTCAGAAAAGCAAGGGACAGAGGAGCAAAGCCCAGAGACCCTATTCAGAGATAGAGTGTTTCATGTTGCAATGGACAGCATAATCTCTCAACTACATATACGGTTCTCATCAATGCAGCAGATATGTGACGAGTTCTGCGTCCTGTGGAAATTCAGAGATATGCCACAGGACAGCATCAGTGCATCATGCTCATAGCTCTCTGAGAAATATAAGAATGACCTCACAGAGTCCCTTGAAGACCAAATTCAGCACTTAAAGAAAATATATAGTGCAACTTTTGAAGACGGTCTTGGACCTCTTGACCTACTTAATGCCATATACACAATGGGACTACAGAGCATTTATGGAGACCTGTGTGTCCTGCTGCGTATTTTCCTGCCTGTGACTGTGGCTGGAGGTGAGCGGGCCTTCAGTAAAATGAAGATAATAAAAAAGTACTTGCGCTCTAACATGTCCCAGGAGAGGCTCAACGGTTTGGCAATGCTCTCCATAGAGCGTCAACTTGCCAAGAAACTGGACTTTAAAGACATCATAGATGATTGGCATTTGGAGTTCAAATCTAAACATGTCACACCAGCAGTAGCCTAAAATACAAAGGTAAATATTCATTTATTTCCTGCTAGTGTCCGAATTCCAATTCATATGAAGAGTGTATTTGGCAACAGCTTATGTGTAGTTTGTTAATGTTAACCATTATTGTCAATGCCTGTCACTTGTCTTTTGCAAAGAGAGATGGAGAGGAGAGGAAGAGCAGGGGAGACGAAAGGAAGAGCAGAGGAGAGGAAGAGGAGAGGAGAGGAAGAGCAAGGGAAAAGGAGAGATCTGGGCGCGGGGGTCCCCATCTAAGATTATCTCGTCACGGGCCCAGGCAAGACTGTCAGCTGGCCTGAGCACATGACTATGGTTAATGGTACATTTTATTGTGCAGTAGGAGGCGGTATGCACCCCTTTAAGCCATGGTGGCAACTGTAGAATATATACCTGTTTTGGCCAGACATATATTTTAGGGGACCACACTTGACCAATCCAAGTCGCCCATTCGCGCTCTAGTGCTGCGCTCCGACCCATCTGACTTGTCTCTTTCAAGCCAAGCACGAAATTTGGCTAACAATAAAAAATGTCTTTCTTTACGTTAAAAAAAAGAAAAGTTGAATCAGAGAACAGGCAGTTCAACAATGAATGGACAGAGAAATACGCGTTTATTGCCGTTGATGCAAATCCTGTTTGCTTAATCTGCAACGAGTGCCTCGCCGTGTGCAAAGAGTATAATTTGAGAAGGCATTTCAAGACAATGCATGCTAACTTTGATGCTACTTTCCCCCCGGGCTCCGCTGCTCGGAGGCAGAAGATAACAGGGCTTACATCTTGTTATGAGCAAAGACGTCGTATTTTGTTTCGGGCCTGTACGGATCAAGAGAGAGCAACTGCGGCATCGTTACGAGTGGCATGGATAATGGGCAAAAAGAAAAAGACGTTTACAGACTCAGAGACAGTCAAGGAGTGTATGCTGGCATCCATTGAGGAGGTGGTAACAGATGAGAAAACCCGAAAAAGCATTATCAATTCGATTCCAGCAAATTCCAATTTCTGACACGTCAAATATGAGGAGAGTCGAGTCCCTGACAAGCTGAGGAAGGCCGAGGTGATGTCTTTGGCCGTGGATGAGTCGACTGATAACAGTGATGTTGCACATCTGTGCCTCTATGTGCAATTTTTTGATGGGGAATGTTTTCGTGAGGATCTGCTTGAACTAATTCCCATGGGGGGGCACACTACAGGTGAGATTCTCTTCACCAAAATTGCTTCATTCTTTGAGGAGAACAACTCGGCACGCGTCAACATGTTGGTCACGGACAGTGTGCCCTCAATGGCAGGCAGGGATCAGGGGCTCGCCGGGAGGATGGCAGCCGCGGCACCGCAGGTGAGATCTCTACATTGCCTCATCCACCAAAGCCTCCTGTGTGCCAAGCTCAGTGGTGAGTTAAAAGAGACCATGGACTCTGTCATAGCAATTATAAACTTCATCCGTTGTACCTCCAGTTTACAGCACTGCCTTTTCCGCAAGCTGTTGACTGACATGTCTGCTGAATATAAAGATTTGCTCATTCACAATGACATTAGATGGCTTAGCAAAGGAAACGCTTTGAAATGTTTTTGTGAACTAAGAGAGGAGATTCTAGTGTTTCTCCGGTCTTCAAAATTGAAAAAAAGTTTCTGTCTCTGATGGAAAATGATGAGTTTAATGCCGCTGTTTGCTTTTTGAGCAACGTTTTCCATCATTTGGACCAACTCAACATGGAGTTGCAGGGCAGAGAAAAACATTCAGAACTTGTGGAGAAACTTCATGCTTTTCAAAGAAAGCTCTCACTCTTCTCTGCTGATCTTTGTTCTGGCAAGATGCTTCACTTCCCCACATTGAGGAAATCTGGCCTGCAAATTACAGATTACAAATGTCAGGCTTTATTGACTCATTGAAAAATAACTTAGGTTTGAGGATATCAGCATCTCCAGTGAAGTGATGAGATTTGTGAAGGACCCTTTCTGTGTGAATGTTGAGGCAGACTTTGCATTGAAAGGAAAGGAGCTGGTATCGTCATTGGATAAGGGGTCTTTACAACTAGAACTCATTGACATTCAGTCGTCAGATGACTTGCGACAGTCATTGCAGCAGGCAGGTTTTTAAAAAATTCTGGAGCCATGAAGTCAGACGAGAGAAATTTTCACATTCAAGGGGTCTTGCACTTCTTCTTCTGACAATGTTTGGCTCAAAATACACTTGTGAGTCGTCATTCTCACACATGAATGCCATTAAAACTCACAATTGCATATCCCTCACTGACCAGCATCTGCAACACTGCTTGCGCATTGGCCTGACAACATATACACCTGACTTCACTGCTCTTGCCAAGTCAAAAAAATGCAATTTCTCTCATGAGGATTGATTTTTGAACAGTATGATGCAATTAACATGTTATTCACCTCATATTATGCACTTAATGTTTTTCTTGATGTGGTATTATTGTTGAATGCAGTTTAAAATGTTTTGCCTTGATAAAGTGCCATGCACTGTTATGTTGTTATAATTTTATTCAGAGGCATACTATGCAGTTTTGTTTTGTATTTGTTGGTGCATTTGGAATTGATGTTGATAGTTAAATGAAAGAAATTCTAAACCACTGATATGGCTCACCTAAACTGAGTGATGCAATTTGAAATACATTGTCTTGATAAAATACCATGCACTGTTATGTTGTTTTAATTCTATTCTGTACCATACTATGCACTTTGGTTTTATTTTTGTTGGTGGAGATACATTTGATGTTGCCTGTCACTCAAATGAGTGCTATCTTAAATATCTGTGATAGGGCTGACCTAGACTGATTGTTAAGGTGTCTGATTTATGTTCAAAATGGACAAAAGTGAGTACAGTAGTAATCCATGTGTGGATTTATGGGGCAGTCTATATTATTTTTTTAGAAGGAAAAAAAGTGTGAGTTGTATTCAGTTAGCAATTAGCTGCATTTCTGTTTTTAGCCAGAAGGGGGACAGTTTGATGTTTCTGAGAAATATTTCCCTCTTTAAATTTATCTCCTCATTGTCAATTGAGGATAACAAGCTGTAAAGTTGTGTTGGTACAGTTATGTGCTATTAAGTGGATGTTTTCTGTTAGTTAATTGCATTTCTCTAATTGTCTGTGTCTCTGATTTTTCAACATTGTATTGCAACATTGTATTTGAATGTAACAATGCCTTGGGCCTATGTGTCTTAGTGCATCACAGACTCCTTCAGTATGTTGTTGTAATTTCTTTATTTGTTACCATAATTACTCATATTCTCCGGCCCCTTATTTTGCCTCAGTTTCATGAACTGGACCCAAATTAATGGAATGGCCCTGGCGTAGGGGTTCACAGCGACGCAGAGAGCTCGGTGTAGGTACGCCGTCAGCTTGACGTTGACCCAACGTAGAAACATAAATCAGCCTTTAGACGGCAAGCCTAAACAACAGCAATACACAATAATACTCAGCTAGTATTATACACACACATTAATAAACTCTGCCCAAACAAAACCCTTTACTCTCCTTTGTGGTGCGTTTAATCTGTTAGGAGGAAGTTCAGCTGTCCTCAAAGTGTCCGACCGTCCATCAGCTAACGGGCGCTGATTTTCGGCTCTCTGGCGGAAATCAGTCAGCTATTCGTGGGAAAAACATCCACGAGTTTTCGTGGGGAAAACTGGGAAACTTAGGTTTCAAAGGTTACATGTAGACCGAACCAGTCAAAGAGACGGCCATGTGCTAGTCCTGAAGGTCCCAACACTGTCAACTTCAACTTCTTTTCAGTGGAATGCACTACTTGTCAGTGGAATAACATGACACAAGTAGCAGGAATGTGTATCATGTTGCCAAGACACACAAAATGAGAACTCACACATAAAAACATTGCTCCATAGCTCTACTAGTGGTCAAAAACTCCACAGAGTATCTTTAATATTTAGGTTATGATGTTACTACAGTTGTCTAAAAATGGGCAAAATGCATACACACACACACACACACACACACACACACACACACATACATACACAATAGAGGAACACTTACTTTAAGGTATTAACAGGGCCAGTTAATTGACACCCAAGGTGCTGGCGATTTCTTAGATTAGCAGATTTTGCAGATCCACGCACATTGAGTTAAAGAGTTCCTGAGGTGTGAAGGAATCAGGCCCAGAATCCTTCACCCTTTTAACATGAATGTGGTTTATTGGCAGTTTCCTTGGTTGCTCTCACATCCCTGAGGCACAATGTTTAAAATTAAGAACACCTTATTGGCTAAAATAAGGTTGCCAGCAACTATGTTTGCATAATGGATCAGGCTATCAGATCCAGAGCCTGGGAAGAGTGGGCTGCAAAAATTGATCTCACCATGTGAGACAAAGATGAATACTGCATCACTCTGTATGTTTTCTGTCTGTATCAACTTTGCTTGGTCCATCTAACTGGTGGCAGCTATATGGATGTCAGTACAGTCTGCACTCATTTGGTAATTGAAGGCCAAGACTGGAATGAAGCAGGCATGCTCTTTTGACTGTTTTGGCAATTGGGCACAGTGGACATCATTCTCTGAAACACCATCTCATGAAGGAGATGGTTCATTGTGGTCACCACATTACTGACTGTTGCAGTACTGTACTGAAACAGTTGTGTAAGATGCACATTAAACAGGAAATGTTATTCAGAGGAAATGGCTGCATACCACCAGCCTGAAACTTCCCGGACTTGTATTTATCTTTGTGGCAGACAGCCAGAAATGTTGATGCTGTGCTGTTGTGTCATCTTCCTTCACTCAATAACCGTCACATTTAAATAGATTTATTTAACGTATGGACGTATCGTACGTAACGTATCGTTTATGGAAAGCCTTCATTTTTTGTTTGACAGTAAAGATTCTGATTCTATCTATTATGAAGTTTATAGAATAAATGTTGTGAGCTTGATTGTAACTTTTATAATCCAAAGTGGATAAATACCATCATCGGCCAACAAATAGCTACTACAGACAGCTCACCATATAAACGTTACTGTATTAGTACATTTTTGTAGGCATTATGAAGCATTATGAACTTCATCAGCATTGTGTGGTCTATGGTCATTTTCAGGCTAACATCCTGCTGACTAGCCCACCCATGTATTGGTTCAGGAAATCCATGTGTAAACGCCCTGGACTACAAAAACTGTACTGCATCTGTACTGACAATCCTCACTGAGTCAAAGTCAACAGTTTGTCAGACATGCGGCACCATTATCAATGTGAAATAAGTAAGTAAAATACAATTTCCTATTCAAACTCACTTTTAATTATGTTTTCTTCCTTTTCTACCAGATGGGCCCAGATACTGGACTACAAAACTTGATACTGCCAATCTCTCAAGTATTAAAGAACACAATGTCCTGGATTTCTTGTCTGGATAACTTCACATCTTCATTGGAACCAGAGAGTAAAAACTGTGGAAAGTCTTTGTCAGTTTTTAAATACTTCTTTCATACGTAAATCACACACAGTTAAGATCTACTAAAAAAGGAATTTCGATGGAAGCAACTAACAGGAAGTTTCAGCAACAATATCGGACTTACTTTTTAATACTCGGAAACTGTACAAGAGATACAATTCAAGATCCCAGGTAGGTTTAGAGTCTTAAGCTACATATATGTGAATATTTTGTCTGGCATAGACACCTTTGTTTAGCAGTAAACAGGAAACATGGGAGAGAGAGCGGGTTGTGAAATTCAGCAAAGGACATACAGTCAGGATTCGAACCGGGGTCAGCTGCGTATGTTGCCTGCGCTCTAACCACTCGACTATCTGCGCTCCCAATGAAGACTCTTAATCTTCCCTAACACATAATGGTACAGAATCAGATATAGATGTGTGTATACATTAACATTACAGTTTAAACATTGACAATGCTAAAGCTTGAAAAAGAGTGTTGGGATTAGAAATCAACAGAGTAACAAGGAGCAGTTCACGAGAGCTGTCTTGTACGATGCACTTGTGCGATACTGACAGTCTATCAGTTATATCTGTGATTATCCAGTTATATCCAAATGAGACAACTAACCTGATTTTAAACTTGCGTGCAAACTATTTAAAAAACATTGACAACAAAAATGGATGTATTGTGTGATTACGTTGCACGTTACACGTAAGCAGTGTAACTGACGTCAACACGTCAACCTTGAAAACACCGACGACCTTCAGTTGTCACTAGGATTCTCTGTAACTCCTGCCATAAACATGGTAAAGTTATTATTATTAATTATTTGATATGCAGATGTTTGTCTACTTACTTCTTAGTTATACAATAGCATTGTTTCAACATATTTATTCTGCCGAAAAACTAGTTAGCCCGACGCTATGATAAAAAGATATTAATCTATTGTATGAACAACATCTTTAGAATAAATTAACTTTCTTTTGTAGTCTGGCTACAGTTAAAAGTAGTCATTATTCTGGATGGTATATTAGATCAGAGCATGTTACATGGGTTCCGACATCGTGTCCAATGCTAGGTTGCTATGCTAACCATAACCCACGAAATTATGACCTTTCATAGATGCAGTTAGGATAGCAGAATGGGTTCAATTATTCAATTAATTCAATTATATGTTAGCCTCTTAAACTTTTGCTTTTCTAATAAGATTTGAATATGGATTTCTTAAAACAGAAACATGATTTAGAGGTCAGGTTTAGAGCAGGGCTCTCAAGTCTCACACATTGACCGTGAGACACACGCATTTCAAGCAATTCATACACCACACCTGACATTTCTCACACTGAGAAGTGATAAAGCCTTGAAATTTGGTAGAGACTAATCATGCCGGGATACTGTGAGGAGTCTAAATATGAACAGTGTGTTAGGATTAAGGGGCTCATTTTGGGCCAAATATCTTTTTCTTATTGATCCATTTGGGATCAACATCATAAAACATTTAATTTAATTGAGCTGAATTAACAGTATGTAAAATTGAACTGGTTTTTAAGTAGCAAAACTAATTGGGAGAACTGGTTGGGGCTGAGGGGCCGCTGCGGCCAAAACGCAATTTCAAGTTGCTCTGGTCCTAACAGTTGTAATCTCACTCCAAACTTTTAATGCAACTTGAGAGCCCTGTTTATAATTCTATCTGCGTACTCCAAGATGTCATCATAAAGTGGAGTTTTGTACAAATGGGCCCACCAGTGAATCCAGAATAATTTAGGAGGTTAAATTCTGATATCAAACAACAAAATTGTAAAAAAGTAAAATAATGTAAAAACATAATTTTCTCTGTGTTTTACACTCAGACTCAACGGATTCCATCAGATGGATTATCTCATCCGGTGAGTAAAATGTTTTTCCCCTTTTGGCTCTCATGTTGTACTCCATAGCATAACATACTACAGTATTTGTTGTATAGTCACACTGAACTCACACACACATGCAGTCTTACCTCTGTCACTTGGGGTATTTACGTAGACTTACAATCATTCCCAGGAAACAAACCCCAAACAATTTTTACCAATTGGGGACAGTTTTGGTCTCCAATTGCAAAAGCTGTCCCCAACCAACTGGTGTTGAGTCTGAATTGTGGCTTAAGTCATACACATACAAATACAGAATAAACTGATGTTAACTCATATTCTCTGTTTATTATCATTTAGGTACAGTGTGTGGCCGACCCTGCTCCTGTGAACAGAGTTGTGGTGTATGGAAACCAAACTTATACCGCAATTTCTGTAAGTACACATCTAAATTAACTGTTACCTGGTGATTATTCCCTGGTATGTCTTCTTTACCCTTTTTGTCACATGACATAAAAAAAACAAAGCTTTGACTTCTTGCAAGCCCAGTGTGACTAATGTCATAAAGAAGAAATAAATGATCTAGTAATTCACAAGCAAAAAAAAAAGCCAAAGATTAGAGGGACATATGCATTGGCATAAATCTATACAGTGTAATTATTTATTTTTTCCCATTTTGTCAATCATATGGTGACTATTCTAATTTATCTTACAACCAGTTGTGGTCGTTCCAAACCCCAGGTTTGGAACCACCAGCCAAGAGATCAATTTACAAAATCTGTGCCAAAATAAAAGTTCTACTAATCTCATTTGCTTTTTTCGCCTTCTATACCAGCTCAACTGGTTGGAAGGCGCATTACAGCAGCAGATGAGCTCAGGTAGATGAATACAAACCATCTTTACAGGATCACAACATTCTTTAAATTTCCACTGTTTTCAGAAGAGAAACATCTGCATCAGGAGAATCTGGTATTTCCGAACAATAGACATTTGTCAACCAATGGGAGATGGAGCATGCATCCGCCACCCGCCACCAGGTAACTGTTGTATTTCAGTTCATACTTGAGGATGGGAATGAACAAAAACTTTCCAGGCTGGTATTATTTCTGCCCTTTCTCACTCACTGTTGAATACAAGTCCAATATTCTCTGGCCTTTTAGCTCAAGTTTGGTCTCCTAACAAAATATACTTTGGTCACAGGGAGTCTTTTTTCTCTTCTTTGTTAATAATCCATGTAAACTGAGCTTTTATTAAATAAATCATAGAGTAAATATCTTATTAAATCCAGTATGAAATCAATCAATCTAGCAGTTTATAACATGAATCTGTATTAGGGCAGACTATATGATAGTTTATAATAATTTGCTTTAAATAAAAGTGTCTGCTAAATAACAAAAATGTAAAGTATGTAGTTTACATAAATTGCCCTGAGTCACCACAGAGAGATTGGCCAAAGGAATTAAATGACTGTTCATCAACTCATCAGTATGCATACAAAGGAAATCTCTCTGTATTTAGCTTCCCAACACACAAATACATATTGATAGAAGTAAAAAATAGGGAGAGAGACTCTATGCTGGAGCTGCAGCTAAAGAGCCAGATATAAGCTAATATTTATCAGGTGTCCAAATTCATGACTGCAAGTGAACACTGCCTTACCACTGTGTAAAACACTGCCCCACCACTGTGTGAAACACTGCCCCACCACTGTGTCATGAACTGTACTGAGAATCATTTTATTAACCTAACTCAATGTGCAATAAAAATAAAATAAAAATGTATATATATATATATATATATATATATATATATATATATATATATATATATATATATATATGTGTGTATGTGTGTGTGTGTGTGTGTGTACATGTGTGTATTTATTACTGTCTATTTTTTATATTACGGCACAGCTCAGCAAATTTTGTTGTCCTTTTGTGCAATAACCATAAAGTATTCTATTTTTTTCTATTCTAATGTGTCTGTTGGTTGTTTTAAATAGGCAACTGCTTGCTAACACATTAAGCGTAGCAACTTGGTGCTGATGTCAGTGTTGTGTTTACAGCTTACCGTGCTGCCCCCAAGTGGCCAGAAAAATCAATGACTACTGCTTTAACTAATCAGAAAACATAACTGCAGAATCAAGGTTTTTACAGCAGTTAATGTGATCTACTAAGGGATTTTATAAATTATTGTTATTATAATTTATTATTAACTTTGAAGAATTTTCCTTTTTTTAAATATATATTAAAATATATTATTTTATAAATTATTATTATGCATAATATATATATATATATAGTTTTTTTTTTAAATTTTATACTTGTAACAGACTGCTTTTCTCCAATAATTTGCTTCTTTATGTTAAGTAGATAATTTTTCTTTCTGTTAAAGAAGAAAGAAAAGGTGAAAAGGAGAAGGTGACAAATTAAATGAAAAACCAACATCAAGAGGTGTTGTTCCACTGCAAGCCTCTACACCCCCAATACTCTTTAGCATACATTGTCTAAATCTCTAAAACTCTAGGGTTGATGGAGGGTTGATCACTCCAAAATCTCCCGTAGTTGCAGTGGCAGGTCTAGCTTGTACGACACTCTGGGCAAAGGCGATATAAATAACAGCCACAAATATCAAAATGATATACAATCATACCAATCACAAATACCAAAAATGAAGTATGAAGAATAGAAACAGTTCTAGTATATAAATATAAATAAATAAAGAATCAAATTATCACTAATTATAACATATTGCTAATAAAAACACAGAAATAAGAGTAAATTGCACAAATCCTATATCACAAAAATACACAAGTAGAACAACACACTCAAAAATTGTGGTTTATTTGGTAGTGTGACTAATTTTAATTTTTGTATCAACAGGCTACCGTACAAAATTAGGTAAGCTAGATTCCACTGCTCTTCTGACCTCGTGGTAGACCTAAGGTCAATCTCTGACTGTAGGAGAAGAAGCAAAAACCAGCTAGTTCACAAACTAGAACTCGGGTACCACTGCAATAAGGTTCATTGACCCACACAGTGACATTCTAAATATAAGATGTGACATGCAAATGAGTGATATAAAAACCATTTTGGTTTTTTTGGTACTTGCGAAATGCTGCCCATGTCACCCATATCTAAATCCGCCACTGCTTAGTTGAGTTGAGTTTAAAACTGGGTAATGTGTAGCAAAAATCATTTTTAACTGTTATTCCTTATATAGAAGGATGTGCATCTACTGTATTATGTTTCTCTACTATTTCTCTCTTCTTGTTTGCAGGCAGAGACAACATAATCCAAGGCTGAAGATGATGACACTCACCATTGGGATTCTCCTGCTACTTATTTCATTTATTTATATCTCTTTTCCTCAGTATGTGTTGAACCTAAATTAAAATGGTAATTTTAACAGTGATCTCTCTCCATTACTTTAAAGTTTCAGCAAGTTTGCAAGATGGTTAAATACAAGATAAAGATGTTAGAGCTGCAGAGATTAACTTCAGATGTCACAGCTAACTCTAAAAACAAAGGTATAGTTTAAACTGGGATTTCATGACAAAGAAAATCACAGGTGGCTGTCTTTGTTCTGGTTGATGTGTCATCCATGGAGTCCTGGGGTAATAATTGCAGATCAGTAGATCTCCCCTGATGATACTAATCCTGTCCAGAAAGGATAGGATTAGTATCATCAGTAGCAGAGTGGATGTTGGCAAGTGAGTCCCTGGAATGAGCTTATAACACTGAAAATAGTTGTAAAAGGAACCTGAAGGTAGAGGATCCGTGGCACTGGGCTGTGTTTAGTGTATTGGTAATTTAGAATAACACAAACAGGGTTTTCCACTGTTTGAGTGAAGTGATTTGAAACCTGTTTTCCTTTTTTGTTGCTGTCTCAAGGGCACATGCAGTATCAGGTGCTGGGTAATGGGAGGCAAGACTAGGTACAGTTCAAAATATTCACTATAAACATGAAGTCTTTTTTTAGTGTGCCCTTAAGGGTTATGGTACATTATACTTCCACAATGGAGTAACATTACATTACAGAAACATTACAACAAACTCCCATGCCTGAAGTTTTTTCTGAATTATATCAAGCACTATTTTACTTTTTTTATATGAAGTTTGTTAGTGTCCTAAAGTCAAACAGTCAGGTGTCTATATGAACTGTATCTGTATGATTCCTTGATGTAATAATTCCTCCTGATCATACTGGCTGCTAAAAGATTCCCTTCAAATCTGCTTTCAGTGTAAGCAGTGGGGGCCAAAATCCACAGTGTGTCCACACAGTTATTTTGTGAACAAATACATGAAAAAGTTGGTGTGAAGCTTATATGAGGCTTCAGTGGTTAGTGTTTGAGTTAGAGTTTGACTTAGAGTTAGTCATATTAGATGGATATCTGCAACATATACTGTCTTTTTTCCCTGTTGAGCTGTGGTGCAAGTAAAGTAACAAATAGAGGGATTTTGGGACTACAAAGACTAACATTGAAAGATATTTACTTGATTTGACTCATTTGGATGGCTGAAGCTTCATATTAGCCCCCATCACTTACATTGTAAGTGCATTATGAAGGAATCGTCTAATGTTCAGTATGAACAGGAGGTTACGGCAGGAAAAAAAGTGTTTCAATGTTTATTTGTGCACAGACTTGAAATTGCGAACCATACATACTATTGATTGCGTACTGGACCAAAACGTCTAGTTCACTGTCCACATTAATACTGTACATCAAATTTGTACATCTTAAGATGACAGAAGATATTCTAGAAGATATTAACTAGTCCATTTTTAACCTCTTGAAGGTTTGGAACGTTAAGGTATCAACATTCCCAGCCCTCTTTGACATAAGGTCGTAGCTGTGTTGGGCTACATATGCATACATTGTGGTCACCTTAATGGATGTGTTAATGGGGTATTTTACATCTTTAGACAAACACATTTTGATGTATTAATGCAAAATCCAAACTAGACATTTTTGTCCAATCCACGTTCCATAATACAATTTATACAAATAGTACTTAGTATGCACATCTTAAGAGTTTACAACCATGTTAACAGTTTGGTGAGGCTGTACTCTGTACTTTGAGCTAAATGCTAATGTTAGCTGCTAACATACTCAAAGAAGCTGGTCAAGGACAAACTTAGCTATATAGTCAAAAGAGAAAAACTTTTAAATGAATTTTTCTTTTTCTGAAAATATGAGTAACAGGGTTATTTAGTGACACACTCAATTAAGGCTGAAAATAGTGAAAAAACGTGAAAAATAGATGATTCAGTTTTGGTCTTATGATTTCTACTGCGGACAACTTAAGTGCTTAATTACTATTATTAAAAATATGTTTATGATGAAACAAAAATGTTTTAAAAAATTACAAAGGACACATCATCCCACAAAAAAATCAAGACGGTGGAACAAGAGAAAAAAGCCATTTAAGGGGGTGCTCAAGAGCAATTTGGTATTTTAAATTACATTTTGGAACCACTTTTGCAACGACTACAGTTACATTTTGTCTTAGGAAAATTATAATTCATACAAAAATTGCATGTTTTAGTATTTTGTGCATGAATTATTTGAAATGTCATGGGTGGGATAGAAAATATCTTCCAATTCTGGAATGTCCTAGCTGTTGTTTTAGGACAGATTTGAAGAAGAAAAAAAACTTTGGGACATCACTCGACGCAGGGTTACAGCTAAATCTAGAGGGGCGAGCATCAAAAATAATCAATTAATCAGACATGTCTGGACCCCCTTAAGCAGACTGATTTGGGGCGATTTGGCACCATCTAGTGGTCACAATGCGGTTACACTGAGTTAGGTCCTTGCCGTTAGCTGTGCTGCCATGAAGTAAAAGACATTACTTAATTTTAAAACGAATGCTTCTGTCATACTCAGATATAATCGGTGATTGAGTTAAACACAACACTAACATGTTTGTGTGTAGATAGCGAGCAGGCATCGCTTACACACTGACTGAGCAGCCTGGTTTCTGTGTGGAGCAGAGCAGCCAGTCAAGATGGACACCGCGGAGGAAGGTAGCTCATGTTAAAACTTAATTACCCTAATGGTTAGCAGTAAATAGCATTACCGCTGAAACTAACACTGCCTCTGCCTAACTCCTTCTTATCTGCTGCCAGTGGCAACTCTATCATTTCCAAACCTTTGACAAACATTCACCAGACTTTAACAAACACTTAACGTTAGCTCGCTACCTAGCATTAGCGTACACCCGTTAGCTATCAGCTGTTAGGAATATAATGAGCAACGTTAAGTGTCTGATTTGCTGGAATAAACGCTACGTTTCACACGAATGAGTTGTAGTGGTAGCAATACTTAGAGGACATCCTTTTCACATTTTGTTCACATGTAAGCTAATGGCAGCTAATTGTCTACTAACAAGCTAATGTTTAATAAGTTTAATGTCACCATTATCATAACATGACGTATAATAATTAATGTTACGTTGACACACCGGGTCAGCCCTGCCACAACACACGGCTTCTTTACTACGTTATTTATAATACTAAATATTGTCAGTACAATTAGTGTTATGTACACAACCAAGATTACCTTTATACATTGAGTCTGAGCCATGTTATTGCTGCAGGAAGGTGTTGGCCCTTCCTGAAGCATTAACATGTTGTGTACATTATTGTCATACGCTTGGCATATTGTGATATTCATGTTAATATTTTGAACATATATGAAGACTCGAAATAATACAGGGTTCCCACGGTCATGGAAAAGATACGAAATTAGGCCTGGAAATGGTTTGGAATTAGATGAATGTTTTGGAAATCTTTTGAATTAGGGATGACCCAATCTGATATCAAAGATAATGGATATAAGACAGGCTGCATGAACTTGGACGTCCACTTTTACCATGTCAAAAATCAGTAGATTCATTTAATATGAATATATTGATCATCAACTCATACACTTTTAGCTTTTTAATATCTTCTAATTTGTGACCTGGGGCCAAACGCTTCCTCTTGATGTAAATATTAAAATGCACCATTTAATGAGATCAAAGTGTCAAAACACCTGTTAAAAGGCACCAAAATACAGGAAATTACATCTATTCTCTTAAAAATGTTCTGGGGGAGGACCATTTGTTAAACTACTTAAATTAAGTCATGGAAATTGGGTAAAATATTATGGAATAGTTATGGAGAAGTTTAGAAAATTCATTGATTAAAATGTGTGGGAACCCTGATGATAATGTTGGTGTCCTGGCTAGTGTTATGTTTTTGCATCCTGAGCTAATTATAGTTATTTTATTTTAGTCATCTGGTGACACAGGTAATCCAAGGATTACAGTTTGCCCTCCTGACAGCATGACCTGACCTGCTCTGTTCATTACTCATTTTATCCCATACACAGAGTCCTGATGTTCTACAGCTATCATCTATTCATTTGTATTGGCATTAATGACAGTGAGAGTGGAGAGTGGTTTACCATGATCCAAGCTCATGGCATCACTTATCTGTAGATATAATGAATAGAAATACATGTTTTCACAATATTGCAAGATGCAAATGATGTGTTATTGTGTGTCTCCTGCACAGCGGACATCTGTCGGGTGTGTCGGTCGGAGGGGACCCAGGACAAGCCGCTCTATCACCCCTGCGTCTGCACTGGCAGCATCAAGTTTATCCATCAGGAATGGTACGTTCAATGACCAAGTTGTTAAAATTGCAGAATATGCACGGTTTCTCTCATCTTTTTCTTATAATCATTTAGCTTTAAGGTCAATGTTAGGATGATGAAACAACCTTTCAAAGGTGAAGAATCGTGGAAAAGTTTGTGGGATTGTGCAGGGCTGTGGGAGAGAGATTCCTGTGTATAGATTCATGTAAATGTACCACAAGATGAAGACAGTAAACTCACTCATTGTCATAATCTTCTCACAGCCTGCTTCAGTGGTTGAAACACAGCAGAAAAGAATACTGTGAATTATGCAAACACCGATTTGCATTTACACCAAGTAAGTTTCCCAGTGAATCAAATCTACATGTGAAATATGCTCACATTTCTCTTTCAGCTCCTGTCTAAGACCAAGGTTTAACTCCATCATCTGATCTTTTCTTCCCTCATCCGTTTTCTCCAGTCTACTCTCCAGACATGCCATCTCGCTTACCTGTGCAGGACATCTTTGCAGGGCTGGTCACCAGTATTGGAACAGCCATCAGATACTGGTTCCACTACACACTGGTGGCCTTTGCCTGGCTAGGCGTGGTGCCTCTAACAGCATGTAAGTCACAACATTTTATTGTGATAACACAACAAAAGGACATTTTATGGCCAAAGTTTTCAATGTGTTACAGTTTATTGCATGCACCCCTCAACTTCCAATTAAATTTCAGGATAAGTTGAGAGAAAATCTATGTTTAGTACATTTTACTTTTTTGTTTAGTACATTTTAGAAGTACTGAAAAGTTGAATTAAAAATATTACAAATAGTGTTCACTGTGCTTACTTACAAACAATATTGCTTGGCAACCATTTAGACAGTTAAGGCATGCAGCATTAAGAAAAAATCTGAGGACATTCAGTTAATTATTTAACACAAAACATAGTCTGAAATGAGCTTTGAGCTCATGGTGTACTAAAAAAAAGAAAAAGACTTGCATCTAGTAATGTTTTCCAGTTCAAATAACTAACTTTTAAATGAAGTATTTTAATCAACTATCTTATTTTAATCTGTTTTCTGTCTGGGCTTGTGTATGTAGGCTCAGGTACTGTTGTAATTCCATCATTTATGTTGTCATAAATGTTTTAGATCTACATAAAGTGCAATAAAATTCAAATAGAAATCGAAAAAAAAAAAAGCTGTCAGTGAAATAAGTGATTCTCGTGATGTTGTCACTGACATCAGCATCTCTTCTGTTTACTTTTCTAACAGGTCGAATCTACAAGTGTTTATTTACCGGCTCTGTGAGCTCTCTCCTTACGCTGCCACTAGATATGCTTTCAACGTGAGTTTTGGTCTCATCCTGTCATACTTCTATTTACTGTAGACGGGTGTTCTCTAGTTGTGATCAAAGTGTGGTTATTCATAATAGCTTCTTTTATCCAGCATTTGAAATAGTTGTAATGATGCTTCATCTCTTCCTCACAGACAAAACCTGCTCGCCGACTGCCTCCAGGGCTGTTTTGTTGTCACCTGCACGCTGTGCGCCTTCATTAGTCTGGTGTGGCTCAGAGAGCAGATAGTCCATGGTGGTGCCCCTCAGTGGTTGGAGCAGAATCCTCCCCCTCTGGTTCCTAACCCACCAAACGGTCCTGCACCAGCTAATGAGGTGAGTTCAGTTTATGTTCTCAGCTTGTTTCTCTTTTCTAACTGCACATAGAGCTGGACAGATAGTAGCTTACTCAAATTTACTGGCTTCCCTCCATATTCTACCACTAATGCCCTCTGGCACTGTTGGCAGAGTGACAAGTGTGTATCTGTGAAAGATAAGCTATGGCTTCCATTCTTAGTTCAAACCAGGTTTATTGTAATATTAAACTTTTTAAATTGCTTGTTTCATGACATTTGGTGAAAATGACTTTTTCCTTCTTGTTTTTGATTCAGTGAGAAATATTTAATGTGACCAAACAGAAATGCAGAACAGAATGTTAAGTGGGAGAAAGTTGAAATTTAACTTTTCTGTATTTCTGTGTTGGGTCACATTTGTTTTTGCCTGCCTGGTCTTGACATTTGTCCGAGCTTGTCTGGACAGAACCAGATGAGCTACTTTACAAGCAACAAAGCAGTTACTGAGGAGTTTCTCTTCCTTGCGTTGTTAGTTTGATTGTCAAACTGTTCTTAATTATTGCCAAATCCAAACTTACAGGGTCTGGTTAATGAGCAAATAAGTCAAAACAGACCGGTTTGATTTTGACCCGGGAAACAACAGGAAGGCTAAATAATCTCAAGAAACTAGGCACTGTCAGTCTGTGCTCTACTTAAATAAAGTAGAAGTGTAGTAAGTGTGTTATGATGTCACTGTTCTCAAGGGTCCAGGTGGTAACGCTGCAGTCAACGCCCAGGCTGCTGCGGACGCTGCAGCAGGCCAGAACCCCGCAGACCCTGCCCCAAATGGGCCGGCACCCGCCAACCCACACGAAGCTGGAGACCAGGCAAATGAGGCTGAGCTCGATGACGACGAAGAGGATGACGACGGGGACGATGATGAAGAGGAGGAGGACGAGGAAGGCAGGGAAGAAGACGCCGCAGACCCCAATAACGGAGGACAAGGTGAGTGAGCAGAAAAACATTAAATGATTTGGATAAAGTTTCAAATGCTCACAAAAAGCACTGCGTGAAGTGGTGTTTTCATTCCTGTATAAAGGAATGAATAAACCATGACAAGGAAAAACATCCTTCATGGTAATAGAATATTTTCTCTGTATATTGTAAGTGTTTCAAACTGTTTCAATTGTCTCTGATTCTTTTTGTGCAGAAGATTTGAACTGGAACGCTCTGGAGTGGGACCGCGCAGCAGAGGAGCTCACCTGGGAAAGGGTGGGCATCCATGTTTTTGTAATTCTTTTGTGTCCACACTACTGTGTAAAGTGGTGTGACGTAGCTAGGACACGGTGCCTAAAAAAAAAAAAAAAGTGTAAAGAGAGAAGCGCTAGTTGGCATAGGAATATGGGCTAAAAGCCTCTGTGACAGGAAATATCTGTCTCGCTGAAGTGTGCTTAAAAACAGCATTCTGGATTCTTGCTGTTTGTAGCAGACCTGAGTGAGATCAGTAAATGTTTCTTTGTATTAATAAGTTCCAGTTGCTTTAACAGTAGTTGTAGTAGTAAAACTGGAAGTAAATGTATAGGGGATTATTGTGACACTGCTCTGTGTTTGTGTTTCCAGATGCTGGGGCTGGATGGCTCTCTTGTTTTCTTAGTAAGTTCACAAAGTCTTTTTTTGACACCACTCATGCACACACACACACACACACAGTTTCAAGTGTGCCTTAATAACCTCAGTGGGATTATATATGTTGATATGATGTGTACATAATATTTACAGAGGCCTGTGTTGTGTGTGTTTTCTGTAGGAGCATGTCTTCTGGGTGGTGTCTCTCAACACACTCTTCATTCTGGTCTTCGGTAAGTTAAATCTGCAACAGTACATAGAGTATGACCTTTTCAGAAACTATCAAAAACCAGAAAATTCTGGGAGTTTTCGCCACAATGCTCTGGAAAAATACCTGCAAGAACCTGGGATTTATTTTCACACGTGTGTAAAGAATGCTATGCTTCTTCAAACATCACCAATACTACCACTTAACTGTCGTAGTAATATTTCGGCCTTAAAATGCTGATTATGGTGTTTATACCCCATCAGCTTTTCAGATGCAGGTTTCAGCTGGCAGTTTACAGACTAACTGCATGCTTACAAATTCATGTTTGCACAACTAGCTGCAAATGAATAGTGTACAGACTCCATCTACACACAGGATAACATCAAACGTTTCTCCACATTTTAGCACCAACATCAGTCCATAAAAAAACTAAACATGAAGAGAGCTTGCATGACTTTAACTGGTAGAGATGCAGTCCTCTGCAAAATTACACACGTTTCGATATGTTTCATGGATTACAGATTAAAATCAAAATTCAGTTTTTGATATGATGGGGGCAGTACTATGTTAGGTTAATGAGTCTTACTGATAATTCAAATGTCACTGTATGTAATAATGCTGCTAAATATGGAAGAGAAACAGCAGAATAAACTTCATAGTTTAATACATTTTCAGTAACTTTGTGTTTGAAATCAAATTTCAGTCATGGCGAAAAATCCCGGGAATTGCAGGTTATATATCACTTTTAAAATCAGGAGAAAATACTTCATATCGTAAAGTTATACAGTCCTGTGTACTTTCTCATATGCTCCACCACACCATCTATTCTAGCCTAACCTCTGTGTGTCTTCCTAGCATTTTGCCCGTATCACATTGGCCATTTCTCAGTGGTTGGACTGGGTTGTGAGGATTATGTGAGTGCACAGCAACACATGAGGGAACACATGCACAGATTTAATACCTCACCAGTATTTGGATTTGTCGTGCATTGAAGGGATCTATTTGATAATGATGTTACTTCTGGTTGCAGGTCAAAGCTTCACACTTTGACGGTCTCATCACCACCATACTGGGGTACATCCTGCTGGCCGGAGCTCTCATAGTATGCCATGTATCCTTTACAATGAACAAATGAAATGCTGTATTCATATCAAAATAATTGTCAAATGTATGACATGTTGTGTTAGTTCTCTAGTCTTGTAGGAATCCAAAAGAAACTGCTCAGTGATCCATTTTGGCTCCCAGTGCATGAAATGTGTGAATATGTGAGAAATTTCTTCATTTTGATATGTAAACTGCTGACTGGAGACTGCAGGTTGTTCATGTCACATTTTGTGTTAGTCCTTAACTGTTCCCCTTTCAGGCGTTGGCTTCATTAGTGAAGTTCCAGCGCTCCAGACGGCTCCTGGGCGTCTGCTACATTGTTGTCAAGGTAAACCAGAGAAAAGCATTTTGTTCGTTTCAGACTAGCAAAGCTTTCAGTAGAAACAGCAATCATGAAAATGGTGATTACAGTAAAAAAAAAAAACCTGATTATTTTTATTTGTCGCAGGTGTCCTTGCTGGTTGTCATGGAGATAGGCTTGTTCCCACTGATTTGTGGTTGGTGGCTCGACATTTGCTCGCTGGTAAGACAATCTTGACGGGTATACTCAGCAATTGACACGGTTGATCCAATCACACACTGTCCCTTAATGACTGACAAAGCAGATTGATTGCAGTCAAGACCAACAACTGAAATAGATTTAGTTTGTTTTTATTGATAAAGCGTGTCCTTTGTTGATTGCAGGAGATGTTTGACGCGACTCTGAAAGACAGGGAGCAGAGTTTCGACTCGGCCCCCGGAACCACCATGTTCCTCCACTGGCTGGTCGGCATGGTCTACGTCTTTTACTTCGCCTCCTTCATCCTTCTTCTCAGGGAGGTTAGTGGGAGACTTCAGCTTTTCACAGTCGTGTATTCACATTACATCCATAATATTGAAATTCTTAAGCCTGTGTGGGTGTGTGTTTGCAGGTGCTCCGGCCCGGTGTGCTCTGGTTCTTGAGGAACCTGAACGATCCAGACTTCAACCCAGTCCAAGAGATGATCCACCTTCCCATCTACAGACACCTTCGGAGGTTTATACTCTCTGTGGTCAGTCGAGCATCCTCCTGCTGTGTCCCATACTTTAAAACTGCACCCAGATTTCTGTTGAATTTGATGCAAAATACATAGAAATATACTGCAGATGTAGAGTTTTAGAGAAAGGAAATGCTATAAAATGTATTGAAAGAGAAAGATGACAAACGCATGGATCATTAAAACAATACAAATAAGTGTAGGATACGTACATGTAAGTTGAACAAGAATTTTTTCCTCATTTACCAGATATGTGCCTCCACCTCAGTATAATGAAGGTGAATTGAATTTCATCTGTGGTGCTGTATTAAAGATTTCTACAGCTACATTTCTTTCTAGAAACAGTATTCCTGTTCATTCCTGATAAATCACAGAGCTCACTGTGAACGATTTTTATTTGAGCAATTTTCTATTATAGGAATAGGCCCTATAAAAACTGTTCACAGGGAGGACTGTGGACTATCTGAGGAGGATGTTGTGTCTGCAAAGAGCTGCTTTTGGGATTCAGTGAACACCTCCAGTGAAATGTCATTTACCTTCATTAGACATTAGATTTGGTCAACAGAGACAGTTATCTCAAACCACAAAGAATAAAACCAGAACTATCGGTAAGACTAGATACTAGCTGGTATGTAGATACACAATCCACGAGCCAATACACAGATGTTACAGATCAATGTGTCACAAAATGGCACGCTGCTACTCAATGCTGATTCAATACGATTCAGTTCAACAAATTTGACCAAAACAAACAAGTTACTTCCTCAATTTTGATTTCAAATATTGAATCAGAAAACAATTGGCACTATACAATTCTAGCACTATTCGGCTCGACTCTACTCGGTACGGTTCCAGGAACGACCTTTTCCGTTTAAAAAAAGTACCTACTCGGGTCGTCATAGCACGGCTCCGCGAAACTGCCGTGACTTTGTTTTATACGCGACACAAAACACATAAACAATGGAGGACATTGAGGCAGTGGTGTACTTGCTACTGTATGAGGCTTTCTGTCTCACACAAAGCAAGAAAATTGAGCCGTATGGCTGTAACGCTGTTGGCGCTATTTAAAAATGCCGGGTTTGATTCTTATGTGGGACGGCTCATGACTCTTCCAGCGCCAACTATTCTGACCAATCAGTGGCCGGCAGTCTGTTGACGTCACATTTAGTATCGGCTCGGCTCGCTTGGACCCTCAGAAGAGCAGCTACTAAAAAAGTACCAGTTACCAGGTACTATCCCTAGTGGAAACGCAAAAAGAACTGAGTTGAGTTGTGCTGGAACTGTGTAGTGGAAAAGTGCCATATGTCTTCTACCACGCCAACAGTAGTAAAAATTGGACAGCAGATAACGTTTTAGCCAGTCCCTAAGGAGGCTGTTTGTTTCCCTCTTAAGTGCTGCTGACTGGATGTTGTTGACCTCAGTCAGTGTCATCAATTTGAATTTAGTATTTTCAATAATGCTGTATGGGTGCACATCCCTATAAATAAAACCCCACATAGCTTCATTAACGGGGTTAGCTGCTGTGAGAATGTCAGGCATGGAAGCAGGTATGTGATTGTGGAGCGTAGAGAGTTCGCAGTGATGGGAGAGGATCACACACACCGAGACACATACACACACACACACACACACACACACACACACACACACACACACACACACACATACACACATACACATACACATGCTAGAGTGAAGGAAGAGTGAATTGGAAAGATTGTTTTTTTTTTTTATGCATATTAGTTCATCTTGACTCCCTCAGTGAGAAAATGTTTTTTCATGTTCCCATTTAAATTAAGTGATCCGACCCAATAAAATGGAATAAAGGATGGTGAACTTGATTACTAGACTTTCATTGCCGGTGAATTTACCACACATGCACAATGTCTGCTACTAGAGAGAGTTTTTACACGGTTACTAACAAGCAGTTTCTGATTTTGTGTGTGTGTGTGTGTGTGTGTGTGTGTGTGTGTGTGTGTGTGTGTGTGTGTGTGTGTGTGTGTGTGTGTGTGTGTGTGTGTGTGTGTGTGTGTGTGTGTGTGTGTGTGTGTGTGTGTGTGTATTTCCAGGTGGTGTTTGGCTCCATAGTTCTGCTGATGCTTTGGCTTCCTATCAGGATCATCAAAGTGCTCTTCCCAAACTTCCTTCCCTACAACGTCATGCTTTACAGGTACACACGACAACACCTGATTATCATTGAACGTTCAATATCTGGAAGTTAAAGGAGTCTGCTCTCCGTTCAAACAGGAGCAAATGAGTTGCTGTCTCTGATTTACGTGTATTTTATGAAGGGAATGTGAATAGATTTGGGTTCCTTGTCTTGTCTCTGCAGCGATGCTCCTGTTAGTGAGCTGTCGTTGGAGCTGCTGCTACTGCAGGTTGTGCTGCCGGCGCTGCTGGAACAGGGTCACACTCGCCAGTGGCTCAAACGGCTCGTCCACGCCTGGACATTCACCGCCGGATACATGCTGTAGGCTGGACACACACACTTACACACACTGTACAACATATAGTGTGAATAAACTCAGAGGAAAGATAACAGTTTGTGTTAGTAATACTGTGTGTTGTGAAATGACTCAGTGGCTAAAAGGTTGAAGTGTGATACAGTCAGCATCTATCATAACATAAGTGTTCATGTGACATGACTGAAAAGCTCTCAAATGAAGCCTGATTGCTGTTTTCATCATCATGTTGCTTCACATTCTCCATAGTGACCTCCACTCCTACCTGCTGGGGGAACACGAAGAAGATGACAACCAACCAAACAACAACCCTCCCGGTCGCCATAACAACAACAACAGGATCCCTGGTCTGGGGGAGGGGCTTCACGCCGCCCATCAGGCCATCTTGCAGCAGGGCGGTCCTATAGGTTTCCAGCCATACCACCGGCCCATCAAGTTCCCCCTCAAGGTGACCAACAGCTGCACAGTTACTCACATCAGTCACAGTTGAAGTTGATGTTTAATGTTATTTTGTGCCGTTTCTGCTCTTCCAGATAGTTCTGCTGGTTGTTTTCATGTGCGTGACGCTGCTGCTGGCGAGTCTGATCTGCCTCACGCTGCCAGGTGAGTGGTAGCCACAAGCAGGAATTCTCTCCATGTTATCTCTCCTCTTAGTTCTTTTTCATCCCCTGTGTTTTTCCTCAGTTGTTAACATCTCTCCTCTTCCTCTCCTCTCAGTGTGCGTGGGCCGCTGGCTGATGTCGTTCTGGATGGGCAGCGCCATGGTTCACGAGCTGTACACTGCAGCCAGCGGGCTGTACGTCTGCTGGCTGTCCATCCGAGCCGGCACCGTGATGCTGTCCTGGATGCCACAGGGACGCATGGTCATCATGATCAAAGCTCAGGAGTGGACAATGATGGTAATGTCTAGTCCTGATAAGTCATTAATAAACATGTTCCAATGTGGTGAAGTGTTTTAAGGCGTTTCTGGGTGGGTGGTTTTGGCGAGAACAGATCGTGAAGACGGTCGTGGTTGCTGTGCTGTTAGCCGGGGTGATTCCTCTGCTGTTGGGTCTGCTGTTTGAGCTGGTCATCGTTGCTCCTCTCAGAGTCCCGCTGGACCAGACACCTCTCTTCTACCCCTGGCAGGTAAGACACTGCAGTTTGTTGTGTGGGTTAATGTGAGAGATAAAGTCTTTAACATAAATTGATCATATCCATCTGAGAAATGGTGGATTTTTTATCCAATTGTATTGAGGCCCAGTTTGGCTGGGTTAATAATAATGATAATGATGATGATAATAATAATAATAATAATAATAATAATAATAATAATAATAATAAATATTACTTCTAAAGTACCTTTCCAAACCGGAGTTACATGGTGCTTCACATAATATAATATACACCATTTAAGGAAATAAAATGAACAAAATATCATACACAAATATTTTTCATATTTCTTTATATAATATTTCCACTCTTTAACCATTTTATTTTTCTTGTTAAGGTGTCTTTAGATGACATTTAAGATTTTAGAGGGTTGTGAGTTCTAGAAAATCTGGTTCTGTGTCTCAAAGTAAGTTATGGAAAAAATAGTTTTGATATTTGTATCAAACTAGTCTTTAGTATCTAGTAACACCAGTATCCAAAAAGCTGAACGATACCAGCTGGCATTCAGTCTCCTGCTGAATACTGAACAAACACCAAAATGTTGAGATTACCTTCATTTTGTCTCTGTTGTAAAATGGTTGTTGCTGATTTTGTGTGTGTGTGTGTGTGTGTGTGTGTGTGTGTGTGTGTGTGTGTGTGTGTGTGTGTGTGTGTGTGTGTGTGTGTGTGTGTGTGTGTGTGTGTGTGTGTGTGTGTGTGTGTGTGTGTGTGTGTGTGTGTGTGTGTGTGTGTGTGTGTGTCAGGACTGGGCCCTGGGCGTGCTTCATGCTAAAATCATTGCAGCCATCACACTGATGGGTCCTCAGTGGTGGCTCAAAACTGTCATCGAGCAGGTCAGTCTCACATCCTGATAAAGTAACAAGAGGAAAATGGGATCATTCTTATTTAAATACATTGTGAAGGTGATTATTAAACGTGTGTAATGCATTGTCCACTTTGTATTGAAGACTGTTTAAACAGCAGCACTATTTAAAACCTGCATATAAATGTATATTCTCAGGTCATCTTAAGGGTAATAAGAAGCTGAATTAGCATTGAAACAGCCTCTCTTCATCCTCTCTCTCTCTGCTGTAGGTGTATGCTAACGGTATCCGAAACATCGACCTGCATTTCATCATTCGGAGGCTGGCTGCTCCGGTCATCAGCGTCCTGCTGCTGTCTCTCTGCGTGCCCTACACCATCTCTAAAGGCATAACGCCCCTGCTGGGTGAGTCTCTATGTATGGTCATGTATCTGGGTCGTGTGTGTGTGTGAGGGGGAAGAAGCCTCAGTAATGAGCAGAGGAGGGAAAGGGGACAAGAACTGGGTTCCTTCATCTCACCTTTTTTTCACTTTTGACCTTTTTCATTCTCAAATAGAAAAAATGTGACCATCTGTGGTGGCTTTGGTTCTAACAAGCTCAGTTTTTATTAGACATATTTACCTTTACTTGATAATACAATACATTAAACATTTAATAATCTTTAAATAATGATATTTTAGCAATATAAAACAGTGCAGTTTATCACAATATAGACTTTTATAAAACCATAAATCTCTGTGACAAATAGAAAAATGAAACAGGAAAAATGTTAATAATGTATGACTACAAAAAAAAGAGGCATACACATAGTGGAAATTAAAGAGATTATAGAGGCGATACTATTGGCCAATAAATCATAAAATGTAAATACTGTTATGTTCCATATGAGAGTAAAATAATTTATATTTTGCTGGAGTTGACCATGACAATGCTCTTTATCAATAAATGCAACAAAATCCATCAGTAAGGCAGACAGTACAAGTCATTTATCAAATAAGTGTTGCATAAGCAGAACATACATTTACATAAATGCTGCTAAAAATAAACTCTTTATTATATGTAGGCATTGAGTCTAATTAGCATTGAGTGTAATTAGTTACATATCTTAAAGTTGAATTTTTGCAGACTATACTGAGAGCAGCAGCATGAATGATGTTACACAGTTCTAACCTGTTTACTGTAAAAAGAGCTGCAGCCTTTCTAAACAGTGGAGTCTGAGGACTTTACATGTTGGAAACATTAATCAGCTCAGGGTTTTCTCAATAAACAGTCTGATGTTAATAAGTCTACATATTAAAAAGATAGGAATAAACCTGAAGTTGCTTTAAAAACGTTAACAATAAATGGATGTATGATTGTGTGGATGGTGAAGTCTCTAAATGTCGGTGTTGTATTAGAAAAATAAACTTGACAACCTTTTCACGTCAGTTATCATGTCGGCCACAATAAACACATGATTATCAATTCAGTCATCAGCCATCAAATGCATCTCTAGGAAATGATTAATGGGGCTAAAAAACACTTGAGAGAAAGTGAGTGATGGAAAGTTTGACTTCACTGTATTTGGTCCTAATGTTTTGTGGTTAATGAGTAAGTTAGAAGTAGTGGCAGATGAAACTCAGCACAGAAGTAACAGACACACTCAGGTCTTCACTAATTTGGACACATGGCTTTTTTAAGAAGTGCTTTTTTATGCAAAGCTTACCCAAGGCAACTATTAAACTGTAAACAAATGTTTTCTAAGGCTGATAACCTTTGCATTTAAACAACTAGTCAATGGATTTTCCCAGCTCTTGTTGTAAAGAGGAGTTTAGCTGTTGTATGATCCGAGGTGCAATTGATTCTCTACTGTCTTTTAAAATAAACACCTGCTTTCTCCCTCTGCTCTGTTCCTTCTGTTCCACTTTCTCCAGTAGATCAGAGTTTCACTGGCCCAGCAGCTAAAAATTAAAATTCTAAAATGTTATACTTTTGTATAGGTACTACAAATGTTTGTCCATTTAGGCTGTTCTGGGTCAAATTATGTCCGTATCTATTGACATTTGTTTTAGTTAAATGAATAGTTAATAGTTTTAATAAGATAGTAGTTATGAGGATGTCTCTTTATGATGTAGCAGTGAAGACTGATGGCTCTAATGGTTATACAATAAACCCCACAGTTCCATAAAGTTCTTGTTATTTTCACTTTACATAAAATACATTTAAATCATTATTGCTATGTTATATTTTCATTTTATATTTTCATGTCATATCCACCCAGCAGGGGTGTTGCTTCCACGGAAGTAGAACCGTCCCTCTTTCTTTTGGTAGCATTGCAAGTTTATTTCACTGACAGGTGTTACACTGTATTTGGCGTCCCATCAGATTACCGATGCATTTCATCAGTCACATATCTTGAAAACGATGACATCTCCTAAAACATGCTCACGTGGCAGACTGTGTTTGTCATATTCCGGGTGTTTACCCTGTCTTCTCTTTCTTCTTTCTCTTTCTTCACAGGTGTACAACCAGAGATGCAGACCCTCGTGGACAGGAGGATCTACCCTTTCCTGATGATGGTGGTCATACTGCTCGCCATTCTGTCCTTCCAGATCCGACAGTTCAAACGCCTCTACGAGCACATCAAAAATGACAAGTCAGTAGATCACAAAAACCTGAACGTGTGTTTTTATTCTTCTCCCGCTTTTACCGATCCAGATAATTTAAATCAGCGGGCAGACAGACGAGAACAGACAGAGGTCTTCACCCGCCTGATAAAACAACATCAGAGCAAAGCATGGAGCAGAATAAAGAGCAGAAACACATTGTATACTGTGAATTGTTACATTTTAAAAGTGAATTCTAAACAAGTGTCTTTCCTGTGTGTCCCCCAGATACCTGGTGGGACAGCGGCTGGTGAACTATGAACGTAAGTCAGGCAGGAGCACGTCCACCTCCTACAGCACCTCCTCGTAGGATCAGTAGGAGCTGACCGACTCCGCCCAGCGCCGAGAGCTAACGTGAACTCCTGCGGTGAAACTTGTTTATTTGTTTCCTCCCCGCTCGGCTGTTCAAACCCAACCCGTAAACGTTCAACTGCAACCGAATCCTTTTTTTAATTCACAGACACGAACAGCAATCACAGGATTTTGAGACAAAGGCCGGGAGAGATACGTTGAGAAAAGAGAGAGAGGACGAAAAACAAAAGTCTCATGGGAAAAATTTGAAACTCAGCAGAACCACAAAGTTGTCCATCCTGTTTAAACGTGTCAATTTCTGTCTTCAACCAGGCCGACATTTTTAAGTTGGATTTTCGTTATTTAAAAAAAAAAAAAGGTTTGGGACAGTTGAGCATAGCTTTTTACCTCAGATCGTGCTTCCCTTTGAATGTGTGTTGAGAAATATTGTCTAGGTCACACTGGGTGTCTCTTAATGGGACAGGGTTTTTTTTTTGACATTTCACAGCTGTGGAGGAGATATTCTGTGTTCCTGTTGTGGATTCGCCTCAAATGACATCCTCCATTCATCAAAGTGAGGTTGTCTGTAATAAGGAGGGAAATACGTAATGTAGCAATGTGATTGTATTTTTTATTTTTATTTAGATGTTTTTATTAGATGTGGGTTTTTTTTTTTTAGTGTTACATTTCTGGAGTGTGCTGTTAGATAGTCCAGTGAGGATTCTTTAAACTAAAGAAAAAGAAAATAAAGAAGACAAAACAAATTTTAGTCAATCTGGACACAACACAGGACGTGTTGTATTTTGTTCTCCTGTGAATTTTTAAAAGCAGCTCCTTCCTGTACTCCTGGTTTGTCACAGTTATCTTAGTGAAGGCAAATCCACCCTCAGGAGAGGAGAAGCATTAGCCTGAAAAATGTTACATTTTGAAGTGCACCACACAGGAAGTTTCAACTCAAAATATTTCAACTGGAAAAAATGTCTTTCAGAAGGCGCATCTGTACATTTTTTAAAGAAAGTTTTATTCTGAAAGGAGAAAAAAAGACTGATTCTCTGTGGCTAACTCATGCTGCTACAACAGCTTAAAACAGACAAACTGATGCTGGTCTCACTGGAAAAAGTGACTGTAGAAAATTATTCTGACAGCTGACAAACTAAAGTTAACCAATCTCAGTTAGAGCAAACTAGCAGCAGTAATGTCACAGAGTAAAACTATTTGATAAATGCAGGACTTTTTAAAGCTGCCGTGTTTACCAGCTTATAAAAAACAGAAGGCTTTATTTTTTCTCCACTGCGTCATTCTGATGAGCGTAGCCAGTCACTGTCACCTGCTGAGCTGAATCATCTCATAAACACTGACTGTAATACCTTCATAGTGAGATATCGCTCCTCTGCTCCTGTTCCATGAAGGTTGACGTTCTATTTCTTGTGTTGGTGGAAGTGTTCTTTAATTCAGGTGACGCAGCACGTATCCGCTGTCATGCTGCTTTTGACGTTTACCAGCCTGAAAATAGTAAAAGTAAATACTGATAATTACATTGATTCTGACAGCTAAATGCCAACTGAAAAACAGTGAGCCATCTGTTGAAGAGGCAGTCAGTCGTTAAAAAACTAAAAATGCCTCCCCATCTTTTTAAAATTCAGTTTTGAACAAGCCACTGTTAAATATTTCAATAAGTGCACTTGACGTTCCTCTGCATGTGCGCTGACTTAACCTGTAGTTTCTACGTAAAATGTACACAGAAAGAAAGCGTCTCCAACCCCTCTGCTGAAGCATGAACTGACACAAGTCTGTAGATACACTAAATGTTTCTTCACATCATGCAAGTCAATAACAGAACTCGTGTTACAACACCACAGTTTGGTTTCTCTCCAGTGTGGATGGATCATAGAAAACGCTTTAGACTCCTGCGTGAGTTCATATCTAACAGGAAGGGAGTCACGGTTCAGCAGGAGGATCGTCAGTTGAAGAGAGAGAGAGGGAGGGGGGCTTCTGAAAGTAAGAGGGTCTCGTCGTGTTGAAAACGTACTGAGTAGAAAGCGCCGGAAAAGTCTCTGCTCCTGAATCTAACACCGTTCTCTTTCTTTGATCGTTGAAAGCTTGTCGTCTGACTCCACCTGTGAGCTGAGTAGGTTGCTGCACCCTGAGTTGCTCACTTTCATCTGCTTTCTTCTGGGGTTTTTTTTTTCTTGTTTTGTTTTTTTGAGGGGTGAGTCATTCTTTGACTGTTGTTTTTACCACTCACAGATTCAGGATCAGTGGGTTCCTCTATGGAGGAGAAGTCACAGAGAGGCAGAAGAAACTCTCATTTCTAGGCTCTAGTGTGAAGTGTGCGGGGGGCTGTTGTAGCTCATTGTGGCGTTTGATGGACGTGAGCTGCTCCATTAATCCGAGAGCAAGACTGTAGTTTGATTGTATTGTCTTTTCACCTCCTTCTCCTAGTCTTATATTCTTAGTTGTTTAAACACCACTATAGGGATGGTGTAGTAAAGGAAAGGCTAGTTAGAGGAAAAACAGATGGAGGTGGCTTGTTCTCATCTGATGGAGTTGACACTACATGAAGGAAACAAAGTGCGAGCTGAATCTTTATACACACCAACAGTTAGTCTTGTTGCACTCATAAACTCAGAACAGATTTGCATAAAGTGGCGTCTGTACTCCAGGACGACAAAAACATTATGGGTAGAAACATGAGGCCACGCGTGAATAATCTCTGTGAAATATCTGCATGATCATTTTGTGTTTTGAATGAACTTTAGTCCACGAGTTTACAATTTTATAGGAATAGCTCATCAGTTTTGGGAAAATGCACTAACCCACTTTGTTGCTGAGATTTGGAAGAGGAGATCAATACCTCGTTTCTTTCTGTTAAATATGAAGATATATAGCTAGGAAACAGCTAGCCTAGCTCTGTTCATAGGTGAAAAAATACCAGCACCTTTAAAGCTCACTAATTAACAAACATTATGTCTTGTTATGTTAAATGTGTATAAAAAAATAACCGTAAAAACAGCAGTTATGGTTTTACAGGGGGTTATACATTGGAACTATATCTTGGTGGGTGTAGTGACTTCCTGGAGGTTGTCTGACAACCTCACAGCCTTTCAGATACGCAAATGTATTGATCTACTCATGTAAGTTTTTGCAAGAAAGTGAAGTATATTTCCCAAAATTGCAAACTGTTCCTTTAAGGTCCCAGACATTTCAGTTTCTACAACTACTTTTACTCCCAAAGTGTTTTTTGCATGTGGATGTAAAATCAGTGTCCAGGTGTTGTTCTCCCTATGTCTCACATGTGTGACCGTATCATCTAAGATTCAGAACCGTCTGAATTCGTACTTTGCCATAGCCAATAAAGAGCTAAACCATTTCAAAGGAATTAAAGATTAAAATGTGAACTGCAAGAATTTGAAACTTGGGTGTTCCAATCACTCAGAAACTAAAATATGTTGGTTTAATGATCCCTGTAGTAGTAAGCTTCTTAATATGTTCTTTTTCATCGTTTTAAAACTATCTGCTGCCAATATGATTCAAATCAAATTTTCTTAATGGTTTTTGCTACTAAAATCCTGATAAAGTTGTTTTAGGTTCCTCTCCTTTTTTTTGGACAATGAAGGTCGAGTAGAAACAAAGATTTTTTTTTTTTAGTTTTTCATGTGTTGCACTTTATACCACAGTTAGTTTGCAATCATTTCAGAATCCATTGTAGCACAGTCAGCGTAGCAGGGTTTGTGCGTGTGTTTTTTTATTTTCTCCCCACTGTGACTGAAACATGTCAGTATTTCACTGTGGTGACTCTGCACAATGGGTTTTACTTAAAAAGGTGAATTTAAAGGACCAGTGTGTGAGATTTAGTAATATCTAGTGGTGAGGTTGCAGATTCCAACCATTGAATACACCTCCCCTTTCGAGCATGTTGAAGAACCCACGGTGGCTGGGAAAAATGTGAAAGGCCCTAGAGCCAGTGCTTGGTTTGTCCATTCTGGGCTACTGTAGAAACATAACTGTGCAGCATTGTGGGCTCTGTGGAAGAGGACCTACTCCCTATGTAGATATAAAAGGCTCATTTTTAAGCTAACAAAGTCCGTTCTGCTAGATGCCACTAAATTCTACACACTGCACCTTTAAAGTTTTGCATCTGTTTTTGACACTGCATTCTTGATAGAAGTGTTTCATTAGGAGTTTGGTAACAATAAACTGCTTTTCTATTGAAATGGATTGTGATTTACATTAACTTTAGTGCTGACAGCTGTAGTGCTGCTGTGTGGAATGCTCACATGCTATGTATGATGCTATTTAAGTGACCTTTTAGTATCTCCTTGAACTGAGCTGGACACTTCAAATTTTGATCTTGAATTTCGATTTCTATAAGCAAATGATTTCTATTTTTATATGTGAAAACAAGGCAGCGGCATGTACTGTAACATAAGACACTTATTGTTGGTTCAGCGACATGAAACAATAATAAATAGTTGTAACAATTTCTTTGAGTGCTGTTTCTTTCTTTACTTTGCAGACGATCTGCCAAACTATTGTAACTGATGTCTGAATGTTTCCCAGCTTTGGTGCTGTGACCCTTAAGAAGAAGTTTCAATATAAATCTCAGGAGTGGCAACATGATTAGGGAGATTAACGGGGGGCGGGGGGGTTGGTTGGTAGGGGTTGCAAATCAAAAACGTCAGGCACCACTGGTTCACAGGAATATAGTCTGTACATCTTAAATATAATAAAACTGTCATGTTTGGTGTCTTTTCATCTTATTTGTCAGCTGAATATCTGAAATTACCTGCATTTTTAAAGAAGTGTTGCCCACTGAAGGTCTTCACTGGTTTGAACACTTTTGCTTATTAGGCATAAGTTAAAATCAAACTAATTTGTGCTTGACAGATTGTGGAACAATTGCTTTGTTTACCTTGTCCTCCTATTTTTTGTTTAATCTTTTTCTCTTCCACTGGTTGATAGAAAGGGTCAAACCACAGTACACACAACCATCATCATCATCATCATGTTATTAACAAACCATCCAGACTTGATGCAAAGTGGATTTTTTGGTCGAACAATACTTTTGACATCCAGCATCTTAGTTTGATGATGAGAAATCTCTCACAACAACAATAACAATGATAACACACACAAAAAACCAACAATCTTTCAATGTTAAAATGTTAATAAATAAAGAAAATTACTCAAAACAACCCGGCTCTGATTTGGGATGTCTCGTACTGCTGGAAAGCACATGCTGCTTTAAGAAACCGGGTTATTTCTGCTGAATCCAATTACCTGTCTGCTAATGCACAGTCTTAAGAGTTTTGGAAGCCAAGCACAGATTAGGAGCCGTATGCAACTCAAACAAGATTTCTGCTGACAAGCTAAATCTGATTTATCCAACCTGTGCTTTATTTTGCACAGACACAATGGGATCAACTTTTTCATGGCGATCAAATCCTGTCTGTGATTTGTCCCTACTTACTGTAAGGAGCGCTGAAGAGATTATTGCTGGGTCACAAAGAGTTTGAATTATTTGTCTTTTCCATTGTAAAAACTAGCTTACTGTCCAAAAAACAAGTGTAAAATCTATACTATGTCTTCCATGGCACAGATTACTACTTTTCGCAAGAAATTTCAGACCTGGATCAAAGAAAATGGCCAAATAATTATTTCACCTACTTGAAAGCAGCAGTTCAGGGCAATGTATAACACAGACTAGTGTAATGTGTTTCAGGAAAAGCAGGATTTAACAGCTAGAGATTAATATTTTCTATGCCTGAAACCATGTTGGCTCAGTGAGAACCGTTTCCTAATTTGGCAAACGTTACCTGTGGAAGGCTGTCGGCACAAAACACTAGGAATTAATTCCAAAATTGACACAGATGCTCAGGTCATGACCGTGTGAACTAGACTGATATGGAAGCTTAAAACAGCCAGTTATACGAATCTAACCGCTACTGAATATTTGATATTGGAATGATTACACCAACTGAATTGAAGTTTTGAAGTACTACATTTTTGAAAACATCTATCAGACTTTATCAGTTTAGAATTTTATTATCATAATTATACGAATTCTTCTATTGTATGTTCATCTGATTAGAGGCTTAGATCATCACAGGACATAAGTGGTATAAGTTCTGTTCAGTCTCAACTACTAACCCTTGGTAGCCCTGATGTTCATGTTTGATTTTTCATATTCAATATTGGTGTTTAAAACATAGCCTGGACTCGCTTTTTGAAGCCTCAATTTTCGCATTTTTACTTTTACCATATTGGATTTTTGGACCCAAAAGTGATGAAACGTGACCAAGATGGAGCTGACCCTATTGCTAGCTGCTAGCTTGGTTAGCACAGTGCATTTACAGTCCATGGTTAACTGGAAAAATGGAACATCTGAATCCTTAGAGGGTCTTTTAGTACAACCAAATGCTAAACGTAGAGGTTTTTTTTAAATGTGACCTAATTGTAACAATTAACTTTCAGGAACTGAAAACACATGGAAATAGCAACAACTACGCCTATACTCTGTGAATCTGTGATTACGCTATGGTTACATTCCCTAACTAAAGTTGACACCATGGTATTATCTTGTCAATCACAAGGTAGCCCTTAAGCGTTACCCTGCAATATAGTGAAATTTAAATCAAATGGGACCATAATTTATAAAATTAACATTATTATTGATGAGGACTTGATAATAGCAATTGAGACCTTAAACTCATTAGGAAACTGTTAACTGAGGTAATAAATCAAGTAGGGTCTAGTAGGGTCATTTTCTAATAGACTTCCATACAATCAGACTTCTTTTTGGAGTCAGTGGAGCGCCCCCTAATGGCCACTAGAGAGGATGCAGGTTTAAGGCACTTCTGCATTGGCTTCACTTTCCAGACATGAAACTAATTATGTTCTAAATTTAACCAATCCTATTTGAGTTACCTGATTTTTTTTTACCTGTTTCAAGTGGCTTTCACCAATATGCTTAGCGTTGCTGGCAGCAAGTTGGCTGTTCAGACTCAGTGTTGTTATATTAACAATGAATCATAACTTGTATGTGAAAGGGAAAACTTTTCACATACTATTATCACAGACTCTGCCATTCCCTTCAGCTCAACAGATCTTTTTTTAGCCATTTTCAGACCACCTTTTGGTTTTCTGATGCATCTTTACTGTTTCGATTCCCTCTCAGCTTTCAAATCTCACTGTATGCTACCTTACAAGTACCAAACAGCAGACAGACATTAGCAACTAGCTGGTAAGCATAATGGTAGATCTTAAGAGCCAGACATTTCCCTCAGGAGTTAGTGGAAACCAAAAACCTACTCGCAACATTAGCTTAAAAGGTGTTAATGTGTCAGTGTTAATAGTTTGTTTCTGCTCTAAGTGGCAAAAAAAAATCAGTAATCAAAATTTTAATAACTGAATTTGAGCTGCTTTATTATAGTTTTGAACATTTTATAATATTTTTGAATTTAGTAAAACAGTGTAATGCTATAAATTCAGTGGTGTGGTCTCAAGTAGGAATTAAGTTAACATTAAAACTTCACAGTAATGCTACAAGAGCATTTCCTGCTTTTTCTTTCATGTCATTTTGTTGTTCACTTTGATACATGCTCTTACTGTGGAGTCATTACTATTGCCTTAACTGATTCCCTGACATATGTTAATCTTAAAGGTATTTTAAGTCACATGGGTGATTTGAAGGAATCAAACAAACAGAACAATATGCATTAGACACTGATGAAGGTGACATATGGACTCCCTCTTGACGTAGGTGATCTTCCCACTATACCCTATATACAAATGAGGTCATGTGGTTGAGAAATCCAATTTATGCCGGCAGTGTTAAGTGCAGCAGAAGATTGACCGATTGTACTAGTTGCATTCATTACATAAGTATATCTCTGTCAGAAAAAGGCAGTGAATAACTGTTACTGTAAACACTGGCATGACATGTTGGGGTCTTTCTCTCAGTAAAAAGAATAGATTTGTTTAATTTTGTTAACATAGTGTCTGTCTTTAGTGCTTTTAAAGTCTTAAGGAAATAAAACACTGGTTCACTATTTTCTTCTATTGTCCTGTAAAACAGAAAGAAAGAAGACACTCAAAAGTTAAGACACTCCCTCTGTGCTTATAACATTCAATTTTACATTCAAACTGTCACAAGGAAGGGGATCATGACAGAACAGCTAGAGCTGGAGAGACTAAAGGGATTATGATGCGTCAGTTCAAGGAAAGTCTCTCATCCCATTGCTGGCCATCATCAAAGAAAGCCCAGTGTTCCTCCACGGGCAAACACAGGATTAGTTGCTTAGTGCTGTAAGTGGTGACTGTAACTGTTCCAACAAAGACGACTGCCTTTTCTTCTACTTTCAAGAGGGCAGATACAGCTTTGACTTCTCATCAAGACTGGAAATTTTATCAAAAGGAGCCTGTCTGGTTTCCTGACGCCATGATCATATGATGTGATGGATGAGGTTGGTGGTGCCTTTGCATGGACTCGCACGGAATTGGGCAGTGGCTTTTCCACAGTTTATAACTCATGGATACTATTGGGTTTGTCATACTCTGTGGATTTTAAAATGCCATGTGGACAAACTCATTAAAGAGGAAATCTTGTGGAATTTCATTTTTATTTTCTCTCTTTGGTCACTTCACCAGTCCAGAGTTAATATCTCAGATGAGGCATATGACGGACCATACCTCTCTTGATAATAACTTCTCCTTGAGTTCTGGGAATTTGTAACCTTCATGGCTACCTGAGAAGATTGATGTAACAATGACAGAGGGTCAGCAGCAGATGCAATGATCTCATGCATCCCCTGTAACCTCTGGTGACCCATATCTGTTGGGAAACCTGACAGAGACGTAAACAGAAAAAGGTCATACGCCTGGCAGAATTCAATCCTGTGTCAGGTAGGATGAGACACCATATTGCGGTGGGCTGGTGGACATAAACTCTAGGTCCTCCTAGAGGTGTCCTGGAACCCAGCAATTATTCAAAGACGTGAGTGGGGGGAGGGAGGGGTTAAATGGTGTTAATAACGGAGGAGCAAAGCGAAGGCACAAAACTTCAAGGGAATGGAGTGGCTAAAGGAGTTGGTCTGGGCGAGACTGAGTTTAGGAACAATAAAGTGGCTCCGGAAACATCTTTTATGTCCATCATCGAGACTGATGAAGATGATGATAAGTGTGAGGCGTCAGGACAGGACAATAATGATGACTCTGCACTTGATTACAAGCAAAATTACTGGGAGGATGATGACGATGTATACCAGGAGTTTGATGAGCTGGACTTTGATGCCCTGCCAGATTGCTCCGATACACGGAGCATTGTCTCGGACGATTCCTTCTATCCCCACGACAATTCATTCATGTCTCGAATGTACCGCTCACCAAGCCCTGAAACACCCGAGCCCATCTCCTTCTTCAATGCCTGCTGCAATAACAACGCCATAATTGTCAAGATTATGATCAGACAAGGCGTGACTGAGGAGGAAGTGAGGGAGACAGATAGAAACAGAAGAGTAGGTGTCTGGGTTCTTCAAGTTTTGATGAAATGTTTAATTTTGATGTAATGATAAGATCAGGAGGTAGTTTCAGGGGTTGTTTCTTTTAAACTTTCACATTGCCAACCTGAGAATGAACCTAAGAATCCCAATGTCTTTCACTGGATGGTTTGCTCATAAAAGTTAAAACAGGTGAATATTAGATCTTAAGGGATTATAGCAGTTTTTTCATATAATGCTGCACAGTTTTTTTTTTAAATTTAATTCAACAACTTTACAGGCAGCCAATGATTTCCAATCATGTCCACATGCTATGAAAAACAATTAGCAGACTCTTGTTTCTATTGACTCTTCTTCTGTGCATTCCTTCACAACTATAATAAACTTACTAGAGTGAATGTTATCTCTGCATAACATTTTCTCCAAAGTTATGAAGTCAATTGATTTTCATATTGTATGGACATGAATGGAAGCCAATGGCTGCTTGAAGTATAGGAAAAATTGAAACACAGCAGCATAGATTTCAGAAAAATCAGCTGTAATGAGTAAACAAACATTGTAACAATGTCACAGTGGTCCCTTAAACTGTGTTCATATATTCTGAAATCATTACTAGTTAAAGGGTTAAAAGCCAATAATTGCATTTGCAGCATCAGTACTACCATACCACCAGTACTGATCATCATGAGGAATGCCGTGTAGATGGACATATGGTGACATCTTGGTTAGCTTGTGATAAATGAGACAATCTATTTGAAATGGGAATTCTCTAGAACGTACGTTTCTGTTTGAAAAACCCTCATACAGTCACTGGAGGCCTGGAGTTGAGCAGTAGGTAGCTCTTTTAAGACCTGGGAAAACATTACTTAACCATTAAGAACTAGTTCCTTGGAATGGGAGCTACATTGAAGGCCACTACATTGAATTGACACTCAGTACAATTTTTAGCCTTTTGAATTTTCCATTGTAAACAGTGAAGAGTTACTGTCACTACCAATACCTTTGATAGATCACTCAGAACTCTTCATCTGTTGCGATTTTGTGATTGTGAAAAAACAATCATTCTAGTCTTAAAAAGTGTCTGTGGTCATGATACTTACAGTCCCATAATCGATCAATTTAAATCCAATAACTGGTATGTGATATTATGGCGCAATAAAAGACATTAAGGACTTGGACCCCGAGTGAACTCACCCGCAGTCATATCAGGTATTGTGTTCTGGTCTGAGCGTGCTGCGGCTCATGAACATCAGCGAGCCAATGAGGGTCAAGAGAGGGGGCATCAGAGCAGTTGGTTAAGTCTCAAGTGACAGATGGGGAGTGTAAACGGTATAGCTTGTCATCAGGGCTCAGCTTTTAAAGAACTCGCTAAGACATTGCCCTGAGTACTAGGGTAAGAGATACTGTATGCTATTAAAGCTACGGGTCAGACAGAGAAGCTTCTTCCTGGACTATGACAGTAACCTGTTGGTACATATATAATTGTGCTGACATAGCTTTGCTGCCATGGAAATAAGCATTGGGATACTGAACCCAACAATGGCTTTATTATCAGCAACCTTAAATGAGTGGTTTCAAATATAAATATAATATGCTCTCCCAGCATCGTAACAGAATATCTCTTTGTGCAAGACTGAGTTTAATTTTAAATTAAATTAAACAACTTTGTTGTTTGTTGTTTGTTGTTTAGCTGATTTGTAACATGCAGCGAATGCTCTCAATCTTCTTAGTTATGACAATGGCTGTGTCTCATATTTGTAAGTCTGGAGACAAAGTTTGGAACTAACTTTGAATTTATGAATTCATCATTGTCGATTAAAATATTGAATTGGTCATTCAGCTCTGTGGCTGTACAGCCTTGTACATACAGCTATTAAAGACTCATTGCGCAACAGTTCAGGATGCAGTGTGGCGGCTGTAGACAAGATTAGTCTGTTTATAATTGGGAAGTTATAATTTATTAAATGGCATATCTCATTCGGAAAAACTGACAGGGCAGGCTACAGGAAAACTTTAGGAAACTGGAAACTGGTATCACAGCTGGAGACACAAAGTATGTTTGTAAAGTCTTTCTACAGGCTTTCCAGGAGGAGATATATTAGCACTTTTGCATCACTGTAACAGAAGAAGTCAGTTAATCACTCACTGGTACCGAGTTAACTGAAAAACAGGCTGTGCCCTGTGAAGGGAGGCACCCATGAGGATTTCAGGATGTTCCTTTTAACATGTCAGTTCATGAAAGATTTAGTTAATATTAAAAGGGAACTGTGCGGGAATCTGATAAATGGCTGTAAGTGAAGTCACTTGCTTGGTATAAAAATGGAGATATCTCTGGTTCTGATGAACTGATTTAAATGATTTTTTTTTTTTTTTTTTACAAAACTGTTCAAAGTTATAGGAGTGCAGAGCTATGTTGGTGGAGTGCTCTTTAAACATCTTTGAGATGTTAATGGATGGAACTCAGTTCTGATTTACTTTCTTTAACTAATTTTTTAAATCTTAAATGGTACATTCACAGCTTTGATCTGTTTTTCTCTTGGAACAATGGTGTCCAGGGGCAGAGTGGAATTGATTTTTAGCCCAGGATTTGAACAGCGGCCATGCCAATCACAGGAAGGGTGTTTGGCAAGTCAGGATGAGATTATAATGCTTATACCAGGTGTAAATGGGGTCAGAGTTTTAGTCCAGAGTTTTTCTATGACATGGAAGGATCCTAAAGGAGCAGTTTGGTCTTGCCTATAAACTGTATGATTGTTACAGTGCTTTCATTATTTGTCTTATTGGACTACTATCTTTCAGTAATGTTGGCGTGAGACCAATGCGCTTCAGGTTGGCTTCAACTTTAATCCAATGATGCCCAATTTAGTTTTGTTTACATCCGCAGGTTTTCAGGTGCTAAGGGATGTTCTAAGACCTTAATTTTGCCCTAATTGTCAAATACCACTCACTATTATTTGCAGTGTTCTAACTGTCCCAAAAGCTTGAAAATTCAACCCTTAGTTATCTTTTTGATTGGATAATAATTTACCACTAACCCTATCACTGACTGTGATTTAATAGCTATTATACTTTTAAATATGAGCAAATCAGCCAGCAGCATTTGTTAAGTGCTTGGCAATTGACCAATGTCCAGCTGGAAAGCCATGATTAGCCTGGGTTAACTGTCCATTACAGACTCACTGTCTGCCTGTTAGACACTGTCAAAAGCAGCCTTATACTCTCCTCGTAGGCAGGATGACTGATGAGCATTATTTCTTTTTATGAGAATCACTGCAATGGATTTCTCCTGTGAGGAAATACAGCTCCATAAAAAAAAAAGTTTCACTGTAGCCCAGAGAAACCATTTTAGTGTTTTTAAGAGCCAAAATCAATCACAGACAAAGAAAGAAAGAGAAAGAAACTCACTGTTGTTTCTGGGTTTCAGTCTGGCCTGATCATGGCGTGCTACCATGGCTACGTGGACGTGGTCATCGCCCTCTCTCAGTGCCCTTACATTGACATCAACTGGCAGGACAACGAGGGCAACACCGCTCTTATTACTGCAGCACAAGCAGGTAAACACACGCTATTAACACATCATTAAAATCCTGCATGTATTAGAACTTCTCTCTGATAAAGAATCAAGCTTTTAAGGTGAGACTAGGTAACTTTTGCTGCTACAGCCCTATTTGGATTTGTGTCCGGAAGTTTATAGTGGCTAATGTCACGTTAATCTCAAAAGTAAAACAAGACATGAACAATTCCTACCTCACCAATAGACATGTTTCCTAATTGTCAACCTATTCCATATGCTCAGGTCACCTGAAGAGGTGTTTTTTTTTAAGCAGCTGGGTCAAAAGAATCTCAGGAAATGAAGATCAATTCCAAGTGCCATTGACCTTAATACAGAGGATATTCTGACTTATGCTCTTGTCAATAGTAGGAAAAGCACAGGTGTTACTAATAACATTAACAATGGTTCTGTTCTATTCAAGTGTCCCATTAAGTCATGACAGTGTGACGGTGAGTCATCAGCCATCATTAATTTAGTTATTTACACCTGTGATTTTCCAACTGTCACAAGCCAAAATGTCCTTTGTTTAAAATGCCTATTATACTGCAGTTATCATCAGTAAAATGTTATATTGTCCCACTTCAAATTAATGCCCACCTCTGACAGTAATGGACAACATGCAGGTGCCAGACAAGTTTAATAATTACACTTAAAGGTTTAATTAAACATTTATGCAAATATTCCCCATGTTTTCTTTATGAGTGTGACATAATAAGATCAATACCAGTGTCACCTGTGCACAGCATGACCAACATCAGTTTATCAGTTTGCCCCTGGCAGCCTTTTTGTGATGACATGACTAAAGGAAGTCACCTTACCTTCCTATTGATAGCCAAAAAAAAATCATTACAGCACATAAATACCCCTAAAACCTAAAATTAGTGAGCTTTAGAGGTGATGGAAGGTGTATTCTTTAATTTAAGACTAAGTCAAGCTAAGCTAATTGCCTCCTGGCTACTACTCTATGCTTAACACTATACCTCGCTAAGCTGGAAAAGTTGGGGTATCAATGAAAGCAAAATGCAACAAAGTGTGATAGAATCCGATTTAGCGAATTAAAACCGGAAATAGGCCTGTGGCCTACTGTATATACATGTAAAAGTCCATGGAATTGCGCTGAAGACATGAAACTAGCAGCAGACAAGTTTCGTGATCAGGAAGTGAGGAGACTAGCACTTCTCAAATGAATACAAACAGTAAATTCCATATTTACATGATGTTTTCACATCATTTTTATACACTATTTTTCCACCACTGGTGCTTCTTGCTGTGCCTGCTTTCTTTCTGTAACAGTAAAATTGCAAATCCACTCAAAGGTAATGGAATCATCTTTTGCAAGTTTCTGTTAAAGTGCTCACTTAAGAGTTATAGTCTTTTACAACAAGATTCTGTAGAGGTGTCACTTAGTTGTTCCTTATTTTTCCCCCATCATTTACAACACTGAAAGAGACCCATTTAGCATTCTTCAAAAGTATCCACTAAAATCCAACAGTTACACAACCAGTTATCAGATATTTATCACTTAAGATACATAAAACATCTCTAAAATGATCACAAGAAATACATCACATCTGTTCCACAATTTCTGTGTCCATTTAGAGACTTTTTCTTCTATAAGATCTCTCAATGAGGCATGTTATCTTGCATACTTTCATGTTTCTTTTCTTTTGATACATTATTTAGAGTGGAAGAAGTTTTATAGTGGGAAAATGAATCAGAGACTTTCAAAATTGGCCCAAATTAAAAGTAAGGAGAATATTATGAGGTCTGGTGCTTCCAATCGCAAGAGTCAGTGTTATTTGCTGGCATTAAGTAGTACTATCACAAGTAATTTCATAGTGATGCAGCCACATCTCATCTGCTAACGATGATGAATGGCTCACTGTGGTCTGTGATGAATAGCCGCAGACTACTCTTCATTTTCTGCTTCATTAAAAGGAGTATTGATCTCCTTTCATGACAAAGTACTCTGCAACACCTCAGGGAAACAGGTGCCTGAGACTGTGAGTCCTCTACAGCAGAGTCCTCGAATATATGAGCAGAAAAACTCACCTGAAAACCCCTCACTAACATAAAAAAGTGTCTAGACATGAGTTGGGAATAAACATGGATTAGCTTCCAGTATTAACCAACATACTCATCCTTCCATTCAACTACACTTCTGTTTCTAGCTGTGTCTCCTTGATGGATTCATGTTCTGCATAAAAACTATGTATTGTGCTCATCACTGGATTTACACAATAAGAAAGTCAGGTTGAAAACATTTAGATTTTGTCAGATTGTTGGATTCTTAAAGTTACTAAGACTGTTGGACTTACCGAACCAGCACTTTGTTTGACGCATACTGAGGCCTTTACCTACAACATGTTTCCCTGGGGCTTTTATTTTGTAGCAGTGAGACTGAAAGTAGAAAGGTGACTAGACTTTAATATTGATTTTTTTTCTTAAATAAGAGTGTGGGACAAATGGGAAATATGGTTGAGGAAGTTAAGTTTGATTGATGATGATGCAATCTTTCAATCAATGCGTCAGTGTAGTTAATCTAAGCAGGATTTGCCACTTGACCTAAATTAAACTTGATCTAAATTTGGGAAACCCTGTGTAACACGTCCCTGTTTTTTATGGTCTACAGGTCATGTGTACATCTCTAACTACCTGCTCAACTACTTCCCTGGGCTGGACATTGAGAAGAGGAACTGTCATGGTTTCACAGCTTTGATGAAGGCTGCTATGCAAGGCCGGGCGGAATGTGTCAGATCTCTCATGCTGGCTGGTAAAATACAGAGAAACATTCCCCACTTAAAACAACTTAACACCCGGTTGAAATACGCATATACTGTCTTGGGCCACTTGCTTGTCAATGGAGTCTCCATTGTACAAGCAAGTGGGAACTACATCTATTAGATGTGTGAATTTTGTTGATGTATTAAATGAATATACAAATGTAAAGTAGATCACTCCCATGAATCTTTGTTTCCAGGAGGTGATGTGCAGGCACAGAGCAACAGCCGCAGCATGACACCCAGAGAGTGGGCTCTCTTTACTGGTCGATATGAGACGGCCAACATGATGCATCAAGTGATGGCGAGGCCCTGTGCTGAGCAGTTCTCTGACACCTTCTCCATGGAGTGGCCCATGCTGGAGGTTAATAAATTGACTGTGACTTGCACAATTCATCATGACATATGACATATGTTAATTTCCCTGTGGGAAATGTAATACAAGGATTGAAAATCTGCTCTTTTAAAAGTTGATTCCTTTGCTCAACAGTGTAATCTTCTGTTTTGGCTCTTCTGCAGGAGCTGGTGGCCAAGGCCCAAGAGCCAAAGTCCTGCTGGAGGCAGTTGATCAACTTCTTTTCCTGTTGCTCTTATAGGTTTTACATCCACAACAAGGTAAATCCTGTGGATGATGGTGTTCTCGACCATATGGTGCGGGTCACTACCAGTATTAGCAGTCCGCTTATTGCCCCAGTTTGCCGGACGGTGAGCCCAGGCAGCCCACCCTGCATCGGAAAACGCCGCTACGCGGTGCAGGAGATCCTCAGGAGGCAACGGGTGGCTGAGCTCAAGCGTATGGGCCCAGATAGACTGAACAACTACAAGAAATTTTTCCAGAACTCACGGGTCCTCCTCATCCCCAAGACGAGGGATCGGAGGGCCAGCCTTCAGCCTCAGCTGCTGAGCGAAATGGCTGCAGTGTCCACGGTGGCCATAAGACGAGCAAGTCTCCTGCCGCTCAATTTGTTGAGGAGGAGCAGTGTGCGGCCAGGCATCACGGTGCCCAAGGTGAGGCTCTGCAAGGCCCCAGCTCCCAGCTACAAACCGGAAAAACTCAGAAGAAACAGTGACTACAACCAGCTCCAGCTCCCCAATTGGGATTACAAGATGAAGAAAATAGAGAGAAAGAAAGAGGAGGAGAGGAAAAGACTGTTACTGACAAGGAGGAGATGAGGGAAAAGGGAAAAAAGAGGAGTACTGTGCTCACATTATCTGACAAAGCAAAGCATGACTTGCTGCAGCTTCAAAGAGGTTGAGTGTGTCATGTTGAAAAACCCTCACATGGATCTTTCAGCACAGTGTTGCGGCACTGGAAAAATTAACCTAAAGAAGTGATTCTGTTAATGTGAAAATAACGACTAATATGTGTTTGCTGAGATTGCAGACATTTTTGATTTGTTGCCTGGTTCCTACTTGAATTTGTGGTGCAATGTGGAAACTACTGAAGCTCAGTACCACATAGTTTTTGTAATTCCTTCTGACAGAAGATGTTTTTTCCATGTCAGCAGTTTATATTCATGGTACATTCAATGAAGTTGCAAAACAACAAAAGAAGACACAGTGTCTGGGCTTCAGTATGCTTCAAACAAAGTTAAATCATGACGATCAAGAAGGTTGGGAAACCCTGGTCTTAAGGGCCTGATATAGTCGAAAATGGATGCAGACGGTGGATCTATTAGGGTCTGTTAATACTCAGTTGAATTGGAATTCCAATCTCAGAAATCCAACTTTGGAACATTACCAAACTATCCAAAATTGTGTGATTGAATGAATATGAATATGATTCAATAAGGTTACACTACAAGTATATGCAAAAGCCTCACCTTTAAAAGGTACCCTGTGGAAGTTTTGACCACTAGTAGCACCATGTAACAATATTTCTTAGTCAGGAAAAAAAGGCATTCCACATGTTTGTTAGGTCTCAAGAACATACCATACAAAAACACTGAATGTTAGCATATATTTTTGGGGTTTACAAGAAAACTTCACAGGGCAGCTTTAAGTGCACCAATTAGCGAAAATTATAAATACTTTTGACCTAGTTTGTTTCGAACATATTGAACCCTTGAAAAAGGCCATCCTTTGGAAAAACAGGAGTAGATGAGAGAAGAGGAAAAAAGAGGAAAGTTCCATCAACAGATTAGATAATATTCTGAATTGGAAATAATAAGTAAAGAACAGATTAGGTAAACGGTTAAACAAAGTGAAATGTGATGGCAGAATTTGCTGGAGGAAAATCAAGAGGGCAGAAACGGGTCTTGAGAGCCGGTTGGAGGGATTTCAGCAGATGGAGAGAAGAGCTCTGACATGGCCAAATGAAGACTTGTGGCCGGCTGCTACGGCAGATTGCAAACTGGAAAAAATCACTGAGCAACGCAGGAGGAAACCAAGAAGCCATTTTACAATGATGCATAGTACAACAGGTATTTGCATGGAAGGGAAGAGCTTATGAACAGTATTTCACTACTGAGCTAAGGAGCAGGCTCACACAGGCTTTGTAAAAGGCTTTGTGGAGAATTGGAAAGGCAGAGCCAGAAATAAACAGCTTAGTGCTGTACTGACTTGTACATTTGGAGTATGCATTTCTTGCTTTGTGCGTACAGGAGGAAGTCGGAGGACCACTATTAGCTCTTCCTGTGTGACGTGATGCGTATTTTGATTTCGCACTGAAAAGGCAGTGGTAAAGCTTTTTTTTCTCTTTTTTGTTTTTTTTTTTACAAAATACAAATATATTGAATATATTGCTACAAAAGTAATATACATATATAAAATATGGCACTTTAAATACTTTTTAATATGAAAACTTCTGTAAAAAAAATGGATAGAGTGGGTTTATGAGGATGTACTGTTTTTCATATCACCCTCTAGTGGGAACCAGTGGAATTGCAACACAACTTGTCTGGTACAGCCCTCCCCTCAGGTTCCCTTCAGTTACGCCCGTTGATGCCTGATGCTAAGCTAATTAGTGCCCACTAGAAATTCATATAAATAAATTATATTGCAATTGCGGCTGTAAATCATTTTTGATTTATTACGGTCATATTTTGCTGTGAGGCAGGACAAATGCGCCTTTAATAATTAATCTGTCATGACACTTTCAGACTTCAGTAAAATGCTAGTAAACTATGCAATGCCAAAGTGACAAATGAACTCTGTACTCTTATATACTGTAGAACTATTTGTCTAAGGGCTGAACTAAACTGGTCTGGACCACAGTGTACTGGAGACATAAAGCCAACCTGCATGGATTTCTGCCAAAAACTGTCGCACAAGACAAAATATGATCGATTTATTGAATTGTTAATTTGTTCAGCTACTGAGCATCTGAACATATTTGGTACTTGGATGTTGACAGGGTGGAGATACAACGCTGGATTGGGATTCAAAAGCACCAATGTCTCATTCATGATTCATGAACTTCAAAACAGTTCAACAAACTTGTAATTTTATTAACTAAATGAATGACTGGAAGCAACAATGCAAACAACGGAAAACCAAATCATCAATAATGCCACATTCATTAGATTGAAACTGTTAATGGCCTGGTAGATACATCAGTCTATCCTCCAGTTCTCATAAAAATATTGTAATTATATACATTCCTGTGTGTCAACAGGGCGCTTTTTTACTTTTACTGTAATTATGTATAAAAAAGTACAATTTTCCAGTGATATATATCTAAAAATACTGATATGTATTTTCAATAGGGATTTTGAAAAGTAAATTACAGTCAGTTTCATGCCTATCTTTGTAATGTTGTTCAAAGAGAAATTGTACAACGACATTTTTGCATAAAGCCTATAATTGTGTCTCTCTCCTTTTTTTCCACAACACACACACAGTTTATCCAAATGACTGTTGGCTGCAATGATGCTGCACAACTGAAAAATCACTTGAATATTACTGAAGCAGTCCTTCCACAATAATGCTGTTATTATGAAAAGTAGTCACTTATTATGTATAACTAATTCAGCGCAGCAGTTAAAAACGTTTGCCAGCAAACCGAAATGTGTGTTCAGCAGGAATTTTCGAATTACCAAATAATTTTCTTCTGGATGACTTGAACCATTTGAATGTGCATATAGGAAGAATTGTACAAGTATAGGTAAAACTGTGCATGGTGTTTTGTGTATTACCAGGCCAGCTGACAGTCTTGCTTGGGTCCGGGACGAGATAATCTTAGATGGGCCCCCACGCACCCGGATCTCTCCTTTTCCCTTGCTCCTCTGCTCTTCCTCTCCTCTCCTCAGTGTTGGGGAAGCTACTTTGCAAGCATAGCTTGTAAAATTACATGTAGTTCAGCCTGGCAGTAGTTTGAACAAACTACCATTTCTACCCCTAGAGAAATGTAGTTTGTAAAACTACAGCTAAAAAAAGTAGCTTTAGCAACTACTTATACTCATTATACTCATTTAACTCAGCGTTAAATAAATCAACATGTGGTGTATATGAAACTAAATATAATAGCCTACAAAAAATTCACATGCCAGCAGAAATATGCCTCTCAACTCAGTTTTATTTTTTTAAAGAAAAAAAGCTGACATGTTGGTCAACATACTGTAGGTTCACCGTAGACATGTTGGGTATTCTATAGATATGTTGGGTAATATAAAGAGAAAATGAAAATCCTACCCCAATACCCACATGTAAATCAGAAATGTAAATCAGTCTACAAAAAATGTAATAAAAAACCCCAAAAGGTAGACATATTCTAGATCGGTGTGTCTTCTACAACAATGTTGGCATGTCATGACATGATTCATGCCTTTTTTCAAAAAAAAAATTTTAATTAACATTTATATTATATAGGTCTTTTTTTAATAAAAAATATTTCATGTGCAGGTGGTCGAGTGGTTAGAGCACATGCCATACGCTGCTAAATAAAGGCGTCCATGCCAACAAAATCTTAAAAAAATAAAATAATAATATTTCATGTTATTGACCAAAATTGTAGTTTGTAAATTGAGTAGTTTAACTACAAAAAATGACCCAAAAAGTAGTTGAAATACTTGACGCAGCACAACATATGAATGTAGTTTAACTACCAGCAAGTTACAGCTAATTGTAGTTAAGCTATGAAGTTCAACTACATGTAGTTTAAGTCTCCCCAACACTGCCTCTCCTCTGCTCTTCCTACTCCTACTCTATCAGACTCGGTCATTTTAGTTGGCCATAATGCAGGATCGCTGAAATTAAATGTCTGATCAGTCTCTGATCCATCCTGCTCAGACTCTCTGCGGGGGGCAGCGGGCCCCTCCCGCTCCACTGTGACTCTCTTCTCTCTCACCGGTAGCCTGACTCTGTCCCTCCGTTGCGGGGCAGCTCTCCCGCATCACTCTCTCGGTCACCTGACTGCAGCTGGAGCTCTCTCCTCTCTGACGGAGCTACCAAACTCAACTGTTTCTGTCAAAGATAACGTGTTGTGTCAGGCTTTTATACAAGCTAATGGACGTTAACATTAGAGCTGGCCAGTTAGGTTACGTTACAAGGCTGTCGGTAAACGTTGGCTGCGCTGTTTCTTACCTTGCTCTACGTTGACTTTACTAGTTCCAGCTTCACCGTCACCACCTTTTTTAAAAATATTTGTTTAGAAAAGGCCTCTAAGGCCTCTATTTTCTTTTTCTTCTCTTCTTCTCTTTTCTTTACTTTTCTGAGCACCGGACTTGGGCTGACCGGACATTTTTAGCGTTTGTCCCCCCCCTATCGGCGGGCGTGTGTATTACCATTGTGAATACCATGGACAGATTTGATGGACCCATTAATTATACTGGGGAACTTAGTTTCCAAACTTTGTCTTAACAAATACAGTATACTAGCAGAAAGCTTGAGCCACTATTTATCTACTCATGCTGTTCTTAACTGTAGGTGTCCTGCAAAAAGTGTTTGTGGTGTACCTGAGATAAGGAAAAGGACGCAGTGTGTAGTCCTCCACTCATTTCTGTAGCAGCGGATGACGTCTCACTTGGGCTTTGTTCTGTGCTCCAACAGTGCATGTGTAATGGAAAAAGAAACGACCAAACCCTGAGCTCTCAAAGATAACAATCTGTGCCTGTGGTGTGGTGATTCAATCTGCAGCATGCCATGCAGAACAGGCCTAACAGACTAAAATGGCCGCCACCCTGACCTGTTGTGCACTTTCTCTAATGACCACTAGAGAGCACCCATGACCCTTTAAATGTTAATATGCTGCAGTTGCATGTAGCATTAAGGTACACTTGTGCTCACAGGTACAGCACCAGGCAAAAGTTTGGACCCACCTTGGTGTGTCCAAACTTTTGATTGGTATTATAGGTGCAAGCATTTATCTGCAAACATGAAAGGGCAACACGTACACACTCATACAAACACACACAGAGCCTAGAAGTGGAGATTATTTCACGAGTGGCCTGAAACTACATTTGAAAATGGTCCAGTCTGTCTCCTGTGATGTACTGGAAAGCTCTTCTCAGCTGCTTAATGAGAAACTGCATTATCCAGAGTTTCCATGCGTGGGAGATGAGGTCCATTTGCATATATAGAGCAGTTAACAATGACTTATGTGTTCAAATCAAACTTAACCCTAACCCTTTAGTTTTTTTTTTGTGTTACATGGGTGTTTTCACTCAGACATGTTTCAGTCTTGGGTAGTGGTCTTACCGATTACAGTCTTTGCTTGCAAAGTCCAGTTGGCTCATAGCAGACTGGAGAGGCTGCTTTGTTGCCAGGCAGCTGTCAGTTCTGTATAGAGACGTAAAAGGCATTTACAAAAGCAGGTAATGCTTATTTTCCACAGTGTGTCTTTGCCATATACAGTAACACCCACTTGTGTTTTGAAGTGTAGCTTTATCCAAAAGTGTCTGCAAAGATATCATATTTCATACATTTAGGCACAGTATTCCTATCACATTTAAAATGTAGATCCTACAGACTACTAAGTATCACAGCTGACTATTAACAGCAGTAATATGAAAAATAATGACTGGGCACTAGTTTTGTGTATTGACTGCAGTCCAGACTTGGTCTCAGCCCTATTACGAGTTGATTTTGGCTTGATCTCCAACCTGTTTGCATTTGGGTTTATGTCAGAATCGACTCAAGTGGTCTTGACTGCACCTGAGTTTTGAGAGTCAGTTGCTGCGTGATAACTTTTTGTAATGTAATAGATAAATATTCATCACTTTTTATTATTTTAATGTCTGCTTATATTTCTTCTGAGTGCAATTTTCCAACAACATAACAGATCACTGCACTGCTTTCTGGCAAATGACCATCAGTTTCCAGATGTTAGAGCATCCTTGGATGCATCACCAAAGGGGGGTTTGAAAATGGTCCCCCTGACAAACTATATCACCACATAACTAAAACCCACTCAACAACATCTTTGGTGTGATTGATTAGTTGTCTCTGGCTAGTTTGAAGGAATTAGCTACTACCGCGGCTTGAAGTGCCTCCAAGTGCAATACCACTGACAGCTGCTAGATGTTCCAGCTGACTCCCATTTAAAAAGTGTCAACTTCTCTCTAGAAATACTAAGTGCACCTTTTTTTTGGTCTTAAGTGTCAATCTCTAAATTCTCGCCTTCTAATAGGTTTGTTGGTGGTCATTTTGGAAATGAATGCTCTGTTAATAAGTTAATGTTAATTTGAAGACTTATCGTACCTTTGATGTCTGCTGTGTGGGGGTTGATTGACAGCGGTGATTGGATTGTGGCTCATCTGCTGCTCTCCCTGAGTCGGACTATTGTTGCAATATTTTGCTAAGTTTAATGTTACTTGATTACGATACCTTTCCTGTTACCTGCAGCTAGCATTAGCGTGGGTTCAAGGGCATGGTTCCAGAGTGTGAAAGTCAACATTCACACTCCTTATTTGGAAGGTCCAGGCTCCAAATGGAAACGATGGTGCCGACCATAAGCAGCAACTCTGGGCTTCGAAAACCAACAGTTGACGACATACCTTGCTACATCCATCTTTATACAAGAACATGGTAAAAAGGGATAATCCTAATTAATGGTCAAAACATCTCTTGTAACACACTCAAACACACACTCAAAGAACATTTTTGGAAACAGAACAAACAACTCCAAAATTCAGAAGTTCTTCGATGGTCCGTTTATATTTTTTGGAGCAGTTGCAATCTGTTTGAGGCAATAGAAAGATTCACAATTCTCTTTTTAAAACACGTTTGGTCTAGCAACAAAAAGGTTACCAACGTTATATCTCCATACAGGTCTTATAGTCAGGTTTTCTGCCTAAGGATCACAAGGACATACATAACGTTGTCAGTTTCCAGATGCTCACTAACAAATACAGTACGTCTGTTTTTCATCCAGTGTTTTTCGTGGGGACAGTTTGCATTATGAGCATCAAGCATCAGAAGATGACCTCTAGGACTTCTAAACAGCAGTGGGTAGGGAGAACCAGGGTCTGTTGTCACAGTTTTACAATTTAGTCTTTCTCACTTAAAAAAAAACAAAAGGAAAAAATAAATTTAAAAACACATTAAGTTTCAGATTGACTGACGACAAAATAATCATGCATTCATGGGTGCAGCTTTTGTCATTTAGCATAATGAGACCAATTCATCAGACTGGGGTTTCATGCACAGGGAACACATTTCTTTTTTGGGATCAATCAAATTTGTGATTGTTCTCTGATTTGTGGTTTTCAAACAGTCACCTGTGACCTGATCAGAACTCATATCTGATAATCAATACTTTGTTATCGATGCAGGGGGTGACAAACATTTTGTGCACAGTTACAGTACAGACATATTGGAAATACTTCTCGCAGATGTAGCACCTTTTTTTCTTTCCCGACTGCTTCAGTGACAACGTGGATCCCTGGGCCCTGGTCTACTCTACTCCACATAGCAACAACATTACTACACAAAGTTGACAATTTAGTGTGTTGACCAGAAAATAAAAATGTGAACAAAATTCCTACATGTAGCTGTTTTTTTTCCATAATGTTGCTGCTATAAGTGACATCCACATCTGCACATAAAAAGTATATATTTATATTTATATAATATATATCCATACTCTATTAACAGTTTTGTCTACCATGAAGTTAGAATTGCCACCCATCTCTCAGAAAAGTTTTTTTTTTTTTTTTTTTGTACTTCAAACATTGATTATTTTACAACACAGAAATCAACTAACTTTGTACAACTTTGGAGGAAGCGAGGTTCCGCCCGGTCACAGTCCCTCCACGGTTTGCTTTTTTTTTTTTTTCTTGTTTTTTTTCTTTTTTCTCCCCAGTCCTGGAGCAGTTAGACAGTTTTCATCCCAGTAAAACACAGTTTAGAAAAACCAAAGCATTTACAAACTGGTGTCGTTACAACCGCAATGATGTTCAGCTGAAATCGAAGCTTCAGTTAAACTTGGACCCTTTTTACGCCCCCGAACATTTGCACCCACCCCCCCTGCCCTCATCAGCTAAGGGGATGTAACCCTTGTTTGGCACGGTTATATACACAATGAGCACTAGAAGAAAGGGCTCATGGGAACAAAAAGGGGTTTTGTGGTGTTAATGTGGAAAGATAGCCAGAGCTAGCCTCAAAAAGAGATTTTTTTCACAGAAAAGGCATCTGCTGCTCTTTCAGCCTTAACTTTGGCAGCCTGTTCTGTGACACTATCTGTAGGGCAGTAGAAGGAGCACCGTGACCCACAAGAATGATGCTTCAATACTCAATTATTATCGAATGTTTCATGTGTTGAAATCTGTCTGTAGCTGTGATTTGAGTTTTGAAAATCTGAGTGCAGACATTGTGTGTCTCAGGTGTGTGTCGGGGGAATAGTTAGTGAGAAAGTGAGGTGGACCCATGGCGAAGGCCTGACATGACACAGAAAATAGTGCTATGTACAGTACACAATGCATCTCCGTAAATGTACAGTGTACATCAAATACTATACAACCAGAATCGAGAATTAAAAAAGTAGAAACACAAAAAAGAAAAAAAGAAATAACCTGTTACAAATGACAGAGTCCAGAAGCATTCTTTGCCCAGAGGAGGATACAACACGCTGAAGCCATAGAGAGAAACAAACGTTTGTGTGACAGACGTTCTACATGTCCTACAGCTCTGCTTCTTGTGCTTCACATTACTACAGTCCATGTTACTATAGCACATATTTACAGGTTTCTCCCGGTCATCTCTGACACGTCCCGTTCGCCATCTGAAAACCTTCCATCCTCAAGTCCACTGATCCATTTTCCTCTTTCATTGTCCTTCTCCATCCCAATATACAGTATTTCCCACTCTTTCTATCACGCTTTTCCTTTTCATTCTCACTCTTTCATCATGTCTGTCCCTCTCACATTCTGTATCCAGAGGCCTTAAGGTGCAGGAGGTCTTTAACTTTCTGTCTGGAGTTGTTGATCACAAACTAAACACAGAAAGAAAATGTGTCCGTTGGTTCTGTTGGTGGTGTGCATGCACATGCATGGCTGCTCTTCTGCTCCCCTCCGGTCCTCCTTTGTCCCCTCTCCCTCCTCTCTCAAATGTCTCTTGAAAGGAGTTTGGTGTCCTGTCTCCTTTCTTTCACTCCATCCTCCCCTCCTTTGTCCTGCTACCTATGATGCTACTCAGGAACTACAGGGGAGGATGAGAAGGGAGGGAAACTGTGTCCTTTCATATTCTTTTCTCCACCTTTTAAAGTATCCCCTTTACCGTCCACTTTTCCTTCATCCATCCTCTCCCCCTTCTCCCTCTCCCTCTCCTCCTCCTCCTCCACCCGCTTCTCCCCTTAGACCCAGGAATCTGGTGAGGCTGGATAGTGGCTGGTCTCATAGTTGAGCTCGCTGTAGGGCCGCGAGGCTGAGTAGAAGTCTACATAGTTGCCGGTGGATTTGAGGCCCTGCAGGTGCATGTTGATGTCACCCTGCGGGGGGCGTCCTCCCGGGTGAACCTGGTTCTCGTAGAAAGCCTGGTCCTCAAAGTTGACGCTGTCGGGCGGGGGAGGGTTTTGGAAAGGAGGGTACGGTTCTGAAGGCAAGCCTTGAGAAGAGACCTGTGAAAGGAGCAAAGGTCATTAACGAGGCAAGATGATGATTATGATGGTTGTTTCAAAGCACTGTCGTTACGAAATGTCGATTTGATGAGCATCCATGTTCTGAACTCACCACTTAATAAAAGAAAAATACCAATAAAAGATTCATAGAAATAGATCCAATGAATTCCTTTTATGTGCAAACCTACTTGGGAATAAACCTGGTTGTGATTCTGACACTTAAAGCATTTAGAAATGCTGTAAATTGTAAACTTACATTTTCAGAAATAAATATAAATGTGACTCTGTCTTTATATTTCCGAAACTTTTTTCTAAATGCCACAGTCTGATAGACATCTGTCAGCTTCCACTAAAATAGAGCTAGCAGATGTAATAACAGTAACCTAGACAACAGTTTTACTCTAAAACTGAGACCTGAACCCTTGTTAAGACCTCGCCAAAGTGAACCTGGGTACAACCGCCAAATTTTAGACCTGAGGCCGAACCAAAACCCAAAGCTGTATTTTTGTTTTATGTCCTCCATAACTGACTGTTAGCTTGGCAGGTTAATGACAGGCATTAGCTGCTGTCTCTATTTCAGTTTTCCTACTGGGCTTCGTGTCTCTGCTTAGAGCAAAGGACACACAAGGATGCTGATGATTGGTCACAGTCTGAGAGAAGAGGACTAAAAAGTTACATTTGAAAATGACAAGAGCTGAATCCAACCCAAAACACGATACTTTGTTCACACTTGTAACATGTAGCAAAACTCTACTACACTCTACATATTAACTTACTTGTAGAAAGCAATGAACTATGTGAGTCCCAGACTATCAGCAGACAGAATGGTTATTAAGAGCATGGAGGCTTGTTCATGTTAGATAATAATAATATTTGTCTGTATTTCTAACATTAGCATGTATGATGTTTGTGCTATTTGTAACATTAGCTCCTTTTCTCTGAGAAATGACAGGTGGAAAAACGTGACCGCTAACAAGCCTGACTCAGCAGTAATTACTTTGACGAGGTCAGTATAGTGCTATTTTTTTAATAAAAGCAAATGTTCGACAATACATATTTGTTTTATAACTATTGGTGGCTGTAACACAGTTTAAGTGTCTGTAGCTGAATATGTTAGGGTTTACAACAGGATGGCTGGCTGACAGTATGTTTAGGTAGCTTGTAAACTAGTAATTAAACACAAAATGGATTTGATTTATCAGGGGTGAAATACCCATCAGTGCTGTGGCTTAAATTGCAGTGAAACTGCCAAGTCGCAGGTTTTGAGATCCAGGCAGCCTCTAACATCGTTGCCAAATGGTGTGATAGGTAATATGAAAGTCTTTTACTGGCAGCAGTGTAGAACTGAAGGTCAGACCCTGAGAGAAATTCACTGCAGCACTCCAATAAAACTAAAACAGGGCTGTATAAATGTGTGAGTTTAAGGCAACCTTTGTAGAGTATTCACCCTATAGTACAACTATTACATTTCTATACAATTTCTATAGAAGCTTACACTTTTGTTGTGATAGTACGTCTCCATCTAGAACTTACTATACAGCTGTTCCTTCTCTTTAAGGTGAGATGAGTCATAGAGAGGTAAGAAGACATTGCCGCAGACAGAGAGGGCAAGAGACTGAAAGAAACTTCTTCTATCAGATGTTGAGTGTTGTGGGTGAGATGTTTTTCTCTCAGAGAACCTGGGACACCTAAAACCTCTACGCTGAAATGTAATCATTAACCTGCCTTTGGTGTTCTCATTTTCCCCCTCTGTTTACATCTCTCTTTGTTATGTTCCATGACTATTGCTCTCTTTTGTCAATTGGTAGCTTGTGTAAATAACAGATAACGCATCTCAATAACGAGATACGTTTCATGATCAATTTCAGGGGTACAAAATTGGTTACACATGTATACGTAATATAAATATGGACATTTTTTTAACATAGAAAAGGACTTGTGGTACCTGATTATACTTCAGGTCATCAGTAGGTGACACATATGCTCCTCTGTGTAGTGTTGAAGACCCACCAGAGATTTGACCTGTAAAGACAGTGAAGATTAAGACTTCAAATCATTTACTTGGATATTACCGTAAACACATACAGAAGAGTGTGGATAGACTGATAGACTGTAACATCTCAACAACTGCTGGATCGATTGAAATTTTGTTCAGGCATTCATGATTCCCAGAGGATGAATACTCCTCACTTTGGAGATCCTTAACCTTAATCCTTTGGTGCCACCATCAGGTCAAATATTTCAATCACTCAGTGAAATATCTGATTAACGCTGTCCATTTATTGGTATAGTTTTAACTAAGAAATTGTAGAATTTCATAGTTGACTTTCTCTAGAACTTAACAATGTGCGTGTGTTTTTGCGTCAAACAGTAGGGAATTCCTACCTGTCATTGTGTCCTTTCGGGATGTGTGTTCCCCTTTGTTGCCATGGTAAGTGGCATTGCCGGTCAACTCGTAGTCTCCCTTCCTCTCCTTCAATGCCATCATCTCTCTGGGGGACGCGGGAGCGCTCGCTACACACACAAACACACACAAGGGGAATATCTTTAACCTTCAAATCCATCATCCGCACACTTTTGGACACACAAGAAGGAGTCTACAGCTAGAATGACAACTTTCACACTACACTACACTCTTTTCACAGCAGAAAGGCCAGAGTGATTTGAAAATTGTTTCTTTTTGTATGTATCTTTACTCTATGTATTATTTCAGCTGTCACACTCTTTTCTCAAATCTTAACCTTTTTGACCAGCGTGCAATTTAAAAGAGGTATATACTAGGGATGAGCGAGTATACCTTTATCTGCATCTTTTCAACCAATCCGTATCCCTAATTGGAATGGGCGGGACTTAAAACAGAAGTGGGCTGGTCCCATATTAGGGTGTTGGTAATTTAAGCTTAAAATGGATATGTGTTGAAGCAGTGAGAGTCGTGAGCTGTTAATCTATGTGGACAGAGAGGCTGTGTTTATAGCAACATTGTGACACAGCTATCCAATAGGGATTTTTCTTCACCACGAGAACAGGTATTGACACATTTTACTCGCATGATATTTGTGCTCGTAAAAAAGTACATTATCCACTCTGGATCATTTCATCTAAGAATTCGGCCTAACCCTGGAGTGGTCCCTCCTACTGATTTCTGCTTTACTATAGCCTCTGTCTTTTTCTTCTTTCTTCCTCTGTCTGGCTTCAGGCCACTCTCTCAGCACCTGTATTTACTACACTTGATGTACATCTAATTCTGTCACACTCCTCTCTCCCCAGGAGCATTTCCTACCCTCTATTCACTATTGACAACTCTGACTGGCACTTTTATCTGTCTCAGACTCACCCACAGAACCACTTGTACAAGGAACAAATTTGAAAATTGCAAAAGATAATATTCACATCCACAGTTGGGGAAAAAAACACAATACATGCTAGACTGAGAGGGGTTGGTGGGATCAGTGGGAAAGATAATGAGTTAGATCTGGTTAGCCATGTTGGAGGAAACCTGGCTATTGATTCAGTGCCATATGGTTCACAAGCGTTTCTTCTAATATTCAAATCATTATCAACAGCCTTTCACATAGAAGCTGCTGGCTATGATGCAGCCTGCCAGCCAGCACGCGTGGCTGCATCTGTCTCTTTGTCTCTTTTCTGCTCCTCTGTACATTAAAACACAGTTAGCATTGATCCATATGCTCATTAATGCTCCGCTACTATCACCAGTCTATTGTGATATCGGGAACTTCAAGGCCATTTGAAAGCAACTGTTGTGGGAATATACAATCTAAGGCTTGTTCACACAAAGGAGACATTTCTTTTGTATGTGAAAAATGTCCACAGCAGCGAAATTAAACAAATGTCTTGATGTACCATCTGTGACTTCCTGCACACTTGTAAACAGAGACACAGAACAAAAAGTAGGAAATTAGCCCCCAAACTACAGTATTTATCATTTTGCTGCTGAATGTTGACAGCCTCATAAATCTTTTTGTCTCACAAAACCTAGTTAAAGCTTTCATGTATGGTAATTTCAAATTGATTTGAATTATGCATTGGTTAGCAGATACAGAACAATACATTTCTCTACCAGTCATTCAGTGTCATAAGATATGATTAAAACAATACAGATTGTCTACTATAGTACCTTTTAGACTTGCATCTTATTATCTAAATGTGATGGAAATTTTTCATGTTGGTCTCATGAGTCAGTTTTATTTAAAGTTACGACAGCAGCCACAATCAGGAGCAGGTGGAGGTGTTTCTGAGGAACTGAGGTTGTTAACATAATGTTGAGAGCTTTGCGTGTTGATAAGCGTTAAAAAGCAGTTCAGGCCTGTGGCATCATCACTCTTGATGATGAAACTGAGGAGTGATGAGCTGGCCAACTGGTTTCTATTAGCTGTTAAGTCCTTTTTTGAGTTGCTTTACTCTTACTGTACATGTTTCATTGAATCTTCTGATAATCTGTAAACCTTCCCACACAGCAAAGGACTGACATGAATGTCATCAGTTTAACATAAAGGCTACAGCAACATAAGGTAAAAAATTCACAAAGAGAGGTTAAAAGCATGTAATGGTAAGAGTAGCCTACTGTAATGCAATTATGTCTTGATTGTCAGCTCTTGTGTGCACCACAAACACTGTAAATGTTTTATGTTACTGAGTAGTAACATAACAAAAGAGAAAATATTTTATTATTAGTCTATTATAATTATGTTTGATTAGTATGATTTCAGTTTCAAAAGCTTTTAGACCCTGCCAAGAAAATAAGTCCTGCATACAAAAATATAACTAGAAGTACCAGCTCGCTTCGCTGCTGTATGCCTCCACAAACCCATCAAGTTGCACTTAACATCGATGTCTTCCCAGACTCATATAATACTTGCAAGTGTATGTTTGGCCAAGCTGATTCTGATTCTCAAAGCTGTAACCATGACAGTAGACGATGCTTCATGTGGATGTTGAACAGAAGATCTCTACAATCACCACAGCCTTTTACCTCTGTGTTCTTCTTCTCTCTTCCTCTGTCTGGCTGCAGGCCACTCTCTCAGCACCTGTATTTACTACACTTCATGTACATCTAATCCTCTCACACTCCTTTCTCCTTAGGAGCCTTTCCTACCCTCTATTCACTATTGTTAACCCTGACTGGCACTTTTAATTGTCTGTATCTGCCTTACTCGCCCAAAGAACCACTTGGAACAAATATGAAAATTGTGTTAGATAATATGGACATCTAGAGTTGGGGGAAAAACACAATACATGCCAGATTAAGAGGTAGTTAGTGGGATCAGTGGGAAACATAATGAGTTAGATCTGGTTATCCATGTTGGACTGGACTGGCTATTGATTCAGTGCCATATGGTTCACAAGTGTTATGTCATTATCAGCAGCCTTTCATATAGAAGCTGCTGGCTATGATGCCGCCTGCCAGCATGTATGCGTGGCTGCATCTGTCTCTTTCGGGTTTCAAGGTGGCCACCCACGATTAGTGTCACCCATTCAGTATCCGATCAAATGTGAAATATCTAATAATCGTTTCATCCTTGAGTTCAAGTGGATGTTTGTGCCAAAATTGAACAAATTCCCTAAAGGCGTTCGCGAAACAATGGGATGGACGGATGGAAAAAGTTAAAAGGAAGTTCAAGTACCAGTTTTACTTCACTACAGTGGTTGAGTTAATGTACACAGTTACTTTCCACCTCTGATCAGCAGAGGATATTGCCATCAGTCCAGACATACTGAGGCCTTGGATGGCTCATATTAGTCAAACCTTAATTTCAACAATGCAAGGGCGGACTCTTTAGGAGGCCCTGTGCAAGGATTCCACCTGACAGCGGTATAATTTGTCGGAAACTGCCTTAGTGTGAAGGTTAAAGAAGACCTTGTTTGACTGGACTGTACTGACGGAAAGAGTGATAGAGGACAAAAGGGAAGATGGGGGAAGGTGGATGCATATGTGTGCGTGTATGTGTGTGTGTGTGTGTGTGTGTGTATGTGGAGTGGGGGTGTACTCACCTGATCGATTGTTGGGCGAGGTCCGTACGGGTGAGATGGAGGGAGTACGAGAGGATGAATAAGGTCGCTGTCTGTCTCTCTCTATCGTGGAGGAAGAGCCGACAAAATGGTACTGAGAATAGCCGTCCTGGAGAGGAGAGGAGAGGACAGGAGAGGAGAGGAGAGGAGAAAGGTCTTAAACATGTTATCATTTCTAATTGCTCAGTTTTCAGTCTGTCAGTAAGGTAAAAAGAAAAAAAGCCAACAAGACTGACATGCCCCATAATTATACAGCCAGAGGACACTTTGCCATTCAGACTTTACCTTTTTGTAGAGGCTGCGGAGGTCTCTGTACTGCCACATGCTGTTTAGGACTTGAGATGCTGCTTTCACCACTTTAGGACTATGTCTAGGAATTCAGCAGGGAGAAGAAAAACACACAGAATAAAGCTTGACCGTCCTTAGTTTCATTTTGTGCTACAGTAGTATGAGGTGTTCGAGCACTAAACCAGAATGTGAAACATTAACTTACTGAAACCTAAGGAAGAAAATACCCAGGATGCACTATGCCAATGCCATCTTTATCTCAACAAAACTGAGAACTTCAAATGTTCTCAGGCCAAATTGCATGATTGCCTGGTTGACTGATTGGCCAATATTTAATTCTGCATCCTCCAGGTTTTGACACTGCTGATGAATGGCTATGGGTCTAATTGGCTCACATGCCCTTATCAGTGCCTGGGAAATTAAAATGAGTTCCTTCAAGCCATTTTTGTAAATGTTATTGTTTTGGATGATGTGATTGCATATCCTATCCTCTTGCACTGGTGCAAAGCAAATGCTCTTTGAAGAATGAGAAAATGTGTAATATCTATGGATTTATACCCTCCTTATGTCAGCTTTGAATAATGACTTTGATTCTTGAAAGAGCACTGAATAAAAAAACACAACTTTTGTGTTAAAGTAAGAACCAAAATGTGTCATTTTTTATTATAGAGGCAAACACAGTAGCTAAATATTTAGTCACAGCTGAGCTAATCCTTTTGACATATGTTTTAAAATATATAAAATATATTAGGCCGTAGGAATGTATAATTTCTCTGAAAACAGCTTTTACATCTAACCTAATTTAACTAAAGCAAGAGAGCAAAAATGAGATATATCAAGTTAAAGCTAGCTAGCTGGTGCTAGAATTAGCCTCAGCTCAAGCTAAAACTTAGTTTATTAACTGATTTTCCCTGGTTGTTATCTGCAAATGAGAAAATATTCATTGTGATGAAGTGGAGAAAGGACTTAGTAAAACAGTTAGTTATTACACATGCCAGTAATTAAATAAGGTAGTAGTTCAATCTAGTCGTAATGGAGAAAAGTCCAGCAAACCTCCTGCTGAGGGTAACTAGCTTAGCAGTTAGCAGGAGTAGCTGCCTTCTCAGCTGTTGACTTGTTTAATTCATGCTATTACGTGATGTTAAGGGCAGCCCTTAAGTCACATATTTAAATGTGTTAAATTGATCAAATGAATAATTGATATAAATATGTAATCATTTTGATGTATTAATATATATCATAGAAAGACAGACACAGACCTAACGAAACCAGGATACATTTAAATGAAGCTAAACTCTAAATTATTAAAATCAAGTTTATTTTCTTCTACAAAGTAGTTCAAAAAGGTTGCTGCACCCAAATCATTGTTCTTTTTATTCAGTATCTCAGTGTCTAAATTCAACACAAGAGCACTTAAGAAGGCTTAGGCATACTTTTTGGACTGACTGTGCTGACACGCCCCCTGTTCTCTCTCTGTTTTGTCTTTAGTTATTTGGGTAAAATAATCCTTATAAGCCTTATACGATTCACTCTCCACATATTTCTTTTCTGTTCCTACTGTCAAAGCAAAGTGCAATGAAATGTAGGAATGGAGGTAAATAAACTGTGTAGACAGCGAACAAGAGAGGAACGGTCAAATAATCTTTGGTCCTTATTTTTTCTTGGCTGTTTTGACTGTTGACTCATAGCTCGAAAACAAGCACAGCCTCTCTACACCTTTTTCTTTCTCCCTCCTCCTGTGTCTCTGCTGCAGTCTCTTTCAGCTTCACCTCCCCATTCTCCACCACTGTCACATGCAGCCTTTTGTCATTCAACCTACTTTTCCTCTGGGCTGATGAATTTGTCTTCCTTTGTGTCTCACTCCACCTGTTTGCTATCTGCTTTGCTAATGAACTAATAACTAAATACAGAAAAGCAGGCTGCCAGTGAAGCATTAATATGCAGAAGTGCGTATCCAACAATCAACATTTGGAAATATGGAGACAATTAAATGGAGATTGTATTTAATGCAGTGTCTGCGACGTGGTGACTGTGACGCACGAGTCTCTATTTGGTGTGATTTGTCTTTTAAAAGATCCAATAACAGCGCTTAAAATAAGTGGTCGTAAATTGAATACTGAATATTTCAAATTCTGGATCCACTTTGAAAAATTCAGCAACAATGATGCAAAGTTTTATTTTTGATTGTAACTAAAAGGCAAGACAGTGATGCACCTGCGTTTTTTTATACACCCTCTTCTATGTGACAACATGTTCTCATTCGGCTTACTTGTCTCCTTTGCTGCGGGCGATGCCGATGAGCTTCTCGATGCCACCGGCGTCCCTCAGGGCCTTGGTGTTCTCCATGTTCTTGGTGATGACCTCATGCAACGCGCAGCAGATAGCGGTGATGGTGTCGTCTGACATGGTCTTCCCCATCAGTATGCTGCTGTTGGTGCTTCCTCCACCTCCACCTCCTCCTCCCCCTCCGCTGTTGTTGTTGTTGCTGCCACCGGGCAAACGGTGCACCAGGTCCCTCATGGCGTACTTACCTGTGGGCACAGAGGGTAAAAGTGACAGAGTGGGTGGGGAAAGAGTGGAGTTATGTAGGTTAAAGTGTTTGGAGATGTAAATGAGGAGAAAGTGTGGAAATGGGGATGAAAAAAAAGACCTTTTGAGCTGTTACTATGCTAACTTGGATCAGTATTACATGTCTTGTGCTTTTGGCAGCATCTTAAATTTCACATTGACGCCAATAAAGCAAAAAAATTAGAAAGCAGAGTCAAAAACAGCTCATTTCAACATATACTGTATTTGCTTCTAAGTAAGACATTTTATCCCATAATAATTTCAGTACAGTCCCTAACTAGACTATGTACTCTCCTCTTTTCCTTATCTAACTTTCAAAATCCATCAGAAAGCTGAAGGTCTGAACTAAAAATACAACCTGGTTTGGGTGGGCTGTCAGACGATGATGGAGAAATGAGCACGTGGCTTAAAACTGACTGAATACATTTCCCATGACATGTCAGTATTGCCATCGGACAGTCGTATCCACTGTGCCCTCTGCCCCTAATTCTGATTGGGTCATCACCCTAGGGCGATGGAGTGACCCGTTGACAGTTTATATTCACAGTATGTGATTTTTAATGCTGTGGCAAGAGAGCATCCACTCCGGTTTTTTTTTATTAATATGTCATTAAAAAATAACTAATGCTTAATATAATAATAGCCTGATATTATGATTTTTAGGTATATTGTGACTGTAATTATGCAGTTGCAGTGATGTACAGTATAGTCTGTGTACTTGGCGGCATGTATGTGTGAATGTGGGGATATCATGGCTGGATCAACCATATGGGCAAGTGCCCAGCAGCCTTTGAGCAGAAAGGGACCCTCAATGAATGGGAAGAAAAAAAGACAAAAAAAAGTGCTTTTAGAAATAGAACACAAGGCTTGACCAATTCTCTTGATGTTGATAATTATGGTCACTGTCAGAAACCTAGTATGTCCAAAACACAATATTAAGTTACAAGTTTTCCCTCCGACAGCAGCTTTATCCAGTCAGAATAAAATAAGTTATCTGGGGGACATGAGCTTTATTTACAGACAAAAGTCAAGAAAAATGTGTACAGTTTGAATGACGGTAAACACTACAGCTGAGATTAAACTAGACCAACTTTCTTAATGACTCTTTGATTTTCAGCAAAAAAAAGCACAATTCTCTTCAGATAATCAAAGTAATTCACACAAATAAATCTGCTTATGACATTAAGTCGTGATATATAACCGAACCATGTAAAGAGCTTAATTTAACTGCTGCCGTATCCTCATGGTATTGGCAATATTCACATTATTGCAAACATAACAACACTGCAAATGAGGCTCTCAGTCAAGTTTGGAACAGTGCAGCAATAAAGTTGACTCACAGAGGATCAGTCTGTGCAGACAGTATTGACATCTACTGCTGAAAGCTCCAAGGATATAATTACACAACATACTGTGTCTCTAACACTATTTCATCGTGTTAACAGAACACAACTTAGGGCAGACAATATGTCCTATCAAAAATATACAGGCATGCCCAGTGGCAGCGTGATATATGACATTACAACCTACATACACTATACACATGAATGGATGCATTCAGCAAACACACACACAAACACACACACCCACAGCTTAGCTCACAGCCTGAAGCATCAGACAGAGTAAGTAGAAGGAGGCATGTGGTTGTTGCTATGGGGACCAGCAGAAAAGCAGAGTTCACATCACAGTTCACAGACATCATTCTGTCTCCGAAGGAAAATCAAGCATCAAACGACGAGCCAGAGCGACACTACTATCTGCTTGAAGAAAGAAACTATCTGTATATCTGCGTAAATACACACAAATATCATAAAAGCACACTCAGTGCCGCTCTGCCTTTCCACGCACAAATGATCCTCCATGCAAATTACATTTTAACTGCTCTTTTAAAAAATGACTGCTAGACTTATCCACTTTAACAAGTGTCGTATTCTGCATTAAAGCAATTCTGTACGTGGGTGGAGATAACTGCACTTGTTTTCAGTGTCATTATCTTCAATTAAGGCATATTACTCCACTGGTATCAAGAAATTACACTCAAAGAAAAATTCTTAAACTAAGTTGATTTGCATTAATAATTATATTATAGCCTTTTTTAATTTAATGCATTTTTTTAAATGTTCATTTTTCTCCCTCAAATACCTTTTTAACATTGATTACTATGAATCAACTACTCACCAATGAGCTCCTTGTTCCTGATGTCCAGGGCCATGTTTCTCAGAGCAGTGGCCACGGCACACACCACCCGGTCGTTGTCTATCCTCAGTAGCTCCACCAGGATAGGGAGGCCCTTCTCCTTGCGCACCGCAGCCCGGATATAGACAGACCACTGGGTGCAAAAAGAAGGAGGAGAGGGGTCAGATGTGGACACACAGATTTGATTTAATGCACTTTTATACACACATCTCCTCTTTTTTTTCTCATATCTGGTGTGTTATAATTCACTTTAACTGATGTGTGGACACAACAGGCTGTTTCTTGTCAAAAAGTATGTGATCACAGATATGGTGTTATGGCACATTTGGTAAATTACGACTGGGCATTTAGAAAACATAATTAATTATTCCAGCTGCTGAAAACCACTGCACCTTTGAAACATGATAGGTGACTAGAAAAAGTATTTATTCCTTTTAACACCGTTACATGAAAGGGTTGATTTCAGAGCACTATACACTTCATGGTTGCACTCATACATGCATGGGAACATTTTAAAGGGCCAGTAAGTTAAGTTTGCGTGATATGTTAGAGTGATATTTGCCAAAATATTTCCTTGCAGATGTCTTGTAGTATCACTATATTATAGCCTAGGTCTTTACCTTCCAGCTGCCAGCAGCTAGGTTTTGCAGGGCCCCAGCTGCTCCCTCCAAGGTGTCTGGGTTGGAGCACTCAGACAGCAGTGTGAGGTAGGGCTTGACGATGGTAGGGTGCCATAACATCTGGATGCCTTTCGGGGGCTCCGCCAAGTCTGGAAAAGGGCCGACGCCGTCCCACTGCGAAAGATGAGACATAATTCAGGAGATAAAGGCGTTTTGCATTCCGTTTGAGACAAGGTTTGACAGTGGTAAGGTGCCAGCATTGTCCCCTCAGGCAAGAACCACATAGGAGATTTACTATTCAAAAGCAGTACATAAATAAGGTGGCATTCATCTATTTGTGCATTTTTGTTTTTCCATCCCCTCTGTAATTGAAATCTGACATTTTCTCCTGCACTGATGATGCATTGTTAAAAAAAAACAAAGAAACATTAATAAGTGTGAAAATATTGGCTCTTGAATGCAGAAGGTTTCTCAACAATACTGCAGTATAATTTACACACATCAGTGGTACTGACATTTGACGACATTATGTTGATGAGAAGATGGTTCATTTTCACCAAAAATAATCATTACTTGCAGCCCTCTATATAGGACTTGTTTCATTGTATATGCCTTTATTTATTTTTTTAATATTATAAAAATATTATACAGCTCAGTAACAACAACCTGCCATCTATCAGTGACTGCAGACCTGGTCTGGCTTTTTGTGGTCCAAATTGATGATTGCAATCAAACTGCATTAAATAAAATAAAGTAATTTCACAAATATGAACCGCGGTGTCATGTAATGCAGCCATGTTAGGTCCAAAAACACTTCCTGTAAAATAATCACGAAAAAACCAAAACATTTACTGCACTTATAAACTCTCTATATTACTGTTTAATATACAAATGATACAAAAACATTGTATATAAAATGCTTTATTCTATATTCTGTACAGACATCTGTTTATTAAACTCCTCTGCAGTGTACATGGAGCAGTAGTAAGAGGGAAACGCTGTACATTAATAGTGTGGATGGTGCTGTGCTCTTTTTTGTCCCGTAGGTGTGAATGTGAGTGTGAATGGTTGTCGGTCTCTCTATATGTTAGCCCTGTGATTGACTGGAGACCTGTTCAGGGTGTACCCCGCCTCTCGCCCCAATATCAGCTGAGACTGGCTCCAGCTCTCCATTGACCCTCTAGAAGATGAGCGGTATAGAAATTAGATGGAGAAAATGGACTCTTAACATAAGTTGCGCATGCTAGCATGTACGGCTAACTAGCTTACTAGTACTAACCTAATCCCACTTTACTTCAAAAGTAAGGCAATTATTTTATATACTTACAAGTTACTGTAAAAAAGAAAAAAAAAGAAGCCCTGTTAATGATTAGTACATCCACTGTGCAGTATTTCTCCACTATTTCGGAGCTGGTCCTGAATGCTTATATTCAAGCTAACTTTTATAGCTCTTGGGGATGTTTACACTCCAGCAACCTCAGCCAAACTCATTATGTGAGATAGCAGTGTGGTTAGTTTTCATCCTAAAAGCCTTATAATGTTAAAAATTAAATATTTACTAGATTTCACCTTCATTTTTCATTATCACACATATAATACAAGGGCTAACTAGCTCCACGCTGCAATACAACAACACTGCTACAAGTCTGTGCGTGGATAATAAACAGGCTTACTTTTTGCCCGGGAGCTTAGCCTCAATTATGTGAGCATGATATCATGTACGCAGCCATTAAGTATCTAAGACATCCTTCCAGGGCTTTTGTTCAGTTTGAAATTTTAAAAAGTCAAACACAGACACCGTTTTCCGCCACCTCATGGAGCTAATGTTGGCTTAATTAGCTAGCTTGTTACAGCTATTAAATCTTGCATTTGCACACAGGAAAAAAATGTCAGTCACTGCCTTATAGTTACTTAGCAACAGTGAGAGAACAGGACAGGAGTTAGTGAAAGTCCAACAGACAGAGACAGTAACAAATGATAGCAACTGTATATCCTTATGCCATGTTTAGCATTATTGTCTTTGTTTAGTTACATGTACAGTATCTTTCTGTGTATTGTGTGCTTTAACATATTTGATCTGTATAGTTGATTCTGATTTATGGGTGTATATGTTTAAACATGTCCTGTGCACTGTATTTGTCATAGCCTAATATAAATTCACACATTTTGTTTGTATAAAAAATAAAATCCTCCCATCCTCCTACCATATGTAATGACGTAATCTGAGCTGACATCTGTTAAGTCTCTGTAATATTCCACACAATGGGATAAAAAAAACATGATTTTTTTTTTTTGTCACTCCACTCATTGTCTTCCTTCGCTACCCTGTCTGTCATTGATCTTATTATTCTTCTACTTCCTCTTCCTCTCTCCGCTCGTCCTTTTGTATTTCTAGCATCCCTTTTTACCTCGGCTCTCTCATTATATCTCATCTTAATCGACATATCCTCCTCTCCTCTCCTCTTTTTCTCCTCTAATTACCCCACAGTTGATAGAGTTTTGCCCTCTCCAACAAGCTCCCCGATCGCTACTTCATGGTAATGACCCACAGCTGCACTTGGAGTGGAGACAGACAGATAGTGGAGGGAAAGGGAGGGAGTTACGTGTTATTATTATGGAGAGGTTATGATTTGTCCCTTTACAATTTGATCCCAGGGTTACTTTTAAGATCCCTGGTTCTGCCTGGCTGCTGCCTACACAAGAAGTTCGTTGCGGCTTCTCTCGACAACTGCGAGTCAAAGGCCTGGCTCATCACCACCATTTTTAACTCTCCTTTCTCTGCCTTTGCTAGAAATGAAAGGAGGGGGGTAAAGCATGCAGGGCTAATGAGCAATTCACCCACCCAGATCCACCGGAAGTGTTGGGTTCTCATTCCCCTGCGGCTTCACTAAAAGTTGTAAAAGACGTCTTGCACTCGACCATAATGTGATGCTGATTGCTTATTAGCATGACAAGAGGTTAGAGCCTGCTCCAAGGCAGCAGTTAGGTTTCTGCCAATTCTTCAGCTAAAGGAGCTTGCTTTTTTTCTTTCTGTTTTTTAACTGAAAGGAGGATGAAAGTCTGCCTTTTGGCAACAGATGGACAGACCCAGGAAAATCCTTAGAGATGTACTAAATCAGTTTTTTGATTCTGAGCACAGGTAGCCAGTATACACAAAGTCAAACAAGGCTTAATCTGCAGGTAAAGCCGTAATCCCCTGATGCAGCTGTGTAAAAACCTCGCATTTTGATTCTTTGGTTTGTTGATCATGCATATTTTTTTTTTTACATCAAAGAATGAGATTTGTCATTCGAATCAAGGGTGTCATAAAATATCTGAACCCCTAGCAGATCTAGCCATCTTTTCATAGAAAACAAAAACCAAAACATAGCCACAAAGCAGGATTGGAGGTAGAGTAGTGACTAGCAGCGTGTGTTGATCGTAATAAAGAGGAGCACATTTGTTTGACATCATCATCAAGCCCTTCTTGATCTAACGTGAGCCGTGAGTCAGCTCATTCTGCAGACGTGATCCCAAATAATCCAGGTGGTAGGTGATTGTCAGGAGTCGACGTGGATAACAACTCTGGTTCCAACATCATGAATATCAAAGAAAGCTGTAATGCATTCATAAATATTCATTTGAGACTTCAGATAGTGTGAACCAAAGATGAACTGAGCCAAATTTCCACAGGTAGAACGAGCACAGAGCTACAATACTAAGTGAGAAACTCAGCTCTTACCCAACACTGACAACAAAATTATATTAGTAAAAACAAATAATGGTAGAGATGCTGTCTTAGTTTAAAAAATACCCATTAGATGCTAGAAGAAAAGATGCTAATTTTACACTGATTTGAATAATGCATGGTGTTATACAGTCATCCACTTCTGAAACACAGAAACTACTTTGATACGTGTCTAAATTTAAAAAAGTTCAAGACCTTCAACTAGGCCTGTCACGATATCTGTTGGACGATATATTGTTTCAGAAATAATCATGATAAACAATATTGTCATTTGAAGATCATTTTATACCACTAGTATTGATGATAATATAATAGATATAATAGATAATACACATCATGATGTTGATAATGATGTCATTGTACAATAAATTGATTTGAAATAAGTAGATCTGAAATGATCATGATAGACCTGCCTTCAACCTTTCTGTCTGTATCACAGTTATTATGCCTCACTGTTGAATCTGAATTGCGGACATCTGCCAGCCAATAAAGTCACAGCATTAAACAAACAAAGGTGAATAAGGCTGTGTCACAAATACATAATAAACTAAATATTTCATTCAATTAGGCCTCTCACGATAACCAGTTTTGTTGGACAATATATTGTCTCAGAAATAATTGCGATAAACGATATTATTGTCATTTGAAGATCATTTTATACCACTGATATAATGATAATATAATAGCATAATAATGCAAGCGGGGTGGGGGTTGTGATTGGAGCTCACTTTTGCAGTCTCCACTCAGGACGTGCACAGTGAGGAATGGAGGACATTACTTGTTTAGCCAATGTGACATGAATAGCCTCTTAGCTGCTAATGTGAAGTGTGGCAATATTGAGGTCAAAACGATAAAGGTCATGTCCATGTATCATACGATAAATCCATATATAGACATGATGATGTTGATAATTATGTTATGGTACGATAAGTCGATAACGTGATTATTGTGACAGGCCTACACTCAATAGTGAGCAGCAAATCAAGATCTCACTAATCATCGTCATTTTGTGTTGTCCATCAGCTGTAGAGTTTCACAACAGTAGTTTTATCGTCTCTAAATTGTCTAGCATTGCATTGTGGGATTGTTACAGAAAGTAGTGTATATGCCACGGACACTCAGCATTGGGACAAGTCAAATAATAAGGTAGAGGGTAAATGTAGTGCACTATACAGGAAATAGGGCATGATTTCGACATAGACTAAATAACTTTTTTTTTTGTGGTAGTTAAAGTTCTATACCTACTGTGTTGTTGTGAAATAAGAGAGAAGGTAAAAATAAACATAAAGTGACAAAGATTGTAGGATATCTCAACAGTTGAAGTGTGAATTAAAACCCACCAGGACCCTGCAGAGCCCACAAATGTTATTCACTTCATGCTAAAGGTGTTACAGGTGTCATATCAGCAAATGTATGATTAATAAAAACAAAACAATGAATCCGACACTCAGCAACTTTAAGACCCACAGTTACAACACTGAGCTAACAATGTGCCTGAGCAACAGTTTGACATATTCCACAGAGAGAATGTCCATCTGCTGCCTCCACTTCTAGCTGCCAGCTTCCTGCTGGTTGATGCCTCCTCTGATACAATACTGTCAGTACATAGGGACTCATATGTATTTTTTTTCTGTGTAGGGACCCAAAACTGAATATCTGCTGTCACCTTGTGTTAATGAAGCTTGCAGGCCTGTTTATTCTGTGAGTAATTTGCATACTCAGCTTTAATTGAGCAGTTGTTTTCTGTCATTGCCGCTGTACTGGCACACGATGTCGTAGTTAATTTGTGGAGAGATCTGTTTTCATGCTTTGTATTCAGCTTGATACAGTTATAGTGTGAGAACTGAACTGAACTTCCTCATGTTCAATTCATACACATTTTCAGTCTTTGAGTGTGTAAATGGGAGGTTGGAGAACATTCAGATTGAATGCATCACAAACTCTGCCTCATTTCACTTGCGGGAATTTTGCCACTGAATGTTTTTGAGGTCCAATATTTTTTCACTACAAATGTATTTAATACACATGGCAGATGCCAGTTGTAGCTAGCTGTCAGAATGAGCTGACTGCTTGTTACAGATAGGACTTGGTCCAATTTCAAGAGTTAGTATTGCTTCCCACGCATGTCTGAGGGACCTCAGGAGATATCTATGAAGGTCCTTTGAGCCTGTAGAAGAGGACAGCAGCCTTCAGACTAAACCAAAACAAAGTCCATGAGTCTGTCTGGATGTTTAGAGACATTAGAAAGTGATGAATCCACCACATTATTTTTTATTATTATCCACTTTATTATTAACTGCATGGATCTACCCTGACTAAATCCACAGAATCTCCAGCTCCAGAGATCAAGAGAGGAAAGGAACACAGACAAAAAAGACAAAAAGAAAGAAAGGAGAAATGTTGGTTTTCTCACCTGGTCGTGACCCTTCTTTTTCTTCTTCTTCTTGCCCCAGCATCCGGAGCTCTCTGCGTCCTTCCCACCTGTGTCACACAACAGGCCATCCAGCTCCTCAGAGCCCCCCTGCTGGCTTTGAGACGTCTCTGCAGCCAGACGGTACGACAGGTTCCTCAGGATGCACACACAGTTCTCCACGGTCTGATGGTTGAGAAGAAAGAGAGGAAGATGGAAAAAGATGAAAGTGTGAAGAGGAGGAGAAACAGAAGGACAGATGGCAAACAGACACACATACACACACACACACATACACACACACACACACACACACACACACACACACACACACACACACACACACACACACACACACACACACACACACACACACTTAAAGGTGCAGTGTGTAGAATTTAGCTGCATCTAGCAGAACAGATTTGGCAGAAATGGAATATAATATTCATTTAAATGTGTAAAATAAGAATTGTTGTGTTTTCGTTAGCTTAGAATGCCATGTTGCACTGCCATGTTTCTACAGTAGCCCAGAACAGAAAAACCAAACACTAAATCCTACACACTGGTCCTTTAAAATCAGTCTGTAGATACATATGCAAGTGGACACACATCAACATACACATTCAAAAACATACATGAAAATACTGTGCATTGCAAGCTCTGTATGTAATACATTAACCCGAACATGCACACACACATTCTGTGTGCACACAGTAGTGTAGACAGACTCGCGCACACACACACACACACACACACTAATCCTATTGTTGTGAGTGGCTATGCAGTCAATAGTCACAGACTTTGATCTCGTGAAGGATTTCTGCAGATTAAAAACTTCACATCTCCTTGTGAAGAGTCTCCACTCAACACACACACACGCACACAGTAGTGACACAGTCTAACACTCTTACACATCAAACACACACCTATACCAGAAACACATACAAGTGCATGCACACAAGCATACAAAAAAAGCTCACACACTCTCACTATGTTTCTGTGTCATTGGTTATCTGGGTTGAGTAATGTTTTACACTGTAAAAAAGATGTGCTTGGTAAACTCATGTACTCATGCACCTACTGACTTTAAACATGAAAAATATAATTTCTGAGATACATCTGACAGTAGTGTAGCTTGTTTCAGACCTGTACTTGGTGTAAGCGTAAACTACACTTTGATGCTCATCATTCAGTGATAGGCGATATTTTCTTAAAAGCCACATATCTTTATGAGCAGACTTATTATATTTTGACCTTACAAAAAACCTCACTAAGCTTTCATTTTTTGCAGTGTGGAGTTTGTGGCCAGCAGGCCTCTGGACATTAACATACAAACCACAGGGAAACAACTTAGACAAATTAATATGTATACATACAGCCTGCAAAGACACAGATAAAACACATTTGCATGTAAATTTATGTAAATATAAAATGGACTAAAAAGACAATCAGTAATCATCCTAAAGTACATATTTACAAAGAACAAATAACTATTGATATTTCAGTCCTTGGTCTGTGAGACACGCACATGCAGACACACACATACACAGTACAGGGCCATTCACACACAGTTAATCTAAAGTATACCTATGTGTACACCAGTGATACATTATGTTTTATTATACTATGATACTTTCATATTATTTTGCTGTGTGTGTATTTCTTGTATTTGTGTGTGCATGAGCTACTGTAGAGGCTACAGGAGTTTGTATATGGGCAAGGCAGTTGTAAATGTGTGTGTGTGTGTGTGTGTGTGTGTGTGTGTGTGTGTGTGTGTGTGTGTGTGTGTTTATAAGTTACCTTGCTGTCAATCTCACTGCTCCCCAGAGCTGTCTGGATGACGTAGAGCAGAGCGTCTGTCAGGCCTTCACACTCCCTCATCCTCCTCCGGGCCTCCTCGCCTGCAGAACTCACATTCCTATAACACACACACACACACACACACACACACACACACACACACACACACACACACACACACACACACACACACACACACACACACACACACACACACACACACACACACACACACACACACACATCATCAGTAAACAGTCCAACAATAAACTGAACATGTATTTTCACATACAAAACATGCAAATCTTCACGCTGCAAAGTAACACTAAACTTTAATTTTCCAAAAGTTTCTTGAAAGTTTTCTGTGTGTGTGCGTGATCATGTGGCATTAAAGTGTAGATATGTGCAACCTCATGTGTATGTGTATGTGACAGAGAGGGAGTGCCTGAGTGTGATGCCCTTTAAATGTCAGACTATTAAAGATAGCTAGAAGATGCTCATGCCCTCAGTGTCAGTGAGACGTGGCACCAAGCTGCCAAAACTCCATTAGTCACATTTGTTCCTCAGGTCTTCAACAACTAGCCTCAGCTTTTTAGTCTCAGACTACATTTTGATTTAAAAGGGCACAGAGAGCTTTTTCATGTTTTTTGTTATTTATATATTATTATGATGTCGGCTGTCGATGTTAAACATAGTTAAAGTTGCAAAAATTGAGGTTAAAGTTATGTAGAAATGCTCCCTGCAAGTCAAAACCCAGGGCTTCACAATGCTTTAAACACTTTGTTTGTGACGGTTTTTTTCACCTTGCTGATGAGCTGATGTCAGCTCGATGTGCATATGCATGAAAGTTGTCGCTAAGGTGTTTTCATGTGTTGTCTGTGTTGTTCACTCGCATATTTTGGATCCATTGCAGCTTGAATATATTTGAGAATATGACATTTTGAGTAAAGTACGAGAAAAAGTAGTAAAATGTGATTACTATAGTTTGCTGTGTTTGCTAACATGTCTGTTATATCAACGTTATAATCTGAAAATCTGTTAGAGAGGCACTATGGATAGATTATGCCAGTTTGAATGCTTTGAATCTTTCTTTCTATCTGGACTGACCTGAGTGTGTTGTGGTCATAACATTCACTTCTGTCTGTATTGCAGCAGATTTAAGATAGGACTGACCTTAAATGGGATGCTGTGGTGCGTAAATTACAAAAAAAAACACAAGTGGGGTGATATGTATTAGTAATGCAAATGTTTGTTTCTGTCTGACCCTCAGTGGAGTTTTGGTTTGATTAAATTACATGAGTGTCGTATTTTATCCGCTTGAATTTTTCCGTGTGTTGATGAGCTGTTCTGTTCTAGCCTGCATCTCTCCTGGCATCTTGAACCTTGACGCAAGGTTACCGGAGAGAACACAAACACACACACACAAACAAACACAAATACGCCAACACACACGCCTGTGCTGTGCAGCTTGTGACTAAGGACACAAACACAAACAGCCAAAAATAATAACTAATGGCACTTTTAATCTAATTTATATACTTCATTCTGGCTACTACCTGTAAATGGATTCGATTCAATCAACTTCAGTAAATTTGGCATAATCAATCCTCAGATTTTTTTCCTTGCAAGGCAACAAGTCTGCAGATTATCTTTTTTATGATCTTTTAGTGCCAAAAATCCAAATACTGTGAGAAAAAAAAACAAAAAAACACACTGCTGGAAAAAAGGTTATGTGTTTACAAGGGGAGCTTTCAAAAGAACAGAATTTGATTCATCCATAGGGCTGCTGCTGCTGCTGCTGCTACTGCTGTGAGAAAAAGTGCACAGACATAAATGACTCTCTTTTGGTAACAACAGGGAGAGATTGTTGCTTTGTCTTTAAAGCTGTAATCAAAAGCAAGAATCTGCTGGATGCCTCTGCATGTGTGTGTTTGAGTCGTGCGCAATGACATTCTGTCTTTTGTTGGAAAGTTCAGAGAAATAATCCAGGTATGTTCAATAACACACATTTTCTCTTTTTTCTAAAGACCAAGCGGTGTACAATAACAAAGACTCAGCCAGTTCATGAACCCCTTTCTATTTGCTGTTCGTAACAGTCTTAATAAGACAAAATTCTTTACATTACAAATAAATCTATGTTTCTCAGGTTGAAAAATTGACATTTTTTGTGATCACAAATATAAGTGCAATCTTACTTCAACAATGCTGTATGCCAATTTGGGTCGGCAACTTCAAGAGATCACTTGGTGACTTAAGGTGTGTGTCTATCCAACGGTTTTATTCACATTTTCAATTTAGAATGATTTGGTACATAAAAAAAAAAAAAGTTTAAAAGTTTAAAAAAAAAAAGGTAAAAAAGTTTGTGTATTGATAAAAAAAGAAAATGCAACAAAGTGCAATGGAAACAGACTTAGATTAACTGTACATTGAAGCGTCCGCCGAAGTGAGTCAAATCTCAAATCTCTGCTGGGCAATGAGGAGACAGCAGCGTTACTCAAATGACTACATTAAATAAACAGAAATGTTGTATTTCCATCATGTTTTCTACTGTAATGTTTGATGATGTCATCTCCTCTCTCTCTATAATGCTTTAAAGGTGCAGTATGTAAGATTTAGTGGCATCTAGCAGTCTAGCAATCTAAGGTGGCTGCAAAACGTATGAAAAACATGAAAGGCTCTCTAGAGCCAGTGTTTGGTTTGTCCTTTCTGGGCTACTGTAGCAACATGGTGGACTCTGTATAAAAGGACCCTCTCCCTATGTAGATATAAAGGGCTCATTCCAAAGTAACGAAAACACAACAGTTCTTATTTTCAGGTGATTCTACACAAATTAAAACATACTTATGAATATTATGTTCCATTTATACCGAGTCCATTCTTCTAGATGCTACTAAATTATATACACTGCTCCTTTAATGGTCTGTGATTGGAGAATTAGTGCCACTAACGGTTTATCTTGACAACCGAAAGGATCCACTAGCATTAAAATACTTCCTGCTTGTATTTATAGTTCACTTTTTTTTTTTTTTACATCACATTGCTGTCAGAATGCTCATTGGCTGGATAATTTGTCACGCACCTGCAAATTCAGTGCACATATTTTAAATTCAGTCTAGCAGCATAAGTTTCAATGTTCCCTGCACACACAAGGAGTGAAACAAGCAATGTGTGTGTGCGTGTGTGTGTGTGTGTGAAAGTGAGAGACAGCGAGGCACAGACAGGGCTAGACAGAATAGCGAAAGGGATAAAGGAGGGATAATATGAGAGAAGGAACGGAGTAATAGAAAGAGATGGAGAGCAGAATGACTAGACGAGAGGAGAGGGAGAAGGAGAGAAAATGAGAAAGCCAGGAGGATAAAGGGTGACGGACGGAGAGAGGGAGAGAGAAAGAGAGAGAGAGAGAGAGAAAGAGAGAGAGAGAGAGAGAGAGAGAGAGAGAGAGAGAGAGCAGGTGGCCAGCGATATACCAAACCCGCCATGAAATATTCAATCTTTAATCAGACTCCCAGCATTCCCTAACGAGGCGTGAGAAAGATGAATTAGCCCTTCGAGTTTGGGGAGCTGATCCACACAAAGCTATCCCCTGCAACACACACACACACTCGCACACACACACACACACACACACCACAATACTAGATGTGTGCACACATACAGTTTTAGAAGCTACCGAAGCCTTTGTTAGCGGCCGATATCTGTAGTTTATTTTCTCCGAGAGCAGGTGAGACATCATATTGCGGCTAAGATTAACGGGCCACATGTGTAGTTGGACAGAGACAAATATAGGCACACACACACACACACAAGCAGGAAGCCAGACAACTTTGCAGACAGAAATGCAAATGCAGTCATGGCAGTAATCCCTCTGTATTTTCACTGCACTTTTGCCACATCATTTGTAAATGTCAGGTGTCGTTCTTCATTAAACCGAATTAAAGGAGACACTCTATATATATTGTATAGCATACGAGGAATAATAAGATAAATCTAAGCAGCAAGAGACAAATATAGACACATTTAGACTGTTGATGAAGGCTCTGCTGTCATTTTTCTGTTTGCAAGACATGTTTTTTTCTTTCTTTTGATGCTGAACCACATCAAAAAATGTCTGGTAACAGCCAATGCGTCTGTGTTCGAAATATTTATGAGCACAGGCTCACAGCCAGAGAGACATTTCATCATGCAGTCCTGCTAATATTGAATGAGTTTTGGAAAGCATCTCAGCAATACAAATTTAATGTTGCAGGAATCCCTAATGATTAGCTATAACTAGTTTTTAAAGCCCGCAGTACCTTTTCTTAATTCATTTTGCATTATGAGACATGTTGGTCCAAGCTTGGTGATCAGGCTGACTATTAAACTGAATTGCCATTTCATTTTAATTTGTTTAACTCGGCCTGAATTATGTTTATGTTGGACGATTTCTTGTCGGTGGGGTATTTGTTTTTTTTAAACCCTAACTATCACCAAAAATTATTAATTAGTAGTCTGTTCTGTTGAGTTAATTTTTGGTTCGTTTTTTTAATATGTTATATTGTGTGTTTATGTTGCTCAGCATCGTCAAACCACCTAGACAGTCACGACAAAGCTAATTAGCTTAGCTTTTGGCTGTTTATACTACTTAAATACCTAATGATGTTATTTCCCAAACTGATTTTTTCTTATTTAATGATGAATATTTAATGATACACAGAAATATATTAAATTTGAAATCAAGTTTTCAGGGGCTTTAAAACTACAGGCTTTCTACTCCCTTCCTCACTGAAACTGATTAAAGTGATATTAAAGATGCTCAACACAGTGGATATTCTGATATTTGAGGTCGCCTTGAAAACTATGTTAGTCAGTGACTAACAAAAAGCAACTGAAATGCTGTGGACATTAATAACACAGTCGAATATCATTAACAACTGGTTCCATTAACAATTAGTAAGTGCAGCAATCTCATCACAAGGTCCATTTAACAGCTGGAGCTTTTGATCATATGGCATGATCTTCATCAGCAGTTTAGGGTTTGCCCATTTGTCATAGCTTTTCAAATTTGCCTTGCTGTTTGAACTTCTTGATATGAAGTGATGGTTTTGAAAGCTCAAGAACACAGTTAAAATACAACCTGTGGTGATTGTTTTCTTAACATTTCATTTCAAAATGATCTTACTGATCATTCATTGCTGAAAATGATTTGTGTATGATTTGTGTATGAATGATTTGTCGAAGAAGTCAAATAAAATGATCATGTAGTGGAATCTTCTAGAGTCATAATCACCTGCATGGGAAACTATTGTCTCTTTATATCTCTAAGGAAGACAAAATTATTAAAGTGGATTCTTAACCACAAAGTACTGGAGCACATTGTTAAACTGCACTGTAGGATTTAATACTTTGATACATTGCTTCCAGAGTAACTAACATTGGATTTTGCCAGAGGGGAGAGCACAGGAGGTCTGTAATGAAGGCCTGACAAGCAGTGTCTTCACTGTATGCCTTTAAGGCACATGCCATGATCCCAAAACAATATTATAATAGATTCCTGGAGATGATGTATTAGCCTGTCTGACACAGCCACTATCAAGCATACTTTCATTATGCCTCCTTTTCATCATCTTGTAATCTATATTCATAATTAGTGAGAATGACCCGACTCAATTAAATCCCACAACATGTACAAAAAGCTAATAATCAGGATGGTTATAAGTATTTGAGAAGACGACACTTATGGAAGTTGGTGACTACTTATGCTGCACTGCTCATAATGCAGCCAATCAGTAGCCATTAAGTGTATGTAGCTAATTGCCTGCTGAGGAGTGAAAATTAGGTTGTAATAAATATGCTATTAGTTAGCATTGCACTAGCCAATATTAACAATATATTCAAAGATTGCATGTTTGTGAAATGAGTCTCGTAAGGACAAACTAAGAGAATTATAATCTCATTCAGCTCATTGTTTGGTTTAGATTAAAGGTAAAAGATCAGTGATTTACTGTAAAATGTTATTATATTTTTTATATACTTATATCCTATCTGTTGATGCGGGGGATAATTAGACATGACTAAAAACGCAGCCAAAAATCTAAAAACACAAACTACATTCCAATATTATTTCATATACAGCTCAGGATCCCAGCCCCAACCATGGCAACTCTTACAATACAAGGCAATGTGTTTATTTCATTGATAATATATAAATTAATGGAAAACATTAAAGTCAGCACTTTAACTTTACACTAAGTGCACCCAATGTGCTGGAGTACAGAGCCAAAACAACAAAAAAATATGTGTCACAGTGCTACTACTTCCAGATTGCGCTGCATGACTAGCATCATGTCTTCAGTGAGAAAACAAAAAAGCCACAGCAGTTCTAAAGCCAAATGGTGAATCATCTTAAAAGCAGCTAAGTCTGTCAGTTCTCTGTGTGTAGAGTGTTAAAAATAATACAGAATACATTATAAAAATACACTCACTGGTTTGAACAAGGATACTTATTTCCTCATTTGATTGTGGTGGCTAATAGCGCTTTATGTACAGGAAAAAGATCTCCACAAAGTGGTATTTAAATTGTATATAAACCTCTGCTGAAATAGTGACAAAAAACCCTTCACCGATATCTGTATGTTGAATATTAAACTAAGGTTTTTATGTTTTGTAAACATGATATTTGGCAGTGTACAGTTGTAGAGACATGGGAAACACAGACACTGACACTGACCGGAGGCAGCCGGTGGCGTTGCGGAGGACCTGGGAGGAGTGGAGGTGCAGCTTGCGGTCCTCCTGTGTATGGGGTGAGGTGTCCCAGCCTGAGTGGGGGATGATCACAGCGTTGGTAAGCACAGCCAGGGCATCCTGGATGATGGGCATCTTCAGAGCGTCACACGACGAAAGGTTCCACAAAACACCTGCAGAGGACAGGAGGAAGGCAGGAGGCACATTAAACAAGAGAAGCAGAGGAGCACAACTACAAAACGACTAGCCATTAAAATGTTTGATGGGTTTCGGTGAGCGGCTTGATCGAACACACAGCAACATAACTAATAGATATTTATAGGCAGCATGTTCTGCACGGGCCACATGCCAGCACTACAACAGACAAGGCAGTGCCCATTAAGGTAAACATGAACCACCCCGCCATTGTTTATCAGACAGGAAAAGAGATTGCTATCTCAAGCGCCTAAGGTGTCTGGATCAAGGCGTTTGCAGCATTGTGAAGTGGAACGGCTTTTTTCTGGACCAGACTTATTCAGACTGTATAACTTCATGGAGGACAGAAGTCATCAGGGTCTTTCCATGAAAACGCTGTGTTCAATTGTCCATCAGTTAGCCTCAGCTCTATCCCACTTGAAGACAATGGGAAATAGTGCGTGCACACCTTAAAACTGGACAATACAATTATTGCGGATCACCAGCAGCCGCCACTCAACTTTGAAGTTATTGACATGGTCAGGTCCATCATGAGCCTGGTTTATGTGTACAGACCACGTGGTTGCAATACTGTGTGGCTGATGAATGAACACCTTTAGGACATTTCTGGTATCTTATAACACTTTAGCTCTGGAGTGATATCTAATGTGGGTTTCACATCTGACACGTATCCATGTCTAGTATGTTTTGATGGCTAAGAATCATGCTAACGTTGCCAATTTAACATTAATAACAATTGTAGGAAGGCTTTTTTGCTCCTAACTTGTGTAGCAGACAAACATTTATTTTATTACATTTATGCTAACGTGACTTTTCTATGCTAACATTGCCAGTGTGAGGGGGGAGGCTACCTGTTTACAATGTAGAGCCATTTTGTTACTATGCGTAGAGTTACTGTAGCATCTGGTCCCCACAGGAATATGTGTCGAATATATTAACTAGCTAGATCATGTCTAAAGTGTGGCATATGGTCCAAAAAAAAAAAAAAGAGGAGGGTGTGTGTGTGTGTGTGTGTGTAAATACTAAGAAGGGTGCCATATGCCAATTAACCCCAAACTGTACTTGTTTCCAGGGAGTTGCTCCATGCTGTTTAAAAATGCCAATCATTATGGATCATACATTATATGTCTCATTATTATGTCTATTTTTAAATTAAATAATTGATAGATTTTTTTTTGCTGTGCAAATTTCAATGTGTACAGATTTGGCAATATCATGATGATAAAATAATTAGAGGAGAATAACATGACATACACAAACATCTTTAATTACACAGGAGAGATGAATTTCAAAGTTTGTGCTAATATTTCGACACATAACCTTTCAGGTTGCCGTTGTGTAATTGTAATTAATAAAGAACACGGGGGGGAAAAAAGTACTGAAGGAAAAATCACTCACATAAAATTCAACTGCACATCTCTCCTGTTCTTAATCCTCACCTGAATTCAATGTACAGTGAGCAGACAACCGAGAAAATGGAGTGACTTTTGTCTTTCCTAACAGTCACTACTCACTTCTTTTTACACACACACACACACACACACACACACACTGGCAACTGAATAGACAAAAGCTCTCCCCTCTCTGGAGACTTTCTCTACCCACACATGTACATCTGTTTGAGCCTTTCATGAAAAGGACAGAGAAGGTAAGAGAAAAAATCGTCACATTTTTCCGACAAAACACTTTCATTTCTCGAGTGGTTTTACGTGCGCTATAAAAAACACGCGGATATAAACACTCATACACCCAAATTGTGATAACCTTGAGGATCTACACAACATGTCATAATTCTTGTTGACCTTCCCTTTACAAAGTGCTTGTGTGCTAATCTATGTGCTGACATAATTACATGTTTGCGTATTTGAATATGTCCACCCCTGCTCATATCTACTTTTCTCCTTTATGGCTGTAATTATAGCTGTAGAGTAGTGGTAAAACATCCTATCCTTCCATCTCTCTGTGTGTGTGTGTGCGTGTTTAGAATAAGGTGTCCTCTCTTTAGCGCCATGTTGTTCACCCTCGGCTGAACAGCGACTGTGTAATTACAGCTTCTGTTATCTGTCTTCGTGGGTTTGTATGAAATTGTTCTTGTGTGTGTGTGTGTATGTATGTGTGTATTTGTGTGCCTGCGCGTTTAAGCCCCCTCAACAAATCAGTCTTAACTCTGTCAGCCATTTGGCCTTGGTGTATGAGGAGGGTTAAGGCGGCAGTGTCTGTTTGTGTCCGGTAGTTTTGGAATGACAAGCTCCTGGCTTCGTGAAAGTAATTAGCTGAGCCCGTCACGTTAGCAAGAGCATCTTCTCTGTGTCTCATCTTATCTCCCGTTCAACAGGGCAAAGAAGGCGTGCAGAGTATTTGATAACCTTGACATTCGATTTGACACGTAATAATCCGAGCTTCACCTTAAAGTCCGACACTGTGAGTCAGCAAATGTAGGAGGGTCTTTTTCTTTGTGAGGAAAGACAGTTTTTCCACCACACATAAATATGAAGTGTGAAGTAATATTTTTTTTATGGGAAATGCACTTGTTATTGCCTTACGGTCACTCTGACATTAGTTTAGTAGCAGAGTAGAAACAGGAAAACTGTACTTTCTACATATTGTATGTTGTTAGCTAGCAAACAAGTCAGAGTTGAGTAATGCCTGGAGCACACTGGAGGGTTTTTGAATCTTAACTTATCTTAAAATGTGGGAGACCACAGACATAACAACAGATTGAACTGATTCTTAATATTTATATTATAAGAATGGACACACCAGATAATTCATTCAATACACAGGACCAAACACTTCAGAGGGACCTGGGATCTCGCAGAAACAAACATGGAGGTGGATTGTTGTCGTCAGGTGGTTGCCAAGATGGAAAAGTTATATTGTAGTCTCAAACGGGGTTGGTGCACGCTACTGCTACAAACTAACTCATACTGTTGCCATTTTTCCACAAGCCTGTCCTCCTTTTCTACTGTCGACGTAGCTTGTGAAACAAAATGTCCTGTTTGTGATGTTGGCAGCCATGTTTCTGTTCTACACAAGTACACTACATCTGGTTGATGACGCTTTTCGCTCTCATTGCCTATTGGGTTTATGATCAATAGTCCATCCCTGTGTCTTTCGCACTAAAGAATCGCAAATAGGGGAAACTCCAATCAAGTCAAAAACATTAAGATTATGTCTGTAAAGCACTCACACTACAGGATCATTTGGGCAGATAATCTCCTCAGACCAGCCTCAAATAAGGACCACGCCTGCAATTGTCGGGAGGGGCGAATCGGACCCAAAATCTGCCCAATTATCCTCTAGTGTTGGGCTACTATAAGCTGGGTTTAAGTGTGGTAAGCCAAAGGACAGTGTTGTTGCTCAGTAAAAAGCTGCAATACATAAGCCAACTGCTTGTTAAACTATAATTTCTGTTTCTATCGGTTTTTAAATACATAGGAACAACATGGAAATGCATTTTTACAGAGCTAAAAGTAAGCTAGGCTAAATATGTCACAGATGTATTGTAAGTTGACACACGCAGAGATCAAACTGAAGTTAATCCCCTCTTTGGCTGCTTTTTCTTTTCCCCCAACAGACTGACAGTTACCATGTAAATAGGATATTAAAGAGATGCCTCAACCAAATTTTAAAAATATGTCATTTTTTGCCTCTATTGTTTTTGAGATGTTTATCTTTGATATTTCTAACTTGACCTAAAGTGAATGTGATTTTATTTGTGGTGCTCGTAACATTGGAAATCAAATATTTTATTAAATCAAAGAGGTGTAACATTTTGAAAATGATCCTTTAAAAAACAGTGTATATGTAACTTTGGCTAATTCAGATATAAATGTCAAGGTCGAAAAGGGATTATTTTCTCTCTCACTTGACTTTTCACATTGAGGTGGATATTGCTTCTTCACCTGGAAAGAAACCATGCTGATACATATATTAAAAAAAAAAAAAAAAAAAAAAATGCAATTATATACTTAACATCATAAATGAGAAAACATGTTTGTTGTTCTTCCATGTCAGTAAAACGCTAATTTTCTCCAAAACTGATACTGGGATGAAAATGATGAACCTGAATAAAAAAAAAGCTGAGTAAATTCACTGAATAATACATTTAACATCCTGTGGCAAAACCGTTGGAGGACAGCATGCACATTTCCTGTGTTATAAAACTCTTTTTTTTTTAACATAATAGGTTTATCCTGTAAACATGTGCGCTCTTTTCCATTTGTTGGCCAAACATTAAATCAGCACAATCAGTAAAAAATGACATGAAAATGAATGAGTTTTGCAATCAGAGAATATAATTATTCATTTTTAACTTCTGTAGCTAAGTGGCATCTAAAATCATTTCTGCTGCTGTTGTTTTTCAGTAGCGGTGCCCAGAGTTAACCTGCTCTAAGGAAAATATGTGTGTAATTAAATAGCACAGTTCTCATAAAAATAATTAAATCTCTCACAGAGGAGGATGTGCCTGTTATTCGTCAATTCGCATATCTTAAAAGGCAATTAAAAAGCACTGTGGTTTACTAAATAATATCCTTATATCGTGTATAGGAAAATGTAATGCACGACACATGAGGTCATGCTGCAGCTGCAAAAACCAAGGATGATTTTTTATCTCGGTGAGTAAAGTCAGCTGTTCCCCAGCCTCACTTTTTGCTGTGCGGAGTATGACATCATCTCCCCGAGGTGAAAGGCAGTGGGATTTTATCTTTGATCTGAAACACACGCTCACAAACACAGAAAACTGTCTCACGCACGCTAAATAAACACTAAATGTACATGAGTGTCACATGAGTGCCCGCTATCACACATATGAACAAACGGGCACGCGCAAACACACACAGCTATGAGTGTGTGACAGATGAAGGAGGTTAATTGCCTCAGCCTTACATCATGAATGGCAGCATGAGGTTATGAATACGCTGTTATAGGGAGGGGAAGTGAACATGTTGGCGACCCTCTCTTTGTCTCTGAAGCCATTTCCCATCTCTCATTTGCAGTGGCTTTTCATTCCCCTGTCAGATTTCTCTATCCTGCAACACAGCATCACATCTCTTTTTTAGCGTCTTGATCTTTTTTTGGATTTTCCTTTTTTTTTAAAATTTGGCTCATCTGTCCTGGTCTATCTTTGACTGTTTTTGGACTCCTGTTCTTGTGTAAACCAAAGATAATGAGTGGGTTTTGACTGAACTTCACTTGTTGAAAGGTGTTACGACAGATATTTACGGGTTAGGGGATAGAGAAGGCTGTGGATCTGAACTTTAACGAGCTGATTGGCTGATCCAACTCGTGCCAGGAGCTGGATTTGTAAGGAAAAAGAAAAAACTATCAAAATCCACACAAAAGAAACAGCCGAGCGAATGTCTCTAAACTACCCTCGTCCATTTTCCGTCTAAGCACATTTCATCCTTTTGTGTGTCTTTGTGTGTTCACCATTAGGCGGGGAAACAGATGCAACACGTCTTTTACCAATTCTCACACCTGAATTACCGTAGACCACCTAGAATCACGTTAGACCTGCAATTACTGTACACCTCAACAAAAAAATCAGTAGTACTCTCAGGAGCTGTTTTTATTCTACCTACGTAGTGTCTTTGAAGAGGCCGCACTGATGGTTTGACCTTGAGAACAGCAGGGTGCCTTTGAGGTAACAGAGATTGCCCTCTTATGACAGGCACTGTCAACACCACCTGCTGCTTGGGTGGGTCTGAGGCAGGCTGATGGTGAGTCCTTTTAACTACTTAAGGGAAGAGTCAGTCGTCACCTGTTATAATTGCCGTCATCTTCTGGCAGAAACTAAATGTAGAATACAGTTGAGGGACCTTTCAAGATCACAAATGTCACATATGAGATAGATATGACATTGTATAATCAGCGAACATTAAATACATTTTTCAGCTTATTGGCTCATTATGGTAAATGGACTGTACTTATATAGCACTTTTTTAGTCGTTTGACCGCTCAAAGCGCTTTACGAACTACATGTCACGTTCACCCATTCACACACACAATCATACACTGATGGCAGGGGCAATTTGGGATTAAGTATCTTGCCCAAGGACACATCGACATGTGGACTGGAGGAGGCGGGAATCTAACCGCCGACTGCTCTACCTCCTGAGCCACAGTAAACATGATTCCACGCTATGGCCAAGGCTCAGAAAATGAGGAGGAAATTGGTTAAAGTGGTTCAACTTTTACAAAGAACAGTATTAGCATATTCATATATTTACTGTATGTTTTCATTACAGGGAGTATATCAATCACAGTTTAATCGCTTGTTCCACACCTGCCTGTAGCTATTTGTTAATGAGCCTCGGCCCATAGTGGAGAATCATGTTTACTCAGTTTGGCTCCTTTAATGACATTGTCACTAAACACAGGAAACAGTGTAGCTAAGCAGATTGTATACAAGACCATTTGAAGGTCAATTTGAAAAATGCTCTGCACCTCTACTACATACATACTGTTATATGTTACAGTAATACACCAGTTTTATTGAATTTTAATGGTACTGTACATACATGTGAAGGTAATGTTATTTGCCTGCACCACAATGACATCCAATCTTAATGGATGGGAATGTTAATTACCTGCAATTATGAAACTGAGCTTTAAAACTTTTGACTCATGAAAATACATCTGCTGTATGTTTGTATAATTAAATTTGGTTTTGTGGATTTAAGTATCTCCACTGAATATTATTATATAAAGATTCAGCTAAATATTAGTTTTGCATCATGGTTACATGAGTGATTACAGTTTTTTATCAATCTGTTTCTCGTGGCCAGCGTTGTCAATCTAATCTTACAATGTCAATCTCACATCTGGCTGTACGGTTTGGCTGCTGTATGTTGTTCTTTATAAAACTAATAATTCTTCAGCCTGCAGCTGGGAGAGATCAGAGTGGGTGAAGAAAAATCTGCTGCATTAATGTCTTGCACACAAACTGTTTTAATCTTCAATTTTGATTCCAGTTTCCTGTTTAATGGGAGTTTGCTTTCGTCTTCCAGGCTGTCAGTCTCCATCTGTTTGCCTTGTCTAAACTGGGTGAGCATTGTGACTGGAGTACATCCAGACTTTCCTATCACAGTGTGGGCCTGACAACTTCCATATCTGGTTCTGACGAGCCAATGTGAGCAATCCAGACCTGTCACCTAAAATGATGTGTGCTGCTGTGACTAGATGAAAAAGTTGCATTGTAGTGACAAGTGGAACCACAGCTATTGACGGTGTGTTGATTTTAAAAAGTGAATAAAGAAGTTAAAGACAGTGCAGCTTTTTGTGAGTCAGAAAGGGCAGGTATCGTTCTCAGTAGCTCACTTAACCTCTCCTCCTCACAAACACCTTCACACCTGGACTGAATGGGACTCGTGTGTATGGAATCTATATGAATCAACCCATGTAAGCCCTTAAGTCAAAACTGGACTCATTTGCAATGGCATGATATATAAACGTTAGTGAAAGTTCTCTTTTTCCTCATTTCTATTTCTACTATTAGACATCTGCACAGATGTGAGGGTCTGTGATGTAAATTTCATCATCTGTCTGTGATGGTTTCTGTAGATTGTCCATATGCAGCTTTGCTCAGCTGAGAGGAATTATTTTGGATTTACAGCGCACAACTTTTCGGTTCAGTCACACTGTTCTCATTAACCTGTTTCCAGTCACAGCAGACAGATGTTCTCAGGGAAAAAGCTGAGATTAACCCACTGTATACTACGTGGAGCGTTTAGCAGATAAAGGAGGAGTTCATGTGGAGTACAACTGAGCTAAGAGGCAACTTGTCATATACATAAACCTCTACTTTCAAATGCTAATGCAGAATCAAATATGCTACTGGGAACAGCCAGGTCTGACATGATGGACAGTGGTCTCAACAGCAGCAGTCATGTCTCTGTAGAGATTGCTCTGACCTAACAAGAGTGCCGCAGGCTGCAGGAGTCCAGGAGAGCCACGCAATGTGCCGGGGTTTCCCAACAAAGAAATGCCACACTATCCTTTCTGTGAAGAGCAACCTGCTCAACTTAGACGCATCACCTTTCATGTGCTGCATTTAGTCAGTCAAACATTGAACAACACATTGAAACGCTTTGTCATTTTTTGGTTTGCTCCACACATGGTGATTCTTTATTTTTCTATGGTAATTTTTTATCTGTTTAATTTTGTATTCCTTTACTGTTTGCCTGTGTTATGAATGGTCAAGAGATCTGGAGAGTGAGAGGAAAAAGAGAGGGATACACTGAAGGGCAGAGGCCAGCAGCATTGTTTGTGACTTTTTGTGCCATCACGAAAACGGTATGCTTCTAGTGCGTGTGTAGCTGAACGAGTAGCTAGCAAGATAAGGCAACGTGCTTACCCACTGTGATCCTGATTCAAAATGCTCACCAGAGGCGGAGACGATGTAGAGAGAGAGTGGGGAGGGGAAGGAAGCGGAGAAAGGCAAAGAGGACAGGAGAGAGACGGGAAGAGAAGGGTAGACCAATTACGAAAACCCAACCTCAGAGGGATAAGACAGAGCGAGAGAGGCTGAGAAACAGAGAGAGAAGGAGAGGGAAAGAGAGAGAGAGAGAGCGTTATTTCCTCTGGGTCTTTGACAGAGAGAGAGGGTAGCGGAGAGCACGGTCTGTCTGCGTCCGGTCGGTCGTTCAGCTGATTAATTTGTGACAGGAGGGATTTCTGTGCTCCGTGCCTTGAATTGCTGCTCTAATTTATATGGTAATCTTCTTTAAGACTCTAGCAGCATATAAAAAACCTTTTATTTTCCCCCCCTCCTCTGCTAAGCCTAAACCCTTCTATAGTCATTACACACATATAAATATACATAACGTATAGATGCACAGAGTATATGTGGGATATACTTTGCGTGGTATGTGGGAGTGATGAGGACACCTTAATTTCACTTTCCCAATAAGGTGTTCCTGTGTTAGTGTTCATTATGGCGAATAACGGTAAACAAAATCTGTCCCTCAACAGAATCTGTCATGTCACCCTGACATGATTTAATGCAGTAAATAATTAGAAAAGAGGGGATAAAGGCTCAAGGGCAGCTTTAGTGAGATACGGAGACAGGTTGGTTTGGGACAGTTGGCACACTTGGTAGACTACGCCAATGTTCATTCCATGTGGGATGGAAGGTAGGGATAGGGAAGAATCTCATGTTTGTGATTTGTATGTGTTTAGTTGGTCATGGGAGGGCGAGAAGATAGTGGTCATTAACATAGTATGTCCATTAAGTTTTGGTTTTGTTACCTTGAACTAGGGCTGGGCGATATTACTTAATATCAATATCAGGATTAATTAAAGCTTTTACCTCGATTACGATTAATGAACGATTACTTTTATTGTTATTATTTTTATTAAATCTTTTTTTTTATGCTCAACTATTAAAGCTGGCATATTGTGTGTTATTTGTAAACGCCTGTGACAGCAACAGTTGCTTTGTGGAAGCACTAGTTATAGGGTGCCTGTTAGTCTCCCTCTTTTTTTGCGCTATGCACTCTTCATATTGGGTAACATGATTGTGATGCAAATGATTGAACAAATTAGTGGTGTTACCCTGGCTCACTGAAATAGTTTTTTTCTACAGTACTTGCACTTGACTTCTTTCTGTTCAATGTCGTCTGCACTGAACCCAAAATGTGTCCAAACAACGGACACAGCATTCTGTTTCGGGTACAAGCTGCTAGAGTTGATTTGTTGGCTCGGTGTTTGTGCTCCTCTCCTCCATGTCGGCAGCATCGGCTTCGCTCATGGCTCCGCTTTGAGTGAACGCAGACTAGATGGAAGCTAGTAAATGACATATGATAACTCTTATATGAACTGAACATAGCATAAGCCCACTGAAGATGAAAACACCTTACGAAACCCAACACATGATGTGTAAAGTGTCTTTGTGTATCTCGAGTGCCTTCCAAATAAAATGTATTTTTCCATCAATATATACATATACATATTCTGTAAGACCCTGAAGTCAGACAGGAGCAGACAACCCTTGAATCCCATGATAGTTTGAAAAGTTTTGCATGTTTCTTCTACCAGAGCAGAAATCCATCAAAACCAGTTTGCTTTCATCATTCATGCTGCAGTTTTTTCGGAAAAGGCAAAGAAATGGAAAACAAAACAGTGGAAGTAGAGATGTAGGCAGAAAGGACTGGAGATGGAGAGCTGGAGAACATTTTCTGCCCATGGCTCATCATGTGCACGTCAACGATCGTCATTCCAGATGTTAATATTAAGGATGTTTAATAAGTCTCCATAGCAACTGAGAAAACCCCATCCAAAAATTAGTGTTCTCACCTGAATCTAGCATACTGATCACTGTCTAGTATGTACAGTAGGAGTTTTAGGGGAATTGAACTGTTCTAGAGAGCAAAATAGCAAGATGTTGGTTTCAGACATGTCAAGCTTTGAACTCACATGCTGCTTACAGGCCAACAGCAGAGATATATCTTGTGTATGTGGGTGCCGGCAAGAGAAATCCATTTTTCTCATTTGGCTCCTGGATTGGAATAAACCACCCCAGGGATTCCGGACATACATCAGTTTGAAAATTGAGTGGTATTCCTCTTTTAACTCTGTCATCTCTCCGGAGATGGAAGTCCTCTTACCGTGGCTGTCAGTGGGAATGCCAATCGAAATGGGAGTGCCGCGATACATAAAGTAAAAGCTGAGAAAAACACTAGTAGAGGCATCACTGGTAATCTTTTAATCCTTTCTGCACTGAGTTTACAACCCAGACCTCAGTGGGTTTAGAACCTCAAATTAATCAATCCTGAATTCATTTTTTTACAATGTGGATGATATTTGTGTTCTGACACAAAAAAACCTGCTGTGGATACAAGTGCAGTGCAGCCCTTTGTACAAACGCTCGGGTTTGACAAGTCAACAGCACTTGATGAGTGCTGAGAATCAGGCAGGAGGTAAACAAGTCTGTCCACTGTGTGAGTGTGTGTGCGTATGTGTGTGTGTATTTGTGCTAAAATGTAAATGGGAAAGGGCATGTACAGTACAGTGATTTTCATGTGTTGAGTGAATGTACCGCATCGACAGCAAGTATGTGTAGTTCTGCATGAGCGGAGGTTTGAAGGTATAGAAGGTATCTTTATGTCAGGAAATACACAGGGAAAAATACACAAACACAGATATTTCCCAGGAAATGTGAACAGCTTCTAAAAAGTACCAAAAACTCAATCCCTGATTTTCAACCCTACAGCCCAACTTTGCGTTTTACCTGTGAGGAGTTCTCGGATCTCCACATCTGTGGTCTTCCGGAGCAGTCGGACCAGGGCCGGTATGCCTCCGCAGTTCTTCAGAGCGATCTTGTTGTCGTCGTTGGCTTTGCCGTACACCAGGTTCCTGAGGGCTCCGCAGGCGCTGCGGTGGACGTCGGTCATCCGGTGGTCCAACAAGTCCACCAGCAGCTGGATGCCACCTTGTCGCCGGATCTGAAGACAGAGGAAGGTGCGAGGAATCAAGGGAACGCAGGGGGAAAATTCTATAATAAATAGTGGTGTTCTGTTTCCCAGAATATCCTCTCTGAAAACAGGGCTGGTTTATGCGAAAAGAAGAATTTCTCACTTTGATGCTGAGATGGCAGAAAATCAAACCTTATTCTCACATTCTACTTTTACTTACTGAAAAATAAATAGGGTGCAGTGGTTACTGTGGCACTAAGGCAATATGTATTTAAATGCCAGCCACTGCACTTACTGTCCCACCACCCTTCTCTGTGTATGTCTACAGCCCTCCCCTGCTCCCTCCTCTGTCTGTCTAGACAAAAAAAAAAAAAAAGTAGGGCAGACTGCCTGCTCTCCTGAAAACAAAAGAGCAATCTTAGCAGACGAGACTGTTTAGACACAATGCAGTTAGAAGAGCAGCCAAGGATCCTGTACATTGTGTCTGTGGTGCTTCATATACTGTAGGTGAATCACCTTTTTAGTGGTGAAACTCTTAAATTGGACTCTTACCGTTTAGAAAATGACAAACTGTTGTGTTAGCTCCTGAAGTAAAATGCTTGTCATGAGTGTGTTATATAACAAAATACTAATTTGATGCAATTATAATCCAATTAAGTTCAATCAGAACATCCAAACATTACAATCAGCAGCATAATTAGCTTTACCTCACCAGAGTAGATGCTACATTAACAGGAATTCTGCTCCTATAGACCTAATGATTATTTTGTTGATTATTTATCATTGTTTTCAATTGATGAAATAATTGTTTATAAGTGAATGTGTGGGCATATGGTCATCATCAGTTTTCTAGTTCCTTGAAAAAAATAATAATAATTATTACAACTGTTGTGAATCTCCTTTCTTTCTTTATCTAACGCAGCAATTCAGCTACAGAAGAAAAATGTCCTCACAGTGCATCTGGTGTTAAGAGACTTGAGATGAGCAGAGCAGGTCATATCCCTAAACATCCACTCTATTATTTCATCATTGAGGCTTCTCTCTCAAGGGCAAAAAACAATTTGGCTTGGTGGTTGTAGTTTTGGCTGCTCTACTCTAAATACTGCCATACTTCATTTTTAATACAATCTCAACATCAGTCTTCTTCACCATCCTTCTCCCTCTCTCTCTCTCTCTCTCTCTCTCTCTCTCTCTCTCTCTCTCTCTCTCTCTCTCTCTCTGTCTATTTTAAAAGCCCGTTGCCTGATTGCTGCTCCAAGAACTTTGTTTGCCCTGAAATCCATCGTCTCCATGGGGATTAATAAAGTTGAATTGAGCTGAATTGAGTTGACATTGAAGAGACAGACGGAGCACTTTTCTCCAGGACGATGAGTGATGGCGGCTCTAAAGGACAGGAGGATAGACTGCATGAACGGGGCTATATTCAGAGTTGGGTTAAGTGTACGTAATGAGGAGTTAATACCATCTAATATATAGAGTTTTGGTGGCGCTCAGACAGCTGCACACATTGGACGGCGTTTCCCATGAATAAAGGACATGTCTGGAATCTTTGGCTCTTCAGACTTAATGAAGCTTTTACATTTTGCTGTGCAGTGCGTCTTGTATTAGTTAGTGTCAAAATGCCACTTTCTACATTTGCAGGATTAAAAGAAATCAAGTAGAAAGCAATTTATTGACAACCTGCCTGCTTAGTTTCTGTCTTAATGTCCAGAAGTTCAATAATACAGCACAAATCTCCATATATGAATGGATAGAGGAGATCTTCAGGGAGATATCAAGAGATATTGATGTTGATGGGACATTTTGAGCTTTAATAATGTCACACAATGTATTGACAGTATCCAGAAACCCTATTTTCATTGATTTGATAGGATGATTAAGAACCAAGATCATACTGTAGAAGTTATAAGGATCTTCTTTCTGTGACTTCAAAGGGTCTCACTGAGAAACATCCATATTTGTAGAGAGTAGGTTCAGCTCATTTTCATGTCTGTGCGTTCTGGTTTGACAGAGATATGATTTTGCGATTATGGGGTACTAATTTTGATGCAAAACCGCGTTCCTCGGGTGCAGTTCTCACAATTATGCACACCTGCACACCTCTGTCATTAAGTAATTGGCAGCTGGTGTGCAAAATCATACAGCGCCGAGCTCGAGGAAAAAATAACAAGAATAACAAGGAAGCATGTAGAAACAAGACTATCAAAACCTATTATATTACAGTATATGGCTTTTTGATTATAAGCAACTTTGGCCTTGTGTTTCTGTAAAGTCTTATAAATATTGGTAATCACAGGCTGTTTTTGGCCTTGTTTCTAAAGTGTAGATCCTTACTTGGGCTTGCTCCCTGTATATCTAACATGAAATAAAGTTTGACCATCTAAGTTGTTAAATCTCGCTGACTGCTGTCAGAACCACGTGTGTACTAGCTAACATTGAAATCCTTAGTTGTGCCTTAGCTGATTTGTGTTGGAGTAACACAGCTGATGACAAGACACAAGCTTTTTTGTTCCACATACATTCATTGAGTTGGCCAGTCAAAGCCCCAGTATGTGAATTAAAATTAAAATTGTTTAAAAGACCGACAAGATATTCTTTGTTTTACCTTCACTGATATAATTACTTGTCTAGTTCATTATATGCAACTTTTTAACTCTTATTTTCATCATTAATTTTTTCATTCTTCATTTTTTTTTGTTGGTTTTGCTCAATGTCTTTGCAGTTAAAAAAAAAAAAGTGATGAGGTTGTTTTTTTGGAGATCCAAGTTGCTTCTTTTTGGCTTGTTTCCACATACCTGGTTGATCTGGCAACACTGGTTTATAGGGCTGGCCTCGCTATTGAGGTCCAGTCAAAAGCTAACAATATACATACAATGGCTTTTCTTTTTTTTTTGTTAACTTTAAGAGTGGTTGTTGTAGATTTGTCCATCAAAAAGCTCTTTTCTTATGTCAAGAGTGCCAGGCTGAGATTAACTTCCTCAATTACTGGTTCTGCACAATGCCAACACAGCTGCAGAGGAGCTGGCAGGAGGTTCGGCACAGTGACCATGCTGAGCGTTTGGTTTTAAGAGAGCTACTGACTGGGAAACTTAACTCACTGTAATGCAAGACTGATGATGCAAACACAAGTATATTACAGAGGTTACTTTAGCTGCTGGAGCGAATGATAAAACAAACACAAGAAGTAGCATGAAAATGCTGTTGTATTGTTTCTCCATTGGTGTGTTCAATGACTGTAAGACATTTCCAGACAGACATTCTTGCCCACTCACTCTAACTTAATTAATCCCCTTGATCCCCTGGAATCTTGCTTGTGGTACTCAAAACACTGAAAAAAATCACTCTTGAATAACTCAAAAGCAGCATACCTTTTTAAAGACAATGTTCAGTGGAACTCTCAAAACCTCAGCAGATAAATGATGTCTACATTAAAGAGGAAAAGTTTAACTGTAAGTTTCTAACTGTGATTAAGAGCTAAAGTATGAAGTGAGTGCGTGGGAGTAAATGCAAGCAACAGGGTGTTGGAGTGCAGTTAGTTAGAAGTCACTCAAGTCGAGTTAAGGGTTCGATCCTCCGAAATCTAAAAAAATCCTCTCTTTAGGCAGGGTTTCTCCAAAGAGATCAATACCTCAGACTTGATCTTGTTGTCTCCAAAGCAGAGGTGCTGGAGGTAGGCGGCGGCGTTGGACTGGACCGATGGGAACTGATGCTGCAACATCTGGATCACCTCTGGCAGCTCTGGATCCCTCCAGCCAAACTCCCTACAGAGACACACATAGAAAAAACGTGGTATGTTTTGATGTGTGCAGAGATAGAGATGTGTGTGTGTGTGTGTGTGTGTGTGTGTGTGTCTAAACCTGTCACTAGGCAGCTTGCCTCCCTACTGTGACCCTAATTTAAAATGCTCACCATGAATAAAGGAAGAGAGACGGGCAGAAATGGATTTGTACATTTACTGTTTTATGTTCAGTTGAAATTATATTCAACAATAACTGTTTATTTAGGGTGACAGTGGGCACTAAAATGAAAAACCATGAGTGTAATCTTGTGTTTACTATCTGCCCTCCTGCCAGTAGGTGGAGGTTTGATAGCATGACTGCACACAAGATATTCTACCTGCCAGTTCATATTTACTATGGTGGATTTGTTCCCACACTGGTATTCATTTTTGACCCTTTATTACATTGCCACACAATGCTCACTATGAAATCATACCACATAAAACACAACACTGGAAATGTATGAATTTTTAATGTCTTGGTAATGGCACAAAGACAAGCAATGAGTCATCTACAATCTACAGTGCATGAATAGACAATAAGAATAAGAATAAGAATAAAAAACTTCCATCTATAAAAAGGTTTAACTAGTTTAGTTTGATGACATTATCATTACATTACAATGAATCTGTCTCTAAACATCTTTCCATGCACTTCGTGTGCAATAGCACCACCTCATATATTGACTTCAGGTTCCATCTGAACACACAGACCTTTTTTTCACACTCACACACTCAAATTTTCTCTCAAATGAAAAATGCAAACTGCACGCTCGCTTGCTGTAGAGCCACATTATCCCCCATCCAACATCTTTTGGATGAACTGGAATGTCAACCGCGAGTCAGGCTTTAGCGGCTAATATCAGCTCCCGACATCGCTAATGCTCTTGTGACTGGACTGGAGTAAATCCCTAGAGCCAGAATTTCAAAATGTGGTGGAAAGCCTTCCTAGAAGAGTGGACAGATTAATGCCTATGATTTTGGAATGAAAGGCTCATCAACCACATATATAGATAATATTTGGGTGTCTGCATACTTTTGGCCATGTAGTGTAACTATAGCAAGCTGTTTTGTATCACGTTTTCTTGTTGGCATGTATGACATATGACTCATGCAACTGACATTCACAGTGACCCAAACACTAGAGTAGATCAGTAAGAGGACTGTATGTGTTAGCACAACCCATGGTCACATATTACATACTACAGAATACTGAGAAGTTCTTCCATGTGTGTTTGTATGTATTGTCACAGGAAGGTGAATCATTTCAACATCAAATCTTGAATCCACAGTAAGAGCTTCCTCCTGCTGCGATGAATCCCTTCTTCCACCTGCCCCAGCTGCTTTGGATTCAGCATGAAACAAAAGTCTATCAGTGCTTTTGCCCAAAGGCATGCTTTAGGCATAGGTGCGCACGCACGCACGCACGCACGCACGCACGCACGCACGCACGCACGCACGCACGCACGCACGCACGCACGCACACACACACACACACACACACACACACACACACACACACACACACACACACACACACACACACACACACACACACACACACACACACACACACACAGCTCCCTAACCCTATAAATGTGTGTGTGGGTGTGTGTGTGTTAAAGAAAGAAACGCTAATAATTAACGTGAGAAAGATGTGATGTGAGGGAATGAAGTCACGGTGAGGGATCAGAGGGAGGCGGAGTTAACGATGTAGATTATCTGTAGCCGACGGCAACGAAAATATCACGTTTCCTTGACAGTGATGGTTTCCAGGGACCGACTAAAACTGGTACTGGATTTTCTTTCTTTCTTTTTTTTATGTCTTTTTGTTTGGGGCAGTTTTATTTCCACTGCTCGATTTAACATTGTCATTTATAGACCTGAGGGAAGAGTAGAGACTGGGGAGATTTTACTGTAATCTTTTTATTTCCGTCAATACAATTTTTTTACAACATTTTTTTTTGTTACTGATGCTTGTACACACGAGTTTCCATATTTGATTTCTGCTTTTAAATGTGTACTTTTTGCATGTTCCAATGTTCCTGACAGTTGTGAGAAGTTTAAGCTGCACGCAGACGTCCTGTTTGCTCTGCTCTTATGTATAACTCATTTTTCTTTGATGTATCTTATTATTGATGCAGCAACAGCGCAAATGTCCCAATGGAGATAATTTCAGTTCAGTCTAACCGAACATAAACACACACACACACAAACACTTGCTGGTTCATATCCGCAAATGAACACGCACCACAGAGTGCCGTAGGACAACTTGGTGTGCAGTGTGGAGCAGAGGCAGCGAAGCACGCATGCACACACACACACGCAAGCATACGCCAGCACACTAATATAGCAAACACATACACACATAGGCACTCATTGACTTGCATACACACCCAGCCATCAAAGGCACTGTAGAAGAGCCAGGATTAGAAAGCTTTTGTCTCTAAGTTTCATAATAGGCCAATGGGATAAAGCCAGTGTTTGAAAAATGGGGAAATTGGAGAGAGAGAGAGAGAGAGAGAGAGAGAGAGAGAGAGAGAGAGAGAGAGAGAGAGAGAGAATGAAAAGAGAATTATTTCAAAGGTTATTTTTTCCTCTCTCTTTGAAAAAAACCCTCTTTTCCTCTCTTTCACAATTTTCCCTTTTTCTCTCTCTCTCCTCCTTGTTAGTCTTCCTGCTTTCCTGCAGGCACATGCCTACACAAACACACATTAACATACTGTGTTTAATGCTGTTATGCACGCACAGCGGCGTCTGCCTCAATAAATATGATCAGAGATGACATAACCTTGCGTGGGTCACCTTGTGGGTTAATTGGCTGATAAGACATCTAACATTACTGCTGAGTGAGCTGTCAGATGTGTTTGTGTGTGTGTGTGTGTGTGTGTGTGTGTGTGTGTATGTGTTTCATGCATGTTTTCTTTACACTGTAATTAGAAAGTGGGGCACCAGCAATAACAACGCCTATAGATATGAAACTACTTTATTAGCCAGTGAAGCAGATGGCTCCACTTAAAGAGATTCAACATGTTATGTAATCATGTGGTGAATTGAAGGGATTAAAATGATGAAGTGGTTCAAAGAACATATAACTGACATACAACATATGACTGTATTAACTATAAAGAGGCTAATGGAGAAAAAGGTGTGAAAGAAGTAAAGAGTATGAAGAAATACTGAAAAAATAAGTTAAATATAGCATATAGTGAATATAGATGGAGCTTGAAAGCATTGTGGCACCGTGAGATTAATCTGATAAATTGGGTCAATACAGTCGTGTCTTCTTGAAATCACATTTCTATACTGTTAATTTCTTTTGCCAGTTATGTTTTGAGGGGGAAATAATTGCTGCAAAGATTATGTTGGATAAGGTGGAAGAAGTGCAGCGTTCTCGTACCACAGAAGTTGGTACGAAGCTCAGGACATCAGAGACTTCACACTTGAATCCTGCATGTGGTTAGACAACAGACGCTCTTCGGGTACATTTTGGGACAGATTGTGGTTTTGGGTCGATGTTATAAAGTAATATATAAAGCTAATGTGTCACTGTCGACTTTTTTTCTGTATGAAACCAAAACCACAATCTTTCCCGTACCTTAACCAAGTGTTGTGAGTGCCTAAACATAACCATAAAGCAGTTTACTAATGCTACAGTTGCTTTGAGCAGATACTGTGGGGCACTAATGAAACACTACTCTATAAGTGAAGAATGATTAAATGGTTGGCTTATCATATTAATACATGAAAAAGATGATAATGATGAGATAGAAGCTCTGAGTTATGGGATGTGTGGAACAATGGTTAGATGTCAAAGAATCATTTATGACTTGAGGTCCTCAGTATCCTGTGTCCTGAGGGTGTGTGGCCCTTGTGTGACATGCATGAGCCTATATGTTTGACCAATCACTCGACACTTTGCTCCTTCAGAAACTATAATACTGTAGATTAGTTATAATCTTCTCCCAGCAGTGCTGTGTGTTTTATTTCATATTTGTGTCTAGTGTTCCACGGCACGACACATCAGTGAATATTTTACTGATATATTCAATATATTGTGACTTGCTAGAACTGATTAACACCAGTATATACCTACATGTAGCATAATGTAGAGACAGAGTTGTATGAGTATAATATTAATATTTTTCAGAAAAATGACAACTGTTGAGCAAACTGATGTTATTTTTGACCTCGGAAACTGTAGTCACATAAAAACTGAGCTATCTCCATGACAACTGAGCAAACTCTATCCACTGATGAAGATCATTTACTGTAGATGCCGTGGAAATCTTCAGAAAAAGGTCAAATTGATGTTTAATGCTATGTAAAAATAAACTTTTTTCTCACCTCTATGTTTGGGTTTTATAACAAAACTGTCCCAATTGAATCCATGTATTGGATGGAGATTGTTGAACAAGCTTTTTAATCTGAGATATTTTAGTTGTAAAATGTATGGTAAGATAATAATAATGAGGCTGAAAACTTTCTTGAGGTGGTCATTTCCAAACAAAAGACACATCTGCAGCAGTAAAATTAAAAACAAAGTGAAAGACCAGTTGATGGAACATCCCAAAGTTAAGGCCTTTTTTGTAACGCCTTCCTTGACACTATGAAGTAAAGAAAGAAAAGCTTTGGGTAAATGATTACAAAACAGAAGGTCGCGCTTGGCTTCACAGCAAAAGGCTCAACAATGAAGCTCGTTTGAATTCAGCGCTGTTCACATCCCACGTCACCATGCAGTAAAATCATCTCTGTGGATGATAAATAATTGAGGAAGCTTTCAGCTGTCCGTCAAAGCTGAGGCTCTTTCAACTGTTTCTGTCGTTTTTTTTCTACGACGGCTCAATGAAACTGGCAAAAATGAGGTTTCAAAGCGCTTTTCAGTCCGTTACTCATCAAGAGGCAGCACACAGTGTTGCCACCGGCACATCAGTGGCCAAAGAATAAACAGTATGCGGAGGTCAAAGTGGCACTTCTGAAAGCACTTCTACAATATTTATTATAAAATCTTCTTCATTCTGTCACTTCCTCTATCTCTCAATCTTTTTCTTTGGATTTTCTGTGTCACACTGGCCTTCTTCTCCAAGTTTTAGGTTAAAGCAGGTCCACTCACAAGACTCACACCTATATACACCATATACACACAATAACAACAAAATAAATTCAGACACACTGTAGTGGTATTTCACACACATAACAAACACACAGTGTAATTGCTGGCAGTCTGCAGGCACAGAGTACATGTGACACACCCACACCCACTCACAGCAAACAAGTGTGTATCAGAAGAAGAAAAAACACCATTGTGCCCATGCGTTATGAGACAGGAGCACCACGAGTAGGTGGGAAACAAACACAAACATGCGAGATAACACACACACACACACACACACACACACACACACACACACACACACACACACACACACACACACACACACACACACACACACACACAGAACCAGAGCCTAGAATAGTTGCGGCCCCACTGAGAAAGTGGCACATCACAGCGGATCAAACTCAACCCCGAGGCCCCCGAGGCTCCGTGATGCTCTGCAGACACATTCACACACATGCGGAGAAATAAATGTACATATTCATCACGCGCTCATAAACACGCACACAAAAAGACTAAAATACTCTAATGTACTGAACATCGGGTTGACATGTTGTGTAATGTGTTGCTGTTGAGGGGTAAATCCCTGAAACCGAAACGCGACTCGAAAGCAGAGCGAACTCTAAAAATGATCTACCGACAGTCAGAGTGGATCTAAATAAAATGAAGAGACTGTCTCCTTCTTTGTGTGTCCTGCCGCAGAAAGCTGTACTATAATGGCTCATTCATTCACTAACTCTAGCCTGGAGCTGTACTACTTTTCACTCAGCATCTCTATCTCTCTCTTGCTGTGTGTGTGTGCGTTCTTCCAGAAAGGAGAGAGAAAGAGAGAGAGAGGGAGAGAGAGAGAGAGAGAGAGAGAGAGGATGGGGGGGGGGGGGGGGGGGGGGGACACAGGAGGATATGCTGCTCCCAGTCCCAAACACTGTGTGACAACATCACAGCAGGATGAGAAAATACTGCTGAGCCATCTGTGAACTTTGGGCGAAAGTGTTCACTCTGGGATTGTTTGTAGTGTTTTAGTGTTCATTGGTTGGTCAGGAAAAGAATATGCATCATATTTGAGCAGCTCTTGGAGAAAAGAAATCATCATATTTGTATTGAAAATGATTCAGTATGTGTATGAGCATGTTTCATGGTCATTGAATGGATTGAAGACAGCTTTTACGTACAGATGAGTATATTTTTTTAGCTTGTGCTTTAGGATGCATTCATCCACTACATTGCTTTAACAAAAAAAAAGAAAAAATCTCAACAAATTATATTATAACTTGTCTAAAAAGGTCTATTATGTCTAATAAAAGAATTAATGGTGTGGCCTATATTTCTGTATTATCATTAATTCACTCCATTTAGCTTCAATTATAGAGAAGCGAAACTGAGATAAGTGTATTTAGACTGAAGCATAGTCTCGTCTTAGGATCAGTCCTTTGCTTCCTTAGCTTTGATTCATGTTCAACTGTACCATGTTTTTTTTTTTTTAGAATAATCAAATAATGCATTGACAGCTATAAATATGGTGGAAAAAATTATTCAAAATGTCACATATATTTCAGAAATAATCAGAGGTGTTTGTACTTGTTTTCAACCATGAATAGTGTCTTTCTATCAGGCTAGTATGACCCCAGCAACCTCAACCAATCAGAAGGTAGGACTAAAGGGCTTAAAAGGCTAAACCCAGGGCAAGACCTCCAGTATACTCACTTGCAACTATTGTATTGGTCAGGTCTATATAATGTGCTTGACCCTATTTTGAAGCTTATGTCAGGCTTGACATATGGAAATTTCTCCTATAAAGTGCAAAAACATGTCAATCATAAAAGCAGATCTGATTAAAAAAAAAGAAAGAAGCTATTTTACTAATCTTAATAAACAAAGTAGAAGTCAGCTCATATGACTTCACTAAATCCTCCGAACAAGCTTGGACGGCGAGATTAATTATCTCACCCCAGTTGCAGATATTTTCACTTCAAGGCACATGAAGCAAAATTGCTAAGTGATCCAAATGTCACCTAGTTTCTCCAGTTTCTGCCCGTCCTTTTCTTTTCCCCTCCCCTCTTTTGTGCTTCCTATAAATAAGCCACTTTTACGGTTTGACTGCAACCTTGTCCCTTTACCCTTTTGTCCTGAAGGTGGCTTCCAATCAAAATGAGTCAATATTGAGAAAAAAAAGGACAGTTGAGGAGAAGAGGAGCACTTGAAAAAGAGAGAAAAAAAGCTGACTCACTTTATCTAAAAGAAGGGAAATGACTGATGTTTTTTTAAAAACTTTCACTAAAAATGTGTATATATGTATCCTGTATGTGTGTGTGTGTGTGCGCAAATGTGTGTGTCTCCGAAATCCCCCAAGAGAGCTTAATGTTTCATTTGGCGACTCAGTGGACTGGGACAAAGTACTGACAAACTGTCAATCCACTCTTTGTTCCTAACCAACCAGGTGGACTATCTCGCATCACCACACGTCCTTATGTGCGCGACAGTGTGTATGTGTGTTTTTGTGTGTGAGCGAGTGTGTCATCCACAGCCAAAACATTTACCTCACAATATGAGATGGCGGGGCTGCAGGAAACCCAACAATTAAACCTGGCAAATAAATAAACTATCAATGAATGAATCGATGAATTATGTATTAGTGCAGGGGCGAGGCGCTGTAATGTGAGGGCTGCAGGCAGATGATGCTCGCTGCTATATCGAGCTGAAAGGATTTCCTGTGAGTCAGGGTTTTTGGGGAATAGAGCGAATTGAAACCGGAGAGCGAACTATCTGATTTGTGTTGGGTGTGTTTTTGTGTGTGTGTGTGTGTGTGTGTCTGTTCCCACCACTGAGGACTGTCAGGAGGGGGGAAATAGAGATTTGTCTGATGACTCATTCCCCGACAGACAGACATTAATACAGACATGCAGAAAGTCAGGTGGGGTAAACTGAAGAAGAAAAGAAGAAAAGAGAGGGAGAGAAAGAAGGAAAGGAGGATGGAATTTTTTAAAATAAACCGCCAAGACTGCATTCATTTTTCAGCGAGACTTCTAACAACTTCATGTGGCTGATTAACAATTAAACATTACAGTGTATTTATAGCAAACTAGACTAGAATATAGAAAACAAGGAGCAACAGAGGATCTGCCTACGATATGTGGAGCTGATGGACTGTAATGAGCACAGTAACTGATTTATGATGGATAACACTGGTTAAAAGGCAACAGTCCGTGTAATTGTCCTTGCAATGATGTCGTAGCATGTGTTCTTTGTTTCTTTATCAGATCTTGTTTCTGTGTGTCTCTCTCGCTTTCTCTCCAGACCCACAAGTGTCATCGGTTACTCAATGAAGAGGATGTATTTACAATCACTAACTCTGCAATTCTTCCTCTTCTAGCTCTATAGAAATTACAGTAGTGTATTATGTGGTAGAAGCCACATGAAACCCATTGAATTTACAAAATGTATGTGGTAGCAGCACTTAAACCGTTTATTGTACATTTTATTAAAATTAAGCTTATTCTTAAACTGTAAAATATCATGACTCCATTACATATTATTGTAGCAGGTGTTTGGTAACCACATTTGGGAAAAAAAGTGTGTTTATATATATATGTGAGATGATCTGCTTATATATTAATATCAGGATTTTTTTATTCCCCAATATCAGTATCGGCATCTGCTCCAAAAATCCAGTATCGGTCGGGCCCTGCTGCACTCTATCGACTTTTTAGAAGAGTTTCAGTGGGTTTTTACCCCTCGCAGCCTATGTACACTGTGCCATTTTAACAAAGATATCAAAGATTATAATAATAATTAGCTTTTAAAAAAAACTGCATGCAGTCTGAAATGAATATGAAAGATAAATTGTGACATTTTTAGAGCACTATAGCTGCTATGGAGCTTTTCTTTAGTAACTGATCAAGATAGAAGCATTGATTATTGCTAGCTGGCATCTGAATTTTAATATTGTATGTGCTCAACATACTTTCAGAATACTCTTATGTTATATTTCTTCTGTAGATAGGACATCAGCCTTTGATAACGGTGTATGTGAGTCTGTGAGTGACCCCACCTCGACCTCAATATAGAACAGAGGTGAAAGAGAGTGAGGCAGAGAGAAAATTACAGAAAGAAAAGAGAGACGTGTGTTATGTTTGTTATCCAGTGTGTGTGTGTGTGTGTGTGTGTGTGTGTGTGTGTGTGTGTGTGTGTGTGTGTGTGTGTGTGAAGGCATGGCTGACTGACTGGCCCACTGAGGCTGGAAAAGATGAACGAAAGGTCAGGAGATGTCAGGCAGAGCTGTGAAAACAACTGACACACACACACACACACACACACACACACACACACACACGCACGCACGCACGCACGCACAGAATCCATCGCAACCCCGTGACTGAATATGGATCAGAGATTCTAACTGTGCTTATGAGCATGAAATAAAATGAGGCACTTTTATGATCGGGTCAGATCCTGTTTTCCACAAATCTTTCTTCGTGTTAGCGGGAATGTTCCCACAAATTACTGGCGGCCTGAAGGAGGAAGCACACTGGAGAACATAAGAGGCTGTATCCACAGCAACGTGCCTTGATTTGCCAGAATGTGACAGTGTGAAGCTTGGCAAATGAGCTAAATGATATTTGTTTGAGGCTTTTAGAGGATAAAGGTATCATTAGGGAGCCAGATGCAGACGGTGCCAATGACCTCACACCTATCCAGTTATCTTCTGTTTACTGTGCTAATGATTACAGTATTGTAGGGAAGAAAAAGTATTGTTTTTGTTTTTCATGTCTACGTAGAGACTAATCCTGTACCCCATTCCATCAGAAAAATGTGTTACTGTTAGTTAATTTCGAAAATGCCACGGAAAAGTAGAGTCCCTGATGACCTCTTTTCCCAGATGACAAGACTGAAACCAAGTTAAAAACTTTCAAAATATAATGCAGTGCGACTATTTAATAACTTGCATGCATCCCGAAAATCACACATTGTAGCTCCAGATTGTTAAAATGTAGCTAAATATTTTCTGCTTGACCTAATAAGCAGCATCTTGCATTCAGTAATGTTAGCTAACATAATTTTAATGTTAGCTAATGTTAACTAGCATTGGTAATGATTTCAGGACTAAATGCATCCACATTCCTACTAAAAGTAAGACAAGAAGCAGCAACAAAGCATTTATAAGAAGATTAAGCTAACGTAACATACCGTCATTAACACCCAGCATCTAACTGGACTGAAGTGACATATGCAGGTATGTTTACGTGTTCTTGTGCTGTAGCTGAGCAGCTAATTGGCTTTATAGCCTGCTAACTGGCAGAAAATGTCTGATGGTTTATTCAACAAGCCAAGGTGCATGTTTGAGAGTTAGATAAGAAGGTGACTTTAGCAGGGAAGTTAATGTGGATTGTTGTTCATTGCCTGAGGCTCTTGCGTAGCAGGATGCTATCAGGCTCAGTGTGACCGTCTGCTGATAGAATGCCACATTACTGCTTATGGAAATTAGGACTCCAACTACATTGACTGATAATAGAATGGCATTTCACTGAATTAATGCAAAAGCATAAGAGTCATCATGAAACGAAGAATTTAAATGATAAAATGTTCCCTTATGGTTTCAGATTCTTTTCTTAAAAGAGAGCATAAGGCAAGTGATCCCCTAGATGGTCATTTAAGGAACAGTTAATGTTAACCAACATTTGAACTGCTCATCTCAAGCTAAACCCAGACAACAGTAACAACAGAAGTAAACAGGTGAAAGAATCCAGCTCCTGAATTATCAGGAATTAGCTCTGCAGCGAAGAGCACAGGTAGCTGCAATAATACAAAGTGTGGAAGAACAACATGAGTGACAACTGGATTTACTTTGGGCTATATCCCTTATTAGAGTGACGTGTAAACCTTTATAGTATACTATAAACAGGCTATAAATAGCTTTTTACCAACCTGCAATAGAGGAGAACAATACCTGAAATCATGGTAGTTGTACACAACAAAGATGGCAACAGCTGTAGCCGCAGAAGACATAAAAATGTCAAAATCCACACAAAAAACATGACTAAATCTTGACTTAAGAAAAACTTAACAAAAATATATTTACTTTTTGTTGACTAAACAAACAATTAAATAAACTAGATTAAAACTAAGATGCATTTCAGTCAACTAACATTAAAACTAAATCACATCCAGGTGCCAAAATAAACGCTGGGCAAGCCACATACAACCGTCACAAAGCTTGTTCAGAAATCACCAGGACAGACAGACAATGGAGACAAATGACCCAATAAATCAACAGATAGATAAATGGATGGAGGGATGGGTGGATCGATGGAAAGCCCAAGGAGAGAATGATGAATATTTACACTCTTAAAAACAGACGCTGTGGTGAGCCATATTGTTGCACATTGCAAATAAGCAATAAATTAACTACATTTGTCATATATCTGAAAACTGGTTAGATTACTTTACTTTTTGAAGATCAGAACTTTTTTCTGAGCATTTTCAGGTCACAGAGGAAGTCAATCTGATGTTATTCCATGTTGAATTCAAATGTGAAGAACTTTGAAAAGCCAGGACTCTCATCTACTCTCCAATTCAGAATCTCTTTACAGCTGATATAAAGGCACTGTGCGTATATGGGTGACAATACAAATGTGAGATGTACATTGTCATGCTGCCTTTAACATTAACACTCCTGTCTGATATCTGTTTGTGTAGTGATGATGGAAAGATTCAGTGAATGAGACAAAGGTAAGATAGATAGACAGAATGTAAATAGGTATAAATAAATAGTTGGATTACTTTGTCATTCTTTGCTCGGCTTGATTTTGATTCCACACAAGGAATTCGGGGTCGTACCTATCGAAGGGGGGACAGGCAGAGAGAAACAAGATATGTTGGCTGTCTGGCAACAAATTATATTCAATAAATGTCAGAATAGTGATGATTAATATAAATAGAAATCAATCTCTAGCATCTAGACTCGTCTTTCTCTCTCAACATTAGGTTATCAGGCAATGGTAGAGGAGGTGGGCAAGGTGGAGGACATGCATTTAGAGCGGGTGGTGGGGAGATGGTGGATGTGTCAGGTAAAGAGAGGGTCTTTTTGGTTATTAAAAACTAGGTAACACCTTTGTTTCTTGCACATTCAAACACACCGAACTGGATGTCTTGCTCATGGTTGCTGCAGAGTGTAGCCTTTAGGTCAAAAGTCCAGATCCAAAAGCACAAGGTTTACTTTGAAATTCACAAGGTTGTGACCTTTGTACAGTACACACCTTGTTCCAAGATCCGTAATCAAACTACAGTATTTCATAATTTACTGTATATATAAACAACATCATTCTCTCTATTCTTCTTTCTTTTTATGAGGTTGGTCTTTTATGGCAAATTAGCTGTTGATTGATGACACAGTCACCCATATGTGATGTCGCCTAGTTTAATTCTGTTGTAAGTAAGTAGCGTTATCTCTGAAAAGCAGGACTCATAGCAAAGCTAAATGGTGAGTAAATAACAAGGTATGCTAAGCCTGTTATGTGTAGATTACGATAGGTTTAATTTAGATATTGCTTCATATATATCTGTATATTGTTGCCTACTTTCCCCTGTTACCCCAGGAACTGAGCTTTTGTTTTCTGTAAATCTTTTTTCTTTTTTGGTTCATTTTTAGATTGTGTGAATCTAATGAGATTATGAAGATATCAAAATAGTCTCTCAAATGCATAGGTTATGCCTACGAAAAGCATGGAAGGAACCTAGTTGGGGTGACTGTATCACAGAACAGCTGTGACGCCCAATGGGTCAATCTCCTTAAAGCTGGGTTTTGTTGTTTAAAGTAAAGTACAAGGCTGGTCATATTCTATTTTTTCATATTGTAAACAAAACATGAAAGACCAAAACCAACAATTGACCCTACTGACATGTACTGAAATGTATCTCATTCCTCTATGCTATATAGGGCTGGGTATCGTTAAAAAAATGATGATACCAGTACCAATCCAAGTACCCTTAAAGTGATACCGATACCAATTGAGTACTTCATTCGATGCCCATCATGTTAATAGAAGCATTAAATTAAACCCAAAGATGGGTTGTAGCTGCTGTGGCAGTGGGCCAATCACATGTCACATTAAATCGAAGAACGCTTGCATTGATTGACTGTGAGCAAGTCCGTACAAATAGCCATATTTTCTAGCTCTGAGTGCAAAAAGGATCGATTGCAGGTATTGTTTGAGATGTTTCGATACTACTTTGTATCAACTTATTTCGGTCAATACCATAAAGGTATGGAGTATCGATACCCGGCCCTAATGCTATAGCGCTCCATTGTTGTCTGAAAAACTTTTTTTTTTAAAAACAGTGAACCACATGTTCCTTTATCATCAGGAACACAATCAGAGTTTATTTATCTATTTTTGCATAATCCCATACACATGGCTACACCTGTGCAATAAAAACTCCCCTACAAATACATTAATTCTTCATGTTTGTGTAACATTTGCTAAAAAGTAGAGTGTTGGGAAATTACTAGGGTTGGGAATCACCAGAGGGTCCACGATAAGATATTATCACGATACGATATTCTTGCGATTTTAAATATATTGCGATATACTGTGATATATTGCAATTCATTACTTTTTTTCAACAGCAAATTATGTCCCCAAAGGAAAACTTCCTCCTGTACGCTGACTGTCACCTCTGCTGACCTTACCAAAAAACAAACTAGAGCCATCTAGTGGACTGAAAAAGCAATTGATTTTATTATTCTAGTACCAAAAACTTAAATTTTAATTTGCAATTTATATAATAAAAGATCGATACTTGGCATTCCGTGTATCGAAACAATATTACTATTTAAAATATCGCAATACTTTGCTGTATTGATTTTCCCCCCACCCCTAGAAATTACTGAGCCTTTTATGAAAATGAAACAACCCGTTTTAAAGATAGACATCTTCAATAGAAATGACTTGCAGTAGACAAGGCAGGGAGGTCTGAATGTATTGAGAAAAGGACTAGCATGCTGTAGGTTTTGGTCTTTTCATTGAATTTGTCGTCAATAAGAAATCTAAAGAACACTACCAACGTTACGTTATTTAATATATTTGTCAGAACAATTCATCCTCGTGCTTCAGGGCAGCAGCAGTGCAGCAAGCTTGTAGATACAGAACATCCCTGTATCGCTTCAGTGTGGCGGGACCCTCCCTTTAACGCAGTGTGGGAGCGACAGATAGCACTGTCTCAATCAGACTGACCTTGACTTTGCATGTTGTGAAGGTAAAAGCGTAATGCCATGCATCGCAAGTCAGTCCTTGAAATGTAGCAGTGCAGATGTACAGTATGGATGCTGGAAAGCTACACAACAATGATGCTGGAGCTTAGGAGTGAACGAACACACAATGTGAGTGCAAATGTGCAGGAGGGCACGGAGAAATAAACACTCGGACAATGGGTGGAGGAAAGAGCAATGGCAACAACAACAAGAGTCACTTATGCTAAAGACACAAAGATATTTATGTGTATGATAAAGATTTCAGCACAAACTGTGACTTCCTCATTAGCAATATTACATTTGTGCAAAAAAGAAAGATATATCTCCTGTCCTGTACCTGAGCTGAAATGTCACAAAGAGAGACAATCCAACTCTAATTAGGCTGCTTCTATCTTTGACGGCTAGTCTGTGCAGTCATTAGTCAGACAGCAGAGGCTATGGCAGAAAGCTTCAACACCTACAGTAGCATTTCCAGCTGTATTTTTAACTAGGACAAAATAATGATAAAACAGCTATTACGCTGTCTCTGTATGTGTCTCTCTCTTACTCTTTTGTCTGTCTGTCACTGTCTCTCTCTCATTCTCACACAGTCATACCCATACACACAGCTCTCCTGCTCTAAAAGCTTCATGCACTTTCCACATTAACTGTGTCTACCTTCTGCACAGAATGTGACTGATTGTCATTGACAGAGAGGCACTCCGCTCTTAACAGTGATACCCAACTTTTAAATTGAACCCAGAGGTGTGTGCAGGCATTCATGTAACAGTGTTAACGAGCCCCAACACCAGGCGAACTAGAGAGGACAGTGAAAGATGTGGCATGATGTGTGCCTCATACTAAAGCCCAGATTCAACCAGCCTTTTACTGCGCTGGACCATCAAAATCCTGACAGTCAGTTATCTGTTGAAGTGAATTATTCTCATGTCACTATGTCACACTTCCAACTTTGGCACTCTTTTTGTGGCTTGCAATGAAGCTCTTATTCACAGTAAAGCTTAATGTTCTCCAGGTTGTTTAATTTGGTGAATCTGGCCCTCAGTAAGTTCAGTGAGAGTGGAAAGGGAGCAGAACAAAGGGACTTCATCAACAAGCCAGAGCTGATTCTAAGTAAAAATGCCTTGTTTTTCCTCACCTTGGGTCCTTCTGGATGCTGTCCACAGATGGAGACCGGCCCAGGGCCGCCTCAGGAGGGAGTGCGGGGCCCGACTTGCTGTAAGGCGACTCGGTGGACGGGCAGAACTGCAGGGTGCGGTACGGGTTGGCGTAGTCGGCCGCTCCGCCTCCTGTGGCGAAGCTGCCTCTCTGAAAGGTGTTGGTGGCGCTCTGGCTTCCCGTTCGCTGCAAGGGGATTGGGTCGACACCAGGGGAAGGCGGGGCTAAAGCGGGAAGAGGAGCGTAGGGATAGAGCAGATAGTTGAGGACCTCTTGGTACAACTGGTTCACCACTGATGTAGCCGAGGAGGGGCGGGGAGCAGGGGGAGAAGAAACCGCACGAGCGCCAACACGAGGATACACAAATACACACGCACGCACACACACGAGATAGAAGCAACAACACCGGCACAAATGGAAGAAACAGCACAGAAGAAAATAAGTGGAGAGGGGAGAAGCAAAAAAATAAAAGAAAGCAAAGATATGAAATAAAACAGTAAGTCAAACTGCAGTGATCAACTTACAACTCAACAGGTGGAGTAACTTCAGATGAAAATGGCCTTATTTTTCATTTGAATAAAATAAGCCCATAAGAAAACAAACATAAAACAGACAGAATCAGTCAAAGCAGACATGCACCGTTAAACAAAACCATTTACGAAAAACAAACTTTATGGTCACATATAAAACTTTGCAGGCACCGGCGACAGTTGACAAATGCCCTCTAGAGTGGTTGCTTTATTTGCTAGTTTTTAGTTTGTGTGTCAGCATTTTCCCTCATGTGTACAAATTCCAGCCTACAAATACATCAAGTCTTCTTAACGCTGCTAGCTTTAATATCAGTATGTATGTGCACGTGTGGAGACAGGACTGACCTAGAAAAAGCTGCTCCTCATTCATTTCTGTTGTAAATAACATTACTCTTGCCAGTTTTAAACACTCACTGCTTGTTTTGGTACCACTGGTTCTCTCCACTGGTTCTCCACGAACTCTACAACTCAATTTCTTGTTTCTGGCTTTCATTTTTTTCTCATTCCGACTACTTCCTGGTCCCTTTGATGCCTGGCCGAGTCACTGAAGTATAAATATGTATTTTCAGCCTCATTAGTGTCAAAACTAGCATCAGGATCAATATTTAAACAGGACCTAATAAGGTGCTCTCCCTTATGTGACATCATGTCCAATTTGCCTGTTCTGAGGTGGACATGAAAACTATCTTAGAAAATGAGTCACGGTGATGAGACGTCCAGGTGTCACTAAAATGGGTATAAATATAGATTTGGTTTCTTTTTTGAAGACCTAATTTCTGCATCAATTTCCTCACAATAATTAATTGTGGACGCCAACTTCAAAGCCCTGTTCATTTCAATTTATATTCTGTTTTTGCATTTTGTCAAACACATCTGCACTTAATCTAATTACTACTATTATTACCACAACTAACTGGCACACAATTAACCTGGGGCCATTGGGGCTGCCCACTATGCCTGGTTGGTAACTCAGCCTTCCTGAACAGACATCAGAACACTATAAAACCTTCACCACAGCTGCTGAATCTGCGTTCTCAGTCTCAAACAGAGAAAGGAATTGACTTCTTGTTAAATAGCTGTTCAGGAACCATTTGGGCATGATAGTCAACACGGGCGTACCGGCTCGCTCTGAGGGAGGTAAGGTGGGTCACTGTGTGCGTGTGTGTATGTGTAACTAGATAACTGCAGGGACCTTGACAAGGCCTGAGGAAATTCACTAGCGATGTGAAGGCGGGCGTAAAATTGTCTGCTTGTTTCCAACTCATGTTGAAACTATTTGAAATGACCTTGACACATTGGCAGGCTTTGACGACTACTTTGTGTTGCACACAAAAATGAAGAAAAGCAGATCTATGTCAGTGTAAATAAGATAAGGTCAAAACCTAGCGTGTGGCTGGACTGTGTATGAAACACTAGAGAGCTTTTAATTTGAATGGAAGAAGGAAGTGGTGACATCTCCAGGAAGTGTGCTGGGTTTGACTGAAGCCAGCCTGACATAGGGGGTTTTCAAGTACGCCAAGTTTGGACTTGCTAGTTCAGATTGGCAACACTTTTTTCCCCCACAAAATAATAACCTCATTGACAGAGATGCAGCAAATTATGTTATTCAGTCTTTGGCTTAATAAAGCTCTTCATTTCTTTATTTTCCCTTTTTGTTTGTCGCTTTTTCTAAGGGAGATGAAGAATACATCGACATATGATTTACTTTATTTATACATGTGTATTTGAGTTTAATACCCGAAAAAAACAAAAACGAATCAAATAAAACAAAATTTAATATAGACTGATCTGTTCATTTGATATTTATATTAATGTAAATGTGGTGATATTTGTACATATAGAGCTATTGTTTTGTCTAGTGAAAACATGAAGCTTCACTTTACATCCAGACAAACTAATGTTGCATCTCTGAGAAGAACATTTATCTTCCAAAAGGATGCTACAGAGACAACAAAATGATACAGAGACATTAGAGCCAGCAGTAAATTACCAAAGAGCTGCACAGATCAGTCATGTTCTCTGTGACATGATGAAGGAAGATGACTGGTTGGGCTTCTAGCAGTTGAGATCAGCCAGCAGCTCCTCATATCTCCATATATCAGGTGTTATTCGGATAAACTGACCAGAAATTGGGAATCTAAAGATTTACTTCCTTGCCTAAAAATGTATTAAAACTTAATAAAGTGATATATTAACTGTCCTACAACAAAAATTACAACAGCTTTTAGCGTGGCTCAAAATCTCAAACATCGTTGCTAGTTGGTACGAAATGCATTGTGGGACTGGGAATGCTGCTGGTTATCTTGATGCATCCAAGTGACCAATCAGTGTGTAGAGAGAGCCAGCATGTACACTTAAGATATTTTAATTAGTCTGGTGAATCTCTATGTGTTGGAATCAAACCTTTGGGAAAGGAGTATGCATTTTCCTCTCACAGGCGACCGAACCGGCGGCGAAGCGTCGACAACATTTTAGGACACGCTCGATTTGCTTTGATTTTCAAAGCACCCATGCTCACGCCCATGGGATTAATTGAGATTAATTTTCAGCCTTGAAACTAATTAGTTAACAGACTGTGACTGAGAGACAAATTGCCATTGAGACCCCAATTGGATTTGCCTACCTGATCTGGTAAATAGTGCTACATGATGATCAGCAGTCTTTCCTATAACACCACAGCATTGAAAAAAACACACCTACCTTCTGAGCTGGACCACGCCGTGTTACTTCCTGTTCTACAGTGTTTCTGTGATCAGTCACGGGCAGTCATGTGATGTCTTCTACTCGCTGATTTTTATAAATTTAGATGCTTCAGTAGGTGATTTACAGCACACTGAAGCTATTTATAGTTATGGACTATTTCAAGCATTTTTCACATTGGTGTTCACAGTGTCACCCCGCTTTGCTTCAAGTGTTATCACAGTTTTTATGCTGTTCTTTACTCCCCCCCCCCCCCCCCCCCTTTAACCGCTGCCTCTTAGTGTTGACTAATGGTTTTATTAAAGCTAAAATCCTTGAAATGCTTTTTATCGTCTTTTGATGTGGGACCGAGGTATATAACTGAGCTTCTTACACCTTACTGTCCGAACAGGCCATTCAGGTCTGCCAGTCTGAGTTTTTTAACAATTCCAGAGTCCAGATTAAAAATAAAGGGTGATGGAGCCTTTGCAGTTGGGGCTCCTCGACTCTGGGATAACCTTCCATTAAGTATCAGGTCAGCTGACTCTGTTAGTAGCACCCACTCTCCAATCCCACCCCTGCCCCCTTGCATTATTATGCTATTAAATTATCATTATATCAGTTGTATAAAATGATCTTCAAATGACAATAATATCGTTTATCGCGATTATTTCGGAGACGATATATCGTCTCAATAGTTATTGTGACATGATTGTTTTCTTTTATTGACAGTTTTATCTGTGTGTGTGTTTATGTGTGAGCATGTATTTGTTTCATTTATTATGGGCTGCTTTTGTTTTTAATGTTGCCTACTTTTGGAATTTTTTCACCTTTGGAAAGAAGTTTCTGCTATTGGCTTGAAAAGACCTCTATAAATAAAGTTATTATCGATATCTTTTCAGCAGTAGCCATTCAACGCATCTACCTTCTGTAATTTCCACTCTATAAGTTTTCATTGTTAGTGGTGGACTCCACCATTTCAACACTGGACTGAAATTGCCTTCACTCAAAAAGGATTCACAGTGTTTGTTGAGAATAACGCTGACCACAATCACTCAACCAAAATGCTTTTAAAAAACATGTCATCTTCTGCATTTATGGCAGCAGATCAGTTTGATGTTTTTTCAAGAGAGTAATGGAACAAGAAGGAGAAGCTACATCGAGCTGTCAGATGAAAAATTGATAATAGGTGCCTTGTTAGAAAGTGGAACGGCTTCCTGTAAGTGTTTGTTCCCAAAGGCTTCAGCTCGCTCCTTATTAACTCCCCAAATTTTATGAACTGTAGCCTTTATTGTTCACTCCTGCTGCCCATCCCATTCTTCTTCTGCAACCTCTCATCCTCTTTTTTTCATTTTCATTCACCTAACATTAACTTTAACATTGTTATCAGTTTAGAACGGTCGCAGAGCAGCTACCAGCTCTCTTGCATCTTACTTCTATCAAATGTTTGCTTTCACTCACAATTTCCTCTCTTTTTTATCCCTCTTGTCTTCTGGGATTGAGTTTTACAGGCTGTGTGTTTGTAGATATCACCTCAACACCTTGAACAAACAACCCCTCCATTTCTCATCTCTTTATTTTTTCCTCTCAGCCCCCGCATCCTCATATGTGCTCACCTTGTCCTCTCATGTTGGGTTTGGTATAGACTCTGTCTTCGTAGATGGGGTCGATGTGGTGTTCTGGAGACTGCAGAGGTCGCAGCTCAGAGCCCAGGTGACTGTGCTGGCTGCTGTAGGAACCTCTGGAGCCTGGAACACACACAGCGAAAAAGCAGGTTACAGACGAGAGGGCAATATGAAAGGTACAGATTATAGGATAATCAAATTTAGAGCAGTTAAGTCAGTGTTAAATCTTCTGGATTACTTTTTAAAATACATTTATACTTTGATGTTTTGTTCCCTTTAAACTTAGAGATTATAACTTAGACAGCGGTGGAAACCAGCAAAGTACATATCCATTCCATTTCATTATTTAATGGAAGAGAAATATTGTACCTTTTTCTCTGCAGCACTTCCCTACAATAAAGGTAATGACTGCCTTTCAGATTACAATTCCCCCACCTTAAATGTATAAAGTTAATTTAATTGTTGAAGATTAAACCAGCAGTTACATCTTTTTGTCTTAGGACCCCCTACAAAAAACTGTCAATTTACAGCCTCTCATCACTTTTTAGAGTTTTTGAGTTGTTTTTGAGTTGTTTGCACTTCCACTGAAGAGACAAAGACAGACATATCCCCTTTAATCTTCTCAGAGTTTCATTGAAATAACATTCTGAGATGCAAAGATATAAAATTATCCAATATTTCACAAATAAATTAATGATTTTTGCAGCAGAACTTTCTTTTTTCTAACCCCATTAATCCCTTCATGACCTCCCATATTTATCTTGTGAACCTTAGGAGGGGGCTGGACCCTCAGGTTGGGAAACATTGGATTAAAAATAAGTTGCTGCATATAAAGTGGTTACAATGAGCTCCAATCAGCTGCGATGACGGGTAACTTTTGATACTGGAAGTAAATCTTGCTGATAATATAAGTGTGGTTTTTCATGCAGGACGAGTATTTTTACATTAATGTATTGGCACTTTTATTTAATATATTTCCTCTGGCGCTGGCATTGGATTGGTTTTACCTTGCTCCCTTGCCATGAGGATATTAAGTTAGTAGTTAAAATGAGAGTTCACTTGTAGTCATTATCTACAGTATGTATCTCCTGGACAAAAGTTGCTGTCCATCAGTTTTTAAGCCACCCCTAACATGAGCACATTTTAGTTCAAATAAAAAAAAAAATATTCCAAAAATATTATCTTTTGTAAAGCCCAAAACAAAGCTCAACTCTGGCCCTTTTTCAACTGGAATTTAAAAAAAATAAAATAAAAGATCCTCTGTAGAAGCAACACATCTCTCTAATTTGAGATCTAACACATTTTAAATAAAACCTCGAGCCAATTTAATCAAATATTTGGTTAAAATGTGTTTTCTTTCTAATCCACGTGTGCATGCTGATGAATACAAATTAAGCACAAATGGGAAATGGGTTCATGTAACTGCAACTATTATGAATATAATGGAAGTGCCTCAGAAATGCCATATTAGGCCCTGAAGAAAAACTCATAATTCATAATCTCTTAGACCAAATGGTGTTACATAACTGAAAAGTGAGAAGGTCAATCACACAGAAATGAGGTTTTAAAAAAAAACAAAAAAGAGAATAAAGAAAAGAATTGAAGAAATTAAGTAACATCTGCCTGACTAATGTTATTTTGTTGCATGTCAATTTTAGAGCTAAAAAGACTTGACCCTGACTTAAAAGGACATGTCTAATTTTCAAATACATTTAAAGTGAGTGTTGAGGTGATGGTTTTTATTAACTAAAACGTATACATGGTATGATGACATCTACATGACATACATGACATGTACATGAAGTAGTAATTAAAGTGTCCTGACCTCTACCTGCCAGGCTACCAGGCCTTTGCAGGGTTGCGTTAGCGTACAGCTCGTGGGAAATCTTGTAGCTGTCGCCTCCGATGTGGTGCATCATGCGCTTGGGTGACAGGGTGGCGTAGCTGCCCACCACCGAGCTGAGCTGGTGGAGGGGCGACGAGGTGTGGTTTCCCCCCGGGGAGGCCGCCATGGGGAGAGGGGAGGAGGATCCGGGGGCACCCGATGCGACCATGTTGATGGGCGATGAGGTGCTGTGGTGAGGAGTAAGAAGAAATTAGTGTTTTTGTCACAATGTGGATCCATTTCAAACCTTACTGTTGTCTTCCTGTTGACCGTGCAACTTTTTTCCATGAACATGAGATTTATTTAAACACAAGGGCCTGCAAATAAAAATTCCATATTCAGAGCTTAACTTAGCTACTACTCCTTGTAGTTGTTGCCTGGTTTGCTTAAGCTGCCAGGATGTGGCGGTGTCAAGTAATTCACGACTCCATGGATGCGCCATTCCATCAAACCGAAATATTCTAGAAGTCTAGATGATAATGATGACTGCACATTATTTAAACTCAAAAACACAAAATTCAACCTGATATATTGCGTATCTGGAAACTTTGGGATCTCATATAGAATTTAAAATAAAGTTCTATGGGTTTGACCAATATTTGGTGGCACAGCATGTTTCAAATGCTTAGTTAGGGGTTGAACACTATGATTCTGTCATTGTCACAAATGTGCTTCAAGAGATTTGTTCGAGAGGAGGATTTATTAGTCAGGAGCGCTGAACCATCCTAAGTTTGAAGTCCTTAAATTGTCTGCTGAGGGAAAACTAAAATCATACAAGGAGCTTATTGTTAAACTGTCTTGGATTTAACAGTTTAATCAAATTACTCTATATTCAGGCAAATTACTCAGATCAGTTTCAGTATTTGTTTCCTATCGAGGCATTCATGGGCATAAATAAAAAGGATGATTAAAGTATAAGCACTAATACAAGCAGGGGAGCTTTTGTTCTGAAACAGAGCAGTTACAAACTGTTCTTCAAAGCCAGAAATAACAGCATCAGGTAAAGTAATTGTTGAGTTGCTGTGGTATTGATCAACTGATCAGCGCTTTCGACCTCCAGCAGATACATTCTTCTGTGCAACGGAGCAGGTAAAACTCTTGACAATGAGACTGTTAAATCAATGGTTTCAGACTGAAGTTGAATCCACCTGTAGGACTTGGCGAGCCGGCTGGGTGACTGTTTGGGCGAGGACACCCTCTGTAGCGTGGCGTAGCTGGGCATGTCGGAGGAGGCCGAGCCCAGGCGCTGCAGCTTGGTAGGGGATCCCACTGCCTGCAGAGGGGAGCTCACACGCTGGAATAAGAGGAATTGTACTTCATTAAAGGGCAATGTCACTCAGTTTAAATATTCATCTACTCTTCTTATATATCTCATTATTTGCCAGGAGATGAACAACTCCCTTTGGATCCGGAAACTAGAGAACAGAGACTCTAATCTAACATCATGATGAAAAGTAATCAAACCAAACATGAAGGCATTACTCTGAACTTTTAGGACCAAATTTTGTGCCGAATGAGGAAATATGTCTCAGAGCTTAAAGTACAAATTTTAAACACGCGATTCATTTAGATGAGACTGGTCAAGACGTGCTGAAGTGAGGATGCTGCCAATTTCTGACACGCTGGAACAGTGCTGCTAAATCTGTTTAAATGAATTCAAAGACATGATTAACATGGCGCTCTCAGAATCCTAAACTATAAGCCCGGAAAATTAATTCATCACAGTGCGGCACGAGAAGCCAACAAAAGACTAAATCATCACCTGAGAGGCCGAGATTTAGTACCAGTTTGCCGCAATGTTGGGCGCCCCTGTTGGCACACCCCACAAAAAGATCTGCCCGTTTTTAATGATGGCAAGAAAAATGCAGGATAAGCTACTTCAATTGTACAAGTAATGTAAGTGAGACGAAGAGCAGCCAAAGTTCGCTACCAACATCCGCCTGAGGTTTAATTCATATTTTGGTGGTGACATTATTCTTTGAGGTCAGCAATATAATAATTGACTACACCACTGTCTAACTGGATTTTTTTCAGTTGATACTCAAAAGGTGATAAGAAACATAATGAGAGATGAGGTGGGTTGTTAGCCGTTAGCCTTCGACTAAATAAACAAGTTAATTAAAGATGTGTCTGTGAATGCTCCATTGGATGATTTTCTTGGTCCAGCCTTGACATCTATGCTGCATTTGTTTGTCTGTATTTGTTGGTAGGAAATTCTGTAATCTGACAAATGTAAGTGTTACATGAATATCCTTTAAACCCAGAGGTTAAACTACAAGCAAACTAAAAAGTTCAAAGATATTGTGTACTTGCAAATTGGGTTAATGATGAGCATTTGAGTTTCTAAAGAAAAGTTCCACGGAATATCTACCAAATGCAAAGTCGTCTGTAGGCTTAAACGGTGGCTCTGAAAATATAGCTTCCTCATTTGTGGAGATGGCTGATCAAATTTGCTGGGATTCACTGAAATAACAGCTGGTCACACAAGAAGTTAACGCAACAAAGTTCATGTGGGTCACAATATTTGGTACAACCTTGCAGGGCTAGTTGATGAACTGCTCCAGCTAGGGAGCTAATAGCTACCATGCTAGTAAACCAGAGACATGCTAGCGCTAGTCAGTTAATATGTCTCTTATTTTGTACTGATCTGTTTACTTCCACCTGATATTTTGCTTTCATTTAATTCGCTGAAGAGTTATTGAAGAGAAAAAAACTGTTTTCCGCCCAAGCTAGCTAGTTGTGATTTGATTTCCACTTTATTAGCCATTGATCTGTATTTTAAGTTTGTACAACTACGTATACTACTGTTATGTGACATTAACGACTCCTCATATATCTGAAACTTTGTTGGAAGTGACACTTTAAGCGATTAATTGACAAACTGACAATGGTTTGAAACATTGAGTATAACACATAAATCAACAGCAATAAAGTAGATTGAGCTGCAGGAATGGTTTGAAAAGTTGTAATATATGTTTGCTCTGAATGAATTGGTCGCCATTGGAAACCTTTTTTATCTTCTGTAAATGCAAACAAGCTGGGGCAACAATGTTTTCAGAGCCACAATGTAAGGTGTTCAAGCAGTGTTAATGATTACACCAGTAGTGTACTGAGGTGGCTGAGAGAAGCAATCATCGGATGGCGACTGAAGCATTATAGTAATCCATTTGGGGGTTTATACTGTACCTGTGCAGGCAAAGTGGCACAGGAATAATACATGGGTGGTCCGACAGGTGCAGATCCGCCTTCAGTAGGCATGTGGAAGGCGCTGCCATGGGCTTGCTGGGCAAATGAGTCTCTCTGGGACTGAGAAGGAGAGTCTATCCCCACTAAATGGGCAGCTGCACGGCTGGATGTCACCTAGAGAGAGGAGGGTAAGTGTGGAGAAAGATGAGAGAGGTGAGGGAGAGGGGGAACAAGATGTCGAGCAACAAGCAAGGAGAGGGAGAAAGGGATGGAGGGAGATAGAGAAGGGAAGGAGAGGTATAGGAGATTAGGAGGACACGGAACGGGACAGGAGCGAGTGATGATGACGAAGCAAGGGGTGGAGGAGGGTTAGGGTTGATGGAAATGAAGGAGGTAAGTTAGGAAAATGGAGAAAGAAGAAGCAGAGGAAGTAAGAAGTCTTCAGATGAATTTACATGTGTGTGTGTGGGTGTGGGTGTGTGTGTGTGTGTACCTGGTTGTAGCTGTGAACAGCCCCTCCAATGTGCCCACTGCGGCCCGTGACTGATTCGCCGAGTGCCAGCCCTTGGTTACTATGGTAACCGGAAGCCGCATAGGCATCCTGGTTGTTGAGCTGCAAAGCACTTTGAGACAGAAGTCCTTGTCCTGATGGGCAAAAGGAGAGAAAAAAGAAGAGTTAAGGAAGTATAAAAGGAAAAATTAGTAACATCCAAAAACATTGAAGACGTACTTGACGGCTAGACATAAGGGTTGTTTTAATTCAACACATTCTATGAGAGAAGAGACGAGAGACTTTATGTGAGGTCATGCAGACGGGGGAGTCAAGGTTTGAAACATTGTCAAAATCCACCTTAAGACTTGGTTCCACTCCTGTCAAGTTGCTTTCGCTTTTACATCTGTAACTGTCTGTCTTTGTGTAAAGATTTATTCTCTTCATGGCCTTGAAGGCGTTCTGTAACCCAGTTTACGTCCCACATGTTATACAATGTATTTCTTTTTCATGGGAAAGAGAGTGCATGTGAATACAACAGATATAACTGTAACAGTCCTTGAAATGAAGAAGAGGAGCGAAACAGTGGAGAGGAGAAGGGTAAGAAAAGAGAAGATTGGAAGCTGAAATAGAATATAATAGAATTCCTTGTCCTCTTTTTTTCAAGACACCCATTTGCTTTTTAGCCACTATGTTATTCCAGCCTCTCGCCACTCTTTTCCTCTCATGCTCTGTGACCCTTTAAATCTCACTCTGCTCCTGACCTCCATTTAAGACACACTCGTTCCCTCTCTCTTCCCTTTTTCACTCTCTCTGCCTCCATCGCTTCCTTTGTCGCCGTCCCCTACCTGTCATTCTTTCTGCTCTCCACATCCTCTCTGTATAATTCAGCAGGAGCAGTTCAAAGTGTGGTGTGGTTACAAGAATAGTCCGACCTTTTGGGAAATTCACTTTCTTGCTGAGAGTTAGATGAGAGGGTTGGTGCCACTCTTGTATCTGTCCGTTAAACATGAAGCTAGAAAACACCTACAAAAGCCCTAAAACTCACTTCTTTAATATACGTACAAAAACAGTATGGGTGTGCATCTCTCCAATATAAGATGATCCCCTATATATCTAGATACATGGGGTACGATCCGATTCAGGAACAATACATTTTAAAATGGAACGATCCGGTTCGATTCGATACGATTCGGTAGGATTCGATGGGAGAAGATACAATCTGATTCAGTTCTTTGTTTAAAGTAGACATTCATTTTACACTATAAATGTGGCATTGCTTACCTTCAAATACATATTATAAAAGATCAGGGCAGAAGTACTTTTGTTATTTTTGTTACTTTTGACATGTATCAGTTCAGAATGAAATGGAAAAAAACACAAATTAGAGCCAAAGAAACTACTAAAACTTCAAAACCTGCAAATATCATTTTTATTTTGGAAACTGACAGATGACTATTTTGCTTTGCTCCTTTCTCACGTGCTGTAAAGAGGAGCAGAATGACACCCAGAGGTGATATCTATAGATAGCTTTGTCTCTCTTTATTATTCAAAGATGCTGGAACTTTGTTCTGTGTCAAAAATAACAAAGAAAGCGAATCGTTCAGGCTTCAGATCCGTGCTCATACTGTATATTAGTGCCACAGCTGAAACATCACAGCAACTAGTATCTGAAAAACTTCTGATCAACACACTGAATCACCACCCATCTCTGAACCCTTCTGCCTTTCTTTTTATTTCTCCGTACAACATACAGCAGTAACATCAAGAGCTGCAGACACGGAGCAGAGGGAGCTTTCAGTGGCAACATTAAACTGATTCATAATTTTGTAATCGGGCCATTGGATGGTTCATTCTACATTCAGACCGATCCAGACGTCCATGTACCAATGCACTCGCATCTTAAATCAAAATCGATTTTCCGATTCAAAACGGTTATTTGTAACACCCCTAAAAAACAGAAATTAAAAAAACATCAGCTGGTTGTTTTATGGAGAGTTTTATGCTCTAACAGTCTTGGCAACCATTAGCTGGGTGCATTACGAGCTTATTTCCCAAAATGTTAAACTATTCCTTTAAACCAGCCATTTATCTTCAGAGAGCTATTGTTCTCCTATAGGGTCTCGTCACACCAGTATTTTTAGCAGAGAAACTTCTGATGTGACTAGGCCTGTCACAATAATTATCGACTTATCGTAAAATACAGTGATTATCAACATCATCATGTCTATATATGGACTTATCGTATAAATACATGGACATGACCTTGATCATTTTTTTGGACCTCAATATTGCCACACTTCATATTAGCAGCTAAGAGGCTATTCATGTCACATTGGCTAAGTAAGTAATTTCCTCCATACCTTACTGTGTACGTCCTGAGTGGAGACTGCAGAAGCAAGCGGTGCCACTTATATGTCCCGACCCATAATGACAGTATGTTTTTACAGAAGCATAGCGCCCACTCTCCAATTCCACCCCCCTTGCATTATTATATTATCATTATATCAGTGGTATAAAATTATCTTGAAATGACAATATTATCCTTTATTGTGATTATAGACAAAATATCGTCCAACAACAGTAGTTATTGTGATAAGTGATTAATGGATATGCTTGCGGACTTACACTACTGACCTTTTGCCCTGTTAGCAAACAAGAACGCTAGTAGTCGTAGTTTGTAGCCTCATTTATTTCACACTATGCAAATTAATTTTGCTTTATCACTTTCTGGTGTAGTAGAATGAAAATGAGCTTTGGCCGCAATAATTGTTTTACCCTGTGTAGATTGTCTAAAGGGGTGTCTCTTGCCTAGTTTGACAATTCTTACCATGTGTAGATCCACAGGAACATACACAGCTGTGAACATGGCGGATGATGAAAGCTGGCGTCTGGTGCCTCTTTTCCCATTCAACTATGTACACAGAGTTATGAAAGATGGTATGGCAATGTGTTTTTAAAGGCCAAAATATTGTGTTGTCTGATTCTGCTGACACACATCCAATAAAGTTAGATTAGGCTAGGTGTTTTTCTGGGTCAGTGAGAAATAAAGAAATATCCAACACAAGCCAAACTATACTATAAAGAAGCATCATTCTTTTTTTTTTCTCCCCTCATTTTGTTAATTGCTCATCTTCATCACTGGCTCATTACCCATCATTTACACTGTGGAATATCATCTGTTAACTTTACTATGTCATCTGTTAACTATAGTAAAAAAGGGTGAGAATCAATGACACACTGCTGTGCAACACCTTCCAGCGGAGCTGCTTCATTACCGCAACTCTCATGGTTCCACTTCTACATTCAGGCCGTCATCCAAAATCTACCAAAGATCATTTGGCCGGACTCCAGCTGGCCCGAGCTGACAGCCAGCTACCATTGAACTAGCAGCTGGTCAGCCAATATGACGGTCAGTTAGCAGCCCAAAGTAACTTTTCAGTTAATGAATCAGACTCTCTGTAACATCAAATGGACTCTTTTCTAATCAAATATCTTGAGGATGATGCCTCAGTGCTATTCCGAACTTTTATGCCGGCGGTCAATTTGCGAGAGTGGATGTCATTTATTTTCTCTGGGTACATTATGTCAGCTTGTCGGCAAACTCTGCAAAATGTTCATGTCTCACTCCGTGGTAAGAAAACTGTAATGAATAATCTACGGCTGACGCTGTAACTAATTAACAGTAGGTTTGCAGCAGTGATGACACACACAAACACAAACACATACACACACTCATAACTTCCTTCAGTTAAACGAGGACAAGACAGACATCATACTCTTTGCATCATACCACTGTCACTGCCCAGACCCTCAATCATCTTTCTACCTGCATCAGACCACTTGCCAATAATCTAAGTGTTATATTTGACAGTGATCTTAAACTTCAACAAATAGGTAAATTCCGTTGTCAGGTCCAGCTTCTTCCAACTCAGAACCATCTCCAAAATCAGGCATTTCCTCTCACCCTCCGACCTAGAAAGAGTCATTCATGCACCAATATCATCCAGACTAGACTACTGTAGCTCACTCTACCAAGGCATCTTTCAAGCTACCATTTCAAGTCTACAACTGATCCAGAATGCTGCTGCCTAGTTATTAACAAGGTCCAAGAAACAAAACCACATCCCTCCCATCCTCCCATCCTTAGACTGGCTCCCCGTTCATTACAGGACACCATTCAAAATTCTCTGAGCACTTTCGGTAGCCGACTGGTTACCACGCATGCCACGTAATCGCAACTTCCCTGGTTCGACTCCAGCAAGGGACCTTTGTTCCATGTCATTCCCCCCTCTCTCTCTCTCTCTCTCTCTCTCTCTCCCTATTTCCTCTTGGCCTCGATGCCAGCTACTTCCAAAATAAAAAAGGCAAAAATACCTAAAAAATTGTGTACAAATCCCTCCATGGTCTCGCCCCTACATATTACATTACACCACCAACAGACCCCTCAGATCCTCCCACCTTAGCATGTTGGCAGTGCCCTGTTGATAGAAAGAAAAAGGCTGGGGGCCTTTTCTGTAGCAGCCCCTCGGCTCTGGAACAACCTGCTGGAGGCTGTTAGACAGGCTGAGTCTGTTGATACTTTTAAGATGCATTTGAAGACTCACTTTTGTTCTCTGGCTTTTAACTGTTTAGTTTTATTTGTTATCTGATTTCTTTGGGTTTTAAATGTGTGCTTAAACTTTGTTCTATTTTAATTGTGCTCTTTTTATGCTTGTACATGTGCCTGCCTTTGTGAAGCACTTGAAACTTGAACACACACACACACAAACACACACACACAGCATAATGAGATTAATGCTTCATTGTTTATTTTAAGTACAGTGTCATTCATGTTCTGAGGCATGTGCAGTCTTGTGATTTGCACATGGATCACTTCATTTATAGCACAAACATGCAAACACGCGCATCCTGTAACTCAGCTATCAAACACAATGAACACAGGCGACAGTGAACAGTGACAAAGCTTTTACAGAAACTCTGCATTTGATTGGACGGATCATAAAGTGTGAAAGTGAATTTAACTGAATCATTTGAGGAGGACGTTGGAGCTGCTCGTGCCAGAGCCAAAACCCTCCCTCCCCTCTTATTAAAGTCCTGTTAAATTTTTGATGCACCCCTTGATTAATTCACTTTTGGTGATGATTGCAATGATGTGCCTCATCAACTGCTTTAATTACATACATAAAACTCTTCTTTTTTTTAATTTTAAAAACCCAATATGTTAGTTAAAACATGATGTCCCACCTCTAGCATCTCGGTGCAGTAATGCATACAGTACTCCAACCACTTTTTGCCTTCTTGGCAAGGAACTCACTGCATTGGGAAATATCTTTACTGCATTATATAGGCTCTATAAATTCCTAGCGTTCAAGATTCAAACACTCAAAGGAGTTCTTGAGCTGTCCTTCATCAACCTTTAATCTCTCCTGATCTCCTTTTTTTTGCCGGCGGTCTGAGAATCAAACCAAGAACGGCAGATTAGACGAGAAGAAATTCTGCCTGTTTGTGATTATTAAACAAATCATAGCGTGCCGGCGGTCAATATCCACTGCATGGATACAGATAAAGTGATAGGCTGACGGCGAATGGGAGTCAATCTGAATAAGTGTGTTGAAAAATAAAGCTGCCGACCAAAAGAGAAAAGTCACTTTAAAGTACAGCCCTGTCTCCCGTGGGCTGTGGAGCTGGTGATGCTGCATTATTTAAAAGATGATATTAAGCTAAGTGTCCTGGATGAGTTTACTAGGTCAAGGCCTCAGTGTCCAATATAGGCTCATCTTGGGTGAGTATGCACATACATACCCATATAATGGCAATGGAGGGATGTGGTTTCAGATGGATTCATACATATGCACACTAACCCAGATGATTGTGTGTGAAGCCAGGGGATGTTTTGAACAGTGTTTCTTTTTTTTTGTTTGCCACTTTAGGGGTGTTTCATATGGGTAGTGGAGCCTTTAAGGAAGCGATGGGCCCCTCATAAATACGTTATCACTCAGATGGCAAACACTGAAGGCTCTGCTGAATCCATCTGAGCTGAGTGAGTGAGGTAAAGTGTGTGTGTGTGTGTATGTAGGAGGACGTTGAGGTGTATTAGTGTATTAGGAGGAAAGTAATGGGGTGCTATAAGAAGTTCTCAGCCTGTGAATTTTAATACCTTTCAAAGTTGGGTGAATGTACGCACACACACGTACACACACACACACAAACACACACACACACACGCTTGCCTCAGTCATTCCCTGTGATATCATGCATGGACACATACACACACACTCCTGCTGCCTGTACTTGCATGCATGTAGTTGTGCACTGCTCTGACTCTTTCATTCATCTCTTTTTCTGTCAAGCACACACACAAAAAAGTTGAGTGGCTTTTTCTTCCACATCGTGACCGGCGTTTCTCTATTGACACATTTTAATATTTCATCACTTGTCTATTTTTAGATATCCATCGAAGGCATGCGCACTATGAAACACACACACACACACACACAGATATTCACAGCTGCATGCACAGTCCCAAATAGCCACGTACATCGTAGTCACACATGCACACAGATTAACATGCACACTGGTGAGCATCAATAGCATGAAGCAGCCTGACGCATGTAGACACAGTGTACTTTGCTGCTGTGTCGCACTAATCTGCTCAGCAGCTTCAGTAAAGCAGTGGATTCTGTTGCTTTGTGTGTGTGTGTGTGTGTGTGTATGTGTGTGTGTGTGTGTGTGTGCGTTGCAGGTGTATGAGTACATATCTTGTCATATTGTCATATGTACAGTAAATGTGTAAAATGCTTCTTTAAATCTGAGTATGTGTTTTCCTGACTAACGTCCACACGCTTGTATGCCAGATGGAAAATTTAAACAGACTGCTGTTTAAAAAAAAAAAAAAAAAAAAGTAACAAATGCCGGCTGCTGGCAGATGGTAGCAGATTTACCACTCCGATGTATTAGTAAGTTCCAAAACCGAAAAGCATGCTTCTCTTTTCTAGCCAACGAGCAACGATTTTGCCTGATGAATTGTCACTAGCAGAAATTAATCAGCTAATTAAGCTAACACCATGACCTGATTTAAAAACACTGAAGGGCTGCCCACTGTCACGCATTGACCATCAGACTTACGCAACTGACACTTTTCACACACTTCCATACCACACGTCCATTTTGTAATGATTAAGGTCATGTCCATGTATCATACGATAAGTCCATATATAGACATGATGATGTTGATAATTACGTTAATGTACGATAAGTCGATAACGTAATACAACATCATTTTACATTTTACAGGGTTGCCAACGAATCAAATCAAAACCCTGCTTCACCACAGCTAGCTGAAATCAGTGCAGCTATGAGCTCAGCACACCGGGTTAGCTAAGGCTTTTTCTCAGGTGGAACAGGGTTGGATGGCATGTAAAACATTTTAAATATAAAAACAGCCATTCTTCTAATAATCATTTCCTGTCCTGACCCACCCATTTATATACTTGTTCTTGATGTATTCTTGGTTTTCATAGCACCCTCAATCTAACTCATCTAGTGCAGGTGGCTGATTCTTTTCTTAATCCAAGAGGTTAACTAGTGTAACTAGTGTAGTGTAAATGCAGGAAATCTCTTTTAAATTGCATTTCTAGGGGAGACATCAAACTCCAAACTCTCCCAAACTCTTACTAAAACCAACATATGGAGAAATTCAAAAAGCCTGACAGGCCTGCCATGTCTAGTTACGGTTGCTAGGCTTTAATTGGACAATCGCTGTTTTATGCAGACTCTCTCTCCCTACTGCTTCTTTCACCCAGTCTGTTTCTTGCTCACATCTCCTCTTCCGTCTGTCTCTCGCTTGCATGTTTGTTCTTTTTTTTGTTGTTGGTGGTTTTGTGGACTAGTCGGGTGGTCGGTTACATAACTATTATTTAAACTTCAAATATATCAAACACAATTACATTCCTAGTTCTGCACATGTCTCTGTGCACGTACATGTGTATAAACAGACTATGCTTGGTTTCCTGTTTGCTTTCCTGCATATTTCTCCATGCATCAGTGTGATTAGGGCCTATATACCCATGCATGCTTGGCTATGTGTGCACACTGATGCCTTTATGTGCCTGTGCTGTTTACTTTCATGTACGTGTGTGAGTGTGCTTTCCCCTCTGCACTGTGAACAGCAGGCCAGCTGACACCTCAGTGAGGATGGATTAGCATATCAAACTACTGGCACGACTCTGCATGTCTCCTGACAGCTACCTCACTCCCATGGGGTCGGCTAGAGAAAAGACATGGGTATCATCCCCGTGACCAAATGAAAAAAGATGAGAGAGGAGCAGAGAGGCACGGGGAGTTGCTCAGGATCTCACTGAGAGCTCTTAGGAAACAACTGCTTTACACTCTGGAATTAAAAGATGACTCCATCTGTGTTTTTTCCCCCCTCGGTTGTTCAAATGGAAACGCCCACTCAACCGTTAGCGACAGTGACATGGGTTAGAGCAGTGATGCCCCCCGCCCCAACTCACAAAAACACACACAGGCAGTTCACTGAAGGTATCTTCCTAACATACTTAGTTGCTGTATGTAAAAAAAGTCCAGGTATACTATGAATAAATATAAATGCACCAAGATGAATAACACTCATTTGGCAGGCTAGGGGGTTGATATTGGTCAACGTCATCATGCAGAAACCTACGTCAGGTCATGTAGGGAAAAAGTTTTTTAAAGGGCTTGGGAAGCTGGCATTTTGTCACGAAAACATACGTTCTTTGAACAAAGTTTGAATTTTCGGATTTGAATACACATAGAACAAAGATGTAAAGCTACAGAATTATATAAAAACCTAAAATAAGTAAATGATGGACTGACTCAAAAACAACACCAGCAGGTTCTTAATGTCGAAACCTTAGCTTTTTTAAAGCTGCATATCAATGTTAATCAGTTTTTCTATGTAACGATGGATTAAATGACATAATGTTAGCGATAGCGAACCAGCGAAGAATAATCACCTGACTCTGCAGTCCCCCTCTGCTCTATGAAGCTTTTTTGTGTCTTTTAGCTCATAGTTTATTTTTACTGTTCTAGTTGACATTTACTGCTCTCATTTATTCTGTGAGCCAGGTTTGAGACTGAAACAAAGGAAGATTGGGTGTCAATGCTTCTTTGAGTCGACAGAACTCCAAATTAGTACTTTTGTTACTGTGTAAAGAGGCAACATGCTAACTTGTTAGCATAATGACTTTATATGCTGATGATATGTGGTTTTCAGCTCGCTGCAGTGCCCCCAAATGGTCAGACAACCCAATCACTAGTTGGCGATTACACCCAAAATTAACAACACAAAATTATAATAAGCTAATGTATTGCTGGTTTACAGTACTAATTTAGATTATATTCAGTTATGACAGCTGTTGCATTTATTCTCTACATGCTCAGTGTCTGAAAGCAGGAACCAGGCAATCACCCACTCAAACTAGAGGATAAAGAACCTGAGAATCTGTACGTTTAGAGTAGATTAAAGAATTAAAAAGTATAATCAATACAAAATCCAAATAAAAGATGTAATCATCCTAGACATATTGACAAGTGACCTAGTTTTTAGGGATTACCAATCTTATTCTTAAAATCATTTTATTTTGTCAAATAGCACTATCAAGAGAAAATGGTGATGAAAGGCAAAATCTTTTTTGGCAATTGGGTAGAACATACCAATTAGGACAAGTACTTTAGTTGAATAAAAAGATCTCATAATTAAAGAAGTGCTAAAAAACAGAACCCAGTTATCTCCTTTTTGGCATTTATTAAAGGAAGGACTACGCACATTCCTTTCAATGCTATGTTGCTCACTGTGGTGTTACAGCTAGATCAGGCTGGTTCTGTGAAGTGCGTTTAGCTTAGTGAAATCACACATATTCAACAGGTTAATCAGCCAAAGCCTGGGCACCCACTCTGAAGAATATACATTCTCTCTGCTCTTTGATTGCATCTTAGATATTCTCTTCCAAGCTATCCTCCCTGGTTAAATACGTTTTTCAATCTGCTATAAAAAAAAAAAACCTTCTTAATAAAGTCAGTCTTACTATCTCCTGTGTCCTGTGAGTCCAAGATGCCTGATTCCTGGAGCGATCTGATACAAGAGTCCACCAACTCCAAGCCTGTTGTCAGCTCCTCCTCTATGTCCTTCTGTCCGTCTGCATGGGCACAAACACACAAAACAGGATACAAACAGACATCAGTGGAGAGAAAGACGCAGCTTCTTCTTCTGCTACCTCCATACTAATGTCAGGATTAACTCACTGGGTGGGCCTTGGGCAAAAATGAGCTACGGTCCAACATTAACCTCTCATTACTCCTGCAGTCCATCCATTATGTACTCATTCACCTTCAAGTACTAAAATGTGCAGTGCTCACACAGCAGACTACACATGGCAGCTTAATTATATTTTGCCTGGAGCTCCAGATACCAACCATGACTTTTATGGTAGAAAACTACTTCGCCTCAGGTTTGCGATATGTCAAATTAATTTGCGATAATTGGATGAAAGACACATTTTTCAGGAATATATACCTATATAACCTAAAACTGCGACAAAAAAAAAAAGGTTTAAAAAAAGAGCAAAGCTAACCGTACTCACATAACCATGAAGTCTTTCAAGGACAGAAATGCATTCACTTAACAAGGATATTAACAATACATTTCATTTATTTGGAGGGCAAAAGCTCCAGAAGTGGCACTTGAATAGAGAGCTGCTGGTTTCAAGGTTAGTTATACCTGTTTACACCAACCACAAAATGATGAGAAGCCTTGTGGAATATCTCAACATATTGTATTTGGAAAAAGTATGACGACTAATGTATTTTTAACAGTGTCCTATCAATGTGTTTCTTATATACCTGGAACACTGACATTCTCTTCTGTGTGTTCACATACACAACACAGATTGTGGTGTGTTTAAAATCTGTCCCATGACATAAATATATTGACACACAAATTGATGGCATTTCTGAGTTCTCTATCTTTATTTTAAAAGAATATATGGCAGTACCATTAGTCTGTAAATACAGACAAGCGAGAAAAACCGCCAAAGGTTTAAAATGTTAAAACTGTATTTTTACACAAGCCCCTCTCGAAGACGATGTGGTATGTGGTTAGAGTTAGTGCCTCGAGGCCCTCATCATTTCATTTATATTGTGGTTAAGTGGCACACGTTCCCAAACATATGACACACTGACTGACACAGTGAACCTGGGGCTTTGGAAGCCCCTGGAGGTCTGAAGCCCCAGGCTGTTCCCTGCTTTGCCTGCTTGGTATTCCAGCCATGGCTACAGACTACCACATAAACATGTTTTTTTGGTTTGCTCTTATTAATCCTTCAACATGGAAAAACTCAAACGGTTAAATTGTATCTTGTAGGTTAAAATTGTTATTCAGCTGCTGATTATCAGCTAAAAATGGCCACACTCACGTCACATCACGGAGCAGTATGCAAGAGTAAACCCCAGGTCAAGGGTAACTGATAATCTAGCAACAAATCATGTGGGCTTGAGGTCTATGAGGCGCTGCCCTAAAGTCAGATACCCGGCTGTTTGTCTGTCACAGAAAGGCTGATAACGAGCCCAGTGTCTTCAATTTGGAGAGGCCTGCCAAGGGGGATAAAACCTAACAAATGAGTCTTAGGAGCAACATTAATCTCTTATCAAGAGAGAGAGAGTGAGAGAGAGAGAGAGAGAGAGAGAGAGAGAGAGAGAGAGAGAGAGAGAGAGAGAGAGAAAGAGAGAGAGAGAGAGAGAGAGAGAGAGAGAGAGAAAGAGAGAGAGAGAGAAAGTGTTATAGTAGAGGCCTTAGTGAGTGGATTTAGGTGTCCCAATTTTATTGACTTTAACTGACGCAATTGCAGACTGATGATGCTATTGGTAAAACATTCCAGTGCCGTCAGCAGCATTACAGTGGATTTACTCTCAGCCTCACGCAAGACGAAACTTATCTTTAAACCTGTTTGATCCAGAAGTGATGGGTTTTTAATGGTACATTAATGGTACTTTTTCATCACAGAGTATTAAAATTGAGTCTTTCTTTCAGTGGAGCAGATGGATAAAGACCACAGCAGATATTTTAAAAGCCTTGAAACATTTTGACCGACAAACCTTTTGGCTTCCTTGTATTAGTCAACTCTTTGTCGACAAAGGTCGCCGACCTTGCACTCAGATAATCAATCTATTCTTGACGCAGCGTACCACTCAACATGACTGACAAAGACTGAGAGAGAGACAGAGTGAGACACAAGTGTCATGAATGAATGGTTGATGTTTTTTCTCAACTAAAATGCTGTCAAAGATGTTGTCGAGCCCAGAGGTGTCTTGATTTGACTTTTAAATCTTTTAAAAAGGCCTCACGCTCATTGATTCTCGCTGTCCTTCATGGAAAAAAACTCCCATCTGGCTCCCCAAACTGGTTCAACTAAATGCTGAGAATTATTTGCAAATGCTTTTTTGACCTTTACTCAGCTGTCAGAGGGGGCGATGCACGCTTCAGAAGCCACAGAGAAAGGAGTTTTTATGTTTCGACAAGGCTCTTTATGTGCAGGGAGAGAGTTTGATTGGCTATTTTAACTACAGCAGCCACCGTAGTTGTTGTACAGGATTGAATCAATATATTGTAAATGTGCGATAGGGGAATTTTACAATGCCTACCAATGTAATAAGCAGAGTCAGCAATGTACTGTGCTGGAATGCAAACAATAGAGGACTAGACGAAATGTATGAGAGGGTTTTAGAGAAAATATTACCTTGGTTGTTCCAGCGAAATTTCTCATCTGCTGAGCTGCAAGAGACAAACAACAGAAAGCAAACAGGGTTAGAAATGTGAGCAAGAAACACATTTTGCAGCTTGTTTTGTTGTGTTTGTTGGTGCCTCAGCTTGTCACTCTTTCACTGTAACAGTGCTGCCATTAGCCTCACATGCCTTAAGCCATCTTTTCCCCCATCAATCTCCACCTTACAGTATTGTCTAATAAAACTGGAACAAACTGGTTTGAAGAGTTTTATATCACAGTGTAGCTGAAGGATGAGAAACTGTAGCGTACTGTGGTTTGGGGAAATTCTCTAGAACTTTGGATAACATCAGAGCCAATGAGATACAATACAAGATACATTGTTGTCAGGCTAAAAAAATGAGGCTGTTTTTTTGCTGTTTCTTTTGGGGAAACAAGGATTTCTTCCAACAACCGGCGTTATCCTTATCCTGTCATAGAAAAGATTTCATGGAGCACAAAGGGATTTGAGATTTTTTTTTAAAACGTCTCTAAAAGAGCAACGAGAGGCTGCTTAGAAAGAGAAAACATCAGTGTAAATTGGGCTGGAAAAGCGTCTTAACTCTGGGAATATGACAGCATGCTAAAACAGACCACAAAACATTAAGAAAAAAACTACAGACACACACACACCCACACACAAGCTAATAGAAGATGTAGATGGCCCTTTCAGTTTAAACCAGTTTTTATGAGCAAGGGATCAATCAGTTCAGGTCCTGTAATGAAGCTTGTGATATCTTCAGAGACAGACAGATAAAAGCAGGGATAGCTGCATATTTTAGCCCTGCAGTAGAGGAATCATTATGGGTGTGGATCTATTGTCGCCAGCAGTCAAACAAACCCTCACTACGATTAACCATGTTTACCTTGGCTGGACGGATGACTTTTTCTTCCAGTTTTGCTTAAATTACATACACAGGCTGTGGACAGTTTTGTTCAGAGGTGCAGATATATGTAAAGTTGACATCAAGGTTTGCATCAATATTTTTTGTCAGCTACGTTATCTCGCAACTTTGCATCTAATTACCTGCTTTAGATACAGGCCCACTGTAGATTTTGATATTTCAGGATGGTGAGGATCGTGCTATGTACCATCCTGGGTATTTCAAGGTGTTTCATCATTGTCTGCACCTCGCAGTTGTCTACATGTAAGTATTAAGAAAGGAGGCAACAGGTAGTGAATTTTCAGATGATCAAACAGCACTTTGAAGATGGCTGTTGGTTTAAGTAACTAAGATTTATGTTTAACTTGTAATACCAATTTTCAAGAATACACAAAAAATAAAAGAATGAACTGCAGAAAGTGTTAAATTGCCCTTAGCACTACACTAACGGAATTTTAAGGGGAGTTATGTATAGCTTATTGCCTCTTTTAAAAAAAGGAGAGTATTGGTGTTGCTGTTTGTAAGTGTTTATGAGTTGTAACATCTATATAATTAAGTAATTAATTATATTTTGCCGTTGGTCAGGAACTCTGTCAGAATAATAAATGATACTTTGGATCAGACAGTGGACCAATTCCAGTCTCCAGCAGACTTAATATTTTTTACACACCAGAATCTGTGGAAAGTTTTCTAACATTAGTTCATGTCAGCCATCATAAGTAAGAAAGTAAGGCTATAGAAGCAAAACCTCCAATAGTATTGAATTGAGCAAGGGTTATTTTCAATGCTTATAGATTAGTCTTTTCATTTGTAACTGGAAGATTATATCATTTTCTCATTTCAAAATTACATAATTTCACTTTATGGTTACACATTAAGAAAAAGGTTCACCAGTTAATGCTTATTAGATGTTAGCTGTGAATTATTGTCAGTGAGATTTAATATAACTCTGAAGATTGTGAAACTATGCACTAGAAACAAGACCCTTCTCTATGCCTACCAATGTGCTGTCCATCTTTTATCTTTGTTTAGCTCGACTGGCTGGGGCTATTCGCAGGTAATTCAATACTGCAGATCGTTCCAAACATGCTAACATTAGCATTACCCTGTTACAGGCTGTATAATGACACAAGCTGACCGCAGGCACCGTCCAGAACAGATAATTAGCTGCCAATAAATATGGTACAAGTGCAAGTCAATGCAGCACGACCTTACATGATGACACACTGTCAGGACCCACATACAGGATCATACACTCGTACAGAGTTTGTGGCACTGTGGGTAAAAAGCATCAAGTTGTGTTCAGTACTCCTCTGATGAGCGTGGGGCGCTTGATTTTAGATGTCCTCAAATAAAGTAAGGCGTCCACTTGTGGGGCCCTTTGAATCAAACGGACTCAAGTGGATGGAGTGTCGTATTTGAATGCATCTCATATGAGCGTCCACCTCAACCTTTGGATGACCAAACACTTGTTATTAAGATGGTGCTACTCAGAGGTTGGTTACATGCACTACCTGGGAGCCCAAGAAGTGGACTACTAGAAATAAATGATGTTGAAGCAGTGAGGCTCTTCAATTGAGATAAACATGCTCGAATCCAACGAGTGGCAAAAACAAATCTGGCAGAATGAATGGCATTATTGGCCTAAGTCAACTAAATGATGAAGCATTTTTAAAAGACATGAGAGTGGTATCATTCTTCTCGTTTTGCCATAAATGAGTCTGTTACCTTGGGATTCTGGGGCTATTTTGGCCATTTTTGCTTTAATTTTGTTTGTCTACTTTTGTTTACCAAGCCAATGTTTGGCATCTTTTATCAGCACATCACCTATATAACCTGACAATTATTATTATTCATCTTCCTGACCGGATGTGTGAGATTTGCCATGGTACGTTTTAAAATTGATGGTATAACCTTTGCTTGACTCAGCAAACACAAAAAAGTTTGATCCCTCATTTCGTTGGCTTGTCCTTCATATATTAGGCCATGCCAGTTTTCGCCTTAGTTGCAACCATTCTTTTCATGGACTGCCAATTCTTTCCTTGGGTGGTAATGAGCCTGGCAGGCAGTGTGAATGTCATCAATAAAAGGCTTGAGTATGAATATCTTATCATAGTGTGGTGGAAGAGAGGAAGAGATGAAGAGACCAAGGAATTTGTTTAGTTCCCCAACTTAAATGACAACCCATTTGTACTTCTTGCCCATTTCCTCGTTTTTTGCTGTGTACTTGTTGGTGTTTTTGCAGAGCGTCCTCATTCTATCCGTGGAGAAATACATCTGGAAATGCTCCATCGGTCCAAATAGTGTCTTCAACTTTAAATAAGAAGTTGATGGCTTGGTTTATGTTTAGTGTTTGCTTAATTTTTCCCGACCAGAAAATAAAGAATCTTCCAAAAACTAACTAATGTCTTATCATGTCTCTCTCTGTCTCTCTTCCTGCTTCTCTGATCTGCATGTGCTCTGCTTGGTTGGCCCTCCTCCCGTCTCTGAAATGTCCAGAAATGTTTTCGTCACGTGGCAAAAGACAACGAAGATATAAAATAAATGCAACATCTGCCCCATCCCATCTTGCATCTTTTACGCATGGCTAAATATGATCTTTATATCAAATTGATATCATCCTGTCTTTATTTTTACTTGGTCTATCAACATCAAACAAAAACTAGCATGGAGTTCCAAGGTACTACTTTAGACGGAAGTTGACGGCGATGCTCAGTATGACTATTTTTATACTGCCATTTCCTCAGTAATGAAAAAAACAGCTATGATATAAACGTATCATCATTGGTGTTTTTTGAATATGACCAATGATTACCAGGTAGAAATCTTCTCTATCTCAATATGCTGCATGATTAAAAAAAATTGTAGATATTAAGCATTTAGGTATGAAATCCTCTCTATCTGTAACCTAAAGCCTTCATAGATAAACCTAGCAATGAATGCTTTTCACTCCCCGCGGACACAGAACAGATGCCATTAAATCATCCCATTGATTACCTACACTCTGTGTGTGTGTTTGTGTGTGTGTGTGTGTTTGTGTGTGACGGATTGCGGAGGGGAGCCAAGCGGTACATGTTAATGGGACCCTCTGTCATCACAGCAGATTCCTCATTTATCAGACCAAAGAATACCCACACACATAAATACACACACACACACACACACACACACACACACACACACACACACACACACACACACACACACACACACACACACACACACACACACACACACACACACACACACACACACACACACACACGCATGTTACATAAAGAAGGAGCACACAATTGCAGAAAGAGACTGAACCCTGGTGTCTTGGAGCGTGGAGTGTATTTACATCAAATCAACACCTTAGATAGAGCATGATGATGAGGATTATTATCACTAGTGTGGGTTCAGACAGCCAGTACTGATGACAGAGGCTGAGTCAATGTTTTCTTAAAGGGCAGACTGGCCCTCACATTCTTTTCCTGCACTTACCGGTGTCAAAACGTTGCCTCTCTACTCTCGAAAAAGCCGAAGTAGAGGTGAATGTGTGTTATTTACCAATGCCCTGGATGTGATGTAGGTAAAACTAAATTCAAGCTGAGTGCTCGCATAGAAACCTCACCGCAAACTGTGAGGAAACAGGCCAAGTGGTGTTATCATCAAGTGGTCACATTGGCAGGGGCGAGAGCTGGAATATAAAACAGTCCGGAGACCTTTAGGTTTCTTTTTTTTGAGCTGAGGGAAAATACAAGACTTTGTTCATATTATCGAGAGGATCAAAACACACGAGAGTAGACAGATTGGGATCAGATAATGCTACAGAGAGAAGAGAAGAAAAGAAGATGAAAGAAAAGACCACAGAAGAAGAACAGAATTGGATTAGGACATAACAGAGTAGAGGAGAATAGGCTAAACGAGACCACACTAGAGGAGAACAATCCTTAATCCAACACAACTGAATTGGATTGTGAATCAGAGTCACTGTGATCACACAAAGCTCACATTTCTTGTGTCTGGCCTTCAGCTCTATAGAAGGTCAGTCTTTTGCTTTAAGTCTATTCATTAGTGAATGAATCAATCACGGATACTGACAGAGAATTAATCACCACCAATTTATGATATTCAATTAACATCAGTCTTGTTGATCAAGTAACCAGACTGGGAGTCGACAGTCATTAGTGGCTATTAAAGGCTGTAGGCTACCTGCCTTTATTCCAACAATGACAATGACAATGCTAGCATGCTGGTGTGTAGCAGTTATAATATGTACCTGTAACTTAACACAAGGTACATCGGAGGCTGTTGGGAATGTCGTTAGTTTTGCCTGTATTTGATCGTAAAACCAACATTTTTGGCCTGATGATGGCATTAAGACATTAAAAATACATCATCCAGGAACCATGAATGTCTGTACAAGACTTGTGCTAATTTCGTCTGGGAGATGTAAAGATATTTTACTGGTTAGTGAAAATTTTGAGCTGTTGGTGGCGCTGGAGGAAAAGTCAGTGAATCATTATGATTCAAAGTCATTACGATTCATCCTCATTTGCTGTCTTTTTTGTGTTTTATATGGAATATTTTATTACTAAATGAAAGGACTTTAAAGACATCGCTTGAGGCTCTTGGAAATGGTGATGTGGTTGTTCATTAATTGGGTGGTTTTGGTATTGATTTTCCAACTTAAACAATAATGGCTGACATTCACTATTACCCTCCTTTACCTCTCCTCTGTCTCGCCACCTCCTCTTTGCCCAAACAAGCTATCCCTACTCCTCCGGGCCACCAGGTATATCTAATCACACCTCAGTATCTGAAACAGCTCATTGACCTCTTGGCCCAGGAAACACAGAGAGTTAGTGTTTTTCCCCCATTGGATCTCCACGGTGCATCAATGCAATGTGACAGTATAATTAGTGGGCCGAGAGGAAACTAATTGACATTTTGATCAACTCGCCTGCTGCAGGTCGCGGCACGGCACGGAACTTAATCACCACTAACGACATAATGTCCTGTGCATGTGTGAGCGTGGCTTAGTTTGTGTGTATACGAGGTGGCATGTGGGGTCTTGTGTGCACAGTGTTTCAGAGCTGGAGACCATGACAGCGCTTCAGATATAGAAAAAAGCAACCTGAATGTATTATTTTGTATTCATTCAGCACAAAATCCAAACATGTCAGGTAGCTAATCCTAAATAGTGTTCTCCCAGTTGAAGGACTGTTTGTTTATCACATGTACAAGACAGCGTGGCTCCTTGACAATACTGGATTATCTCAAAATGCCTCCAACAAAGATTGACCTCGACAAATTAGGATCATATCTAGCAACCCCCTTCAACTTTCTAAGGCTAAGGCTTCTAAGAACCTCTCAATTAATGTTTTTTGGCTCCAATCCATTAATGCTGGGTATCTGATAACTTACATTTTCCTAAATGGCACAGCTACCCAGAGCATATTCACTGATTGAGCCCATGGGTGGATCCATCATGTTGACGATGTTTCTATCATGCAACTGGCACGAAATTAGAAGAATACAAATATCCAAGGGTGCTGAAGATGCCAACAAGAATGTGTACCTTAAGAGACTACAGGCTTCGGGAGCTTCTGTCAGTGAGGGCCAACGCTGAAATCGTCAGACTGATTAAAGGAACAGTAAGAGACTTGGTTGTTATTGACCAAATTACTGACCGGTTTCGTGATCGCACATACTTTTTGCGTCATGTGCTGCCTCCTGCTCACTCTACCCAGGCGCCACCCCTCATCTGAACCAAACAGAGTAGTTCATTAGGTAAGAAAGTGTCATGGATATGGACAATCTCCTGATGTCTGAAAGGGCAAATTTCTGACAATGTCTGGACCTGATTCTCCAGACATTTTCGAAGCTTCATATGAGAAACCGTCTTTAGTGTGGACAGAGATATTTACAGAAACAACCTGAAAATGTGGCTGTGTTGTTTTGAACTATACCATGAGTTTAGATTTAGCTGGTTTAGTGTAAATGTATTTTAAGTCTAATGTGCTGAGGGTCAAGGAAATAAGCAGCAGAAAAAGCAACAACAGCAAAAGACACTCTTAAGTATATTTTGCTAACTTTTACTGGCTTTCCTAGTATAAATTGCCCAGAGAGATCAGCAGCAGAAGCTTATAGTTAAAACAGCAGCACTGTTATAGTGAAGGTGTCTAAAATAAAACCTAATGCTACTTAACAAAAAATTGGGTCCATTACACCAGATGATACATTATCTCACACTGATTGCTGCCATTTTTGGACCATAATACACATCTTTACAAGTAACACGTCAAGATGAGGGTACATTTGGAGCTGTGATTCAAATCAAGTAAATAGCAAGTTAGGTAAAAGCTCTCCATTGTGATACTTGAGCCTAGTTATGAGTATTTTAGTTAAAAGCAGCACTTGGTGAAGCTGTTATTTTCAGTGGGATAAAAGAGCAGATGGGAAGCATAATGCTCTGTAATTTCAAATAATGATCACGACTGTTGTACATTCTGACCTGATATTTTCAACTGCTCTAAAGAGCACATATGGGCTATTTGGTGCTATTTCTAGAGGAAAATCGGTACAAATCAAACCACTACTCTCTGATCACCTCATTTCACTGACTGGTCTGTTACACGAAGGAACTGGGAAAAAAGAAAGAATGGGGAAAAAAAAGGTTAGAGATAGGGACACAGGGAATATGATCTACAAACAGGGAGGGAGAGAGAGAACAAAAAAAATTACATAGAGAGGTAGAGAGTGAGGGTGGGAATATAATACAAAAGAGAGAGGGAGGGATAACAGATGAAAGACAGAAAGGGAAACACAGAATAGGAGAGTCAGAATATGTCAGAGAGAGAAAGAGGAGAGAGCTCGGCTAAATCCAATGAGGGGGCTTAAAAGAGCGAATGCCAGAGATAGAAATGAAAATCCTGTAATTTTATCCACCCAATAAACACATTCTGAACCCAGTCCACATAATCCATCTATTTCCATGCCCTGCATATTATCTGTTATCTCTGCTGACCACAATGGCCAGTCCTCTTGTAGACAGAGCTGTTAGATAATAGTGCCACCCACCCAAAAAAAACAGAGAAAGAAAAGCAAAGGCCTTTTAGCTCTTGGAAACTATCAGACAATAGTGCTGCCACTGCTTATGTCGACGCTAATTTAGATTCAGAAGATAAAGTCGCAGTGTGGTTGTTAATTTACTCAGGGCCACTTTAAAGATTTGACAAAAAAGCAACATGAACCCAGTGGCTTTTATTAAAAAAAGACAAAGTGGATGACTTCTGCAGATCTTATTTTCTATTGTGGACATTAATCAGAGGTTGTCATAGTTACCTTTAGCTGCTTTATTCACATCTTATCCCAATTTGATCCACACTCTCATCACAATTCCTGACGCGGCACTTTTGAGAAGCTTAATAGGCATCTAAATAAAGTTTAAATTAGCATAAAAATGTTTTATATGCTCAACAGTTTTTCCGCCACAATAAAAGAGAAGTGCAGACTGGCTTTGTTATTCCCAAAAGCCTCATTGATATTCATTCCCTTCAATTCCTTGACCATCAATCACTGCTGCTTGACTTTGCTTTGCACATACTCAGACAACACTCGGATGCTAATATTCATTTGTAATGCTAAATGAGGCAGATTGTGATGCTGTACAAAAGGAAGAGGATAAACCTGAATAAATAAGTGGAGGAAAAATAACAAAGGCTGACGCTTTAATACATCCGTTTCTATCGCTTTTTATTGTTGTTGTTTGTTTTACTTTTTATTTTGTCTCTCATCCACATATCCTTAAGGATTAGGAAGTTTTCTTTGGAATGACATATATTACACTTCGCCAAGTCTGTGTTGGAAAACTTGACTCCAATTCCACTTTGAAATTAGATTGTTGTCCAACTTACATTTTTGCTTATGCACTTAATGGGGAAAAGCATCTATTGATTGTTTATGTATGAATCAGGACACTATTGGAAGCAGAACATACACATACTAATACAGCTAACATGGTAGCAAACAACTGCCCAATTGCATAACCAGAAAATATGGAGCGTATTAGCATTCACCTGAACAGTTTCTGAGGAATATAGCTAGGTCTTCAGCTTCTAAATGCTCTACTCTGTTCACCAGCTAGTTGCTAACTTTGTGTGTCTACTGTTGTTGTTTCTGGGAAGAAAGGTTACAGTGAATTATCAGAGCGTTTCCATTGAAAACACATTCCTGCTGCTTCTTGAAATGAGATTGAGGAGAACAGTAAGACTGTACCGCACAGTACATTTGTCGGCTGTAAATCTAAAACATGAGCTTAAACTGTCTATAAAGCTCCGTGGAGTTTGGTGCTAATTGTCTGTGGGTACAAGTGACCACTGTCAAAATACACTTAATAATTTGACCCATTATACATGCAAAATATTTTTAGGTGTAGCTTTAAAGATATAGACCTGTTTCCTAAGAGTTAAAGCAGTTCAGTTCCTCGTCATATAACTGATACACATTGCAAAAGTAGCTTTAATGAGTAACACTACCTATATTGTATTTCTTTGCAAAGCACGTTTCAGCAGGAATGACCTTGGTGGGAATCTGTACATTCGCCATACTCAATCCAAGTGTTAGTCACGTTCAGTGTGCCTCCCAATATCTATTACCGTCTTCATTAACGAACATCAGACTGCTCACATACCCTTTGCTTCTGGGCCCACTCTCACAGTTATAAGCTAATATTCCATGATTATCTAGAATCCAAATGTTCAATTTATACATTTCCACATGTACTTATGGCTACATGACATATTACATGTACAATAATGATAAGATAGATAAGCCAAATACTGTTCAGGAGAAACCTGAATATGAGTTAGGGAGCTGATAAAAGCCGGAATCCTGAGATGTGTAAACTCTGTTGCTATGGTAATATCGGAAGTATTCTGTTTCTACAAGTGCAGATGGATAAGCAACAAGATAAGATCCCAAATATGACCCTCAACTAGGGCTGATGTTATGAATATTACAAGTAAACACATTGTGAACTGGTAGAAAGCCACACTGCCACAGAGAGCAGTGTGTCAATATCACAACTTGCATTCCTACAATGGGGACAAGTGTGGCTGTCAAAAGCTCCAGAAAAAAACTACCATATAACGCAACACAAGGCAGGCAAGCTGAATTACTTCAAAGAGACCTATAATTCACTGGCTGATCCCAGTCGGAGCTGCGACTATACTGCATGGCTTGGCTGTAAACCACATAAGTGATACAATTGATAGTCGCCTCTAAAACGATGGCAACCTTATGTCTAATTCTCCACCGTACAAACTTCTACAAAAAATCTCAAATGATTGGATGTTCAGTGGTTGATATGGCCCAAACTTTCACAGCTTTTGTCAAGATGTTAGGTGCTTTAGGATAGCAAGTGGTTACCAAAGAAGACAAGCTAAGAAAAACAATGCAGGAGCTAAATTTACTGAGTAGTTGTGATAAAGAGACCACACAATTAGTCCCTGGTACACTTTGATGTATGTCTTTCAATACTTGTCATTTGTCTGTTATTTGTAGCATTGCTTTTGCATAATTTCCTGGGTTTGTTTGTGCTTTGCTTAGTTGAATTTACATCTGCATTTATGGTTTAATCAAGACAGATTTAATTTCACTAAATGCTTATTGACTGAAGTCCTGAGTTTCTTCAGTTATTACCTTTTTTTGTTACTTACCGTATTCACCATGCTTACCAAGAGACAAAAAGGGGAGGCACTGAACCATTTCCTGCTTTTAAGCTCTTACTGACATCACCTGTGATGTCATGTATTAGAGCAAGTATGTAGGGATTTATTGTATTCAGTTAAATGTTTGGGTTTAGTATTTACGTTATTTGTACTTAATTTGGCTTATGGGGAGGACTACACTGTGGATGACGTGCATGTAAACAATGTTAACTGATACAAATCACATTGTCATATACCAGTTGTTGATATAAAGGAAAGGTCACCTCTATGAGACATATGGTCCTTTACTGATACATTGGAAGGCCTATAAAGTTGTAGGTTTGGAGGGAAGTTTGAGTATCTTTATCACTTCATTTACTGTAACTTATCACGAAATCCACTTTTTTCCAGTTTGTCTTTTTCATTTAGTAAATTACATGCATATATCAAATGATTTTGGTCCCAAGTTTTCATTGGCTTTCTTCCAGAGAAAATCAAGTAATGTAAGTTAAAAACCCAGACTCCCCATTGCATTTCCACTCCATGCCTCCAACGCCTGCTTAACAAGACATAAAAAACAGAAATTAACTCCGTGTGGAGAGCTGGGAATTGTAGAGAGATCCAAAGCATTAAGCCAAAAATAGTCGAAGTGCTGGTGTGCAGTGGTAAAACAGGTGTTTGAATTCAATTAAATCCATACCACACTGACATAACCTCTTCTATCCTCTGTCATGTTATTCTCCATTCGCTCAGCAACATCTAAAGCCTTGCTAACATTTGCTAGTCAAGCAACTACAGCTCTAAAGAAGAAGCTAAAACAGGTGTAAGGTAACTCTTTAAAATACAATCCACTCTATTAAACTTTGAGATAAGATTGGAGCAGGGTTATAGTAGCTTCCTCTACTGTATGGTACAGATTGCTGGTAGAGATTGGATGTAGTTTGTCTCCTCTGTGGTAGAGCTAATGTCACAGGTCAATAATTATATACATTTTTTAAAAAGATTTTGTTGGCATAGACGCCTTTATTTATCAGTAGACCGACAGGAAACATGGGACAGAGAGGGGGGATTGACATGCAGCAAAGGACCTCCGATTGGGATTCGAACTGAGGTAGGCTTAGGCATGCGCTCTAACCACTCGACCACCTGCGCACCCAATAATCATATAAGTTAAGGTCAATAAGATGCAGAAGTAAAAGCTTGCTGTCTTAAAGCATTGGTAAAACAATTCAGCAAGAACCTATTACAGTACAGAAATCCAGTAATGAAGTCAGACATCCAATCAGTCTCTCAAGAGAAATAAACAAGTCCATATGGAGCACGTGATTTTAAAGGTGAGCCTTGAACAACATTTATACTACTGGAAGCTTGATACTGGACCCGTGAGAACATCAAGACAACGTGAAACATTTCACATCGTAGTTCTTAAAAGAATACAGATGAACAAACATGACCAAACTAGATGCTAAGTCCAGGGATGCAGCCATTATTGAAATGTGATGATAGCATGAATTTCTTGCTGCAATGGGTGGCAGTCAGACAGCCAGCCAGCCAGCCAGCCAGCCAGGGGAAAAGCCCTGGCAGATCCCAGGACGGCTATTGTGGACCTTTAATTACAGTCTGAGCTACAAGATGGAGGACCCCAATGCGCTCTGTAACTACGTGCTTTATCTCGCCCGGTCACCTGAGTTTTACCTAATTACGCATTATGTTGGAACAATAGTTAACTGCTGCTGCTTTGTCCGGGCTCTATCTAGTTCAGCTGTATCTCATATCTCAAGGGACGAGAGAATTCAACGGGTTGAAAATGTCAACAGTCTTGGGAGACCGTTGAACATTGCTGCTCAGAGAGGGGCCATGGAGTGCATTATGCATGGCAGGATGGCGTAATGAGAAGGTAGACAATCTTTCAATGAAATGTTCAAGCCTTTGTGCCAGAAGGTATGTGCCTTGCTGGAGTGTCCTTGAGCATTAATCTGAATTCCAAAAGGCCTGAGCTCTGGACTGTGTATGTGGAAAGCAAAAATAGGCGCTTAACTCCTGTCTTGTCGTTAGATTTGACCACAGAGTGAATTCAGATTTCTCTTGGGACAATTCTCACCAGAAAAAGACAGCACCGGTTGTTTGGTCAAGCAATTGTGTTTTCCTGACAAGGGCCTCTTGTGGCCAAATGAATAATGGAAAGAACTATAGATGTAGGAGGGCAATGTTAAAGCAATGCAGGGCCTGTAGGGAGGTGGTTGGGGTTGATAGCTGAGTATAAAACATCTATGACTCACATCAGAGACTGCTGTATACTTTCTGTCTCCAGCCAAAAGTCAATCCTGGTTTCTTTTAAACCATGACCACAATCACATCACACCATAACCTTTATTTTGGTGATAAATTGCAAAATTACGTTCCCTGAGTTACTATTTTTAGCAGGGAGGATGTACAGCATAGAAAGTCTTGGTGAGATCTGATCGTCAGAAAAGAGGGGAACACAAATGGGGTGAGAGGTGTTCTGCTGTTACGTCTGAACTTGAAGTTTCTGTCTGTCAGCACCAATGTCAGCCAAGTCAGATTTCTTGTGCACGATGAGCGGGTCCGTTAGAGCACAAACAGTCTCTCTCAGGTAAAAGAGAAACAGAAAACTGCACCACAGCAATTCAACCTTGTGTGGTTGCAAATGCAAATAAAATAATGCCAGTTTCCAGCAGTGCTGTAGCAGATTGCAATCACCTAAGAAAATAACACTAACTGAACGCAGAGCTCTGAGTCTGGCTGCGGCCGATAATGTTTTTAGTGAAATTCTGCTCATTTTTAATAAAAAAAGCTCAGCGTGAGCTGCCAAACTGGAGCTAGGACAGTGAAGGTGAAGGGAGATATCAGTCTCGTCTGGGTCTGATGTACAGGAATTCAGGCGAGGTGGAGTAGTGCTTCATTTTCCTCCCCTCTGCCATCAGGAGAGAGGGAGAAACACGAGACCCTTTGAAGCGAGTGATTAAAGCGCAGCAGGATGTGGTGCAGCTCGCCATCTCTGTTACCCCGTCCACATGCTCCAAACAAATGGTTGGCGAGAGAGAGAGGCAGGCAGAGACAGAGGGGGAGAGAGAGAAGCAGAAGTCTCCTGTGACCCAATAAATTGGTCAGATTGACTTCCTAGTCTGCCAGCGTGGGAGGCGGCCATTTTGACTTGGGGCCAGGAGTTAAATGAGAGGCGAGGAGGAAGACATGTTGGTTCTCTGCATGAGACCGGCCGGTCTTTCCAGAACTGTTCTGCAAATCGCCCAGAGACAGATAACGCCTCTGGACGTATCTGTAGACATATTTCTGGTGGCAGATAAATAAACCACATGCTAAAAACGCTGATCAGTCAGGATTTCGCATGAAGAGACGTATAAAGAGAAGCTTCTTGACAAATGTGATGTCAGAAATGATTGGCTGTGATATATCTCTCTCATGGTTGCCGTAGAGGCATTTGAGCCCTCTTTCGAACAGGATGAAAAACAAGCCTTTTGCATGACTACAAAGAGTCTCAGAGAGCAGCGCTTCACGACTTCACAGACTGGCGTGTTCAGTCATCTTTTACAGCCGAGCACCGTACAAACAAAAGCTGATGTGTACTGACTTCAGTAGGGTAACGCTCTCCACATCTCCTCCCCTCCTATTCCAGTTATCAAGGGCCGAAATATTGAGCCTGTCAAGAGCTATAAATAAGTGTGACTGTCAATAGACAAAACCTCCCTTTGGGATAACTGCTCCGAGGCCATTTATTAAAAAGACAGCAGGGTTTTTCTTTTTGCAGGCATTGAGGTTTTGTTTTATATCGGGCCAAGTATTTCAACTCTGTTACAAATCATTGACGTAACAAATTCTGACATAGTCTCTTATCAGCCGGGTTTAGAAGCAAAAAGTCTACTTTAAGGAAAGGATAATTATTCCCAAGCTGCTGAAACAAGGAACACAGTTTTACATTTCTGCTGGGAATTTGTGTCCGCCAATGCTATAGAGCTCCTGCTCAGACAAGTTGCCCTCAAAAACCGATACGTGACTCAGTCTTGGTGCCAAAATGCTGTGTATAGCCTAACTGTTAAGGCTTTAGTAGATTGACAAGTCAGAGCTGTGGCCACCAACCCTCTAGCTGGCCGGTAAGGCTGATGTAATGTCAAATCAATTTGGCTCTGGACTTGGCCTGTTGCACACACGCATTTGCTTCCGCACACGTCTCCTTATCAGCATCGATCGGGTCCGGCTGAGCCACTTTACTGGATGGCAGACTTCCAGAGCTAAATGAAGGAAAACATCAGTTTGTAGCGAAAATAGCCCGCCGTCTATTTTTTCAGTCTTATTGTGCTGCTGCAGCTGACTCCCAGGTGTGCTCGGCTTTGAAAACTGTCGCAATTGCAATTTAACAAATTAAGTTTTCACTATCAACGGTTCATCTCGCAGAGTGGTGTATGATTTTCTCATTCCCTCCCATTGTCCAAAAGTGTGACTGAAGCAGTTTGAATTGGCAGGAGTCGCTTTAGTTTGTATTGTAAAAATCGAGCTGTCCTCACAAGTTTGCTTCTAAATATCCTGGCTGTCTGCGAGGCAGCCAGAGTACGTGTTTATGATCATAACATGCATTAAATTAAAGTCAAAATTACAGCAGATTACAGCTTTTTATTCAGTGGATACCAACTGAGAGTGGAGCTGAATACATTTACACTCCAAATAATGCATTAACACAATGAAAGAGACAGAAACTCGGAGAGACATGTTTCCTGCTGTCACTTTCGGTAGGCAGAGAAGTGCCAAAGTTTTAATTGAACAAACAGGAATATATATCTTGGACTTTCTAAGTGGGGATGGGACACCGTTTTTGTTGCAGCTTGATCATTTGGCTGATGAAATGAGTGTTTTGCATAAACATAGACATCTATTGTATGTAGGTTAGTGCAGCTGAGATGGAGACGTGGTATCACTAAACAAATACCATAGAAATGACATGAATCAGTGATGATTGGATCTCTGATTCACTAGATAGACAAGACTGCTTGCACAGATGTTTTATAGTCTTTCAATACAAACATAAATAATGTTATTACAGTCAATGGTTTGCTGTATATGCGTGTAAGTATGTGTATATGTATATAAGTGGTCTCACTCCTCAGGTGTATTGATACTCAATCAGCTTTAAGGGGGAACTTAGAACTTGTATAAAGAACTTAGAATGGTGGATTTATTGTTATGTGAGGATTTTAGTGTCCAAATGATTTTCTTTTAGATCCAATAGAAACTCACATACAGCACCAGCCTGTGTGTGGACTGTCATGAGATGCAAACTGTTATAATTGTTCCACAGTTTTTGTAATTGAATATGCTTTGCACAATACATCCCATTGATTTAGACAATCAAATCAGATTTAACACCTCTTGATATAATGCAATCCAATACATCCTCCACACTAATTACAGCCTCCATAGAGTTATATAGAATACAGTCATTACCACAGATTTGAATCAAGATCTCAGTGCTTAGTGTAATTAGCCTTTATGAGAACACTAAACCAAAGACAAAAGTCTAACTTTTTACAGTGATAAAAAGGCATTTGTCAATACTTAACAATTACCAACAAAATGACCTACAAAATATAGTAAAAATATATAGTAAAATTTGTATCATATTTTACCATAGCAGTTTTGCTTTGCAGTTCTTCAGTCTACTCATATACTGTATTTAAGCTGGTGTGCTTCATAGCAGGCTTCTTTAAGTCAACACGCACAATATGCTTGTGTGTGTGTGTGTGTGTGTGTGTGTGTGTGTGTGTGTGTGTGTGTGTGTGTGTGTGTGTGTGTGTGTGTGTGTGTGTGTGTGTGTGTGTGTGTGTGTGTGTGTGCTAAGAAGGTTTTCATCGGGGCTTAGCTCTGACAGTCCTGTCTCCGTTGTGCTGGCAGATCAATAATATACTCGCAGATGACTGTACGAACACTGGGAGCCAGTTAGCGCACGCACACACACACACACACACACACACACAAACACAAACACACACACACACACACATACATATAGCCGAGTGTGACAGACAGAGGCTGTCTGTGGCGGTGGAGGATATTAGGCTTATTAACAGTGTCTGGGTCTCCCAGTGACTCATGCTAGCTCAGTGTGTGTTTGCAGGGCGGCAGGTTAAAAGAGCTTAACATGAGAATGCACCCCCTCCTTTTCCTCCCTCCCTCCTTCTAGCCTCCTGGCACATCTTGTTATTTCCTCACTCCCCTCCCTCCATCCCTCCCTCCCTCCCTCTCTCACCCACCCCTCTTACTTGCATCAATGTTACCTCCCCATTTCCTTCACTGTCCTCTTTTCAACCCTCTGTCCTCTTTTTTTCCCTCTGTGTTCCTCCCGGAGGTTTCCTTCTCCTATTTCAAAAAGCCAGAATTGTGCCGACCTTACATTCATGACAGCTTTGAAAAGATTTTTATCAAAATGACTTACTCCTGGAAATATGGAAGCCAACGAGGGGACTCCATATTGTAGCTGAAAACTGTGCTTCACCTGACAAGGCAGAAAACTAAAATAGCCTGCACTAGTACTGTTTTTTGCTTAAATGAACTTGTGTAAAACATTTCCTCCAGTATATTTTTTTTAAATGCATTTTGATTCATAGCATTATTTAATGTGTCATCATGGCCTAAATTAACTGTGGGCCTCTATTGACCTAGTCTGATACCACTTAATCACTGACATCACTTAATCACTGCCTACATCTCTAATTTAGCAACTCTAACAGGTCTGGTGTTTGTGCTTATTGAGGACTGATTCCCCAGTTGGAAAAACAATTGACCAATCAGAGCTTTGTAGACAGAATGAGGAATGGAGGAGGAAGGGACTACTACAGTGAAGAAGAGGCGAGGCTCACATGACAAGGTTAGCCAAGCTAGCTAAGTAATTTGCTATAAAAAATGTTATTGCTGGCTGACAACTTTTGACTGTATTATTACAATATTATCATTATAGACCATGCTGGATGTGAGGATTTATTAAAAATGTTACAACAAATTGATGATTAAAAATTCAGTAATACATAAGAAAATTGTGCTTTTTTAAACTTCTAAACTTCTCAAACCTGACATTCTGAGCAGAACTCAGGTTTTCAAAATCTGACCAATTAGAAGTTTCCGAGTTTCCCTCACAATCACTGATTAATTGATTCAACACACAGTGACAAGATACTACTTTGTCAAGACTAAATCACTGAATATTTTTACTCATTTCTCAAGAACAGTCGTGTTGTGTATTTCTTCACTAATTACCTTTTTACCAGTAGCTAAGCTAGCAAGGCTAGTACTTTGGTTGAAGGACTGTTCTTCATTACACATCAAACAACAAAATAATCTTCTATTTACACTAGGCTTGGGTAGTATCATGGTATTATAGTATACCAGGTATGGTTTTCAATACTGTCAAAAATACAGATTTGAGATTTGTATTGAGATGATGTATTGTAGTGTACAGTACCTGCCACCAGAGGTCAGTCTCACCTGGTGGAACAGGCAGCTGAGCTAAAAGGTCACAGGACAAGTAAAAAAAATGTTTTAAAAATTCCTCTGCTTCTGTTTGGGAGTACTTTGGGTTTAGTCCCGATGATGAAGGTGAAGGTAAAGGCTGCTGAGCAAAACTTTGGAGGAGCGGCTGAGATTGTCACTTAAATGACAATAGCTAGTCAACCGTAAGTTGTTCACTAGCTTTGGGGCTAACCCCCTTCACTGTGGTGGCAAACAAGACACAGGAACTTGGTTTGGGTCTTGAGGATTTGTCGCATTTATTCACCAACAAACAAATCGCATAAAGCATACACGCATTGCACTGCTATCTTTATAGCTATACTGCTAACTTCATACTCACTGCTACGTCGCCAGCCTCATCATCAAACGCTTTCTTTCTTTCTCTCGACCACACATTTACTACCCACACAACTTACACACTGAGCTATGTGTTAAAGGAGATATGCTTCTTGTATAGCACATTTTAGGGTAACACTTACTATGAAGCCCAAAAAATTCCCTGATGTTCCACCCACACACACGCTGAACACAAATACCGGCATATACCGTAATACTCCTTTGAAATGATAGTAAGCTATGAAGGTATGAAAAATAGATACCGCCAAAGCCTAATTTTCACCCTTGCAGCTGAAATCACAGTGTGTGAAATTGAATTGAGTCTTGTGCTAGATAAAAGCTGGCGCCATATTATTGTACACATGTCTGGAACAAACAGAAATACTTTTCCAGACACCTGAGTAATACCAGTACTTTTGGAAACCTGGAACTGATAAAGCAAATTAATTTCAGCTACATTTCCAAACATCTTCTACATTTCTCTTTCCAAAGCTGCCTCACTCTCTTTCACCTGATCAACAGGGAGATCACACCAGATGCTGACCTTCTCCATTTTTTTCCTCCTCTGCTCCACATTCGCTCGCCGGATCGATAAGCAGAGTTCAGTATGGATCACACCAAATGTTAAGAGTTTAAAATGTAACATGCACCTTCCTTCCTATTTCCTCTCCCTCGCAGATCAATAGCAAAAACACACAAATGAATCTACCACCGCCATCGTCAAGAAGATCTTCTCTGGATCAATGAGGGTTTAAAAATGAACACCATGATCGACAACAATCATGATCATTGTCTTCCAATATTTCTGAATAAGAGTGTAAATGAGAGTAGATCGTGAGCTATTCAATATAAAATACCTCTAATGTCAGAAAGAAATGTAAAGATCACAGATTATTCATTGACACACGATTTAACACCAGGATTAGCTTGGCCATTATCCAGATTTTTCTTTCTTTTTTTTTCCATTTAATGAAAACGTTTAGAGCCTTTTTCAACTTTTCACCCGAGCTGTATCCACCATTCAGGGACGTTGGCTGAGAAATAGTGGCCTTTTAACTAAAAGTCTGTCTGCTTTTCATCCAGGCACGACGATGGCGTACCCATTCAGAGCGGTGGCATTTAGAGAGGAGCGTGTAATGTGATTCCAGATGATGCCGTTTATGGGCATGATAGAGAGAGGAGTCTAAAATGTACTAAAAAACTGGCTCATTGCAGTCAATTTAATCCTAACGTGAAAACGCATCGCTGTACCATGCAGACTAAAATCTGAGTCACTAATTATGAAGTTTCTGAACAGAATTGCAGTTTTACATCTGATGTTTTTCAAAGTCATTACAGTGAATCTGAAATGTGACACTCTTGGTCTTAAAGTTGCAAATGTGTAAGATTTGGCCCGAATTTTAGTTTAAACGTTCAAAAGTGAACTAAAATGATCAACAAAATGTCAAGAAATAACAGCTTTGATGTCATGTCAAAGACGTCTATGTATTGTGTTGCAGGGATATCAATTGAAGTAAGCTTGCTAACCAGACCCATCCTTTCTTGTAATCCCACTTTGTACCTTAGGGGCAATAGTGAGTCACTGTAGCCACCAGGCTCCCTCAGTCCAACATGAGAGGAAGAAGAATTCCGCCTTTCCAAGCAACCGACCTGCAATGGCCGATATTTTGAACCAGGCTGAAAGCTATTGTAAGTTTAGCTATTGGACTGTTAATATGCCACTATTGAGTTTATATTTTTTCAGACAAGAAAGTATCTATTTAGATTCCCAATATATGTCTTAAGGTAATGTCTTTTTTAAGGGAATAGAGAGATTGTGGGATATGACCCTTGTGGTTTGTTTAGGGTCACAGAGTCCATTGCTGTATGTGTACAAATACGAAATAAATGCAAAATCAAGGCATTTTTTGGAACTCCATATGTACAGTGGTACATATAGTACTGAAGTGATAAAGCTTCCCCTTTGCCATAAACTGGGAATGCACAATTCATGCAGATGACAAAACGTCCAGAAACATTGTTTGTATAGGAACATGGTGATACAATTGCAGCATGTTATCCTTATGACAGCGCTTGTATGTGTGGGGTCAATTACACCCCAGTGAGTTCCAACTCCCTATTATAAAACTGTTATGAAACTCCAATAAGAGAAACTCCAAATAATCAATGTGTACACACTTTAAAATTTCAGGAGTAGTGCTGCATAAAAATTAATGTAAATATCCATTACAGTTATAGAGCGTATGAAAATACATTGAATTTAACACTTAACATTTATAGCTTAAATCTGTAAAACCTGAAACTGAAAATGACATTTTTTTCTATCAGATCTTTAAAACATTAGCTCAAAATGATCTTAACAAGCAATTTTAATAAAATTAAGAAAAGTCATTAAGTTTCAAGGTGATAATAAACAATGTTATGTACGTTTATTGAGCTGTTAACGCGGCCTGTGGTCTAGGGACCCGAAACAGAACATTACAGTTAAACAGGCTAATAAACAAAGCGACCATGTACCTGAATACAAAGCACATGCTCTGTTTAAATACACCAGCTTTATTATTCATAGGAGCTTGCATATTGCTGCGGTAACTCGTAAGTCTGTAATTAACCTATATTCAGTGTGCAGCCACATCATAAACTGAGAAGTTTCTAATTTTCCCACACTGTGTAGTAACACGCTAAATAAGGGTTTCTATATAATACATGGCTGGTGTATATCATCATAATCCAACTGTACATTCACCAGACTGCCTCTCTTTTCCTCAGTTCTAGCAGTGTCTCACTATGAAGAAGACTCCATGAACTCTACTGTATTACTATACACAGGCAGATAGCAGCTACATGTCCTTTATGACTCAGCTGTACTCAGCAAAGTGCAAGCACGTCATTCTGACTTTAGGATTCATTCTTCTAGATGTAGCTTGAAAAAAAACACTGAGGGCTAAATTTAAAGTGTACAAAATCAATTTGCCCGTAACGTAATTAACCTACTTAATGAGATAGCGTGGTAAATCACACAATGTATTTCCTCCTGAGCTATATTATATTCATATTTGAGACTGTCCTCCCAAGACAAACAACAGCTTCATTTCATCATTTCAGTAAATGAGCCAAAAATGAAGTAGGAGTTCTCTTGTCTGACGCAAGCAAAGAAGTAGAAGTAGGGAAATGCTATTATAGAGTCAGAGAGGAGGTTGGATAGTGGATGGATTGGACAACAAAACATCAGACTTTGACACTGGAGAATGTTCTTTGTTTCACATTTCGTACTGACACTAAGTTCTATTGACCATGATTAATAACCAGGTAGTTATAACCATGACCGTGAATGTCCTCTAATCCTAAGCAGGTACTTCTTTCACTGTAAACCTAACCTTTCTCTAACCCCAATCAAATCATTTTTGTGCCCAAACTGATGTTGATCTGCCCAAAAGTAAATCAGATCAGAAAACACTTATTTGAATGACAAAGATTGTACTTTGTTGTTAAATCTTGGGGACTTTTTGTAATCTGTCGATGATAACGTGTAGCCAAAGACCATTTTCCATTTGTGGTTGGATGTCTGTACCTTCACACACAGTTTATGTGATCATGGTGTAGTTTGGTTCAAATAAGCCTGATGTCCATCACTTATAGGAGTCTTTAGCTGTCTGACTGATTTTATCAGTTGCCCATCATAGTTCTGTAGCTAGTTATCATAGGCCATACTGGTGCAAACAGGCAAACAGATACTGTAGGTCAGTGTTGCTGAAGAGGAAGGCTTATACTCTATAGTAAAAATGTGCACCTGGTGAGTGAGTATCAGACTATGTAAGATGACATTCATCATTTGTATGAAACTCAGCTTGTAAATAAACACATTTTTCTCATATTGGCTCTTGATGTTCACTGACAGTTGCAAATATGTGTTACATGGAGGTATAATACATTCTTCAGATTGCTTCAGTGGGAAAACCGTGTTCCTTCAAAGGACCTTCCTTTCAAAAAAGCTTTTCAGTGTAATAATAAAAAAATAAAAAATGTTTTTAAAAAAGTTGTCGGTACAGCTGCAGCCCTCTGCAAACATCTCTGTTGGTGTGTATGTGCAGAGAGAGAGGGAGAGAGAGAGAGAGACAGAGAGAGAGAGAGAGAGAGAGAGAGAGAGAGAGAGAGAGAGAGAGAGAGAGAGAGAGAGAGAGAGAGAGAGAGAGAGAGAGAGTCAAAGCTGGCAGCCGAGCGCCCTGACAGCTTCTGGGTAATGGGCCCTCACTGGGCTCGCTAGACGGGTCGCATTTTCTCGCCAGACGAGCGGCGGTGGGCCTCGCTGAGTGTTGCAGTTACAGCCAATGCTTATCCACACGCACATAAATATGCACGCGTACGCACACACTCACTGCTCTGCGGCCATGCAAGCACACAGCCGTGTATCCGATTACCAGACAAATGTCGCATATATGCACCGGCCAGAAGAGGCGGACAAATAGCCCGGCCTGGGAGGTGGTTATTCGGCGGCCAGCTCAGAGGGGAGAGATCACTACAGAGGCACTGGAGCTCTGATATCTGTATCTACTGTGTGTGTACACACTGTCAGAGGTTCACTCAGATGATTGGATAAGGTGGCTGTAGTCAGTGAGCAGGTAAACAGCGAGCAGAGGCAGGCACACCAACAATAAACACAGATAAAGTCAATACTCTCGTTTTCTCCTCTGTAATGTCTTCTTGATCAAAATCGAGGACAAGTTAATTCAATTGTATTTATATAGCGCCAAATCACAACAAAAGTTATCTCAAGGCACTTTTCACATAGAGCAGGTCTAAAGCATACTTTTCAATTTAATTTACAGAGACCCAACATTCACGCATGAAGGAAAGAAGGAAGAAAAAAACTCCCCTTTAGTTATTGTGTTCCTTTTATCTTCCTATTCAGAGCAGGAACTGAGAGTCAATCACATCCTCTCTTCAAACCAATCCCTTCAGGGTCGGTTTAAAAATGCACCAAAACTACGCTCTCAGCAAGGCCTGCCTCTGACTTGTGATGGTGTTTTGATTTGTACAAACCGAACCAAACACAAAGCGCTCCGGGCGAGTGCCCCGGCATCTTCACCCTGTCAGAGAGTCGACAACTGGAAGAGGGGTCAAAAAAAAAGATGGAGAGAGAAATGACGACAGACAGAGCTATAAAAGAATGTGAAAAGGCAGCAGACAATGATGATGAAGCGGAAGGGAGGGAAACAGAATAAGAAAAAGGAGCAGAGAGGAGGGAAGCTCACCCTAAGGCGCAAAATCTGTTTCCTTAACAATTAAATTATGATAGTGATAGCTGTCAAGAAAGAAAAAACTGGGTCAGCTCAGGAATTAGACGTTCTACCTACTTAATTTCCTGAATGTGCACGTAATTGAATATGTGAAACACTTGTTGCACATGTTCCACTGTCGAAGAAATATTGAGTACAGCCTAGCTACCTCAACTATCTACTACACAGCTATTAAGAGGATGTGGTTTGTAGCTGAGGTTAAGCAACAGATGGAAGAGAATAGTGCTTCAATGGTTAATTGTGACATGTGCAAGACAACAGTAATCACAGTAATTCACCACTTCCTCGGCTCCTAATGGCTTGCAACCCTGGCATATGAGATGAGATGGTCCTTTAACTGACATACAGTAGGCAAAGACACGTCATGCTCCTCTCTCCACAGACAAAAGCATTGTCTCACTTTGACTGATAGAGCAACACACACATGCACACACATATACACACCGCAGTCACACAGTGGATTTGCGCTTTTTGAAGTGATAAAGCAGCAGCATATGCCGTGGCAGACACTGTGACCTGTGGTGACTGATTAAGACTGGAAACAAAAGCAGAGCTGAAGAACTCATTAGCACCTCTGAAAGTCTTTATCTGTAGCAACACAACAGGAGCCGATTCGTGAACTGCCGGCACCCCCGCAGCCACACGGCAGCACTTGAAACTCATTCATAATTCAAATTTTAACCTATCTGGAGGCAGTTTTCCATTATTTTAGGAAGGGGCGGGGGTGGGGGGTGTTATTGTTTGCTTTCAATTGAGTTGTTAATCTACATATTAAAGACAATGAGAGTCAACTGCTAAGGACTTCTAACTTAACACCACTGGAAAGTTTGGTGAATGATTGCAAGGACACCCAGAGGTTTTATCCATGTTAGTGGTGTGGATCTAGAGATCGGAAATATCTTAACTACCACTGAATGTATGGACTGTCATAAAATTGTGTACAGCTGGTAACTATTATTTTGTGGCTATTGGCACTCAAATGATGGGTACTACCGACTTTGGTGATCTTCTCACTTCCCCTTCTAGCACCACCGTGAGGTAGACATTTGTGGGTTAGGAGTGATATCTCAGGTACTTTTACATAGATTGTCATGTAATAGTATATAATAAGCCTTTTTCCTGATCATATTTTTTCCTCGTGGTCCTCTAGTAAATATTCTGAGGCCAGATACTGGTCCATTGCCTGGAAACCTCTGCTCTAAAGGATCAATTCTAATGACTTCGGTGATCTTCTGACTTTTTCTCAAGCACCACAATGACATAGATATTTGTGGGTTTGGAGTGATATCTTAAGTACTATTTTATAGATTCCCATCTAGTAGTATATAAAGCTTTTTTTCCTGAATCATATTTTTTCCTCATGGTCCTATAGTGAATATTCTGAGGCCAGATACTGGTCCACAGTCCGGCAACCTCTGCTATAGAGAATAGATTCTAATGACTTTGGTGATCCTCTGACTTTTCCTGTAGTGCCTGTAGAGTTTTCATTTATTCAATGAAAAATATCTAGTATCGATATCTCCTTGGTTGGCATCAAGTTTTGTGAGGATGTCCATATTTCCCAGATGGTGAAATCTAATGGTTTTATTGAACCCCTGACTTTTGATATTGGACATTTTTCATTTCTAGTCAAATATCTATCTAATAACAGCTGGATTACCATGACATTTGGTTCCCAAAGGCTGAACTTTATTTAATCTAATTTATCCGAATACAGCCGGACAGAGCTGCTAGCATGGCTATAGAGAATTCTAATTTTTCAACTTCTCAATGAAGTTAATACTTGACAAGTTCATAACAGAACACCCTGAACACAATCAATCACTACCATCCGCTGTTGTTTCCACTACTACTTTCTTTCTAGCTCTGCTATCAGCAAAGTTTTCTGAAAACCCCACACAGCCATTGTTCTGTCCCTGGTCATAACAGCAGCAGTTATATTATGTCTTCTGTGCCTCAGTCTGTAACCTGTGGTTTGTCTGGGAGTAGAAACTAGAGCTGCTCCTTTGGGAAAGATAATAAGACTGCACGTGAAGGATTTTTCAAAGAAACAGTAATACAGTCTCCAACTGCAGATAGGGCAGTTCCAGATTGTATTATATTATTTCATAATCACATGTTACACAAACAAGTCTTGATTGTTGATAGAAATATCCACCAAATTGATTTTTGAGAGAAAGAGCTAGTTGAGTGGAGCAGTCCTGACCTCTTTACAAAACAACAACCATAACACAAGATTATTTCCAAGCTTAAGAGAAAAAACTAGCAGATTCTTTCTTTTATTCGGCTCGACTCGACTTGGTTTGGTACCAGGAACGACCTTTTCCATTACAATTGTATCTACTCAACGTGGGCATAGTACGGCTGCGCGAAACTGCAGTGACTTAGTTTTATACGTGACACAAACACATAAACAATGGAGGACATGGAGGCGATGGTGTACTCTCTGCTCTGCCTGTGTCTTTTGTCACACACAAAGCAAGAGAAGAGAGCCGAATCGCTGTAACACTGTTGTCTGTATTTAAAAAAGGCGGGTTTGATTCTTGTGAGGGACGGCTCATGACTCTTCCAGTGACGACTCTCTGACTAATCAGTGACCTGCAATCTTTTGACGTCACATTTTAGTATCGGCTCAGCTCGCTTGGAACCTCGGCAGAGCAGGTACTAAAAAAGTACCAGGTACCAGGTACTACCTCTAGTGGAAAAGCAAAAGAAAACAAGTAGAGTCGAGTCTAGTCGAGTCGAGCCGAGTAGTGCTAGAACTGCATAATGGAAAATCGCCAAAATTGGGCAACATAGATTTAAAACAGGGTGAATAAAATCACCACAAAAGAAAAAAACAATTAACTGTAATCATTGAACACAACTTCTAAATGTAGAAACCAAAATACTGTTTAAAAAATGTATTGAGGCTAATAACATATGTTATGCTAACCTAGCTAAACAAAAAGAAAGAAAAATAAGGTAAGAAGTTCTTTAGAAAATCAAAACGACTAAAGGAATGAACTCAGAACATAACAGGGAATTTAGTTTTTCTTCTAACAAGCTAGTGAAAGTATGAATCTTCTCCTTTAATTGCTGTGCAGTGTCAATACATCTCGCCGGAACGCTACCAAGATAAATCCATGTACATGTATTGTAACTGCCGATTAAATGTTGCCCCTTCTGTTTGCAGAGACAAGCAGTCATGAATAAAACTATTCAGAACAGCAACAATACTAATGTTTCAGAGGTAATTGAACAATAAATCCTACATGCTTTAGGCACTACAAACCTCCAGTATATTGCCTTGGTGGACTTGTGTGTTTCGCCAAACCATTTGTCCATTTGGTAATTACCTACAAGTCGAACAAAGTGGATGGCCTATAAAAAGCGGTGGAAGACAGTGTAATCCACAAGACGCTCGGCTCCACACTAAATAATAAACCCATCTAATCAAGTTAGCAAGATGGCAGCCTTTATCCCATCTGTGTGCAGCTGGGTGATGAAGTGGAAGACGTGTTTTCTTTTGGACTCCACACCGCTTCCATCTCCCATGTCGCTGCTGTTTTTTTTTTTTTTTTAAATGGGGGTCCTCTGTACAGCCCTGTGATGGCGTTGACGAGTTAAACGCATACAGCGGTTAATTAGACTCATGAATGAATCTTTTCTTTTTCTTTTTTTTTTAAGACCATCTTCCCGCTCTTTGTTGGTCTGCCCCTCAAATTGAAATGAGAATCACAATGGCGGCAGATGAGTAATTAGTTGGAGACGGATGGAATCCCCGCTCGCTTAACGAAATCAAAAAGGAGAAAAGATGATGGATTGTGTGCGTCTATGGTGTGTGTGTGTGTGTGTGTGTGTGTGTGTGTGTGTGAGAGAGAGAGAGAGATAGAGAGAGAGAGGGCGAGAAAGAGAGAGAGAAAGAGAGAGGCTTTAATCGTGTTACATTGTCATGAGAGGCAGGCTAAGTGCATTACCATCATTGTGTCAGGAGGGCTGTTCTCACATTGGGACCAGTATGGAATGTGTGGAATATGTTCTATGGGCTCAGAGTGGGGACGAGGCTCGGGTCCAAACTCAATCAGCAGCAGATAATATGACAGCCTCTTCACACTGTGTAAAGTTTACTTCCACTCACCGCTAAAAAACACAGAAGGTCCAGAAGAGCACGATGGACTGCAGTGACATTTATTTGATTCTTTCTAATGGACAATAAATAGCATGATATGTTTGCAAAGATTAGTTTGTTAGTTTGTTTTGTGCTATTAACCCTGAGACAGACTTCATTAAAACTACTAAAAGTAGCTGCTTTTAGAGAGTAATACTGGCAGAGTTGATACAATGATGTCATCATTTTGCTCTGTATTGTTGCAACAAAAACTCTGAAATATGTTCTCACAGCTGATTATCACAAACAAGGAGCAAGGAAGTATGAATATAATGTTTTTTTCCTATGAATTTAAAATGACCACACTATACTGTAATCATTTACATTGTAAACTGTAAATATTGTTATTGATTTACTTTAACTAATTGCTATATGAATAAATTGTTATTATGTTGGATATATAGACAGACAGACAGAAAGACAGACAGACAGATAGATAGACAGATAGATAGATAGATAGATAGATAGATAGATAGATAGATAGATAGATAGATAGATAGATAGATAGATAGATAGATAGATAGATAGATAGATAGATAGATAGATAGATAGATAGATAATGTTTTCATCACTATGTAGCTGTATGATGTATATGCGCATTAATAAAGTAGATAAAAAAGGAATATGCATTTTTTATAATGACACTACAGCTGTAAGTATAAAATCTGTGGCTGTAACACTAATACAAGTTTTATAAATGTCCATATTGATGCATTATTGATATTAAGTATCAAATGTAAATTAACGCCTTTTAAAATAAAAGTATAATATAAGCGTAATATAAGTAAAATAAATCATGTAATCATCAGATTTCTTTCAAGATCTAAATCCTCTCAGAGCGAAGGCATCCATTCCTCATGCACCTCCGAGCTTTTAAGGTGTCATTAATGTGCAGTTAAGAGCTTCAAGATGGCAACTTGATCCCTTCAATAAACTTTACTGTTAAGTTTTTGACAGATCACTATGCTTTCTCCAGGCGCACCAGGCGCACGCAATTAGGTTTTATTGGAGGTCTCGAGTTGCCGTCCTGCAAATGATACTTTCCTCAAACAGACAGTGGACTGAGCATCAGCTGGTGTTTTAACCAGCTTTTAAGGGATTGTGTGAAACACTAAAGTGCAGGCCCTATTTTAAAATGAGTGTATTTGGATTTCTTACAAATAAAGACCAGATGATCCATTTTAACCTAATTGCTTCATGTGGTCTTCACCTCTCTGTTGTTGTGTCTAAAAGTGTCGAGAGTGAAGAGCAAGAAGTGGAATAATAAAAGCAAGCTGCTGATAACAGCTAATATGTGTTCTTAAAATGAGGTCAGCCAAAGTGAACAAAATTACTGGAGTGAAGCTGTGTGAAAACCTGATGAGTAAAAATCTACTTTTGTATTGTGAAACACTAAAGAAATGGTCTGAACAGTTCTACTCACCCAGTCTTTGGAGTTCATTATCGGCTAGCTTATAATCTTTTAAAGCTCTGCAGTTGTGCTTTGGTGTCTTTCAGCCAATATTTTGGTTTTTACAAGTAATAACGTCACTGTTTGGATTCAGTCTCACTGCTGTCATCAAGCTTGTTTCCAGCCACAGAAGTCACCTGTTTTTAGGCAAAATAGCTGATATACTGACTGTTTGACAAACAGAAAGTAAGCAACTAGCAGGTGAACATAGTGGAGCATTTAACAGCTAAAACACAGATATTTCTCTCAAGCTAATGAAAGCTAATGTTGTTCCATGGCAGCCGAAACTGTAACTAGGCAACTGTTTGCTAACATAACAACTTGATAAGGTGATAATGTGTGATAAAGTGTTTTGTTTACAGCTTGTTTGGTTGCCCACATGCGCCTGACAAAATCTACTAATTCAATAAGACATTTAAGCTAACTAGCAAGCTGTCATCTCTGTATGAAGGTTAGGGTTAGAGGGAGATAGTCTTTTCAACTATCAAGTTACTTTCTTAGAAGTCCTACAATTATGTCTCAAAATCACTGCAAGTTTTTACTTCTTAATGATTAAATACTACATTTGACACCTTTAAATACACTGATTACCTCAGCATAGGGCTGGACCATATGGACAAAATCACATATCACAATATTCTTGACCAAATACCTTGATATCAATATCGCAATAATATTGTAGAGTGATTATTGGGCATTTTCACAAAATAATTACACAATGAGATTTTTGATGAATAATCATCAGTTATGTGGATATAATGACTAAGTGTGTAAAGGCAAATAATGGAATAGCCAGATCAGTCTGGTCAGTTCATATATTCGATATTATGATCCAAAATCCAAGAAGACGATATTTAGTCTCATATCACGATATCAATATAATATTGATATGTTGCCCAGCCCTACATCTGCTTTAGGTTTTCAATGGACCATATAACGATTCTGGCAAAGCTGGCAAAGGGATATTTATTGCTTCTATTCTGATTTTACTCTCTTTTTTTATGTGTTTATTGTGTAAATATATGTTAAATAGTGTTAATACATGTGGCAGCTGCACAAAGTAACTACAGCAGCAGGTGTGTGTGGTAAAGGAGGAGGATAAAGATCTGGAACGGCCGATGAATACGGGAACGTCAATCTCTGTAAGTTTCAAAGCAAAACAAACAGCGTTCCCCCAACTGTGATTTTAATCACACTGATGAATTCTGGACGCGAATCAATCTGTGTGCCTTTAATCTGACCAGCTGTAAAGCCAGTCACCTGCAGGAGCACAGCTGATACATACAGGTAGAGCACACAGAAGAGGATCTGATTTTTTTTTTGGGGGGGGGGGGGGGGTGACACACACACATAGAAGCGCACACACACCTGATGCTAGTCATGCTTCCAGTCTCAGAGCCAAGCTTGCATCTCTCCAGCTGACTGGCAACAATCTGTCGTTCGGCTTCCAGCTCCCTGGTTAGACGTTCAAACTGCAACTCCTGAAGAGAAAGAGAGAGAGAGAGAGAGAGAGAGAGAGAGAGAGAGAGAGAGAGAGAGAGAGAGAGAGAGAGAGAGAGAGAGAGAGAGAGAGAGAGAGAGAGAGAGAGAGAGAGAGAGAGAAAAAGAGTGAGTCAAAACAATCCGTCTATTTATTTACAGTCATTCTGAACATTACTTTGGCTCCGTTGTCTCCGACACATTTTTAATTGTTGTGAAATTGACTCTGCAGCGTGTGGTGGGAAAACAGTGCAGATATCACTGTGTCTGTCTGTCAGTTTCACACCACTACATGTTCACTGATATGTCGTAGAAACTGTGACACCAAACTAAAACCACACAAAGTGTGACTTTGGGACTCATGGGATAGATTCAGTGGGTTTTGGGAGGGATTTCTTTTGTGTGTGTCAGGTTGAGATGAAAGCATTACAAATCAATGTATGGATTAACATGCTGCTGTTGTCATGTGCTGACTGAGAGAGAGGAAGGAAGGAAGGGAAAGAAAGGGGAACGTTGATGTCACATCACTCCAGTTAAAGATCCAATATGTGGAAACACCGTCAGCACCCTTCTGCACATTCACTTGAGTGAAGCCAGAAATATTGCGATGGGTGAGCCTTTGCAGAGGGGTAACCTGACACAAGCCTCAATGTAAACTCACAGAACATTGCTTTTAACATAACAAGTTTAAGAACAGGTTCACATTTGTTCTGTCTTAAAACAATAGTCAAGCACCCACATGAACACTGAAAGAGGTTTAAGTTGTTGTAATTATTCCTCCCTTCATACTATTAGAAATACCCTCTAAATGTGCTTTTAATGTAAGGAATGGAGGCCAAAATCCAAAGTCATTGCTTTTGTGTAAAAATAAAAGTAGATGTGAAGCTTATATTCAGCTTCAGCAGTCTGGGTTAGTCATATCAAGTGGATATCTGACACATTTACAGTCTTTTTAGCATCAAATTCCCTAGTCGTGTTTCCCTGGTGAGCTGTGTTGGAAGTATAGTAACAAAAAGAGAGACTTTGGCACTAAAAAGACTATAACGTTGAAACATATCTACTTGATTTGACTCATTTGGACATCTTCATATTAGCTTCAGTTGATCTTTTAAATACATTTTTGCACAGGAGGAGGACTGTGAATGATTACAGAAAGAAAGACATGTTACAGTGGTTATTTGGCAACCTGACTGTTGTTTTAAGACAGACGTGAAAAACTGTGAACGTGTCCTTTAATTCATTTTTCACACAGGTGGAGCTTGCACATGCATAAACATACACAGCTTTGTGCTCTGTGGACATTAAATTGTTTGATCTCGGACGTTCTGGCTGTTCAGAGTCATTAGAATTAAGTCCCGAACACTCGATGGATCAACAGGTATCAGTGGAGGTCAAGAGCTCTTCAACTCTTAAAGAGGTTCACACATTACAAAGGGATTCTCCATTTCTTGAGAACAAATGTCTTTATATGCTAAATTCATGCCGCTCAATGAATGATGAATAACCACTAATTAGCCAGTGTGCAAACAAACCCACAGCTGATTATAGTATTTGTGTCTGCTGCTGCGATCATTACGGCTGATTAAACATTACCAAATTTACCAATTTATGCAAAAACCCAAATTAATCCAAATTGGATTGCTTAGATTGTTTCAAATCACTAGAAGGAAAAAAACACAATGCCTGTAGAAATAAAATAAAATAAAATGATGATTTAGAGCTCAAAATTGCTTCCTGACAGTTTTTTTTTTTTTTTTTTTGGTGGTCTCCAGATAATAAAAGTGACAGAATTACAATAAATCTTTGTCAGAATGAAGCAACGTAATCACTCAATGTTCCCCCAGGCGGTGTTTGAATACAGAGATGTTCAGAGCTCATCTAAAAGCTTTCAAAGTTTACAATAATGGACTTTTATATTATTTTCATTTAGTTTAATGGTCGGTTGCTGATGCACGACACAGAAATGAGTCAGGACAAGTGACTGTGTGTAAGCGTCACACACAAGTACATTTATTACATTATGCTATTTTTACTGATCTACCATTTTTTAGAAGGGAAATAAGCCTAAAAATGTGTATAAACCCATTGAACTATTAGGCTTAAACAAATACATGTGCATGATAAATGGCCTACTGCATATCAAACACTCCACAAGTTTCCAGCCAACTTATACACACCCTATTAAAAGTGACTACAAAGTGAGACTGCTGTGTTTGCACAGACAGAAACATCACTTTATAATAGTTTTTACCCATCTGAGTTGCCCTCCATAAATGATAGAAAAACACTGCTGTGAGTTAAAAAAGAAAAGAACATTTTAATTCACACAGTGATCATGGTATGTATTTGCAGGGGTCTGAGAGGAGAGTGCAGGGGAGCTTTAAACTCTGACGATGCCTGAGGCGACTCCCGCATTTCCACCATAATGATACAATATGATTATAATGAATCATTAATGTAATGACTTAACAAATCAAATTGCAAATTTCACTGTAATAATGCTTCATCTTCTCCTCGTTAATAGCGACTATACACACACATATATATATAGACATGTGGACATATGCATAGACATGAATGCATTTGTAATCATTGTGCAGACACACATGAGAACACACAAGACCTGCTGCTGTGATAATTTAGTGCATTCAGAGCTATAAAACAACACAGGGGTGAACTGAACTTTCCTATTTTCTCACAGCACAGTGAAGTGTCATGTCGGCTTTGCTGTAAAAACACTAAATGTGACTTCTGCGAGTGGAAAATGTTGTGAATGCAGAACTGGCTTGTAGGTGTTAACATGCTGCAGTGCTCACAGACACACGCACACACGCACACAAACACTCGGTTTCTCAAGTGTGAATACTGTTAAACCGTGGCAGGAACATGCAGACTCTTCCCTGCTTACACAGCTTCAACATGATGACACATTTTACAGGTTTACGCTGCACTGTAGATATAAATATATCAGCTTGATTAAAATAATAAGGGAAAAAAAATCACCTGGCTGCAATAGCTGTGCTGACTCAGCAAAAACCCACTGAGCTGATGATGAAGTGTTTTTCAAATAAATGCCATGTAATAAAACAGCTGCTGCTTTTTTTCTCCTTTTTTTTTTTAGCACTTTTCAGCCTATAATCAATCATCACATTGTTTGTTGAAGTTTTAGCATGGAGCCAATCATCTGGCAGCTGTGTATGATCTCATCACACAAAACACACATCAGTCACAAACTCCAATGATACTAGAAAGCTGGAAGAGATTCCACCAGGCAGAGTTTAAGTAGATCCCTCCTCAGCTTGCTACGTTTCTTATTTACATCTCAAACACTGCCGCATCACCCTGCGTCACCCTCATCAGCTGATGAAAAGTGAGAAAGAAGAAGAAAAAACAACCAACCTACTTCTCCACAGCAGATGAAGGAAAAGATGAAAAGCTTTTTTTTTTGGATTGTTTTTTCGTTTGTTTGTTTGCTTGTTTTTTGGCGCTTCTAACAGCTGAGAGCGTAGACAGCCTGCGATGACTAACTAGCTGGATGGCGAGCCGTGAGAATTAAGGCTTTTTGAAAACATCCAAACAAAAGCAACGGTTCCCTCCTTCACCCTCCTTCACCCTCCTCCACACCCCTCCTCCTCCGATCTCTGCTCCCTCCAATTCAGGGCTGACAGAAAGACACCTGTTACTGCAGCAGCGGCAGACGGAGGAAGAGACAGACTATGATGGAATGTATTGTGAAAAAAGCTGGTGAAAAGTAGTGGAGAAAAAAAAGGATGAAAGGGCTGAGAGAGGGGGGGAAAAAAAGAAGAAGAAGAGAAGAAAAGTAGCAGACATACCTTCACATGGACCATACTTCACACAGACACCACAAAATCACTGAATATCCCGCTTTTCTTTGCTCCCCTCTGGTCAAAAAGCGACAACAACACTCCCTCTACTCCTTCCTCAAAACACTCATCTGTCCCAGGTCGAGATACAGCAAGTGAGAGAGAGAGAGAGAGAGAGAGAGAGAGAGAGAGAGAGAGGGAGAGAGAGAGAGAGAGAGAGAGAGAGAGAGAGAGAGAGAGAGAGAGAGACAAAACGAAAGACATCGAGGGAGAGAGACTACAAGTGTCACTTGAGCTGACTGCAAGTCAGCCCCTCTCTCTCTCTGTGTCTGTCTATGTCTCTTTCTCCCTCTCTCCCTCCTCGGGGGCTGAGAAACACACACAGACACACACACGCGCACACACACACACACACACACACAGTGCTCACTGAGGCACAAAGGTCCCCATGGCAACGGAGCATTTAGAAGCCCTGTGGCATTATTTATGCAACGTTGCACCACAATGGGCCCTCCCACCGGCCGACCCTGCCAAAAAGCCCGCCGCTCTCCAGTCACTCACTGCCTCTCTCTCTCTCTCTCTTTTTCCTCTCTGACCGGACCATCTGCCCCCCCTCCAACCACAGACCCACCCACCCACCTCCTCCCTCTCCTCCTCCTCCTCCTCCTCCTCCCTATCTCCAACCACCATCACTAAAAAGCAGAGAGGCAAGAGAGAAGATGGAAGGGAACGAGATGGAGGGGAGGCGCACACACACACACACACACACACACACACACACACACACAAAGCAGACTTAATACATACACACCGAAACATCCACAAGTCTACAGACACACACACGCACACACACACAGACAGACAGAGTATGTTCTGCATCAGTGAAATTCTATAGGTAGAAACTGCATGTAAATATAGAGGAATAAAGCATGTTAGAGTTGGAGTTGGAGTAACTTGAAGCAAGTAGACAAAAAAACACACACACACACACACACACACTCCTAACCTACACACAGTTGGGGCATATCAGGACTTTTATGGACTTTTAGCTGCACATAAGTTTATATTAATGTATATTTGACAGAGTTTTGTTTTATTCTTCTTCTACTTCAATAAGAAACACAAATGAATACAGTGTCAGTGTATTTAGTACTATGCTGTAAGGGCCCAGTCACACAAGAGTTTATAACAACTAAAGTTCATTATAACCGCCATGATTAGTGGATTCAATGCTATCAATCAACACCAATCTTCCCTGTAGAGTTCAACTTTTGAGCCAATACCTAGGACATCGTTTTTGTCCGGTTAGCAATTCAGCTATCAGTTAGCAAGCTAGCTAGGTAGGTGTGCTATGCTGGTTGGCTAGTGCTAAAGTGTCTCCAGCTAGCAACTGGCATGTTGCCAGTTAGTTATACAGCTCCAGTAACTAGCCTACGTGAAAGCATAGATTTATATTTAATTGGCACTTTACTACTACTTTTACAATCAATTTAAATGTAATTTTATGTATTTTCTAAAGTGGCATCTTAAAACATGAGCGTGTGTTGCTGTAGTGCTAAGTATGTTGAAACAAAGTGAATCATCAAACAAATAAGCACGAGTGGAGCTTCACATGCAAACAATAATGCAGTATTATCTCTTACCCACATGCAGTCTGACTGGAGATCTGAACCCATGGCTTCCCAACAGGTGTAACCCTCTTCCTAAAACACAGCTCCGACCTTCACGATCTACAATCTGTGTCTCTCTTATTCTTCGTTCCTCTTTATCTGACTCGTCCACTTCTCCTCTCTCTGGATGGAACAGTCCGACTAAGTCAATCATGACTTCCCAGTAAATAGATGCTGCGCAATGCAAAGCTCCAGCTTCCAGTCATTTCTTTATTCAAATTTGCATTGGCTCAGTTTACATGGCTGTCTGGCTGCTGGCTGTCTGACCGCAGGTTTAATCACAGAGATAAGAGTGCCATCAGCAGAGCGTTCGGATAAAACTAGACGGGTCAATTCGATCACCTCGAATCTTTCGTCTGAAACTCAGAGCACACTGCATTTCTGTCTACTTGTGTGAGGACATGTTGAGCTTCAGCCATTTAGATTTCAGAAAGTGATACTGTTTATAATGTAATACAGCCTGGTATAATATATTTATACAGTAAAGAAGAAGTCAAAAGTTTGGACACGCCCTCTTCATTCTCTTGATGGAGAAAGTGCGTCCAAACTTTTGAGTGGTACCATACATCAATGTTCATGAATAAAACAAAAAATATATATTGTTGAAGGAGCATACCAGTTTTTTTCTGGAAGTTTTAGCTCCTTAACTACACTTATGCTCATTTCCAAATACATACTACTAAGTCTTTATATATTCCTACAGTCCCAAACTGCCATTGATTTCCATAAGGCATGCAAATCAATTATCAGACTCTGGAAACTTATGCTTACATTTATTTAGTAGCTTATGTTGTGTAATCCATCACAATGAACATAGAGTCTGCATCCATTTTTGCTCTGCTACATTATTTTTTTGCGGTCATGCAGCTTAAAAATCCACCAATTTAGTGTTGCACTTCCATAAAGTTGGTGGACGCAGATTTAAAATAGAAAATAGAAAAGCAGAGGCCTTTTAGTCAAGCTCCAAAAACAATCCCTCTCTTCCTATGATGCATCCCAACAGAATTCTACTTTGTGTAGAATGGTAAATGGACTGTACTTATGTAGCACTTTTCTAGTCTTTTGAACACTCAAAGCACTTTTACACTACAAGTCCCATTCACCCATTCACACACACACATTCATACACCATTGGTGGAGCCATTGGGAGCAATTTGGGGTTCAGTGTCTTGCCCAAGAACACATCGACATGTGGACTGGAGAAGCCGGGAATATAACCGCCAATCTTCCGATTGGTGGACGACTTTCTCTACCTCCTGAGCCACAGCTGTCCCAATGTTTAGAAGGAGACAGGCTATTAAAGCAGATGTTTTCAGTAAAACTATCCGTGACAGGCGCACTGAACCTTATCTGTAAACGAAATAAGTGATGAAACTTTATCCTCACCATTTTGTTCAAGATGGACACAACTCAAGCAAGTTTCCAGAGTTGGCTACGAAAATGTTAAAACTTCAATTAGAAATTAGCGGAAACAAATGGAAGTGATTGGTAATCAACGGGCTAAACCATGCTAAATCACTTATTAGTATATTGAGCATGTATAACATCAAGCCCATTGGAAAGAAACGCTCGGAGCCTGAGTGCATCGGTTGGCGTATATTTTCACTTAACGGCTTGATAAGCCGTTAAGTGAAAAGGACAACAATTAACCACATCTTAACGAGCAGGTCCCACAATCAAGTGCTTGTCAACTGATTACATTACTAAAGATTCGGCTGCAGTCGGAGCATATTAATGGAGACTGAGGGAAGACGGATAGAGAGTTAGTGTGCGGCCCGCTAGCTTACGGGAACAGGCTGGCCCCCTGAAAACCCCATTAAAGCAATTAGTAAAGTAAAATAAATGACTGTAGGACAGTGGTGGGCTGCATGGGGAGCAAAGTTGGTGTGTGTGTGTGTGCGTGTCTGTGTGTGTGTGTGTGTATCCCTCTCTTTCTCTTGTGTAAAGCAGTCTAATTGTGCCCCGTGGTGTCCGCCTGGCATTTAGTTCTTTCAGAAGAGGGGCTGTTCGATGAGAAAATGTCACGCCAGGCTGTACAGCTAAGACCGCTGCCGTCTGGAGCTATTGTTTTAGGCCGGAAAATTATTAGCTACATCCAGTTGGTAACAAAGTTGTCCCAGAGGCAAAGTGAAACGAGCCAATACGAGACGGAGGAGGTGGGAGTGTGATAGGAAGATACAGAGCAGGGGGAGCACAGGGAGAGAAAGAGAGAGAGAAGGGAAATAAGATAAAGGAGAGGACTGAAAAGCAATGAGGAAGAAGACAGATTCTAGGAGATTTAGCGCTCTCCGGATACCAAAACTACTTAAATGTTCATCCCGAACCAGACAGATTTGTCTTGTTTTCTGATAACTTCCGGGGTTTAATTCCTCCCCTTACCACAGACTGGGGACCCCCCCACTCCCTGTGCAAACAGTGATTGAACTGGTTTTAAGCGCAGGGTTGAGGAGATGAGTTATGAACAACTGTAAAATATTCACAGCCCAGCATCTTTGTTGAGATTATTGTGCTGAAGGCTGTTGTTTATTCAAAGTGCAAGGCCAAATGAAAACCTCGAGGATGTGAAAGGCTCAGGGCCGTGACACGTGAGGTAAACATCTAAAGAGTAAGACTTTTCTAAGAGTTTTCTTGACACTGTTGCTTTAATCACATTTGAAATATCCTTGTGGCCTTGTTATTTTGGTCGCGGCTTTATTGCCTGTTGCTAGGATGATTGCCAATTGACAAAAAAAGGAGAGAAAAATTGTATCTGCAGGTGCTCTTTGGGAAAAAGAAGAAACATGAGAAGTTGTACCCAATAAAAGACAACTGTCCTGTAAAAAACACAAACAAAGTACGAAATTTGAAAGACTTGGAGAAGATCACAGCAGGGTTTTTCTGTAATCTGCTTTCTCCTCTGTAGAGTACATTTGTTCTTGTGGACTTGTGAAACGCCATCGGTAACAACCCAAATCGGCTTTCAATTAAAAAAGGCTGCATCTACTCAAAGAAATGCCCTGAGGTGTTTTAGCTTTGGCATTTGTTTGGGGATGTGTTGGGATCATCCCTGAATGTGCTGTTTTTGCATCAACCAGAGGCGACGGCATAGGATTTGAGCCAGCCTTATAACTCTTACAACTGTTACTGTGTCACAAAATCAAGGTTTGATATTTTTCTGAATTCATTTTGAAAATGTATTAGAGTTCAAGTAAGTTTTCAATGTAATAAAATAATACTTCTAATGCTGTCAGAGATGTGAGGACCAGTGGCACTGATGTCATCAATGCAGTTTAAATATAAGACATGATCACTTTTGAAAGATAAACATATAGTTAAATGGCAACTCGACCAATTTCCCAATTTCATATATGAAGTTTAGTTTATCGGGCTACTGGTGCTCCCCTGGTTTAGGGATTAAGATTCTGACCATGACCCACACTTTCCTCCCTGTTTGAGTCCAGCTAGGGACATTTATTGTATGTTGTTCCCTATCTCTATCTCTATCACTCTCTCTCTTCTTGTCATCTCTCTACCTTTGTTCTCCTAATAAAGGTATAAAATGCCTGCCCAGAATAATTAAAAACATTAATTAACATATATATATAAATGAAAATGAACCATGGCAGCCTATTGTGTGATATTACATTTTGTGGACTGTAATTAAATAAAAGATTTAGTGACTGCCCCTGACTGTCAATGGATTTCTATTGTGCAGGTGTTGTGACAGGCAGGCATTCAGGGCTTTGGAGAGTTTGCCAAAGTCTATCTTTATTAATTAAATTAGTTCACATGTTTATCCTTGATAGAATCTATTGTATGTTATGTGTATTTGTTCAAATGCTTAATCCTAAAATCTTTCTGTCTTTCTGATCAAAAAAGATACAGGATTTAAGATGGGGGAATTATTCATGCCTGAATCTTACTCAATGATGTTAAAGAAGTCAGTTTACGAGCTTTACTTTTAACAAGGATGTTATAAACATGTACTTTCTCTAATGTAAGAACAACTTCTCATTCTGGACCATGTGATGTGTACAGCAACCAGGAGGAACAAGAGACTACTGGTTAAGTTTTGTATTTAAAATGTATTCTTGCTCTACAACACTCATTTACCTTTTATGCTCTCTGCTCTGTTTTTTGCAGTTTTGTGCACTGAACTGATCCACTTGTATGACTGGCTGGCTGCAGAGCTGCTCCCGCTTTTGATTGGTTATTCAGCACCACGCTCCAATCAACATCAAGCAGGTCGGTTTAAATTCAGCCAGTCAACCAGTGCAACAGTGAGGCTAATTGGCATGTTTTTAATAGTTTTTTGGACAACAATGGGGATCTAAGACACAGAGGAATACGATATATCAGACTTTGGATACACTCACAATACATTTAAGTAGGATCGGTTCATTCTTTGTTTGGCTCTGGACATGAGATTCCTGACAACAACAAAAAGTGCATAACATAAGCCATAACCTTTAAAAACCTTCTTTTTCCCCTCCACACAATTAAGCCATCTTTAGTTATGTAAAATAGTAACGATTTTGAGGAAGAAATCTAAAAATATTGTGTTAAAACACTGAATTACAAGTGTGGAATTTGAATGCTCTGTATCTGAGGAGGAGTGGGTTGGAGGAAAAGAAACAAAAAAATAGGAGTGATAGGAAGACCTCCTCTGTGCTCACTAATGCCTGAGTTGAAATCCTGGCCGAGACTGTGTTGCCGCATCTGTCTCTTTCTTCATTTGCCTTTAATAAAATAATCAACATCTTCCGCTAGACTCCTGCTCATCAAATATAAAGTATGGTATCTTTTCCTTTGCAGCTTTCTGCATACTGTAACTCAAAGAGCTCAACTGTTCAAGGCAAATCTGGAGAACTGGAGTGAACTCCTGAACTTACCAAGGCTGACACACACACACACACACACACACACACACACACACACACACACACACACACACACACACACACACACACACACACACACACACACACACACACACACACACACACACACACACACACACACACACACACACACACACACACACTACCTCAGTCTCACTAGTCTGTCAGTCCCTGGTTAACAATTCTTTCCACTGTGTGACAGGTAAAAGAGAGAGTCGACAATGAGATTGAGCTGCCAAATTCAAGAGCCCGTCGGCCATTCCCATAATGCACTGCTCTGCCTCCCTGCCTCCCAGTTCCAGCTACAGACAGCTTACAGCCAAAAGCTGATGAAATACACACGCATGCAGACATATTCACTTAAATGAACATATACCCATGAATTGACAATTCACTAAACCTCTCCCAAATTAACGACAAAAGTGATACAGTTGAAACCATTTATTGAGATCAACCGCTTATATGGCTCAAAAAGCTTCTGACAGAATCAGTTTGCTTCCAGCTGGTTACCTGAGGCTGTTGCTGCATTGAAATCCTGACAGGAAAAAGAAAGTCATTTTCTTCATTTCTCTTTCTTCTCTCTTCGAAGCTTATGACAAACTGCCAAAACCTAGCTGGCATGTTTGAAACAGTTGTACTGTATTTTGAAACAGTTTCAGTACTTTACATTCATGTAATAAATGTACATATATCAATTAAATGGTAATCTGCATGAGAAATAAAGAAAAGGTTGAAAAAATGGTTATAATAATCATCTGCTTATAGTGATCAATATGACCCGGACAGAAATGATCACTATGAGTGGTTTTCCACTGTATCACCTGTGTCTTTTCAAAAGTGTCAGTAACTAATAATACTAGTGTTTGCTTTATGCATGTCCAGCTAACATTACCTACAGTACTAACCAAGTGTTACTTCCAAGTGGCACACAGTTCGTTTGTGGGAGTTTAGTTTAGTGTTGGGTTTGCCAAAAACTCATCATAAGTCTTTTCTTTTTTAACAATAAAGTGAAGACATACTGTATTCCTTCATTCATTCAACCTTTATTTATGCAGGGTGGTCTAATGAGAGCAGAACCCATATAAGCTAAGCAACCAAACACGGTTAATACAGTAAATTGGGACAATAGAACTTAGGTCATGTCCAAGCTGCTCCACTGGCTACAATTTCTGCTTCAGCATTTTTATTTATTTTTAAAGTCTTTCCGATAAAAAATGAAGCTTGCACCAGGGATTTACTTTCCATATTCCAAGACAACTCGTCATCCACAACTGCAGTTGCTGGAAGAAATTGAAACCTTTGTGATTTGATTAACTATATCAGAAAGTTGAGCAATAATTGCTTTGTGAGCACACAAGAAACCGCAGCTCCCAAGCAACATCTACGAGTGTGGCCATGTGGTTACTCACCAATGCCTTCTTCTAAAGTTGTTTTCAACATTCTACTTGTAAGCTTTGCTGTCTAAAAAGTGTAGCTTTAGTCTCGATTCTCAGTCTTTTAGCACCATATCATGTATATTAAGACCACTAATACATCATTTTGAAAAGAGTCAGCTGGAAACATTTAAAAGCCACTCGAAGACACTGTTGTCAAACAATTAATGAAGCTAATGATAGCTTAATTAGTTAGCTATGGCATTTCAATCTCAATCAATCAATCTTTATTTATATAGCGCCAATTCACAACAAAAGTCATCTCGAGGCACTATACACAGAGCAGGTCTAAACCGTACTCTAAAGAGAACTGTACATTTGCCATCTACAGTTCATTTCAGCTGGGAAAAAAGGAAATAAGATGTCTGCTTTTGTCTATCTTATTTACTGCTTATTTTGAGAGGTTAAATTTGCCTCTGTTAACATTGTAAACTGCATTTGTGAGAATACAAAACTTGACAGGCATGAAAACAGTAACTCTGCGGGTGGGTCTTCCAAGGAGGGTTAAATCGAGGGCAACTTGGGGGGGGGGGGTTGGGGTTACCTACCAAACAGTCATCCCTCAAATAAATAGACAAAAACACATACATATTTGTACAAAGACATATCCAGCAACATTGGATAGCAGAAATAAGAAACTTGTCCTATTTTTGCTATTGTGCTCTGGCCTAGAGTCTTCTTTCAGCTGGAAATAACAAGAAGCAAAAGACTTTCTCAAATGACAACACTTTCCCGGAGATCAATGGAGAGATACAGGGGCAAAAAGACACACAACTCCTCCCGACATCCCTACCCTCCCTCCCCATCATTTAAATATTCTGCTTTCTTTTCCCTGCATACCCTCTTGAATAAGAAGTAAAACTAAATAAATATTTGATCCACTTTGAAACCACTTCTAATGAATATCTAACTCTGTTCTGAACTTTGAAGAGAACTATATTTGGTAAATTAATGAGTTAGCCAATGCTAAACAAATCTTAATTAATCCTTAATAAACAAATGAAGAGAGTAGCAGTAAGAGGGGGAGGACAGGCTGATAGCAACCATTGTTATCGCAGGGCTGTTGTAAAAGAAACTAATGAATCATCCAAGAGTCAGTACAATTAACATAAGCCTGATTGTTTTCCAGAGCGCTATTAATCCTGTGTTTTTATCTCATATGTCATAACACCAATCATAAATGGAGGATATTTCATTTGTGCTTAGTGTGTTAAGAAAAATTCAGTGTGCCAGTTACACAGTAACGATATATGCAAATAAATATGGTCAATTAAAAGTAAATTTTTACCCAGCTGGCCAACTATTTCATTAGATGCTGATATTTGATTGAATGTAGGTTTGAATGTCAGGACAATGTCTAATGCTTGTTGGTTTTAATTTGTGGTGTTAAGTAACCAACATTTTCAAATATCATGCCAACGTAGAATTTTGACATTTGTTTGTAAGGTGTTGACCAGAACCCAGCATCTTTAAATGTCATAATGTTAAAGTCCCCACAACATAATATATTCACTTCTTTAGATGTTAATGTTGTTAGATGTTGTTTGTTGGTTTTAAGTCGTGGTGTTAAGTAACTAAAATCCAATACCTGCCAAATGTCACATGCCAACATCATACATAGAATAATGACATAAAGTTGTGAGGTACAGGGACCAAAACCCAACATCTGGTACATGCTATAATGTTAACCTCCCCACAATGAGAAATGCTAACATCATTCGACGTTGAAATTTTGTTGGTTTTAAGTGGTGGTGTTAAGTAACAAAAATCCAGCATCATCCAAAGACCTCATGCTAACGTCATATGTAGAATACCACCACTTAGATGTGGGGTATGGTGCCCAAAATCCAACATCTGCCAAACATCATAATGTCCCCTCAACATGAGATTCTAACATCATTAGACATGGATATTTTGTTGGTCATAAGTTGTGGTGTTTAAGTGCAAACAGACAACTGTCCAACGCCCCCCTCTCCTCCCCCTAGTGTTTCCAAGTGATACTACTGTTTGCGCCGCTGTTGCAAAGACAACCGGATCCCTTTCCATGTTCCTCAGAGCCTAGCTCCATAAAGAAATGATCAGCACCACTTTGGAAATAAGAGAGAAGACAGAGGCATGTTCACTGAAGTGGTAAATTGGAATTGTCACAATTTTATATTGAATTTGGGAACCGGAAAGGCAAGAGTGTGCCGATTCAAAACTGTATGAAGTGGATATAGACCTACAAGCAACTTGATTTTCAGCCAAGACAAAAAACTGAGAAAAATGTTTTAAAGGATGCATTAACAATACACTTTGGTTTGGAATTATTAACCTCTTTTATACTTATTACTTGAGTACTTGACTTTTTGCAATCAGCGCTATGTGTTGTTAATGCATCTGGTAGGTGAAGCCATAGCATAGTGTTACCAACATAAAGTAGCTCCACCAATTAACAAATAAAAGGACTGGAAAAGACCAGCTTCAATGATAAATGCTAAACCCCCATGTGTTCATGAAGCAGCACACTCCTGATAAAGGGCTCGATCAGGTAAAGACTTGATGGGTCAAATTTGGATTATCTACAGTATGAAACAGTAAAACCACTGTGTGGGAAAGACCCTGAACTAACACTTAAAGTGGTGCCTTTGTAATCAAAATGAAGTCACAATGCTACTACAGCAGTTTAACATAGAGTAATGACTGCAGGTTGTGACATGTTGTAAGGTAACAATAATCCAACCTTTTAAACACGCAACCAACCAGTGCTTCAAGGTACTATCAAATTTGTATATGTTCTACCAGATGAGCTACTGGGCCTCTGGACCACCTCATGGCCCTGAAACTTTTATTATAGCACAGGTGTATAACCCACACTGGCCCTCTACATATCACTCCATTTAGCTTCCATAAGACAGAGGCATTGCACCAGTAGTTTCTTTCCTAGCTTGTGCTCCATAACAGTGCAGCTGTCAGACAAATGCCAAGCCACACATGTCAAGCCTGTCTGGCTGCCATCATGTGCAGTGCAGAGCCATTGATGGTGTAGACACTTGCTACTGGGGTACATGCCAGCAGCCCACCTGGTGGTAAACCTGAGGCTGTTGCATGGGAGATGGATACTGGGTTGTTTTGCCTGCCTGTGCCTAGACCCAAGGCAACACAGTAAATGCCAGTTATATCTTTTCCCTGGCCACTTTGGCAGATGTTGGTAGTTGGTGATCAGCCAGCTGCCTCTGAGAGGAATGTTCCTAGGCTGGCAGTGTGGTTGGTAGCCACCAAGGCAGTTGTAGTTGAGCCTTTACAACAGAGCAGGTAAGACCCTCCACTGGGCTATCTACAACTTAAGCCTGCTTGCCTGTTTTTATTTCCTAGCCTGCAAGGTTAAAGCAAAGTGGTTATTAATAACTTTTCTGCCTTTTGGCATTTTGAATTTGGGTCAAACTTGCTCTAAACATGACAGCTGATGGCCTACCTGCCTTTTCTGAGCCCAGATGGCTTGGCTGTTGAGAAATCTAGTGCCAATGGTGATTGTGACAAGACATTGAAAACATAATTTAGTGATATTTCACATGGAGATAGTAGCACTATAATCCTTTAAGGGACCACTCCTGTTTAATGGTAAAGGTTGATGACAAGTGAGGTTATGATGAAGTTCAACATGAAAGGGAGGGTGGGGGTGAGTTCACAAAGCTCTGTCTCTTCACTGTTGTCACAGGATAAATAGTATACAATATATCCCATGCTGATAGTGTCTGTTTTGGTGTTTTAGTGAAAACCAGAAATCACACAGCACAGTACCACAGTGGTCACCTGTGAAGAAGTTTGCTGCTTCCTGCAAGAAATGTCAGATTTTCAGTGCACTGTTTGTGATTGTTTTCTGTGCTGGATATGTGTCTTTTACAAAGGGATCTGCTGACATTCAACTTTTTTTGCCAGAATGTAACCAGCTGTGTTCTGTTTGTGAGCAGCATACAAAGATGAAATCTCTAACATTTGAGGAGTCATATCAAGTACATGTATTATGTATTCACTGTGCATGGCCCCTGAAATTTAATGTTTTCACTGCATCTTATCCTATACTCCCCATGCATTTTCAGCTTCACATATTTCTTACAGTGTCCAGAGGACTACAGAGGACATTGAGGCTTTCAGTATGCCTCACACAGTCCCTTCTTAAAGGGCATTTCTAACATTTAAAGTTTAAATGTGTTAGCTCATTGTGGGGCCCGGGTTCTGGACGATTTTGTAAAGTTAATTTAGTTTTAATTCACTTTGAAAATGTTGTGAATTCATCTCCAGATGGATTTTTCACTCCATCTATTTAAAAACAATCAAACAGGTAAGCAGGTTCTTCAGTTATTTGGATAACCCATTGCATGTCTTTGTCATTTACCCAATACACATTTGTGGATTCAAGTTTGGAAGTCTTAAAATTATTACTTTGGTTCTGTTTGACATTAGATCTTGACATCTGTCCAACCATGGTATGATATCATCCAAATTTCTCAGTATGCAGATTTTTCATTTACAACGAAAAATGTAGCTCTGTTAAAAGCTTAATAAAATCCATACTAACCCAGTAAGTACTAACATCTTTCTTCAGAATGGGAATCTGACAGCTAATGTTGGGTTTTGACATCAACTCGATATTCATTTCCAACCATAATTTCAACATCTGTCCAGTGTTGGAGCTTGATGTCAACCACACACTGGGTTTTACATCAATCCAACTTTCATTTTCAACTAAAATGTAACACCTGTCCAACATTTAGAGTCAAATGCGTCTTTCTGACGTCAAATTGACGTCCAGTGCCAGCTATGTAGCATGTGAACAGTATTTTTTATAATGATGTGATAGCAGAGAAATGGAAGAACCAATATGAGTTTAATTAGCCTTACAGGGAAAATAAAGCTATAACTTCAATTACCTCAGTCTGAGAGAAGCCATTTTCTGCTGTACTGCCAATTAGAGTGAACAGTTCCACAGAGCACCAGGATTCACGTTAATTATCCTGTGGCTGAGAGGCTGCAGAAACACCATACTCAACCTAAAAAGTCACATTAGATATCCATTATGTTTTGTGTTTTTTCATCGGTCGTCTTTTCTCCAGGCTGCATTTTTCCCTCCACTTTTCATCATCTATAGATGCTTTCTTCTTGGACAGGGCAGTGAATGCAGTCACGTATTTGTACGATATTTGTGGCTTGTTAGAACACAGCAGGACGCCATGTTGCCAGTATGATGTAAATGAAGGTTGAAGCAGTAAATGTGATGTGCTTCTGCATTTTAGTTTGTTTGGAATAAGCAGGACAAGAACACGTGGGTGTATTAAGAAGGACTACAATGAGCTTTTAATGTTTCTTTCCCCCTGGAAACTTCAACATTTTCATTGTATGTCATGTTGAGGTGATTGCAGTTTCATCTGTCTAACTGGTACAGTAGTTGTGAGCATTGAAACACACCTCAGGTAATTTGTCAATGTGTCAATTGAGCTGGCTATAAGTATCCATATGTAAATGAGCCCAGCAGCAGTTCGTCTGATTAACGTGTCACAATGTTCTAATGCTTAGCTGTTTAACACATTTTTTTGCTCATGTCTGGAAGGCAATGGAGAGGCAAAAGACACTGAATGTGGAATATTTGTGAAAGAGAGGATAGTTGTGAAATTTCAATCAGGCATTCTTTCAATAAGAGAAAAGTTGTATGTGAGGAAATATTCTTTAAAAGGCCTACTATTGTCAGCACAACAAAACAGTCAGTGATTGAATTTTAAATGCCTTCTGGAGTTATAAAAGAAAAAAAAGTAGTAAAAAAAAAAGTACCTTTTTTGACCAGATCATTGACTAGATATTGATTTTTTAAAAATCCAATTAATACTAAACTGGCTGCACTTCACACCTCACTGGACATAGTTTGATAAACGCAATTTCATTTTGGACATTGTGATTCAGAGGTCTGGAACTAGCTGCTCGGTGAGCCCACAGTAAGAGAAAATACATTTTTCAGCAGGAGGTTACTGAGGGAAACAGAACGGTTGCTGCTCTTTTGTCTTTTGTATTTTACGGCACTGAGCAGAAAGCTTTCGTAAAAATGATATCTGAAATGATGCATTTGAAAGGATAAGGCTGATGTTATTGTAGGCTGCATTTTTTTTATTGTCATCAAACCCTGTGATAAGATTAACAATGTTCTCGCCTGGCTCTCAACCCTGACAAACTTTCCTACCGTGTCTGCCCATCCGTTCCTCCCGAAGATGTAAATACCAACACAAATAAAAAGTCTTATCTTTCATTCTCGCTAGCCAGCTAAGTTTCCCAATCACACATCGGCTTCAAACCACACAGTGAAAGAAATGTCCGTACCACCACGTTCACCTCATCTGCTGTCTTCAAATTTGCGACGGTATAATTTATGAATGCGATGTCTGACAGAAAAGTCACGGACAGGAGCTTCAACCCAAGGTGAGTAACGTTAGTGTTAGCAGCTAATGTAACTTCCTCCTGAATGAAGGCAAAACTGTTGCTGAAGCCACAAGTTGTTTTATTCACAGGGTCATGAGTCAATACAACCCTTACTTAACGTACCAAATTCAGATGGATGATATGGAACCAGAGGCCGAGGTAAAAAACATTGATTCCTAATCCTTCAACATTTACTCTTTATGTTGAGAGAAAACAAATGAGCCAGCTTTACTTTTATTCATCTTTATCTCTTCTATTTCATTTTACTTTTGCTTTGTCTTTTTAATCTATTTTAATCTAGTTTTTTACTCTAACTTTTAATTAACTTTTTATTATTCTCTCTTATTTTTTTATTTTCTCTTTTTTTAAAAAAAACTTTATTTAATTTCAAGATGTTTATTATAAATCTCGCACTTAGAACTAAATTAACCTGTATGAAAGGTACTATATAAGTAAAGTTTGTTTGATTGATTATGTTAATAGAAACATTTATTTGCTGTTGCAGTTTAGCGTCATTTTGAGGAGATTAGGGTAAAAAAAAAAGGGCTGCAAATCTTTAGTACAGTTAATATCCCCCAATGTCAGAACAGACAAGGAAAACTGACTAAATTACACTGACAAGTAATGTCTGACACCTAAAAATCTGTATCAGAAAACAAAACCAAATATGGATCTTCCACATTAATATTCCAGATCTAAAGCAGGAATTTGTTTTGACACCGTAAATCCCTTTTTTTTTTAACATTCACATCTTGATTTGTCAATGTCTAGATTGTCAAACATTACCAAGCTACAGGCACAAGACAGCTAATCAATACCTTACGCCACTTTCACTTTATCCGTCATTCAAAGAGACAATATGTCAGATTTTTCAAAATAGGCACATCTAACATTGGATTGAAACTCTTTCCACGGCTGGCACCTCACACCGCGCTCCCCCGTGTAGCAGATGTGTTGACAGCGGAGATGATGAACGATACGAGGACAAAAGCTGACAGATGTGATAAATACAACGTCGAATGGCTAATCAATCTCATGTGGGTAAAAGGAAATGGAGGGAAGAAGAAGCAGGAAAAAAAAAAAAACAGCGGCGGGGATCTCCTGGTGTGAGTCAGCAGAGGCAAAATGAGTCTGATTGGCAGCGTATGTGTGTTTGTGTGTGTGTGTGTGTGTGTCTGCCTGTAGTTTGCATGTGTTCATATGTGTTTAGTGTGTGCACGTGTGAAGCCTTTTATTTGTCTCTCATGCCTGACCTTGTCTTTATAAAGCAAAATGAACAGGAAGCTGTGCGTGTGTGTGTGTGTTTAGCAAAAGCACACCCCTGCTTCATTTTTACAGCCTGGTGACAAACACTGGCAGCAGCCCAAAACACTGAAGAGTTGAAAAATTACACACTGGAAATAAAAAGTATGAGAGGACATGACAAATGACTGGCTTAAGAAATAATAATAACTGCACAGCGTTGAGGGAGTATAAAATATAACGACTCCAGCTTGTAGAGAAAGAAAGAACGGAGGGAGTCACCGACTGTTGTATCCATTCGTCCTCATCTCCTTCCATTCCTGTCGTCTCCTCTCATCAGAAGGCTAGTACCATGCCCTAGATCATCTGTAGCCTATGTGTGTGTGTGTGTGTGTGTGTGTGTGACCCGTGTGTGTACGCATGTCCAAGTCTACATGTCCTACTTAGACTAGGAGTGGACTTCCAGAGTGCTGGAGCGGCTCTCTGTGAGGTTTCAGTCTAAAACATGCACAATCTTTCTTTTTTTTCTCTTTTTTTCCCCCGTTCCTCTCAGCATTTCGTCAGCTATCTTTAGCTTCTGCATGTACCATTTCTTCAGCTCTACTTTGTATCCCGTGCTATTCAAAGTAAATGCTTGACCTGTGCACCCACACACACACACACACACACACACACATATATCTTCTCAATCCAGTTCCAGCACAAATACTGCAGGCGCTATCTGTCAGTGTCAATGCTGTGTTATTAAGTTTATATGACGTTTTATTTTGAAAAGATATTCGTATGCATAATGAGATCACATCTAATCTGTTCTGATTTTACTCAATGTTGATTGGTGCTTATCCCATGAGAGCTGATTGGAAGTTATTTTTGAGGTGGAAATGTCACTATGACTAACATTTTGGTCCAGATTGAAATATGTGGACAACTACTGGATGGATTAACATGAAATTTGGTACATTTATGCTTCTCAGTGGTCGAATCCTAATGACATTGATGAGTCCTTTATTTTTAATCTAGCACAACGAAGCAGCAGGTCAAATTTCCCACTTGCCGCTAAACTCATAAGCAAAGTTGTCGTCTATACTTTTTTTTTTCATCCATGTTATTGAATCTTGGATTTAAACAACAAGAACAAGATTGAATCGTCTGCATAACTAATGAGTCTGACATTTGCAACTGTGACCTAACGTTACTACAAGAACTTTCATTTTGTGTTGATTTTATCACCCTGTGGACAAAAGCTGTGGTGTTGTCCGGGAATGAAAACTGCATTTCCGATGAGCACCACTGCCTAAGTGTTGTAAAGATCTTGGCTAGTGTGTGCATTTATTTTGAAAAAACGCTTCTTATTTTTAATACTGTTTATCTTTTTTTAAACACAGCTTATTGTGTCTATTTGTGGCTATACGAGATTAATAATTCTAATATGATGGTAGTTAAAATAAGTTGTTGACGTGTTTATTTGGATTTTAGAATGTCACCGCTGTGCAACAATCATAAATAACGTTTTATTTCTCAGATTCACATTCAGCCATTTATTCTCCTCATCTCTCCCACTCTGTATTCACTCTTTAGCTCACTCGACCCCCTGCTGCGCTCTCTACTTTCTTTCGTGCTCTCAGCTCAATCGTGCTCTTTTATATTTCTCGTCTTTTTTAATAAAATGAGTCGGGAAGCTGACAACTCTCACTTTACTTTTAACTTTATCAAACGAATGGAAATGTCCTCCCCCTGTCCTCCCCTCAGCCTAGTAGAGTCTTTGTAGTCCCTCATAACCGTAGATGTGATTTCTTCTGATTTCACTGATCCGGTGTCAGGCTTTTAGAATAACTATATAGAAATAGTCAGTCTTCTCGCTGATGGTCTCGTTTGCTTATGTAGGTCATATAGAGGCATCAGAGGCATCGTGAGACTGTTTTATAACCACTTAAATGTTCCTTGTAGTAGCTTTAATGATGAAGCAGTGATGATTCACTCTGTAGTTTGATTAATTTGGTCTCGACCAAATGATAAAAATGATGCGACAAAATGATGATGACACTGATATGCTGACTCATTACAAATGAATCAAGAGGAGTAAATATGGAGTCATTTAGACTGATGGCTAACTCATTGAATAGGCAGTTTAGGCGATGGTCATTCTGCATTATCGGTGGTACGTGGACCCATGTGGGGAAATCAAATTGAACACACTGTATGTGTTTATTTGGGAGTTATAAGCATCATTATTCAAGACTGCAACTCAACTTCATGTTATGAATACTGATGAAGAGGTAGAAATAGAATAAAAAAAAACAAGCATATTGCAGTATATTATGTGAGGGTTTCAACTCCTTTCCAATTTATGATGGATCGGGGGAAATCCAATTTTGTGGTGCATTCACATCACAAATGAACCACACCTGAGTCCACTTGGAAGTGACACCAGATTTTGATTGACAATTCAACCTGTTTTCTTTTTTTTCAGATTTAAAGCAGCTGTAATAAATCAAGTTTATTTAGCATGTTATTAACATGATTCAAAACTTTCACTCAAATTTTGTTGCACAGTTTAAAATGTGTGTGATGTGGCTTTGAGTTGGTTCAAGGGAATTGTGCTTTGTTGCATTTGTAATGACACCCAACAGTGATGTCATGTATAACACTGCAGCTGGATTAGAAGTTGAACTCAACACCAGCTGAAAAACTTGTCCAATTCTCACCATTACCAAATAAAATGTAGTGTAGATGTTTTTATATTATTATTATTATTATTATTATTATTATTATTATTATTATTATTCCAATCCAGGGGTCAGAGGTGCTACAGGCTTGAAACATTTAATAATAATCTGAATGAATTTGAACTAAAACCAATTTAATGCCATGTGAATATTCTAGTTCACCGTATTATCATCATCATGGCTGCCAGTTCTCTGAGAGGGTTTTTAGATTTTAACTGGCAGATTTTGGGCACAGCAAATGATGCATTTGAGACATTTTTTAGCATCTAACTTCACGTCTCACACAGCGCTGCTCTGATGTGGCGTCTTTGGCAGCTTGATTCATACTGAATAATTGTTTCAGGTCCCAGACGACTGACACTCCTAAAGTTGAAAGATTTCGGCTGCTCATTCCTGACAGAAGGACTTGGAAGCTTGGTGTGAAATTCTTGTTCGTACTTTTTGATAACACAGAGCGAGGAGCCTCGTGTGGACATTTCAGCGCAGCTGATTATGCTAATGATCAAATCTCATGAATGTTCACCCCCTCAGGAGCAGGAACAGGTGGTTTCATCAGGCTGAAACAAGCGATTTTCGACAAGTTTGCGCAGTCAAGAGTTACTGTATGTCTCACCACCTGACGAGCCCTTATGGTGTTTATTGGCTCCTCCTGCACATTCCTCTTTTGTTAGTTATTGTTTTCTTTTTCCTTATCTCAAAAAAAGGTCTGCATGTTTTATTGTTTTATGTTGTTGTTTTTTTATGGGCAATAAATTAAAAACAAAAAAAGAGAAAGTTTCTTGAAGTTGACTTGGACCGCTGGTACAAAGAAATCTCACCCAAAAAAAAAAGAAAGCTAACAATACAAAATTGTCCTTTCATGAGGTCTTATGAATCATTTCTTGAGCAGAACTCACCCTTAGTTAAGCTTAAACCCCACAGAGCCAAGAAGAAGGTCATTTTTTTTCTTTGTAATTTTCTCCCTTCAACGTTTTTGTTCCTTCTCTTTATGTTGTCCTCGGTCTACACTTGTTCCGTCTTTTTATCAGCTTGTCAATCAACTGTTAATCTGCTGTTTTGTTATCCAGTCTATTCACAACCTACTCCCACTGTGTTTTCAAAATGTATTTCACTTCAACTGCCAAATCCATAATCACAATACAAGGTCAGCCAATAATATCCGCCCCACCTTTCCCAGGATAACTTCTTCTAAATGTTCAATTAGATTCAGAGCTCCTTTCTTTAGGAACCGATTACTTGTTCATAATAGAGATTTCACCAGTCTGAAATCATTGAACAAAATTAATCCTACTCTTCTTAAAGGATCAATTCAGTAACGCAACATCATAACCACTCTCACTATCATCTTCTATGCATCACTAACCTTTCTTGATACACTTGTAACACCTCAGTTTTTTATGTTTTTGTTAAGCTTTAGTATGTATTTGTCTGTATTTTTTCACTGTTAAGTTTTTATGTTGTATGTCTCACCATAGGAGGGCCACCCAACAAGCCCTTATGGGTTTTACTGGCTCCTTCTGCACATTTCTCTTTTATTATTAGTTATCGGTTTCTTTATTTTTTTCTTGTGCATGTATTTTTTCTTTTATTTGCGATAAATACAAAGTCTATTGTTTTAACTGAGGAAAGGAAGACAAAGGCGTGGTAATTTAACACAAATTACGTCATGTATGTGACCCACTACTTCCATAAGCAACCCTTATACTCAACTCTACTTATAGGTACCAATCTGCATATCAGTATGTCAGAAAAAGTCTAAACAGTTGTGTATCAAGGAGTTGAATCAGGCGAACATATTAGGACACATTCTGGCAGAGCGATTAATATTTTAACCTTTATAAATACATAATGAACACCAAACACAAAATTTTGCTCTAAAGCCTAATGTTAGCTTTACTGAGAGGGAGGAAGAAAAAAAAAAAAAAAAAGCGTGGGCTCTGCTTCGTCATGCACGGTATCACCCGACAAAGCTGCTCAGACTTTTGACAAAACGTGGGGAAATGATGCATCCCACCCACATTAGATTATTCTCAAAATTACACCGAGCAGCTGTAGCCTGAAGGTCTCTGAGTGCAGATCAAAACGTCTATCATTTGTGTTTACTGTTTACTGTCGCCTTGTCTCACCCTGAAAAGGAGCGGAGGAAGGGGGGAATAATCCACATTACTTTCTGCTGTTCATGTTTCATTAATAGTGACATCTCTTTTTGTAACATTAAACACAAACACACACACAAACACACACACACACAAATATATATATACGCAGACAAGAGTATCTAACCTGTTCCTTGACGGAGGCGAGGATGGCGGAGGTGGTTTCAGACTCGGAGCCGTCTCCGTTGGAGGCGTTGAGGACGGGGCTCAACATGGCGGCGGCGCTGGTGGTGTCAGACGCCACCTCAGGCACTGGCATACCTCCTGGAAAAACAAGGAGAAACACACAACTCCTTTTACTATTATTACACGCGCCGAGATGCCTTGAGAGTGGCTGTCACACCCACACTGAAGAGTGAAAGGCAGGAGGTGACGATGAGAGATGCGCACGAGTTAAAAAAGCACATATTGCGCTGACATAATGAGGTTAGAACTAAATATACGGTCACTCTTAAAAACCTGCATGTTTACACTCTCTTTAATATTTCAACACAAGCCTGTAGATGTGATGGCTACTGAGTCTTCACATCCCACATTATCATTCTTTAACTATTGGATTACGCTTATTTTCTCTTTGACTTATTCATGTTCAGGGTCATGGGAGCGCTTGGAGTCTTTCCCAGCATGCATTTGGGAACATCCTGGACAGGTGCACCAGTACATCTTTAGAACAGGAAATCTAGGCCACAAAAAAAAGAGAGGTAGCAGCTCCAGTAGCAGTAGCAATAGCAGTAGTAGTAGTAGTAGTAGTAGTGGTGGTGGTGGTGGATCATGAGCAGTGGTAGTAGTACAACAAAAGAATGTAGTTTTGCACTGCAGAACGTATTAATTGATAATGAACCAACAAATATAACATATCCAGCACTCCTGAGAGCAGATGTGCACTTTGAGGTATTGTTCTAGCACAAATGTGCAGCTACAGTCATCTGTCATCTGTACCAGAGCTGGGATAAAATAATATATAGTACAACACAACGGCATTTGACTCCACAGTGAAGCTCTTTCTTGTCTGACAGTAATCCTTTTAGTAGTAGAAAAAGAAAAAAAGAAAAAAAAATCAAAGCCATTGCTGCTGGTGGCAATAATTAAGCAATCCAGTCATGACATCTTTCAGTAGAGCAAAGGCTGGTTATATTGTATATACTCAAAGAGCCACTGTGTAATAAATGAGGTCCAAAAGTCTGGCAAATGTTAATCAGTCATGAATAAATGATGCATTTGTTAGGGACACACATTAAATCATATTTAGTGCTCTAGTGAGTGTTTACAGTGGCAGGGCGGAGTATGTGGGACTGGCTGAACTACAGGGGTTGTGTTTATGGCAATAAAAGGGGCATTTAAGCCAGTTTTGGATAACAATGGGGATCTATATAGCACACAGACATAAGATAGATCAGGAAGTAGATACACAATTAATGACAATAAGTAGTAAAATAATGTAGAATCAAACTCACAAGTATTATCCTTTAAGGTTTCCTATGACAGATGTCCAATGAAAATGATCCCTAATCCCTAAAGATAACATGTTCTGCTTATTAACATTATGACTAGGGCACGACCAATAGTGGATTTTTGGGGCCAATGCCGATACTAATATTAAGGAGTAAGATACCGATATATCTGTGATAGGTCAATATCGGCCAATAATAGCAGCTCACCTATATATCAGTAGGGCTCTTATTATAACCTCTACAAATCACCACATGATTGGCCATTTAGCATGTGAATTAAAGCAGCTATTAAATAATAAAAAAAACAGTATAAAATCACAAGAAATCATGTGATATTAGAAGCTTGATTCCCCAAAAAAGTCAAACCTACTATCTGGAAGTGAGTATCAGAGTACTGGCTGGCATCAGAGAAAGTGACACACACACACACACACACACACACACACACACACACACACACACACACACACACACACACACACACACACACACACACACACACACACACACAATGCCACGCTTCATCCTGTATTTGACCAGGCGTAGGAGGACACATGTGCCATGTAATCCTGATACAGCGCAGAGAGCTGCTGTAACGGCTACATCAGCCCGCTTTAGACACTGATGAAAGGCTTGTCATGAGGAATCTGACACACACACACGCACACACACATCCACACACAACGCACACTGTCAGCGTGAGGCAGCACCAGCTCCACGTCGAGGTGGAGCGCAGCGGTGATGGTTAGAGCAGGAAAAAGGAGGAGTGAGATGCATAGGTGAGAGGAAAAAGGAGAGTGAGAGCGCAGAGAGGGAGGCGAAGTGAGGAGGAACGAGTGATATAAGAGGAGGAGGGTGAGAGGAAGAGAAGCGAGGACGAGGAGAACTATTCTCACATGCTGCTAGGCAACAATCTGTGGTCACTGAAGGCTGCTGATATGGCTGACCTGGCTTTACACGTCTTCCATTTTGGAGAGAGCTCCTCTTCCTCTCTTCCTCTACATCCTTCATCAAAACTTCAATTTTTCATTATTACCCATCTTTCTACTTACACTACACCCCCTTTCTCCTCCTTTCCCTCCTCTTTCTTCATGCTTCTGCACTCTCTCTTTCCCGCCTTCCCTCTCTCTGCCCACTTTTCTTCACTTGACCTATTTGCAGCATTTTCTTTTCAGCACGTTTCTGCTTTATTAGGCAGCATCCAGCGGAGGGTGACAGAAGGAGGATGACCTGAGAGGTTGCGGCTTTGGGTTTTAAACCTGCAATGCTACAGTGCACCTGAGCCCTCCCTGTAACCCCCCCCCCCCCCCCTCCCCTCTTCCCCTCACTCTGCACCTCATAAACACTCGACTGCTTATCTGGCCTCGTGACGCCGCCGTTACATGCTTCACATTCTTCACGCCGTCCTTCTTTTCCCTCTCTCTGTTTTTTCTGGGTTTTTAACTCTCCAGCTGTGCGGTAACAACTGCACACAGCAGCGTTATCGTGCGCTGACATGTGTCTTCCATCCTCCTCCCCTCTACGCTCTTTTTCTCACACCACTTACAATGGCATCACTCACTACACTTCTCACCTCATCCTTGTCTCCATCCCTCTATTTTTTTCTGTCAAATACAATATGCTCTTTTTTTAAACTTATTTTTCACTAAAGACATGGTAGCTTCTGTGGTAGCCTGAGACATCTGTCAATCATAACTTTGAACATACCTGTTTTTAAGCTTTAAAGGTACCATGTTTTAACTCAATAGTGACCTCTGTGGCCGTATGTGGTAATTACAAGTTGGACACATGGAATTTTACTTCATTTCTTCATATTCTCATGTCAGCTGCTTTAAAAGGCATCATAGAAGACTTGGCTGAGATTGATGCGAGTTTAGATCTTGTTTTACTTTTAATTATAAAACCCCTAAATGTTTATCTGTGAGGGGCTAAAACATATGAAGAGTTGCACAAGTAGAGAAGAGTGATACAGTTAGCAAATATAAAGCAATGTGTGTCTGAAGGTTGCTAACACAAGCTAACATTAAGCACTAAGCTACAGGTAAATGTGTTTCTTGTTTGTTTCAGTTGACTATTTGAGCTTCACTGTGCAGATTGATGTATGTACAGAGTTTGACAACAGATGGCTGTTTTCACATTCATCTGCCGACCATGATTCGTGACATCACAACTAGTTTGGGAGCCAATCGTAGCCCAGTGTACAACTTACACAAGTGTGATGTCAAAAGTTGAAGCTGCTTTTTATTAAATTCAAATGTCATGGTTTATACCTCACACTGCACTGTAACTTTGTATTCTCCTGTTTTTATCTGTCGTATTCTATCTTAGCTTAAGTTTATTTCCAATTTTACACTTTTAATTATATCTAAATGTTTTTTTTATTTTGCCATTTGTTGCTTAATGCATTTTATATTTTATGTAAAGCACTTTGAATTGCCTTGCCTTAATTTGCCTTTATTGGATTTTTAATCAATGGGGAAAAATGGATATAATATCAAACATTTAGAATGCAACTGAGCTTCTTTTGTGTAAAACCAATATCAGAAGCAAATTATTATTTCAAGCATATGTATTTTTGTACATCTTAAAACATGTCTGGAAGGGATGATTAACTTTTTATTTGAAAAAGAAAGGTTGCCTACTTTCTTCCCTTAAAAGTTATATATGTAGCTTTGTTTTAATGTCACTGAACAGCTTTCTCAGTTTGTCACTTTGATTGAAGGAATCGATGTTTTGTGCCAAAGTTAGAACCATATTGGAAGTTTCACAAGTGTGAGTCTGAATTAGTGTTTTTATCTGTGCTGGGTGAGGCTCAGTTAGAAAGACTGTTAGCAAGTTTTAAACTAACAGTATTTGACTGAAACTCTGAGAACAGGTGGTGGGTATTACTCATGTTCCAGGTCACTGCCAATTAAATCTGATGAGTTTGAGACTGTTTCTGTATTTAGTATTAAAAACTTTTCCAAGTCGCGTCAATACAGTCAGAGTTTTCTTTGATCCAGCATCCACTGTAGCCATGCAAAGTCACGCATCTATGCATTAGTCATGCACTGTTAATGCAAAGGAAATCAGCCATTCTAACAACAGCCACATAACCGTTATATAAAAAGTGGGGCAACAGCAACATTGCCCTTAACCAAAAGTCTTTTAATGTACTGACATTTACAGTTTTAGCTTGCCGTGTGTCACTGCTGTGGACTGTGTGTACAGTTTGGCAGGTGTACAGGCAGAGCTATGATGGACCGTCATTGTCCCTCAAATTATGATGTTTACAGCAAACCGTACTCCACTACTGCTACCGTCAAATCCACGTGTTCATTAACCTAATTTATGTGTCTTGATTGCAGAGCCGTGCTATACTCCTGTTTTTCTGTCCAGTTCGCTGTAGATTGCTGTTTTCACTAGACAAACATTTCTGTCAGGCAGCGCTGTTGTAGAAGCACCAAAACAACCTGCACTCTCAGATTAGACTGCAGTGGAAATAAACTCTGGGTAGGTAACATTACATAAAAGAACAGCTTCTCCAAATGCTGCATTTTTGCGGTCTGAAAAAAGTCAGTTTAGTGTGGATGGAGTAGAGTGCTTTCCTCCTTAAAACTCTAGTCAGATACTGTGGTTAGAAGTTATTTTTGGTCACACTTTGGTTCAGAATGAAATATCCCAACAAGCACTAGAGGGACATCGAATTTTAACGTTTTCACCGCTTCGGACAATGCTGCAACTTTGCTGATCCCCTGACTTCTTCTCCAGCATCACAATGAGGTTGATGTGTTTCAAATCATAATGACCTTAGTGATCTCTTAACTTTTCATCTAGCACCATCATTAAATCAAACTTTTAATTTACTCAGAAGCTTGATTTCTGATCAAACACCTGCAATACCATCAGCCTTAGTTTCATGCTAATTAGCAAATGTTAGCACGCAAACACATTAAAGTGGAGATGAAAGGAAAAATACCTTTTTAATCCTTTTAGATCACATCCCTGGTCATATTGTGCAACTACTAAATAATATACTCAAAAAACAAAAAACGTAAATGTCTTCATATTCTTTGTATTCAATTCAACCGTTAGCATGACATCATGACATCCAACCATCAATCAATCTCCAACCTTCAACCTTTAGCAGCAGAGCTAAGATTCATTATGACATTCACAATTTTCAATGTACAAATCAAATTCCTCCCAACATTATGTTCCACCTGTCTGTCCTGTTTCACTACGAAAATGCCATCATCTGGCTTAAAATGACTAAAATGGTGAACATTGTAACAACAACGTTATGGCATTGTCAATGCCAAGGATAGCATTAATTTTCATTACAGCTCCATAGCGCTAGGCCTGTCACGTTAACTACTTTTGTTGGACGATATATTGTCTCAGAAATAATCGCGATAAATGATATTATTGTCATTAAAAGACCATTTTATACCATTGATATAATGATAATATCAAAGCATAATAATGCAAGGGGGGTGGGATTGTAGAGTGGACACAACGCTTCTGTAAAAACACAGACTGCCTTATGGGCCGAGACAGAGTTATATACCTTTAATTCCATATAAGCGGCACCGCTTGCCTCTTAGCTGCTAATGTGAAGTGTGGCAATATTGAGGTCAAAAAAATGATCGAGGTCATGTCCATGAATCAAACAATAAGTCCATATATAGACATGATGATGTTGATAATTACTTTATTGTACAATAAGTTGATAACGTAATTATTGTGACAGGCCTACATAGAGCTACTAGCATGGCTGAAGACTTTGTTCCGTTAGTTATTGTGATGAATTACTCCACCAGAACTACAAATTCCTCTACACTGATGTAATGAAGTTTTGACTCTGCGTGTGCATGAATTCTCTCTCCGCCCTTGTCAGGGAGGATCCGTATTGCATGAAACATTTCACATGACTGTACATTGGAGCTTGAACATGATCAGAGAACCGGATCAGAGAGCAGAGGCGGCTGCCCGGCGGCCCAATTTGCCTATAGAACAAAACAAGAAGAGAAGCTCGCGTTTTGACTGTGCAGACAGGGCAGTCAGCCAAATATAGGTCAACTCAACAGACCGTGTCCAAGCCCTCATCACACAACTGACCAGTACAAAGCAGCTTTCCCCCCAATAACAGCCGTCAGAACTAGGTTATGGAGGCCCACAGCCCCAGCTAGAGACAAGACTTTGAATATGGATTAGGCCTAAAGGCTTTATTTCACTGAAGTATAATCTTGGATTTTTTTTTTTTTAGGTCTATATTACAGCGCCGTAATGCAGGGGTATTTAGAACCGCATTTCTAAAGCAGTAATCTCTGATATTGCTGTAACGTTGTAAATGCAGCTCATCGTGCTATGATTGACGTGGCTGACATGAGGAATATCGAGCTTAATCTTTTGACCCGTTAAGCTCATTAGTCAGGTCTGAGACTGGCGTGTTTTGGTAAAGATGGAGCTCGTCACGGATCGGCAGCAAATCAGCTAAATATCTGGTGGAAATGTTGTTTTCCTGAGGTGTGGATGCTTGCGTGTTGTCTACTTGCATGCATGACTATATTTCTGTATATGTGTGTACACGGAGCACTGGAGCATCTCGTGTGTGTGTATTTGTTTGTGTGTGTGTGTGTGTGTGTGTGTGTGTGTGTGTGTTTCCCTTCTGGGATGTGAGTGTTTGTTATGTGAATGACGGGCAGTCCCCTGTTGCCTCATTAAAACTTGGTGCAGTGTTTTGTTTTGGCTTCACCAGTCATCTGTCCCTTTGTCTAGACCCTGTGCCCACAATTTAACTCTCACATTAACAATGTAATTAGCACTGTCTGTGTCTCATTGTGCATTTATTGAGACCCGGAGTTCACAGTAGAGATATGTCTCTTTTTTTTTTTTTGTCGCTCGGGGTTGGTGTTACCCTTTACGAGCTCTGTGATGCGTGTATGATTTCCTTTCAACCTTGTTTTCTGAGAAAGCAGAGTGCATTAGCCAAACCAAATTAAGCATGGGGTATTGGGATTTGAAGTTGGCATGTAAATCCTCTGATCTGTGTTCTTCGTTGACTGCTGAACACAACACGGAGTCGGGAACAACAGTGGGTGCAAAGAACTCTTACCAAGCGTATAATGATTCCCCTTTAGATGATCAAATTAAGTGAAATTAAGTTAAACAGATTTTTATGTCTACTAACTGCTGATGCCAGGTACTGTATGCTTCATTAAATAAATAAAAGTTGTCCCGTCAAACAGCGACAATGTCTGTGTGTTATATGTTTACTACTAATTTACTCTGCAGAATACCTTTTGGAGGAAACGTAATTGCTGATTAAATTCACCGCCGGTTTGCTTTTCTTCCAAATCCAGCAAGTGTGACATTCTTAGAACTGCAATCAATATTTCATATTAACAATGAATCAAATGACAAGGTGTGGTGTGAAAGAGGTCGCTTGTAGAGACAAACTTCTGTAGAATAATAACTAAAATCTGCAGCCTTTTAGAAGCATTTTAGCTTCATTGTTTCAGCTCATTATTTTAGTATTTTGCATTTCACGGCCATGTACATTCTCACAGGTGTTTTCATTTATTGACAATTATTAGATCTCTGTTCAGATTAAAGGTTAGCAGTGCTATGATATGATATGAGCGAGGCTAGATTACCAACTGGGCAAAGTGGACAACTGCCCAGGGGCCCCACACAGGTTTGATTAATATCATTTGGGGCTACATGGTTTGATTAATTGCACATTTGTTTGAAATTTAAACCACTGCAGTGCATTGTGAACGATGATAGGTCCATCCTCCATCTAGCAAAACTAGCAAAAACAATGACATCTGAAAAGCCTATTACAGTGAATTTGGGGTATTTTTTGCTTTAAAAAACGATGTAAACGATTACTCAATTATCAAAACTGTAGCCAGTAAATACTCTGACAGCACACTACTCGATTAATCATCTAATCATTTTAGCTCTAGAGTATTTGTTATTTTGTGTTGTCATTTATGTTTGTTTTTCTGTGCTTATTATGTATTTGTTGTTCAAAGTTCATCTAAGCAGGGGCCCAACAACACACCTGCAGCCCAACAGGAGGTTAACCCAGCCATGGACATGAGGTAACTGGACTCCATGTACCAATAAGAACAACAAAGATGTTATTTGTTCACCGTAACAGGTACAACAAAGAAAGTGAGTGGGATGTCACTTAAATGCAGTCAATTCTGACAAGAGGCCTAATGAGCCATTATAAGTAATCACCTGTGTGGGTGGACCATATGCAAGGCCTTTAGATTGAATTACATCAATGGACTTCTATTTTTTTATTTCAAAACTGTGTGAACCACACAATGGCAGATAGCATTATGAGCATAATTAAAGGTTTAACACATCCCTTATCCCATCAACCAAATCTACGCAAGGTAAAAACCCAGCTGCTAATGGACATTTGTAGTAAGCACATTTGCTACTACAAAGATAATCAAGAAACCTTTTGTACTGGTACAGTGTGCATCCCTCTGAGTGTCACTTAAAGATAGCAGCTTTGATGACAAGCAGTTAAGAGGCGACTGGCCACAATACATATCTATTACTTAATCAAATGTTATATTAAAAGCATCAAAGAACAAAGACAGTTACACTACAAGGAAAACACTTCAGAGAGCTGCTGCTGTATTGTGTTGTTTTAACTGCTTGGATGTCTGGCTCACTGAATATGGATCACAATTCAATTAACTGTGAATGATTGCGTTTTCATTTCAAAAGGCTATATCTATTTCAGGCACAGATGCTAACAATGTTCATTGTTTGTTTGCATGTGATAAAAAGTAATGCTGGTTATGTAATCAACATATCTATAGTGCAAATTCCAAGGACAGTGAATAAGCTCAATAATAACCCAGAGGGTATTTTACTTTGATTTTCTTTCTCTTTCCCAGCACAGTCATGCTTCACATGCTTTTGGCTATGGTTTTCTTTTCTATCATTAACATATAGTAGCATGACTGCTTGCCATTGTACATTGGCAACTACAAAATAATTAGAGTTGGACTAAAGGTCTGAATATACACCAAGGGCAAAAAGGATGCATACAGTAGTAGTTCTGTTTGTACGACTTTCTGGAGTCCACTTGAAGGATGCTTCCCCGTATGGGCAGTAGATTGGCGTCAACACGATGTATGGATGGTGTGTTGACCGCACAAACAATTTGGAGGTACATGGATGTCCAGACAGAGCCAACATGTAACCACTCTGATGATGAAATTTTACCTCACACGGACCCTAGAACACCTTTGCATACTCACGGACGCAGAATGCATCATTTCGGCTTAAGGTGTTTAGAGATGTCCAAAGGTTAATGATGGTCTTTAAGGTTTAACAGAAGAAAACATTGCTGCTAATGTGGCTGATGATACTTGGTAACAACCGAATTATTAGCACGTGACATAGGGTTGAACTATATTTAATCTACAGTAAAACCACAATGAAGGACCAAACATTGCCAAAGCCAACACTGATTAGCCTGGTTTCAGACCTCCAAATCACTTCTCAACAATATCAGGTTTGTTCAGCAATTCAAACAGGTGGTGTTGTGCTCATTGATGGCTGTATCCGTCAGTTGAAGAAACAATTGAACAGTCAGATGTTTAGGGTCAGGATTAATAATAGGTACATCTTCCAACAGAAGTAGTCACCTAGATACACCTGTGAAAAACTGCTGAAGAAAAATGGCGAAACAAAGGGGACCTACAGAAAAAATCAATTAATCATCGGATTTTCAATTATTAGTGCTGAATTCATCATGTCATCAGCACAAAGAATGGGCACCTTAACACTTTTTGTTCATATTGTGATAATACCAAATGTCTGACTATGATTTGTAGCTGGTTCTGCTACCAGTCCAAAAATCTAAGAGTACACTAGTAAAGCAACATTTGTTTGAATGCAGTGATTCTACACCTTAAATATTACTGTTGTCATGACTTTGAAAGGTGAACCTCAACTTCAGGAAACAGTTTTTGCTTACTTATGTTTCATCTGCCAGAAAAGGCAGTAAAAACTACTTTTCTCTTGAGTCAGGTAAAACCTTGAATAAAACTTCTGGCCACACTTATGATCCTCAGTGGACAAACTGTTTATGCCTTCCTGTTGTGACCCCTTTGGCCAAAATGTCAATGTTGTACACAAGCATAACGTATGTCTGTATCTCATCATCTAAGGTTTCTAATTCGGTAGAAATTTGCTGAGCTTGTCCATGTCAGTTTTCTGAGGAGGTTCCCTAGTGTCACGCTCAGGACAAACTCTACTTATTTGATCTCACTACTCGAAGAGCATAATCATCACTATGTTGTTCTATGGGGAAAAACACATTGCTAGCAGGGCTTTAGGCCATTGGTACCCTTGTCTTCGGTTGAGTGGTACATGTGCCTGTATATAGCATCTTCTGATATTAACTTTCTCAGGAAATTTACAACATTCTACTGTGAGGTTGTGCTGACTTCCAGGCTCAAATTTAATAACAGTCACATTAATACATTAATAATTTCAAGAAAATGGTTAGCATAAGGAGGAAGCAGGACTGGGAGTAAATCTGAGGCATTTAGTGAATCTATTTAAAGATCCCCTCCAGACATGTTTTAAGACATAAAAATACTCTGCACTGAATAATAATTAGTGTCTGATATGGTTATTCCACAAAAAAGTTAATTTACCCAATTAAAAATTCATAAAATGACATCTACTCCTTCTCCATCATTGAAAAAAACGTAATATGAATATCTAATAATATATTTGTGTACCAGTTTGACTTGTAGTATTAAAATGCCCCATACTTTACTGAAAAGCCAATTCTACATTTTCATATCAAACTTGTGTGAGTTGTATACTGGACCATGATTGGCTTCCAAACTAGTGGTGATGTCACAAATCCTCCATTTGTAGATACATGTGTTAACTCAGATTTAAGTTGAGCACAGAGAAACTTTAGTAGATGAATGTGAAAACAGCCTTCTAACATTTCTGTACATAAATCCAATCAGTTCTGCACAATGAAGCTGTAAAGTTAAATGAAGTAAAATACAGTTTTGAGTGGGGGGCAAAAAGATGCAAGTATTCTGGCATATGTGAATTAAACGTCCTCTCTGTTTGCTGTGGAGGAGCACCAAGGAGAAAAACTGTAAAAAAAATCTAGAGGAAAAATCTTCTTACTATGAGCAGAGCGAAGGCAACATCACAGCTTTTGGAGCGCACTGAAATGCTAACTACTCAGAAGCAGTGAATGTAGAATTAGATCAGCTGTGATTTAAGTGGCTTTGACAATTGACTGACTAGACAATTGAAAAAAATAAAGAAATCTTTCCGATAAAAGATTCTGTAAGAGTATAAATAGTAAATATTTTCATAGCAAACCACTTAAGGTTTTTTAAATCATGCCTTCAGATCTCTCTTACACCAAGTACAGCAGAGCAAAAAGGAGCGGTGGATCTTCAGTCACATGAAAAACCAGATTTACAATCCTACCTTATATGAAGCCATTGAAGCTGTGTGCGTTTTATCCACCCGCCCAAATGATTTGGCTGGACTGTACGACTTACAGGGGAAGCTGCACCTTGTTACACAGCTTTATGATTCCAACAGTTATGCAGTTGAAGACTCCGATTTATTAGCTCTAAATATAAACTTCACACGGGCTAAAATAAACATCCAACAGTGGAATTCAATTAGCAGTGTTTCTCTGTGATCTGAGTCGGGCGTTTTAATTAGTGTTGCCGGTGAAGGCGCTAGGGTGCACTCCTCTCCAGAGGCTGGCGAGGCTTGCTCGTTCTATCTCTGTCTCTACCTGCCTAAACACACACACACACACACACACACAGAGACACACACACACACACACACACACTCTCTGGCCATCTGAATCCAACTAACATCTATAACACCTCACTGATTTCACCAACTAAACCCACATAACAGGCAACATGTTTTAAACATCTTCTGACGGCTGTTTCTGATTACTATAGCATATGATTCAACCTATACATACTGCACATACATCGCACGCATATGTACTCACGCAGATGAAATACACACACACACACACACACAGATACTCTCTCCACACACTTGCCACACTTGAACCTCTCTCATTATCACCTTTTTTAGCTGAGAACTGTCAATAAACTGAAACATCCGCGTACACACACACACACACAGACACACACACACATACCATATGTTGCTGCGTAATAGTGACTGTGTCTTTACAGCCAGTGAAGCCTCACCTTCAACATACTGAATCAGTCTGTTGTACACTGACTCAAATGCAATCAGGAAACATCTTGTCACAACAGTGCAAGCCTTCATCAATGATATGTGTGTGTAGAAGTGTAAAATGTTTTAAATGGTGCACTTGTTAAAGCACTTTCCTGCGTGTCTCTTTCATCATTATTACATTATGTTGTCAGCAAGGTCCACTGCTTCCATCTCAGCTATGGAAGGAAGTAAAAACATCAAGTTAAGGTTGAATTAACACAATCACCACAGTCACCTGAAACGTTGATTCGCTTAATGACGGCCAGTATATCTGTTAACATTTTTTTAAGTTTGCAAGTTCACTATAAAATACTTTTAATGGAGTGTCTCCATTATCAGACACATTAATAAAGAATAAATCCCATTTACAGTACAACAGCCTCATAACTGCAGTTTCCAAAAGTAGGACCAGAAGGTTTGATTTGGATCAATATTTTTATATTAACAATGGGTAAAATGACTGTTATATGAAAGGGATCACTCTGTGATTTTGTAGCTCACAACATGACTTGTTGAGTCTCACTGGTCTCATCTGCCAGGTTTATAGTGAAAAGCTCTGATAAGCCCACTGCATACTGCCTGACAAACAGCACAGCAGGCAGGCAAAATCAGGGACTAGTTGGTGAATATAAAGTGAAGCATTCAGCCAGATGTTTCCCTCAGCATTGGTTGAGTTCGAAGCAAAGTGGATGCAAACATGTAAACACTGCTGGAGTAAATTGCATGCTAATACTTTTGCAATGCTAGCTTCGTAAGGTTATAACATATGTATGTATTGTATAGCTCAAAAGTAGCCCTAACCCAAACAACAAACCAACTTAGTCATCAGGGTCACCCCCTTTAGTCATCAAGGGGATAAATGAGAACAAGACACCAAGAAATGAATTGCTAATATTCATGAAAAAACATAAGTAAACATAAGGGGGAGGGAGACAGGGTTAGCAAGCGGTTAATCTTGTCTAATTATAGATCACTGCAATATTGCTTCCTTGACAGTTTCCATGATCAGCACATGGTTAAATGTAAAACACAAAGTGAAGGTCCTGAAGAAACTGCTATCTGCCCAAATATCAAGGAGACTCCAGGTAAGAAACATCGCCTGATTGTCTGGTTAGCCGCTAGCAACTGTTCATTTCACTCTTCATTCCTGGCTACGGCTATTTTCAAGTACAAGTGTAGCTGGGTCAGATTGAGGTGTGATTATATTTGGATCATGTGTCCACTACAACTGTTAGAGAATGTGTTTGGTACCAGACTGAGTATGATTGCTATGTTCAGATCTGCCCAAACGAATCGTACCAAAGCGGAAAACGAACCAGAGTCTGACTGAACCAAACTAAACAACACAAGTTTGAAAACGCCAAGACAGTTAAGCATTTTTAAGGTCTGGTGGGTTCACACAGCTACAAAGAGACAAGAGTACAGTCTAGACCTGCTCTAGGTGAAAAGTGCCTTGAGATGACTTTTGTTCAGATTTGGTGCTATATAAATAAAGAATGATTGATTGATTGATTGATTGATTGATTGATTGATTGATTGATTGATTGATTGATTGATTGATTGATTGATTGATTGATTGATTGATTGATGCAGGATGTCTGTCATTTTCAGTAGAAAAAGCCATACATCAGACAAAACAATAACCCCTTCTGTTGATCACCACAGAGAACAAATATTCAGCAGTATGGGATGCACGATGATATTGTATCATTGGTAAAATGAAGTATCGGTATCGGGCTGAAATGAACAATCTGTCCCCTTCTCCTCCACCACCTCAGTGTGCCTCTCTCTACACACTGTTGCACACTGGACAGGATGTACCACTCCACTCTTTGTGGCAGAGTACGATATGCATTACTGCCACCATCCTCTCTGGAGTGTGGACAAGAGATTAAACCCTGAACATTAATCATGTCTGTCTAATAAAGTAAAAGAAAACTCCACCCACCTGGCAGGTCCTTTCAAGTTTTCATTCTGAGCTCCTGAACTCCAGTCTTCCTAAAATCATTCTCCATATATTGTCTTTCTTGATCATAAAATCCAATATCATTCATCCCTAATCAGCAGTTAACCAAGTGTCCGATTGCTCAGTCACACTTGAATGTGTAAATAACCTGTTGAGTGCAATTATGTCCAAGAGATTCAAACTGAGTGAAAGGCAACTTGACATCCTTCATCTTCTCATGTGTGGACATGTAACACCTTTTTTTAGAAGCCCTGATGAAACTTTTAGCTGACATTGAGCAAACGTGTGCATGTGTGAGTGAGTCTTGTTGTCATTATGTTTTATGTTTCAATATGTGTAATCTTGTGTTTTACTTTGTTTCTTGTGAGGGGAGTTTGTGTTTTTATAAGCCCCACGAGATTGTTTCTGTCCACCTGAACAAATACTTATTTCCTCATTTCCTATACATGAAAATAAAGCAGAAATAAATCCCCTAGTCAATTCCTTCTCTTGATTTTCCTCCGCATTTCCCTTAATCTCCTGTTCTATCTCTTACACACACACACAGAATTGTTTTACCGTAAGTATAAGGACATAGTTTTGTTGAAAAGGGTTCGACGACGGCAAATGAAATTCAAGAGGCTTATTACTCCTCTATTTTGTAGCATTCAAAATATCATTTGATGACAAACTGCATATTCTGACTCAAGACATGAAACATTAAGATCACACAGGCCATATTTCTTATACTCATGATCTTGTCAAGTAAAGAAATCCTGAGGAAATGATTACCAAACCGATGTCGTACCAACGCAAATCTCCATCCGTGGTTTTTTTCCTCCGGATGTGAGTTGATCTCTGGGTGAAGACAGCTGTGGCATATTGATGAATCGGAGAAAGTTTTCGGAACGGTTTTTCAAGGACACTGTAGAAAACATGTTGTGGGGCCTGCCTGTAAACTCATTTTAAAGCGCCTTTACCTCTTTACGCTATAGCTTTACTTCCAGAGCCTCCCAAGCATAATCATCTATCACACATAATGTGGCACCGGAGTCACACAAGGTTGTATAACTGTCACTATGGCAGAAAACCTCCCACACTTTATCTAATTATCACTCCCTGGCTGGACTGTGTGCATTTAGCTGAATGACAAATCTCATTACGGAACAGTTAGGAATAATACACATCATCCAGCGCTGACGGACACAAACGAAATGAGTTTGCAAGAGCAATTCAATCAGCAGGGTCAGTTTTTTGTTGGATATATACACATCACATGGACAAAAGTATGTGGACGGTAAAGTAATGGTTCCTCTGTTAGGTGTGGTAAGAACGTGACTAGAACTTCGACTCCATTCAACACCTTTGGGATGATTTGAAATGTAGTGAGAGCAGTTTTGGTTTTTCAAGCATGAGCATGTACTCGTCACTGATAACCTAACTTTACTGTTAAATGAGTATTCAATGATGCATTTCAATTGTTAATTTTGGTTACATTTAGTTTGACCATCATCATTTCTCCTCTAGTTTTGTAAATCGTGCTTATTCCTAGTGAATGTTTTTGTTGAGAAAAGACAGTTTGGCTGTTTTAGAGTATATATTCCACAGAGGAAGGTTAAAAGGCTACACAGCAGCCTCTCCTCCATCCATCTTCGGCCATGGAAAGACCAGCATGCATTACCTCAACCTCTTTGATTCTTAACCATCTGAAGCTTCTGCGGATCCATCACAGCTGCACCGGACCGTATCGCAGGGCAACAGTTCAGATGTGTCAGAATCAAACATTGTACAACCTGATTTAATGTGCTCGGAGACAAACATGAGTGACACCTCACAAGCATAATATCTGGGAATTTAGCTTCTATAACCTGCTCTATATTACTATATTACTTTGTATTGTGAGACATGTTTTAAACTAAAATAACTTTAATATTAATTTGTTCAGCCTATTATAAACCAAATTAAGTTATCTCTAGGGGTTATGTTTAAATGGATATGATTAGTATCTGTAAATACAACCATACTATTGTTTAATGTTACAAGAGGTAAGTCATCATATTGAATATAATAGCAGTCCCAAACAACTTCTCTGTGGTATTCCACATCATATCAGAGAAAATGCCATTAAGCTGCCATTATTCTGCACTATAAGATGATTTCATGGCCTACAGAGTAAAAGGGGTGACTTTATAAGAACTTAAGGAGCTTTTTAAGGGTTTTAGATGCAAAACAGAAGAATTTTGTATTAGTTTATGGATTGTTCATCAAAAAACATACAGGTCCTGCTATTTGTTCTCTAGAAACTAGTTATGGACAGTGGCCAGGGAGCTTCACCGGGATTGGCAGCAAGTGCCACGTTGCCATGAGAGACCCCTGCTGGCTAGTAGATGGAACATCAACAGGGAAGCCCCTCGGGACAACCTCAGGCCAATGACAGTGAGAGAGAGAGAGAAAGACCCTGGGACCAAATAGATAACACAACTGACCCCCACACACTGCAGGTCACTGCTAATGTGAGTTCACAGAGGTTCTCACTGCGCTCGATGAAAAGCTGGAATCACTCTCTCACACACACACACACACACACACACTAACACACACATCAAGCCAGTATCCAACATTCAGAAGAAGCACACAGTCTACAGCAGCAAAGTGAATCGCTTTGCATGTAGCGAGCAGACGTCTGATTGGTGCTCATAAGGACTTGCTTCTCATGACTCAAACATCATGTAGCCAGTCATCTTCAATTTAAAATGAAAGAACGACTCTTAGGTTTCCCATATAAATTATGCCACTCTAACGAACAGGGAAATGTGGGCAATTCAGAGCTTAAGACATTCAATTTTTCATGTAGTTTAATGGTACTGCTTTGATAACCACTGTGGCTCAATGTAGACGTGCTTCACTGTAGTTTGAAAGAAACATATGAATTAAAGAATGATAAAGACTTGCGTTAACTCTGGTACTGATTTTGATTTTTTTTTTACCTTTGAAAACACAAAAAGGGAACCTGAGGAAAAAAAAAAAAAAGAAGCTCCACCTCTTTCAGCTCCACCTCCCAGCGGGCAGCAGACACGAGTTAAAAGCGGAGAAAAAAAACTCAATGAGTAGATCCTCATCTTCATTACAAAGTAGCCCCTTGTTTCAGTCTCCAAACACCGAGCCGAAGCGGCTAAAAATACGATCAACATCATGAATTATACATATTTTCCGCTGATCCTCTGGGTGAAGCTACGCTCGCAAGCAGCTTCACCGCATGCTATAATTACAGAGGTTACAACAGCACTGATAAACACTGTGCAGAGACAAATTAAAACACACAACGCCCTCCTCCACCCACAGAGGGATTCAAACCAGTTGATGACAGGAGATGTTGCGCACAGTGACGAAGCCGTTCATGATCAAGATGATTCAGGAGATAGACACTCAGAGTTTACAACGTTAACTCTGTTGCTAGATCTATGATGAAGTTCTCCATGTAGCATTCTAATGACATACAAGCATCCTCCTCACTATACTGTCCATTTTTCTTTATCACACCTTTACCCATCTGATACATCAGGCTAGCTGATTAGAAAGATTCATAGTCAGAGTAGATTCATGTTGCTTATCAACAAGAATGATCTAAGTCTTTTCTGATCACAGTATAAGAAGGCGACCACTATTGCTGCTGCTGACCTTGTATTTTTATCACCTTCATATCTACTTAACGAAGTGCTGCATATATTAAAAAACTACTCATATTATGGTAGTGGTGGTGGTGGCTAATTAGCCCAATAAACCTTTTTGCATGCATCATATAAATCGTTTTGGACATATATGGTTAAAAACAGGATTTATTAAACAAAGTTTCACTGAAATGTTAACCTGATGAAAAGTATGGAAAGTATCATAGCTTATCCTGAGGGGAATATGAGCATTTGTACCAAATTAAATGGCAATCCATCCAATTGTTTTTGGGACATGTCATCAAACTCTTTAAGATTCATCCGCAGGGAAACACGAATGCTGTACCGATGTAGAAACATTTCATTGAATAATTGAAAACTTGAACCTGCTGGTGGCACAAAGGGGATGACCGAAAGCCCCTGTACCAAATTTCATTGCAATCAATCCATTCACTGAAGCTTGAACCTCCAATAGTTAGACACACATGAAACTAAACCAAAAATGTCAACTTCATGGTGATATTAGAGGAAAAGACAGGGAATCAAAGTCTTTAGCATTCTTCCTCGAGGGAAACAGTCACATGTCATCTGATATTTGTTGAGATATTGCATTCTGGACCAAAGCGGTGGATCCCCAACTGACCTGAACAACGCTGACATCCCTAGAGTCTCTGCTGCATCTGCTGCTGGCAAACAGAGCATTAATTGAAAACAATTTTAACATGTGTCTTTAGTGGTTTGATGTATCTGCAATGTCACGAATCAATGGAGAGGAGAATTTCTGTCTCGTAACAACAACTAGAAAAAGGGACCAAATCAGATTGAGGAACGCTCGCTGTGTCCCTAACCCTAACAAAAAAATGATGAAGGACTTCATTTTCCATCACAATTAGCCACCCTGTATTAACCATATATAAAACCACAGTACTCTATAATTCAGTTTAAGCCATCCTGCTCGCTGTAGAGTCAGTAAACTCATCAGCATGTGGATAATAATGTACTGTTTGATGTTTCACTTGCCTAAACATCCACATTTCAGTCTCTAAGCATCTAGACAAATTTCCTTACAAGATAATTGGAAAATTGCCAAAAAAATATCACTTCCTTAACACGTTTCTCTAGACAAAAGACAAAATCCTTTAGTTGCATTTTTACATCAGACAAAAATTGATTTGAGTTTTCTTGCTTTTCTTTTTTTTTTAATGATTAAATCAAACTGTTTTTCAGACTAAAAACACTCTTCACCTAGTATTTATGACACCTACATAAAGTGTCAAATGAGTTTGTTTTGATTGCAGCATAATTAAAATGAAATAATGAATAAAAATGTTTTTTTTTGAGATCGCAAAACATTCATCATTTTGCTGTCTCAAGAGGAAAAGCTTCTTTTATGCACAAGTAAACAAATCACAATTAAAAAGTGCACACAGGGCTTCTCCAACCTTCCATAAAATCTCAAACCTTGGGACTCCAATTAAAAATGATGTTTTTAACAGTGACTGTTTCATAGCTGTGAAAAGCTGTTAATAGCATTATTATTGAATATTAAAAACACTTAAACTAAAATGAAATATTTTTAGGTTGAAAATGATTTTAAAATGAGATTTTTAACAGTGTTTTAGCTCTCAGATGTAAGCTCCAATGTAAGCTTATTCCACTAATATGTCTGTACTGTGTTTGCACGATGATAGCATTGCATTCATACATAACTTAAATAGAGATAACATTGAAGGAGAAAATTTGACCGAAGATACATTCAGTCTGCAGCACAAAGGCTTCCCATTGCTATTCTCAGCATTGCCGGCATCACTATTACAACCTCAGAGCACTACTAGCACACTGGTTAGCTACTGTAGCGCCATGCATAATACATCAGCCCCACTTTGAAGGGCTTTTCTCAGAAGAAATGACATCACTGAAGAAATTGCTTATGGAGGCAGCATCAAAGAGGTGCAGCCCGCCCTCGGCGTTCGCTTCAGACCGTGGCGAAAGCTCCGGTCTGTGCATCAAACGGCATAGATGACTGCTGGTTTGAACGCTGTGACACAATGTCAAGAAGCAAAGAGTTGTTTGGAAACTGCTCACAAATATCAGGTCTGCTTCTTCAGCATTTTTTAAACTGTTAAACTATGAAAGTAAACAATTTTTAAAAAGTGCTTTTCATGCCTCAGAATAACAAAAAAAAAGACAAAGCTGGGACTGGTTTCTTAATGGGTATCATATTGTAAAATATGATGGACTATTCCTTTATCAAAATCTTCATCCAATTCTAGTTATTTCTAACCGATGTCCTGGTTATAAATAACTGGCCTGGTTGGCCTGACAGTGCTGCCATGTTATGCAATACTGGATCACATCAATCTTCATCATCAAACACAACAAAGCGGATGATGTGAATGATGAGTGTTTCCCAAATATTCCATCCATCCGTTAACAGTCACAGTTGCCCTCGTGACCCCTGTTCATTAAGCAATAGCAGTGATTATTTCTGTCGCCTCGGGCCGCAAGTGAACCAAATGACCGCTTCCAGTCCATCCTGATTCTTACTCACGGGGCCCACAAATCATCATCGTCTCAACATCGTAGAAAATTGCCGAAATGGTCCTTTAAGCTGCGGGCCCGCTCTTCACGTGGCTTTTTCTTGGGCTTCCTTTTTCGTCATTATCTTCGTGCTGCTGCGTTCCCCGGCAGCGCTGATTCATTTTTAGCGGTTTGGGTTCAACAATGCTGAGCTACAGATGGGTTTGAATGGCCACAAAGCGACAACACAAAGCCGCAACCAGCGAGCATCTGTTTAGCTCTGTGTAGATAAAAAAGAAACCCCCGATGGCCAGTGGATGCAGAGCTTGATTTAGCCACTTTCTCACTGTGGAGGGAGGGTGTGTGTGTGTGTATGTGTGTGTGAAAGACTGGGCCTGTCCGATGCCGTGACATATGTGCGTTTCTTTAAAATTGGGCGCAATTCCTCTTTAGCGAATGAAAAAATGATGCCGGCTCTGCCCTGGAGTGTGTGTGATGTGGCCGCTCTCTCTGTCTTCCTCTTTCTCTCCTGCAGTACTATAAATAGTGGAGGGTGCTGCTGTCTCTCATATTTCATGTGTCACTGGCTCCCACAGTCACTGGTGAGGAATGTTCAGCGTACATGAAGCCTTTTCTTCCCTCCTTCTGCACTTGTTTCCACTTCCTCACTCTCCTCGTTGCTGTTTGACATCCTCACATCCTCGCCCCTACTCTCTCTCTCTTCCCCTCCCCTCTTTTCTGCTCTCCTCTCCGCTTGTCCTCTCTTCTCCCTTCCTCCCTTCTCTTCTCCTCCTGTCCTCTCCTCTGCACTACTATCTTCTCCCCTCCTCCCTTCTCTTCTCCTCTCCCCTACTCTCTTCTCTGCTCCTCCCCTCTCCTTTTCCCCCCGTCTTCTCTTCTCCTCCTGTCCTCTCCTCTGCCCTCCTCTCTTCTCTCCTCCTCCTCTCTCCTTTCACCTCCTCTTCTCTTCTCCTCTTCTCCCCTCTCCTCTACACTACTCTCTTCTCCCCTCCTCTCTTCTCTCCTCCTCCTCTCTCCTTTCACCTCCTATTCTCTTCTTCTCCCCTCTCCTCTGTACTACTCTCTTCACCCCTCCTCTCTTCTCCTCCTCTCTCCTTTCACCTCCTCTTCTCTTCTCCCCTTCTTCCCTCTCCTATGCACTACTCTTTTCTTCTCCTCTCCTCCTGTGTTCTCCTCTGAACTACTCTCTTCTCCCTTACTCTCTTCTCCTCTCCTTTCCTTTCCTCTCCTCTCTTCTTCTCTTCCCTCATCTCTTCTCCTCCCCTCTCCTTTCCCCTCCTCTCTTCTCCTCTCCTTTCCTTTCCTCTCCTCTCTTCTTCTCTCCCCTCATCTCTTCTCCTCCCCTCTCATTTTCCCTCCTCTGTTCTCTTTGCCTCCCCTCTGCCCTACTCTCCTCTCTCCTCCTCTCCTCTCTTTTCATCTCTCCTCTCCTCTCCTCTCTTCCATCTCTCCTCTCCACACTCAGTCTAAGAGTGCAGGCCTACACCAGGTTTCAAGTGGCCTGGGAATAGATCTCCATATGTAGGCCAATTAAAGCAGACAAGAACGAGTCATACACTTTCAGTCACTTAAAGCATTCTCATAAATCCACTAAAAAGAGATGATTATAACAGCGACTGACCTCACATGATCCCCCTCATGTTGTGCAACACTCTAACATTAACACCCAGGCAACTCTCTGGGCTGTAATGGATGGTTGATGTGCATAAACACAGTTTAGCCACCGCTCAAACTCTGAAATGACATCTGTATTTAAAAAGCAGAACAAAACAGTTGATGGTGGTTTTCTGTTCCACTGGCACATTTACAGCGTCCCATAAACAGGAAGCAAACATCTCGGCTTCACTAATGCCATGCGGGGAGAAAGCGGTGAAGCTAGCAGCCACTAACAATGTGGCTAAAGATGCTCTCATAGAAGAAAATCAGATTTAAGAGGGCAACGTATTACATTACATCAAATAAAAGACAGCAAAGTGACATTAAGAAGATAATAACGAGACCTTAAATGATGCTGAAACGTTGCTTGATAGTTCAGATGAACTTGAACGTAACCTCCACTCATTAAGTATTCCCACATGAAATAACACAATGTTGTTAATCTATAATTGAAACAGTTAAAGTACTGTGGAATGCAATGTGAGAGTTTTACAGTGAGTGCTTTTAATATTTTCAGAGAGGGAGCAAGGGATGCAGGATGCAGAGAAATGTGGAGGAGGTGAAGAAGGAGCAACTGATTTACTTATGATCAGCTGATTTTGAACCTGTAATTAAAAACGGATGTCTTTTCTCTATGTGATCTGGCTTCATGTTAAAAAAAACAATGTAATCCCACATCAATCAGTTCACATCAGTCAATCATGTATATTTGATGCAAGACTGTCTTTTTGAGACTGACAGCTCCATTCTCCCATCCATTAGGGAGCTCACAGGCCCAGGATGGAACACCTAAGAGGAGGTAGAATTTCCCTCTGGCCCTCTGGCTACAACCAGTCTGCGGCCACCACGTCAAGTAAAGCCTCTCAGCTCATTGAAACCTGCAGAATCTATGAATATTTAAAGTCCCCCCCCCCCCCCCCCCCCCTCATGCATTCCAAATGTGTTTTTCCTCCTGTTCTTACAGTTGGATGTTTGAGCTTCACTGTGCAGAATGATTTGTTTTCACATTGATCTGTTCCAAGAGGAAAGCTTCTCTGTGCTCATTGAAAATCTGATTTTAAGGGGAGGCTACGAGCAGGATTTATGACATCACCACTAGTTTGAAGCCAATCCTGCTCCGATATTCAACTTATACTAGTGCGATGTGGAAACTTGAAGCTTAAACACATTTAAAAACATCTTTAAAAGCAGTTACACTTATGAAATGAACATTATTTACATATTCATAGTTTCTGGAATGTTTAATGAGGGAGAAGGAGAAGATGTCACTTCAAGTTTCATTTTAAAGTGAGAAACCACATCAGACACACATCATTGTTCTAAGCAGACTATTTTTAAACATCTTCATGCATGTCTGGAAGGGATCTTTAAATAGTTTCAGCTCCAAAATATTCACTGCTGGACACAAGATGTCTCCTGCTTCACTGTGAAGTCCATTCTCATTGTGCAATGCAGGATTCAAGTGAGTTTCATACTGGACCGTGACTGGCTTATAAACTTGTTGTGATGTCATGAATCATGCTCTTAAGTCAATGCCTTAAACTCTGATTTAAGGAGATGATGATGAATGTGAAAACAGGGTCAAACTCTTCACAGTGAAGCCCAAACATCCAATTTTCAAGTACCTTGTTTAAAAGTGAATAGAATAAGGTTAACAGATTTAAAATGTACAAAACACATAATGAAGGTGTTTCAAAATGATAATAAGATTTCATGATAATAAGATGGGATGTTCTAAAACTTTTGACCAGTAGTGTATATATATATATAATATTGTTGCTGGCTGTCTTAACATATCTGAAAGGGTTTATAATGTTCAATAAAGATTTAAAAAATCAAAGTGAAGGAACAAGGGGAAAAAAAACTTTTTTGAGTGAGGGGAACTTTAAATTCGTCAAGTGCAACGTAACTCGCTACGTAAACAACGCGTTGTTTGGCAATGAAATGTGATGACTATGAATGCTATAAGCAGGAGGTGGACAGCAATGCTCATATATACTGTATACAAGCCTATGACATAAAAGCCTAATAAATCCGACTCATCTCATCACTGTGATGCGATCAATACCATTCATTAATTAAGCAGGAAAGTGAGTTACTGTAACAGAGGAAGACACAGTGTTATTCCACTGCAACAAATCAATGGAATTCATTCATTTGGCCTGAAGGCTAAGAGAAGTGCTTTTACTACAGCAGCTGTGAGGAGTACTAATAAGGAATTCCCAGTTCTAACTCTCACACTGGAGCACATGGAGCACAGTATGTTAGCAGCTGAGTGGGAAATCTCGGGAGGGATTTGACCCTCAGCCAACAAACTGCAACGTCTCATCATGTCTCAGACAGTCAGACACAATGCTTAGTCACGAGCCGGTCAGCTCAGCTCCACCTGACAAATCCTTATTAGTCCAATTTTTTTTTTTTTAAAGGTCTAAAAGGAAATATTTCTCTTTGAGCTACGTTCAGAAGCTCCAAGCCTGAGTTCGGGGTATTTTTAGGGAGGCAGCATGTGACATTTTCAATCAGCGGCTGGCAAACATTGGAGACATTTCGCCTAACGAAGTAGGTCTGCTGGTAAAAAAAATAAATAAATAAACAGCTGAAAAAGTCCCACAGAGCTGACAGAGATTGTCCGACGGTGATTCACACTGGTTATAAAAAAAAAAAGCATCTTTGATTTTCTTCTGTTTCCATTTCGTTCTGTTTCCCCATGTGTAAATGTGCTGTTTTCTGTCTGACATCAAAGCTGATTAAAATACTTCAATCTTCTCAACGTCCCGGTGGAGCTGACAAAAAAATAAAAAATAAAACTTCATGAAAAAGTTTAATCTCTGCTTCAAGTATTCTAATCATTTTCAGGCTCGAGGACCCAGGGTTAAAAATATAACCATGTGATGTAGTGGTGAATGTAATGATGACAGCATAGGAGGATTAGGATAACAAAAGATGGGTTAAGATGCATTCCTACTGGTCTGTGTGTGTGTGTGTGTGTGTGTGTGTGTGTGTGTGTGTGTGTGTGTGTGTGTGTGTGTGTGTGTGTGTGTGTGTGTGTGTGTGTGTGTGTGTAACCCAGCCAGGCTGATCGATGACAGCATATCCTTCACCTCATCCCAAATCCTGAGCAGTGCACACACACACACACACACACACACACACACACACACACACACACACACACACACACACGCACACACACACACACAGCCTGGGCGTGACCCTGACAGGCTGGGCAGGGGGGGTAATTTCCACAGGCAGTGACTGGAAATGACATCCTCATTATTTGCACAGCTTGTTCTGTGTCTAAACATCTAATAACAAGACCTTTCCAGCTAATTAGTCGTATTAATGTTTTCCCATATTATACCACTCATTTCAAGAAAAAAAAAAACAACAAACATGATCCACGAGTGTAGTTATTATATTACACTGGTTGTTTTTACCCTGAAAAACTTGGCATAGAGGAGGGCCACATGTGGCCAGATGTGGTGAAATATCTGCATTAAGAGCTCAGCAATGCTAAGTCTGCTAAAAACAACATAGCTTCATGCTATTGTATTGGCTGCAGCTACTTTAGTGTTTGCATTTTTCAGAGATGTTTTACGTCTCGTTCCCCTGTCATTGTCCACAACGTTTCAGTGCCGACACTTTAAATCAGTAAACAGATAAAACAATAAAAGGAATAACTCACACTGCATCCAGCTAGCCAAACTCTCAGCTCCTTCATCACCTGCTGCTGCTGAAGCCGGTCCGGTCCAAACTGCTTTATCCTCTTTTTCTCTTCTAATTACAGTCTTGTGAAATCATGTTTTTGTAGAGAAATAACCAAATAATCTTCTTTAATTTCCGCGGCTCCACTTTAACGTCATCTCCTGAAGCTACCGTCAGCAGGTGTTTGGGTGACAGCAGTTGACGGGATGGCGTGAATGACAGCCGGAACTGTCCAATCACAGTAGATTAAAAAACATGAAACAACAACAATTCGTTGCCAATAAAAGTGGGCGTGCCCCGTGGGAAAACTGAAGGAAGCCTATCAGAGAGCAGCTTCAGCTCATGTGCTTGTCAAAAGTTTCCCATTAGTCCGGCGCCCCACAGGAAGTACATATAGAAATTAATAAAATATCATTTGATTTGGAATCAATTTATAATGAATGCTGACAGGTGCTGAGAGACTAACAGGCGCATTTTAAAGCAAATACTTTTTATTCATAATTATTTAGCATTATCTAATCAATTTATATTTAATATGTTTAAGTAGACTTTGTCTAGATATTTGGAGGGAGCGGCGCCCCAGCGCCCCACAATAATCAGCCTCCAATGGTTTACATTGTAAATAAAGTATACCAATAATATCTATCAATGACGAATCATGATAAGTTAATTACAAAGATTATCTAATGTTCTAATAACTTTTTAGGGTCCCTGTCAGTCACTGGCCCTTAGAATCGTCCTAATCCCTCACTCCCTTATGGCGCTGCTGCTAACAACAGCATGCTAACATGTTCACAAGATATTGCTAACATGCTTATGTTTATCAGGTCTAATGTTACTATCTTAGGTTGGCATGTTAGCATTTTAACATTTACTAATTAGCATTTAACACAAAGTAAAACTGATGGGAATGTCAGTAACTGTGTGGTTTGGTCAAAATCAAAATATGACCCAATCATGACTATAATTGAAAACTTAAAGATCCCCTCCAGACATTAACTGTATTCAGACATATACAAATACATTGTTTGTCCACAAAAAAAAGATATAGCTAACACTTTAAAACCTTAAAATGACATCTACTCCCTTTTTTAAAATGCCAGAACCTATGAGTTTGCAAATATATTTCAGCTAAGAAGTGTAACTGCTAGACACAAGATGTCTTTGACTTCACTATAAAGTCCATTCTCAGTGTTTGTACACTGAAGGCTTCAAGTTTCCACATCACACTTGTGTAAATTGAATACTGGACCACCACTGGCTTCAAACTATGATGTCACAATCATGTTCATTCGCCCACTTGTTTCTCTAAAACAGGGAGACTTTCCACTCTCAGCAGATGAATGTGAAAACAGAAGAAAAACAAGAAGTAGAAGACATTTTTGAGTGGAGAAAAACTTAACCAAATTTAGTGCAATTCAACTTGAGGCAAACAGGAATGTCTGAAGAATTTCATGACAATCCATCCACTCAAATCACAAATGTCAACCTCATGGTGGCGCTAAAGCACACACATTCATAGTCCCCAGGATGAAGGATAAAGAAGGATGAAGCCTACTGACTTTAGTGACCCCTAATATTTATTCTGACCAATATTGTTGTTCTTATCTAGTGATAGCATTGCTTGTTTGCATGCACACACACATATGCAAAGGCACATTTTCCTCTAGGCATGCATCACAATTGATTACAATGAGGCTTCACTGGCAAAAACGACCACCTCATGTCGGAAAATTGTATTACGTCTCTGACCCACTGCAACATTTTTAAGGCTGGATTGAAGTTGAACCACCCTCACGACTCCAGAGCACTCCTGGACGTAGTAGAGCAGCCAACTAGGAGTGTCGTGCTGCTGACTGAAATCTTTGGTTTGCACCCATTTGAATAGGAAGCAAAGTGCTGAGCAAACCTTTAAGATAAAGAGGAGATTAGTGGCTGTCAGGGTGCTGGGTGGATGTGAGTACAGTGAATGAAGAGGCATTAAAGCCAGACAAAGCTGGGCTACACTGGCCAGACGCCACTTCCTTTACTGCACGTGTATACACACACACACACACACACACATATATATACACACACACACACACACACACAAACCCACTTATGCAAAACCTGCAAGCAAGCAAATGCTTCCGAAGGGTTAGAAATTAATGAGGGCTTGGGGCACGAAAATGCCCTTTAAATTGACCAAAAAATGCTTATGAAATAAAAACTGACAAAAAAAGAGAAAAGATAGTAGTACCCCCCCCCCACACACACACACAAACACCCACAGACACACACACCCATTTTTGCTTTCACCCTTTCTATATTTAATTGCTTTAATTGCTCATTTTTTCCATATGTAAATTTGTTTACAGTGCATTTAGGGTTAAAAAATGGAAGCGCTTTTAGTCAGAAAACAATCAAGGACACAGCCTGAAGCAAAACAATACAGTGACACCATGCAGACTGCAACAGACCCCGCACAAACCACCTCGTCAGCAAGAAATGAAACAACCAGCAAGGTAAAAAACTAAACAATGGAGACATGGAGGGTGGAGTGGTTGGGGACAGAGATAAGACATTAAGGAGGAATTTAAAAACTAATTTCAGTGTTTTTTGCCAATACCAAGCGGTAATGTATATTTTTATTAAACTGCTCACAAAAAAGCCTGAAAAAAATCACAAGAGCAAAACCTACCCTCGGCAAAAAAAACATTCATTTCACACCTGGATGGAAATTCTCTGCATTGCCTCTGTCTCTAAAAAATGAATTCATCCTCTGCTAGGTCTAAAAACACACAAATAAAGGAAAGTGGGAATTGTTCTCATCAAGGTGACAAGTGACAAATGTGTGCTTGACCGCCACAATCCATTGTTGCTTCAAAAGCTCTGTGGGAAATAATGGCTTTCTCTCGACAGAATTATGGATAAGAAGCTCATTTGTAATTATGTAAGGCCCACTTATACATAAGAGTTCATAGATGCTAAAGGCGTGTGAGAACAAAGGACTGCTGTCAGGCTGCAGCCAGTCCTCCAACGCCCACCCAGTCAAAAACACACACAGCTTACATACGCAAAGAGACAAGGGCACGCAAAGTCATGCACTTGCTTTAGAGCATACGAGAACCAGGAGCTTGTTTAGTGGAAGTTCTGATGTCTCGTGTGTTCATCCTAGTGCGTCCAATTAAATCATTACGGTTAATATAAGGAGAGAATGAGCTTTTAAGGATGTTAGAGAAAAAGATATTGGGAAAAAGACATTTCTTTTGCATTGCATCACTGCTTAGTGCCTTGATTTAAGTCTTAAATAGATGAGGGATTAAATAGCAAAATTAAAGTATTCCTATAGTGATCTGTCGTGATTTCCTTCAATTGTACAATCTAATCTATTGACCTTTTGTGTCTCTTAACTTTCAGTTATTTGCTGGCTACAGTAAATACAAACTAACCATCCTGATTCCCTCACACAGCCAAATGAAAACTGGACTGACTGAAAACTGGACTGAGACAACTTTTATTATGATATCATATAGTTACAATGAATCAGAAATAACAACAGCAACATGACTACTTATCCCAGTGTTGTATGGAAGAACTGACCTAATTAGTGCCATTATGAAAATAAATAGCATTCAATCAGTGTTTATCAGACTGCTGTAGAACAAAGTCTCTCATGTTCCTTCAGCTCTGTCATTGCTTATAGTATAAAGCTGATCATATATTTGCTCAAATATAGGCAGACAGGGATCACAAGCAGCTGATGTGAATGTACAGCACATAATAACACCTTTGTAAATCTTTCATCGCTATCTTGAGTCATTATTAACTACAAATGTGTGTTATGTGGTATTTGCTCTTCAAGTACTCACAGAAATGTAGACTGTGGGGTTAAAGAAGTGGAGCAATCCTTTTCTTGTCTTTGTTTGATGACCATGTGATTGAATTATACTCAAATGTACCAACTACACTAAGGGCCTGATTTACTAAAGGTTTGCGTGTGTAGAAACGTGTGCCAACTTGACATCACCCGCAAAAAATGTGCGAGCTGATCTACTAACGCAGCGCACTGAGGTTTGTGTCTTACAACTGTGCAAGATAGTACGCGCTGTCCATTTAGTACGTTTACCATAATGAATATGTAATATGAGGTGTTTCAACCTCATTTAAATACTGCTGTCTCCACCCTGTTGCACCTGTTTTCATTTACGCAGTTATTCTTAGTAGATCACCCGCAAAACGCACGCAAACGAGACGCGCAATCTATTGCACTGTGCACGCAATTTAGTACCCACTATTTGGGATCTTAGTAAATCAGGCCCAATGTCTGTATCACCAAATCTCAAAATGATGTACTTATAGTTGACACCAAATGCCTGAAATTTGTAGACCTATCTTGGGTATTATTTCGAATTTCAAATAGTAGGGTTGTTTTGTCGAAAAACATTTTAAGGTATCAAAAAATGTTTACTTTTGGTACTGTATCATACTGGTCATATTATATTGGAAAAGCTGAAATGACACCCAGCCCTACGGTCCAGAGGATATTCATGATTTTTCGCACTGATGAATACATACAGTACTGTAGGCTAGACATATGATAGTGTTGCTAGTATCTGATAGACATGTTTCAGAAAAGAGCATTAGTCAACACATAAACATACAGTCATAAGCCAGACGGGGAAAGCTGTCCCTTACCACTCCCATCCACCCACTCACCCTCTCCCTCACACACTCCTATCTAATTGGGAGTCGCCCCTCGCTGACCTTCCCTCATACACAAAAAGAGTCATCGTCATGACAGCAGAGTCTTCCTCATTATCCCCAACAAGGGTCGGCCTTGTTAGAGCCCAAACTGCCAGACCGCACCTGGCTGACATCACAGCAAACCCGAGTCCCTGTTTCCACGGCAACCACAACTTGGCAACCGCAACTTGGCAACGTCGCACTCCACGGGGGATTGATTGGGTGAGCAATGCAGTGAGAGGTGGATTAGGAGTATTATTGTCTCCCCCGGTGCAGAAGGACACGCGGGGTCTAGGCTTTGCCAGACACTGAGAGTATGGTGGACTCACTGAAACAATAATGACGGCCATGGCCTGAACTTGGCTTAACACAGAGATAAAAGATTCCTCTCATTTATCCATTACTAATTAATTTGGTAATGTGCTGCAGCGGTTTAAAGAAATAGTGCTGTGTCCTTTTAGCAGGCTCATTCCATTCATTTACTTTTTTTTTACTAAACTGAACTAAACATTATTCAGCTGTGCAGAATGAGACAGATACTCTCATTTTCTCTCAAGTGTCTGTTTAATGCACAGCCAAATGTGATGCTTATCTACAACTGGTATAGTAAATATAGGTGCGAAGCGATTTTGCAAGGAAAATGTCCCAGGGTGCAAAGTGCCCACTCAGCCGTCGAGTGAAATGAACAAAACTCAAGTGACAAAATGACGTGTCCGACAAACAACCATTAGCCTCTTCATAGCTCCCGCTCTGCCCCTCTCTCCTCTTACGGCCGAGGAGAAGAGGAAAAGCCACTCACTGCCCGAGACGGGGAAGCAAAGTGCAGCTGCTATTCGCCATCATCCATTAGTGAGCCGGCCGGACTCAAAAACAAAACAAAAAAAAGCTGTAGAGAGAGGAAATGGATGGTGGACATCGTGTCACCTGAGTTTTGTGCCTGCTCGGTGCTGGAGGTGTTCATATACAGTAGTGTACATACTGAGTCTCAGTGGGTCTAGCACTGAGAATTCTGCTCTACAATGTAAGGCATATGAGTTTTGTCTACTAAATGACCATTATATACAACATAAATACATTTATGAGCAAATATAATGGTCATAACTGCGGATTCTAGCCCACAAAGTCTTCTCCACTCCACATAATGCAACCTTCTACAAAGAGCTACTAGGGACGTGGTCAGGACTGGTGGAGGGCATACACAGAGACTGACATTGGAGACGGAGGTTCATATCTAGAGTCCTGTGTGTGGTAGATTGTGGTTTTGGTCAAATATAGAAAACTAAACATATCCTGTCTCGTGTCGCAGTTGATTTTTTTTTCAGTATTTTACAAAGATAACAATCCTTCAGTAACCTTAGTTACTGAACCTAAGTAACTTATGTTGCGAGTACAACTGGAACGCACTATTAAACTTAAGTTTTGGCTTTAGCCATCGCGATATTGCAGGGAATCATGTATGTTGACAGACCATTTTACTGATACTATTCATTAAAAAGGTTTCCCATTTGTGTTGACTACATTTCATTCAAAACATACAATGCCAGTCAAGTTTGGTAAGACTTTCTCATTTAAGTGAATGGGAGGGTATGTCCAAACCTTTGACAGTATATGTTGATACAAATTAGAGGTACATGATCATAGTTTGTAGGTGACAGAGTTGGTTGTAAAGACTTGACCATCACCACAGACTTACACAAACTGAGCTGACAGGTTCATTGTTTCAAATGTTTTCAAAATTCTGCTTCTGGTAAGATTATTGGTATAAACTATTATTACACGATTTAATGAAATAATGGCATCGACCTCGTGCTCAAGTGCATGCTAAGATAACCATTAACAGGATAAGTTTGTGTAGGAGGCATAGTATATGCAGGAAAAAAATTAACAGAAAAACCTCAATTCATAAAATGTGTGAGGTAGGATTGTAATTTGTGTAGGCGTTCTTTGTAAATGATACCATTGGGGATTTCTCTGAATGTACAGAGATGGCCAACCAGCTTTCTGATAATAAAAAAAATGGATGTATACAGAAGGGTTTAATGGTGGTGCTGAGAGACAAATACAATACAAAGGTAGATACAAGCCTGTATATAACATCCATGTAGTTTAAGAATTTAGCTTTGAAATCCCACTGTATGGTAATGTATTGGTAGAGAGCAACAAATGTAATATTTGATTTTAGACAGTGGAACCATGTGGAACTCCTGCATTAACTCCGACATAACTCAAAATATCAGAGAGTACATCATCAACCACACACTGCAGAGCAACAGCATCAAGACTATTAGATGCTGTATATAAGAGGATGGTGAGATTGACCAGGTATTGGAGAAGTCATCAAACTGTTGATGCAGTTACAGTTTCATTTATCACTAGCAGTGATGTGTGGTGACCCAGCTCTAAAACCCACTACAGACTGGACCGTTATTTTGTGGTATGTTTCTGATCATCATCATTTTGTTAATATAATAATAATATAAATATAACATTAAATTATCATTGAATCATCATTGTTTTTGCCTAGTTTTGTCATTTTTAGCACACTGTTTTTTGTCCTTTTTTTAAGTGTACAATTATTTCAGTTTTCTTTTTATCGTTTTGCTGTCATCTGTATTCATCTTCAATAATCTTCAGCAATCTGTAATATTCTTTTTAAAAATGCTGTATAAATACATTTACTTGTTATGATGCAACACATGTAAACGTGGGCCACGATGTCAGCGACATGTCCTGATTTTTGAATCTCCTACTGTGTGTCGGCTCTGAACGGTTCAAGGAATAAAGAGGTTGTTGACCAGGCAACCTATCTTTTCCATCTATTCGCTGAAGGAGGATGGGCACCAGCTGTGATATGAATCAGATGCTGCCATGATTGGAATACAACGACCCGGCAACACAGAGTCTCTCTCACTTTCTCTATCTCTCTTTCTCTCTCTCTCGAACTCTCTCTCTCTCTCTCACCATGTGTCTCTCTTTCGGAACAAGGTTATCAACAGAGATTATCAGGTTAGGACAATGGATGGCTGATTCAAATAAGTAGTGAAAGGTTTTGGCACAAAATGTATCTCAGCTCATCATTGTCATTTAATCTCACATAGGACCGTGTTTTTTCTGGAAAAAATAAAATAACAACGTGTGTACAATCTGTGCACTCTGATTATTTACCACTGGTTTATCACTGTTATTATTAATTCTAACTGTTGTAGTAGTAGTAGTAGTAGTAGCAGTACTACAACTCCAAGGCCTTGAAAATAATCATAGGCTAGACTTAAATATGACATCTTATTAAATATGATGACATTTTTACACATGTGTTAAGTGTTTACATAAGTAGTGTGCTACTACTACTAGCACTAATGCTAGAATTCCCTGGTTAAATACAGCTATTTCTTTTATATAACCTTACATAAAATCTACCAAGGGAAGAAAAAAATGACATAAGCACTGAAAAACAACTTGACTTTGAACATACTGAAGCATGCAAATGGTGCTCCAAAAGTGGGTCATATGATGCTTCATACTAATTAAGCATTTGTCAACCCCTATATACTACGCATACAGTGGCTGTAGGATCCCTAATGGTTTGTATCAACTGGATGTTCTACGTTACTGCAGTTTGCTGTTGATCATTAACAGCATACTCCTTGGAGTATTGATTAATTCAGCAGTTTTTTTGATGGATATGATTACAGTGAAGGCACAGATGAGCTTCCCTGTTAGTTGTCACATAACCTTTGGAACAGACACACATCAACATGCTGACTCACACACCTTTTCATTGATGAAAAGTTCCACAGTTCCTATTGATAATAACACTGTCCTCGCTTGATTGCTGAGATCTTAAAACATGGTCCAAGAAGCACAGGCAGTCAGAGTCTGGTTTGACTTTGAACTATCCTAGTTGTCACAGTTATGCGGCCATAGTTTTCTTTTACAACGACTGACTATTAACAGCCTTTCCACTGCACTCACTTTTTATACATTTTAAGACCCCGTATTGATCTCATAAAGTTTAACCTCCAAACAAACTTGCGAGATCGTCTGACTGTTCTTGTTTCATGCCCGGTCCTTGTGAGCCAAATTAAACGTGCTGTCAAAATGATTTTTATTAGTCGAGATCTAAAGATCAGTAGGGGGGGGAAATATTTAGACTCTGGGTCTATTGCACAAAGCAAGTAATTCATTCCTTGGATCTGTCTCTGTGAGAGGTTATTAAGAGTTTGTCCACATCACATGTATCATCTTAATATAAAAACTTAATGAAGCCTGTTGAGGCTGCAGCAGCTGACATGAGTCTTTGGAGAAGGATGATAACACGATCTTAACACTCCTCTGAACCGTAGCGAAGTACATTACTTTTCTGACTTTTCACCAGGGATGAAACTATAGGGTCACTCCACGATCCACCATGAATCTTTGGCAATTAGGCAGTGAAATGGAAAGGGAGCTGGAAGATGAGGAGGGGGGGGGGGGGGGGGGGGGTAGTCTATTATACTCCAGAGTAGAAAGTGTACTCTGAAGACTTCAGGCTTTATCACTGCTCAGTGTGCTACAGGAACTCAGCAGCAACATTTGGGAAAAATAAGCTCTTTGATCAGTTAAATGTTGTGTGACAAGAACAGTGGCTGGCAGTTTCACCTGTGTGTGTGTTAAGTGTTCGGATCTCTGCTCTGAGATGTTGCGAATCTAGCTTGTAGCAGTCAGTAAACACAAGCTGTTTGTGTGCACTCTGGCAGACCGAATGAATGCCGGAGACGAGTAGTTGAGACTGTGAGAACATGACATGAGAACAGAGCTTGCATTAAAACAGTGATAATGTTTTCTATTTTGGATCATGGGGAGAAATCAGTGGATTCCATAATCTGAAGGACTGCAGGAGGTTTTTTTAATTGTTGCTTTCATTGTGAGTTGCTGGATAGTTTATGCCTTTATGCTTCTAAAAACTATTGAAATGAAACAATCTGGTAAGGGGGAGTCACTCTGCTTACAACTCAAACATATGCCACCTGTAACAAAGGTTCATATCGGAGTACACATTGCTTCAACTGAAAAGTAAAGTAAATAGTTCTCCATTCAGAAGAAGTTGAGATTATCACTAAAATGAGAATAGCTGGTCCACCTTAAGTGAGCCTGGTCAAATCACTTATGCTTCATCACAAGAGGCTAACTTCAATCACTGCCTTCGGGATTAACCTGCTTCACTTTTGTCAGCAGGTGGCAAGCAAGAAACGGGAACTTGCGGTGCGTTCCCTTAAAGTCCGATTTCTAACTCAGAAAGTGGGACAAACCTCACCAGCCCCGACCTCAAAGTCCAAGATGTTTCGCCCTGTGCATCAACAGTGAAAGTTGTAGTAATATCCTGTTTATTAGCAGTTTTGTCTTATTTGTGTCTCATTAAATCAGTTGTGCACACAGCACTGTCCAACTTCTATCTGTGGAGATTTTGCTACGCTGTTTGTATGCACAAAATACAGCCAAATTCATTTTTATCAACTGGTATTTCTATCAGTGGCAAACCTGGCTACAACTGGTTTTCTGACTTCTAAACTGGAACAATTCAAATTTGGGTGTGACGTCATTCCCAGCTCTGACTTCTAACTTCTGTGGTAAATGGAACGCAACATAAGAAGCATTGGCTTGGGTCTTGAGGAGTTGTAGCATTTATTCACCAATAAAAATCCTCAACTGTACACACATTGAACTGCTACATTCACAAATATACTGCTAACAGACCAGACCTGTGACAGTTTAACTTTTAGCAAGCACTGGTAGCTAGCGCTGACAACAAGAATACACACACTTGAACTAAGCTCCTGCTTCTAGCATCTAGGCGACATTATATGTGACAGTAGCTGCGTCACGTGCATGTTTACAGGTACACAGACTCTGAATGACTCTAATAAAGTCATTTGGTCAGTTTATCAAACAACCGAAACAGGCAAACGCTCATTTTCAGGTTGTAGTAAGCGACTAGTGGGGCCTGCTTTGGTTGTTTGACGAAGGATACTCCTTCACCAGAGCACATCAAATGTTGTAGCATGACATGCTTGAGTTCATTTGCCTTACTTGACATCATACATCCTGCAATCTGACTATTGCACATGCACACATGCGTAAACAATATATCATGCAGCCCTATTATGTATCATCACCTCATCTTCACACTGCCAAAACCACTGATCCTTGTCATGTTTTTCTACCAAAGCAAGTGGGAATCATCTGCTACAACACACTATTCACAATACACAAAGAAGATGCTCAATAAGAAATAAGCAGCCTGTTGATAACCAACTTAATAAAGACATTTAATCTGTTCTGCCTTATCAGACACCTCCTTCTGGCTCCCCCAACACCCCTCCAGTGTCCATCACATTAAACTTCTTATTAGGCGGGGTAGCTCCTCCATCTTGGGAGTGATCTGTGATCACAACCCATAAGAGAAAACACAGGAATGAACTTTAAAAAAAAAAAATGAGGCATCATACGACTAAAGAGTGCCATGCAACCAAAGAATGAGTGGAGATGAGGCTAGATGAGGGCTAATTCAGTAAGCAAAGCAGCCCCCCACCCTCCACCCCCCTCATTGCTGCCAGGTCACAGAGAAGAAAAGCAAAGGCAGTTAACATGAGCAAACATTATGATGCTCTCTCTTGAAACACAGTAATCTTGGCAATGTCATGAATGAGATTAATGACTCTACAGTAGGGAGGAGAAACAGCCTGAGGTGATGAGAAACACACTGTGCTGTTTTTTGTTTTTCCTTTCTTTTTTTGTAGTGAAAAACATGGAGCATTTAAAGCAGGCAGGCAGGCCTGGAGGGAGCACACACAGGCAGCAAGGTGCTCTTCATCCGTTCACATGCCTGATGTCTGAGAGAGGAAACTAACATTTGGACTGTCCGAGCATCGCCCTGCAAACAGCAACACAAAGACGGCGCAGCCGGTCACGATGAGCCGCTGTCACCCATCATAATCTTACGAATATCGGCTCAAATTTAGGTCAATCTGAAAGTAATACCGTTTTCGCATCAACCACCCCCCTCCTCCTCCTCCTCCGACCCCCACACACACCCGGCCCCGGATGGATGGCGAGTGTAGCTGAGATGGAGGGGGGGTTTCATTTTCAAGCACACTCCACATCCCTAATAATAATAATAATATTAATAATAATAATAATAATAATAATAACAACAAAAACACGCACACATCACCCACTACGCCACGCCTCTGGATGAACTGATAAAATAGCAACAACATCTGGCAGACATACAAAAACACTCACAAAGATACAAACAGCCAGCCATATTCCCAGCAGGCTGTCAAATGCTACCATTTTTCTTCTCAAGCATTTGCATAGATGAGAGGTGTGAGAGGAGAGGAATGAGGAAACTGGGATGACATTGCGCCTGCTTACTGTAAAATAAATTCCCTCAAGGGATGGAGAGCCTTTTTCCTCCCTCTCGACTCCCCTCCTTTCCGGCGTGCAAATTTCCCGAAATTCAGACCATGCAAAACAGGTAGTCAGTCATTTCCACCCTCCCGAAGTATTTGGTCCGGTGCGTGAAAGGAGAAGGCTGCCAGCATCCGAGAGCGGAGAGCCAGCTGTGGAGAGGAAATGAGGAAAGGAAGGAGCGGCCGGGCCGGAGCACTGCGCACAGGAGAGGAGGCAGGAGGATCGGCAGAGGTGCTCTCTCTCTCTCTCTCTCTCTCTCTCTCTCTCTCTCTCTCTCTCTCTCTCTCTCTCTCTCTCTCCTCTCTCTCTCTCTCTCTCTCTCTCTCTCTCTCTCTCTCTCTCTCTCTCTCTCCTCTCTCTCTCTCTCTCTCTCTCTCTCTCTCTCTCTCTCTCTCTCTCTCTCTCTCTCTCTCTCCTCTAGTTCACAATACAACATCCCCCATCCCTGCCAGACAGACTGACAGACAGCTTTGGGTACCAGCGTCAGCAGCGACACCCGCTGGCGATGAGAGGGACTACTGTATGGAGGGTGATTCATGCCACATTGAAGCAGCAGCTGGAACTGTCACTGTGGCAGATATGAGTTATTGCAGGTGTATCAGGATATGATTCAGCTTCAAAATTCGGAAGCTAAACATTAAGGTGTGACTGAAATTTCCATTAGGTCATTTTTTTGCAGAGCGGTTCATCCACTCGTCAGAAGGTCGGTTGTTCGATCTCCAGCTTGTCCAAGCTGCATGTCGGAGTGTCCTTGGGCAAGATACCAAACCCTAACGGTGTGTGAGTGCATGTGTGTGTGAATGGGTGAGCATAGAAACATTGTGGGGCACTTTGGATAGGAAGCACTGTATCACTCCTGATGCCTGATGAACAGTTTGGCACCTTGCACAGAAGCCTCTGCCATCAGTGTATGACTGGGTATGTGTGTGAATGTTGGCATGTATTGTAAAGCACTTTGAGTGGTCATTAAGACTAGAAAAGGGCTAAATGAATTCAGTTCATTTACCATTTTTGCAGTCAAAAATCACATCAGTCAATCAGTGCTCCTGTAGACTTCAAGCCTCTGAGTGGGTGGGCCAGTCTACATGTTTGATTGACAGCTAAAGCAGCAGGGGTGTCATACCAGCTATGTAGCTAATTTCAGCTATGTTGCCACAGTAAATGTTTTTATCACATACATTATGTCGGTAGGTGTTGCCAAAAATTGTTCCCCAAAAAGTAGTTAGATATAAGGTCACAAAGTTTAATAGCTTGTTATAGATATTAAATAAAGTTTGGGTCACAAATAGTTTGCAGGTCTGTTTGTAAAACACCTAGATTTGGGTGCACTTGCTTTTATCCGGCCTAACAGGCATACATGCTGCAACAGTTTAGAGCATTTAGGTGGCATCTTGGCTGCTGAACTGCAGTTCAGTTGTTGAAACATTAACATGTTTCAACAAGTGGAATGCAAAACAATACATTTACCTATAAAATATGTAGGTAGTATAGGTGGAAAGGAGTAAAATGCCAATATTTTCCTCTGAAATGTAGTGTAGTAGCATATAGTAAAGTGGAAATACTATAACTTCCATATAGTTACTTATTTTCCACCACTTAAGGTTAATTATTATATGCTGTATGATTTTTACAGTCTAAAATTGTCATGTATATTTACAACTCCAATTTCCTTCCTCCTTGACATATTCCACGCAACTCTGTACCACCAAACCGAGCCTTCCCCCTTTATGAAGTTAGATAGAGTATAGATACAGATGCCAAATCAGGACAAAGACTTCACTGGAGGGAGTTAGAACCCAAAATGAGACTGAAAAAGTTAGTAACCCAGTTGAATTGAGCTCTGCATATCCTCTGACTCCTTTCTATCTCTGGCTCTATCTATATTTGTCTCTCTTTCTCTCTGTCTCTCCTTCTCTCAGTTCCTCTTTGTCTAACATTTCTTTGTTCAGTCAACTGTAAGCCATTTCCAAATGCCACAGTCAATGGCATCAATGGCAAACTAAATCTTGCGCACATTGTTCTCGCATGCAGTGTTTGCTTCATTGCACACGAAATTGCTTTGGAGGTTCTGATGATACATACACACATTGCAGCCAAAATGTCAGACTTGAATGGTATGGAGAAAGCATGTTGATATCTCACCTTAAAAATATAAGCTTGTGCGTGCATATATGGTGTTTTTGGAAGATGTTTTATGCACATTTTCAGACCCTCTGTATATATTTTAAATGTGAAATGCATGTTCAGGCCCACTATCCTCTCTTGCTACTGTTTCTTGCAGTACACTCTATTTGAGCTATTCTTATCTGTAGCATATCCTCTGCTGCTCTAATGACCTGACATCTCCGCGGGGATCATTAAAGTTTCATCTGACCTAATCTAAAAATTGAAGTCCCCTTAAGCAAGGCACTTGTCTGCTTCAGTGGAGCCGCTCAGTGTCCGTCAGTAGGAAATGTGGTTTTACTGAGAGGCTGCTTGCAGGTGTAAGTATGTGTGTGTATGTGTGTGTGTGAAGCGCGATGCTGCAGGGACGACCACATGCTCATTTAAACATACGTTAACACAAAAGAATACATCAGCCTGTGTGTGTATAAGGTTGAAAGCATGGGGTAGTAATGAGACAGTGTGGTGATTATGCAGAGGTGGTTATCTGCAGTGCTGTGTCTAGCTTTTTGAAACCGGCAACAAAAACAAACACGGCACCCACCCACAATGCCAGTGCTCGATTATATCATGTGTGAGAGAGAGGCGGAAAGAAAGAGAAAGAGAGGAGATACTATAGCTTCCTTACTTATGCATCATTCTGTGAAAGAGAGGATGAGGATTACATTGTTTCATGTAATTTGCTTGCATTTTACACACCGTTTGCATCATCCATTCATCTGTTCACCTATAGATGGTTGGGAGCCAAGGTAGTGTCCCATTCATATATTTACAGGCACATTCCCATACGTGATTAGAAATGTTACTTATGGATCTCATTTTCATCTTGTAACACACAAACTGTTTCTGCTTATTTGCTTTCTTGCCAAGAGTTAGATGAACTTTAGCTCCGCATAAAGACTAGAAACAAGGGGAAACAACTAGCCTGGCTCTGTCCAAAGGTACAATCAGTGTTTATGCTAAACTAAGCTAACTGGCTGATGCCTGTAACTTGTAAACACATTTCCAAAGTATCAATTTAGTTCTCATTATCACAATTCCGCCCACATTGTGATCTGACCTCTACATTCAAATTAGTCCGAGCTGGTGGTCAACAAACATGGAGCAGTCTCTGTACAACAGGGTGAGTCTTGAGGGCCCACAACCACCAGCAAAATATGAGTGGGCAGTGGTTGGCTAGCTGTTCAGGGTATTTATATTGTAAGAGGTTTATCAGTGGAGAAGTCGAAAATACAAATAATTCGTAAAACTCAACAGCAAAGGGAGGAAAAACTAAGATTAAATCTCTAGATGTGGTCTGGCCAATTGGATCAATTGTGTTAGTTCAGTACTGGACCTGTCAATCAATCTAAAACTAACAGCCATGGATTCTATTTACATTTTTTATTACGGGCTGTCACAAAAAAAATTCCAATCCATTTCCCCCTTTCTGATTTATGACTGGATTATCCTTTTTATAATCCCATTTTTGGAGACTCCACTTGGACAAGTTCAGTAACATATGACTTACTTACATTTTTTCTCTCCTTTTTCTCCCACAGATTGAGCATGAATATATGAATGTAAAATAAGCAGGTTTTATATTATCTTTCCATCTTTTGTTCTGAATCTGTGATTATAGCTCTTAACATCTTTTTTTTTGTAGGCAAACTTCATGCCTTTATCATAAGTTTACAGCCGTTTTATGAACTTTGACAGGTGGTCTTTTTTCACAAATCTTTTAATATCCTCTCTAGCAGCTAGTCTGAACAGCAGAAGCAGACACGTAACTCTCCCCATGGTATAATGAAATCAGCATATTCTGGCAGCAATATAGGATAACAGGATGATGTATTCTATATTATACAGTGACAGCGTATATATATATACATGCAGTGATCTTTTGCAATAGCTCTTCTAATATAAAGTCAGGTTTATTTTTTCTAAGAAGCAGCCAGTTATCCTTTCACTGGGTTATATTTAACAGATTTAAAATTCACAGTATACCAACATGCACTATAATTCCAGAGTCTACAGCCATGCTAGAGCTTTGTAGTAGTTTTTCCATGGGCACAGGTCAGACCACTAGCCAAACTAGTAGTGCCTTAACTAAGCCAAACTAGCCATGGTGTAACCTGGCCACCTCGCCATGCCATAATGACATGCATTCCCATTAGAGCCTCACAGCAGGTGAAACTGTGTCTAGCCTGATTGTGTGTCTCCATGGCATGACTCAGCACGACTACCCAGAGTAACAGAAACAACCAATATGAGGCTATAAATACTGCTTTGAGCTAAATGCTAACAGTACAATGCAAACATCAGGCTGATGTTAAGAAGGTAGAGTATGATATCTACCATGTTCACCACCTTACTTTAACATGACACAGAGTACAACTAAAGCTGATTGGATGGTCTTGGTTCATGATCACAAATCAGTACTGGATGCAAAAAATGATTAAAAATCAGGGATCACTGCAATGACTGCAATTCATTCTGAGCAGCATGAATGTATCAATTTTGTGAACCTCATAGTGGCTCTAGAGGAAGGGTTGGGATATCACCAAAGTCAGTACAATATATTCATTCCAAACCTTGAATGTCTGTATAAAACGTTGCACCATTCCATGGAGTAAATGTTGAGACATTTCACAAGATGAATTCAAACTTTGGCCATTTGGTGGCGCTAGAGGAATAACCACAGGATCACTAAAGTCATTAGGATTCATCCTCTGGGTATCATGGATATCTGTACTAAACTGCATGGTATTCTATCCAATAGGTGTTGAGATAATTCAGTCTGGACCAAAGTTGTGGACCAACCAATGGATGAAACAACAGACCAATGATGGAACAACTGATGGACCAGCCAACAGACCAACAATGCAAGCCCTAGAGCATGGCTTAAGATGCACTGTTCTCTGGCTGATTTAGAAGCTAACCGACAAAGCCATTCAGATTAATGGTGAGATTATTTCTTATCTCTAAAAGGGGCTCCACCTCTGATAAATTCTGGTGTAGACTCCAGTCTGCTCAGGTTACAGCTAACTACATTTTCTATGGTGAATAAAACATGAGACTGCCTTCACCGAGGTCTGAATCATGTCCTTTTGTGTAGAAGCAGCTTGTAAAGAAACTCCTGCTCCGGAAGGTTAACCTTCATTGAAAAATCAAGGAGAGGAAGAAGCTCTGGGCAAAGAGAGTCTTGTCAGCTGGAGACTGAAAACTTGAATGTTTAGTGAAGATACTGTAGGAAGAGACTAAAGGTTCTACTGATCCACTCTAGACCACCAAAAAGCCATCCATTTGATCAGATGAACAATACTGTGAGCGTAAGAATTCTCTTAAACACAGCTGCTTATCTTTGATGTCACATGATCTTTTAGTATCTACCGAAAAAGAGAATTTAAGGTTGTTTTTTTGGTATATCTGAACAAATGGATTAGATTTTCCTTATTTCACAGAGGAACAAATGTTAAAACAGTTAAAACATTAAAAATGAACAAGGAAAAACTTATAGCTGAGTTTATGAGATTTCATCTGGGTGCAGATTACATTAACCAAGATCAATTTTGAATGTGTGCTACTTAGAAATGGTCAAAACAAGAGTAAATCACAGACATTTCAAAAGAAGAGAGAAAAGAAAATTCATGTTTTTTTTTATGGACAAATTATCATATGCGTCTGCTGACTGTGTGGAGCAAAAGATACAAGTAAAAGAGACAAGGTGTTAAAGGAAGATTACAGAGAAACTGAGTCTGTGTGGATCCTGTCACCAGCACAGATCTAACGGTTAAATGACACCGCATGGCTTCTGAAGCTGGTATGAATGATCTCATCTCAACTCTTTTACGCTAATTAGATTCCTTTCCAAAACTTCCCGGTTGTGTCCCGCTGAAACCAAGCACCACAAGCACAAAGACAAAGAGCAGTTTCCACATCAACACATTCTCACATGCTCATACTGCTTACTGTTAGTGCAGGAGTGTATAAATGTCAATACAGATAACACATTTTGTTTATATATTGATCCTGTTATTCTTTTATTTAGAAGAAGGAAATCCATACCCCCCCCCCCAAAAAAAATATAGATAGAGCCAAAACAATGTGTGACTTGTTGAACTGAAGTTGTACCAAACGCTCACATTGTTGCATCATACTAAATATACATTTATAATCTTGCTAAAGCCAGAAGATATTTGTTTGACTGAGCCTGTGTAACAGTAAATTAATCTGAGCTGGTTTTCTGATTTGCAGTCATTTTGCTTTTGCTGTTTCATGCTGACAACATCCCCACCCTGTGGTTTGAAAAGTATTGCACAGCATTATCTTGTTTTTTTTTCTTTATCTTGTTTCCAATCCAATTTCAAGTCACCATTAAAAAAAAATCTGTCACAGACATCATCTCTTCTTATGTAATCATTCAATTGAAATGTTTTTTGGTTCTTTTAGAGATGTTGAAACAAAATGTCTACAAAATGTTTTCCATACTAATTATAAGACCCAGACATTAAAAAGTTTAGTTGGATAGCACTCTGAAATTCTAGATGATAAAAGCTTTAATGGAAAACTGTATTATATCCTATAGAGCTGAGTACTTTGTCTATATACATTGTGTTTATAGATGGATTATTTCTGTACTCGTGAATCAAATGTGATTTAAGATGATTTAACATCAGTAGCCTACTTCGTAAATTCAGTGGCTGTGATGAGAATAAAAACATGCACATTGACGGATATGATTGCAGTTCCTCAATTTTCGTGTTGCCTTCATTTGCTGCAGGAGATGTAGTGATAATGAATTGAGTTTGTTCCTCTTGACATACTATATGCTTCTATTTTAATAGTCTTTTCTTTATTTTTATTTTATCTTATTCAATATGTCATGTAACATGATCTTTTTAAAAAAAATCATTATTATTACTACTATTATTATTATAACCATTGTTATTATTATTATTATTGTTAAACACACTATGATGCATTATGTTTAGTTTATTTTATTTTTTTGCAGAAGTTAAAATTGACCAAAAATGACAGTGGTTATTTATAAAAATTATTAAAAGCCTCAACCTAAAAAATGTTAACATTTCACAATATTCACAATGTTACAGAAAATAATACGACCATATAAAAGTGATAGCAAACCAAGTAGTTACAATATATATATATATATAATAACAACAATAACAAAAAATAAAAACAGAAAAATTAGTGCAAAATTGTGTGCACATGCGCGTTTATGTGTGTGTTTCAGTCTTCGCAGACGAAAGCGATTTTTTTTACGAGGTGACCCTGAAGGCAGCATGGCTCGGTGCTGCTCCGGGCTCTCTCCTCTCATCCTTTTGTGTCTGATGTCCAATCAGAGCTCAGCTGCGGTTTGCTACCTGCTCATTGGTCGCGAAGGAGGAAGATGCGACGGTGGAAATGATGTCGAATAGACGGAGGACTTTCCAAACCATCCTGTTAATGTGATTAATATTATAATATTAACCTGTGTCAACGCGTAGTAGTAGTATAAACGCTTTGAATCATTTCTTACTGGAGGTTATCGGACATTAGCGTGTCTCGCTGCTGTTTTTCTTCGTGTTGGTGGACGTTTGCTGTGATGTCGGGCCCGTCGAGCTGCTCTGCAGGTGAAGTCACTCCCTGAAGATGTAGCTACGGGTTACAGCAGTGTTAAAGCTGTCACTGCAGGTAAGAACACACTCACACAGGACTCATACACTATAACATTATATCATGAGTTATTACGGTGGCGTGAACTGGACTGGTGGACCTGTTTTTTATACCTGAGACTTGACTTACGGGCCTAAATGATAATGGACGGGCTGCGTTGTTTAGCATGTGATGCTTCAGACCGTAAAGCTGTGAAAATTAATGTAAAGCAGAACTGCTCTATCTCCATAATATTGCACGTTTGTGCATATGTTGACATTTTTCTTAGTGTGTTTTACTTCAGTTTGACTACATAATATTACTATATACTATATATATTTTTAACCAATGTTCAGCCTTACTATGTGCATATAGTAATCCTGTTTTTATGACATGAATGTCCCTATGTGTAATGAAAATATCATTTAATTGAATTAAACTGTTCAGAAGCATGAGAATATATATAATAGGCTATATATTTTAATAATATTGTAAGGCACAATTTAAATAAAAAAATATGTATTACTATATATTTCTACCAATACCGTGCCTTACTGTGTATACTGTGTCTGTTTTTACGCCATCCATGTCCCAATGGTTAGTAATGACAGTAAAATTGAATTGAAGTGTTCAGAAGCATGAGACATATTAGTGGAGAGGGTTAAAAATGACATCATGAATTACCATTTATTACATTATATGTACCACATTTAATTTATCACCACAGTTTAGCATGTATGTAATTAAGGGAGTTTTATAGCAATCACCTAGGTCATCTGACCAAAACCTGTTGGTCATACTATGTGCCAAACTAAAAGCTTAAGGTGATTGCACTTTTGCTGCTCTGACCATCCAGATCCCCACTCTCCAATTAGATCAGCTAACTTAGGATGGCCTTAACTTCAAGGGTTTGCTGGGTGGTGACTGGTATGATGGTATTTCTGTATGATGGAAAACACTTTGCAGCCTCTGTTAAAAATGTGCAATATAAAGTTTGAAGACTTTGAAGTTTTACTTACGTCCTCATATTATTATTTGGAAAGTAACATATATCATAATGAATATGTAAAATGTCACAGGAAGTTGTGTGGTGGCTTTTTCAAGCATTTTTGCCCAAATTTAAACTAAAATGACATATGTATTTTACACAGTTTAACCCATGGAGAAATGTGGAGTTGGATGTTTATGGATTAAGTTCCCGCTGCTCTCCTTTGCAGGTGTTGCTGTGTGAATGATGCACGAGCGATGTCTGATGTTGAGGCCACGTACGCAGACTTCATCGCCTCTGGCAGGACGGGCAGAAGGAACGCCCTGCACGACATCCTGCAGAGCCCCACCGACCCCGAGGGACGAGAGATGTCCCTCACCCTTTCTCTGTCCCAGCTGCACATCAATGCAGGAGGAGGAGGTAAACACTAGGACCAATTCTGTGTGTTCGTGTGTGTAAATATATGTATGTACTGATGCCAGTTACCTCCTCAGTGTAAACCTAAAGATCTGACCAAGATTTTGTTTTAGTCGATGTTCCAAAAAGCTCTACCGACAACATACTAGCCTGATGGTGCCATCAGAAACTATTTAAATGTGTTCCTCTTCAGGTTTCACAGAGGTATTTCTACTGTTTGTAAGCTGCAGATAAAGTAAGATATGACAAGAACATACCTAGTGGATTTAATCAAGAATAAAGTAATTTTAAAAAAGAAAGAATAGTCTGGTCTATTTGTGGTCTATTTGTGGTCTATTTGTGAGATATCTACTTCCGACTCCTGGAAACTGGAATGGTAGTTTACTTTTTGATACTTAAGATACTAAAAAAAAAGTAATATACTGAAGGAATAATCTGCATGATCTATTAAAAGATAATAGAATAGGAATCCTTCAGGCTGATACAATGTTAAAACATACCACTCATAAAGTATAATACCTTTACATAGAAAAATATGTTCAACTACAGACTGTAGTAGAGTAAGGAAAATGTTTTTGATATGAGTTTCAAGATGATATTTTTTTTATCTATCTTGCTTTTATCTTTAATCTTGCACAGTTACTTGCAAGAATACTAAATCTCTGTGTGTGGAGCAGGTGTTTAGGCGTTAGGTGAAGTTTGGGGTTGGTGTACTTTGGCAAAATGGATATTGTAACACTGCAACTTGCATCAGTCAGTCTTTGGCTGGTGAAATAAAGGCTTGTTATTTTTGAAGATGAAAATGAAAATGCTCGATAGTCTATGAGCCTAAAAATATAAAAATCTGATTTTATTTTTATTTTTAAGGTCTGTAGAGAAAAGTGATTTTGTATGGTTCAAAAACAATATAAAAAAGTGCAGCTTTGAAAGAAAAATGTTCAAATGTCAGACACCTGAATGGCAACTCGCTAGCAACCTGCATGAGAAGACTTTAGATTTGGACTCTGTGGTAAATAGTCTTAAACATGCAGAAACACCCAAATTGTGTACATCTGTACTTACACTTAATATTTTGAGTGCATAAGTGCGTTCACACTGAGAAGTATGGAAAAATGCAGTCCAATGGCTGTGTTTCATATGAGACAACACTAACCTGTCAGTACAGAGTGTACACAGTATACTAACAGAAGTATGTGATTTGAGACTCAGCAACTGTAAGATATTTTTATCCTGTAAATAAAAAGTTCTCACCCTTCTTTCTCCTCTTGCTCGCAGATGGAGACGACACCGAGGACAGCCAGAGCTCGTCGTCCTCGGCTCAGAGGGAGTCGGAACAGAGGAACAGCTAACCTGCTCCGCGCTCCCGCCGGCGGACGGGGCGTTGTCGGCTGGATCCCTGCCCTCGCCACCGTTGTCAAGAAGCCGTTTCTTCAAAGCGGGCAGGTAGCTGGAGGGTAGCCGGTATTCTTGATGCCCTTGCAACACTACCACTGCTGAGGTGCCTATTAGTGAGAGGCACTGACCACCTAAAATCTCAATGTAGAGGTGCCGCGCTGTTATGTGATCACCCAGCGCTCTCGTGGCTCTGCTGTGCACTAGAATGACAAGACTGTTTGCAGTGGTTGTATTTCAGATACTGAGGGTGAATGGACAGACAGTCGTTCTCGTCAACCTGATTTTTCTTTGAATCTTCGTTCCTAAACACACACTGACTGGGTGGTCAGAATTCAAAAGAGAAAACTGAAGGAAAATCCTGTGTGATTTTTTTTTTTGTAGTTGTGCAAGCAATTTGTAAGACCATTGAGACGTGCTAGTGTAATGGGTCACAGTGGGAGCCGTATGTATGTATGTAGAGGTAGTGATGCTGATAGAGATTTTATTGCCAGTTAATGGCTTGTGCTTCCTTTAAATTGACAATACTGTGGAGGGAATTGGACTACTCAGCTGTAGTAAACACCATGAACAAAAAAAAACACAGGGGTTTGGTTACTTGTCTGTCTCTGTACAGGTGTGCTCACTGATTTCTGCTCAAGTGTTTATACTGTAGAAGAGCAGCAGACTGTAGCAGAGCACTGGGACGATGGTGAGATAGTGACACCAACAACACAAACACATCTACAGTGAGAATGGGTGACACATTTCAAGGGTTGGAGGGTGAAAAACAAATGATGATGGTGTCATGTTTTTTTGTTTTGTTTTTTTACTTTTCTAATGATGCCATTATAATCACAACCTTAAAGGAATAGTTTAACATTTTGGGAAATATGTTTATTTGTTTCATGCTGAGGGTCAGATGAGAAGGTTGAAATTACTTTCATGTCATGTGTGGTAAATATGTAGCTGGAGCCAGGCAGCTAGTTAGCTTAACTTACAATAAAGACTGGAAACTGGGGGATACAGCTAGCTTGGCTCTGTCTAAAGATAACAAAATCTGCCTACTAACACCTTTAAAGCTTAATATTTACCATGGTACTTTTCGTCTGTTTAATTAGTTTGTTTAAAAAAGGATAATTAACTCCAGGAAGTAACTGGTCCTGGCCAAGAAATAGTAGAACAAATAACCCCTCATAAATAATAATAAAGGGTCAGATGAGAAGGTTGATATTACTCTCAAGTCACGTAGCTGGCAGCTAGTTAGCTTAGCTTAGAATAAAGTCTGAAAAGAGGGGGAAACAGATAGCATGGTTACGTAGCTGGAGCCAGGCAGCTAGTTAGTTAAGCTTAGCAATAAGACTTAAAACAGGGGGAACAGATAGCACTACTATGTAGCTGGAGCCAGGCAGCTTGCTAGTTTAGCTGAGAATAAAGATTGGAAACATGGGGAAACAACTAGCATGATAACTAGCCCTGGCCAATAAATAGTAGAACAAATAACCCTTCACAAATCGGTTTTAACTTTCTACTGTTTCTGTATAAATTAAACATGAAATATGAATTCAACATGCAAGATAAACGTGTAAATTAGTGACATTTTAGATGCTGGTAGGTGAATGTTCTTTAGAAACATCCAGGCTAGCTGTCCTGTTTCCATCCTGCTTCTTGTCTTTATGCTAAATGAACTGGATACTAGCTCCAGCTTTAATTCACTGTACAGATATGAGAGCAGTATCGATCTTCTTATCCAACTTTATGCGAGAAAGAGAAGAAGTGCATTTCCCAAAATGGTTGAACTAATTCTTTTATGTAGATATGCAATACTGAGTGGAGCTTCCAGTAAATGTATCATGTTTGTGTGAAAGTTTCTATCTCCATCTGACATCGAGGCAAAACTACATCCCTGCTACTTTGTGTGATAATGGGAAACATCCCATAATAGTCATCGGTAAAAGACCACCGTGCATGCACTTTTAAAACTGTGTAAAAATGAAATTGTTGTAATTTTTCCTTCCCAGTTTTACAGAGTATAATCTTCCTGTAACACTACAGCTTGACTGTGTCTCATTCTTGTTCATGTGAACTGTAAAGAAGGCAAATATAACTCTTCTTCTTCTTTTTATAACGCTCACTCGATCAGGTTTCCAAGTTGTAAACTGCCATGTGACCGTAGTGACTCACGCCCGCTTCAACAACACTGTGTAAACTCAGCTGTTCCATCATTCAGCATGTAGGAATATGGCAGGTGCATGATTTTGCTAAATGTGTAGCTGTTTTGTCCGACTGTCTATGAACATGTTTTCTACTCCTTGTGTCAATCAAAGCAAAATAAAGAAATGATGAGAGGGATCTTTTTGTGTTGTTGTGCTTCTGAGATTCCATCAACAGGTGGTGCTGTAGGAGAATTTATTAAACTTGACACTAAAGCATGTTTAACACACATTTGCAACTTGATGAACAGTTATGAGATGAATTATTTGATTAAAATATGCATACTTGCAGAATTCTTTAAAGAGATTCTACTGGTTTATAGTTGTATGAGATACTGTAATACTGTGCTTGTATTTCCTTATTGAAAGACCTACAAGACCATCTGTCTGCTCCACCCGTGTGTGCTTGTGCGTGCGTGCGTGTGTGTGTGTGTGTGTATGTGTGTGTTGCCGATTATGCAAATAATCATTAGACAATTGTACCAGGAAGTTTCAGCAAGAAAGAAAAATCCCCAGCCAGTTTCACTGAAGTTCCTCATTCTGTGGAGGGTAACAGTCCGTAACAGCTGACCCAGTCGGCAAACCAAATAGCAGCAGTCTGTCAGTCAGCACAAGTCTGATGAACAATTTAGGGAAGAAATCTGAGGACTGAACAACTTATCTGCAGTGGATTAACTGTTTCCTTCACCAGGGATATATCCACACACTCACATACACACATACACACACAAAAAGAGGTAAGAACAAATGCTTGTGAAGTGTGAATGAAATCAGCTGGAGGTGTGTATCGTTTTGCGATATCAACATGTGTTAATATACACTCACAAAGTCGCATTCAAAAAGATTGTAAGTTTGAATATATGGGATAAAATTGCAAGTGAGTGTATAAAGTAATAGGTGAGAATGTATTATATATGGCTAATGATTTAATTATGTAAAACACCTTTTTATTAGTATTGTTCTTATTGTCTTCTGATTTCTGTTGAAGATTTACCAGCAGTTTTCTGAATTTTTAAGCATGGCTTGTCATGATTTTAAACCATACCTCTCTTGGAAAGCATGTATTCCTACTTTCGACTTTTTTTTCATTTTGATGTAGATTTAATAATGTAGATGTAGATTTAATAATCAATCAATCAATCTTTATTTGTAAGTGGCAACATCTAGTGAAAGAATTATTAGTCAGTTGCAGTCATTTAACAGGGGATTACATTTTGAAAGTATCTCCTCTTTCACGTCTGTCTCCTTTTGTTTCTTCACTATTCCTGTCTTTGGCACAATCCATTGCAAAAGGAGGAAGTCTGCACGGTGGTCATAGCATAGCGCCCTATGTGTGTGTGTGTGTATGTGTGTGTGTGCGTGTGTGTTTGTGTGTTGATTCCTAATCTTTTCAGACATTCAGTTTCCGGCTGTTTGCTGACTGTCAAGTTAAAAATATAATGGAGGCACTGAACCAACACAACAGTATCAAACTGCCAAAACACCTGACGACAACACTTTTATTCACTAACACTCTGTTCCTTTTGCACACGTGCAAAGTTTTTTATGGATTTATTGAGTGTAATTTCAGCTCATAAACATCTAGATGAGTGAGGTTCTAGGCTTACCCTCTTTCTGTTTGCTTTTGGTTGGATGGTTCTTGAAGGGTTTTTTTTACCCTAACTCTTGTTCAAACAATCAAACACGTTCGTGAGAAATTCAGGTCATTTAAGTCCAGCTTTGCAGCGCTGCACTACACCGGTCCTGCTGCTTGAATATCTTCGAGGACAATTACCACTATTGATTTGCATACCGTCGATCAAAACTGTATCATATATTTCCTTAGGAACAGATGTATCATTGTTTGGTAGATATGTGGAAAGGTGCGTTACTGTACAACGCTATTATGAGGTTGACATTTCTGGTTCCAACAAGGCATTCATGGTCCTCTCTTGTAATATTGTTGGTTATTTATTAACTTTTCGTCTAGCACCATTATCAGGTCAAGGGTTATTTGTCTAGTACTTTGGTTTAAAGTGTAATGCTAATCACATTCCCATTAGCCTCAGCTGCACTTTGGGGTTAGTGCTGTAGCCTATCAATGTTAGCATGCTAACACACAAAACTAAAATGTTGAACATTATAAACATTACACCTGCTAAACATCAGCATGTTAGCATTGTCACTGTGAGCATGTTAGCATGCTGATGATAGGATTTAGCTTAAAGCACGATTGTGGCTATACACAACACAGTCAGCCTCAAGTCAGTCCAGTCCAATTCTTCAGAACTGCATTGACCTCTACTACCTATATCTCTTTGAGGACAATACCTACCAACCCTTGTTTTGCATATTCTCACTGCATCACAAACTTATGGTAATTTCCTTAGCAACAATTGTACCATTGTGTGGTAATAGGGGAAGTGTACAGGTGTGCTAGGGTGCTTTTGGATTTTAACTGACATTTGATATGTGGCTGACTGTTTTGATCCGCCTACCATAGAGAGAATAATTACTCTAAAGATCCATTGCCCCTTTGTAACCCACTTGAAGGTTTTAAAGAGTATTTATTTTCCATCAGGATTAGCAGGCTGACAAACAGTGTTGTTTTCCTAGTTTTAAGAGTTTTAAAGCTTATCTTATCGTGGATCAGCACCTTTGATTATTATATGCAAAGGTTACCAATAATAATATAAATATCGTTTACATCATTTATGGTGTTCCCTTTTTATTACTGCTTTATTACTTAAACAGCACTCTGAAACCCATGTCTGCTCTGTGTGAAGTAGTAGAAGAATGAGGAAGTAGAATGGTAGTAGCAAATCTTTCAAGATTATGTAATTTAGTGTAACTTTAACCAAAAAATATTTAAGTAAATGGCATAGACCAAAGGTAGAAAAATAATGGATTAGTGAGAGAAGAAAAGTGAAAAGCATAGCTTGAGAAAATGAAAAAAGAAGACACAAATATTGAGGAAGTAAATACCTAATATATTCTAGATTAATCAAGATAACTTTAACCAAGTGGTTTAACACTGTCCAATGTACTTGGTTTCCCTGGGGAAGAAAACACAAGTATTCTGTCTGTTTATGTCTGCATTGTGTTGCGCATCCTTATTATGTTTCCTTATAGAATCCAGGCACAGTGTTATAAAAACAACGTGGTATGCAAGGGAGTGCATCACATAATAACCATTGCAAAATGCTCTCATTGCTGAAATTGTTTCATGAAATGAGTTTCCCTAAAACACAACTATATGCAGTAGGTGACAATGTGTCCTCACCAATGTTATGCCTTCCTCTTTTTCTGAAAATTCTGGCCTTTATTTAATAGTTGACAGTGCAGATGGAGACAGGAAACATGTTCAGAGAGAGACATGAAAAGTCTGTGGCCGTAATGATGAAAATGAAAATAAGAAGTATAAGTTCCTTATCTATTATTTTCTATTCTTTTGGTCAAATAGACCATGATCATATCATGAATCATATCAAACACATACAAAACAGTGGCATCAGGAGAAGTGGAGCCATCAGTTATGAGTTAACACACATGAGGTGTAAAGATAACAATAGACTGTTTGGGAATGAATTCAAAATGTTAATATTCAAAAAACCTTTCTTAGAATTTAACGCATGCCCAAAATATTTGACCACTGAACACTTAAACACCGTGATATCAGTTATTGGACAAAGAAAAGGCTAAACAAATACATAGAGGACATGGCAGAATGATATGACAAAATATCATGTACTAAACTGTCACAAATATAAGACGGATCCATCATTATAACGCTGCTGCAGTTAGTCAACAATCAATAATTGCATAAAACATCCATATCAAACTCATTAAGACATCATTCTGCGGTATTTTGTCTTTCTCTTATGTCTCTTTTATAGAACTTCTATTTAAATGTTACACAGGAAATATGTAGAGGAGAGTTGAAGAAGGTAAATGCCATGGTGTGTTTCTGACTTCCTGCTGGTTAGAAAAAACAGTCAAGCCTAAAGCCACAATAACAAACTACCGCAATTAATTTGAATAGACTTTAATATGAGATGGATTGAGATTAAACAAAGCCCAGAAGAGTAGAAATAACGATACATTTGGATCAGTATTGTTTTATTAAGGATCAAAATTGCTGCCAAATAAAGGTATATTATGCCTATACTGCAGCCAAGAAGCATTTCAATTGCTGAGTGCTTCCTCCAGACTGTTATCTTGTCAACGTGGAAAAGTCTCAGAAACTGCACTACAGTACAGAAACCATCCAACTGAAAGCTCTCCTGGTTCTTAATTTAGCTAATGCCTCCTTGAACAATTACTCTCATGCTTTGTTATACTGTGGCTTCTTTCAAAACACAGTCATAGAGGTGTCCTGGTGACCTACATAACTGCAACATCCACAGTTCTACTCCCAGCTAGGAGATCTTTATTGCATTATCATATCCCTTTCTCTCCCTGTGTTTCCTGTCTCTCTCCACTGACTTTCAAATGAAGACCAAAAAACTTTATTCTTACTTCCTCTGTGCCATCTTCAACAACATATCTGTAAATGCTACTGGTAATACATACTAGAAGAGAGTTCAGACTGAAATCCTATAACCCTTACCCTGACACTAGAACATTTGCATCTATGTCTGTTTTTGTATCCTGTCTTGTTCTTCAAGCTGACATTGAATTTTTAAGTATCTAACCAAGACCACAATCTTTTTCTAACCTTAACTAAGCATAATGAGTTGCCTAAACATTAACCATTAATAATATTTAAGTTGCCAGGAGTACATATAACCAATCAGTATAGCACAAAAAGACTCATTTGGATAACAGACATAGCCGTTGGGTATTGGTCATGGTTACTACTGCTCATGTTGTGACTTTATGATAAGATGTGGGATTAAGATCAGGTTGTGAGGTTTTATGACATAATCATGATAAATCTGACCTATAAAAATCTGTATAATAGTTCTTTACAGAACATTTACATTTTGACCACGTATAGGCATTTGTAGGCTGTTGCTGCTTGCTAGTTGAAAGGCGTATTTGTGAATTTCCTCTGTGACCTTTTTTGAAATGGCACATGATTTATAAAACAAAATAACAGCCAGAGTCACAGGTGTTGGCACCACAGATTTCAAGTGCTTGTTTCTGCACCTGTAAATGGTAAACATGTAACAGCCTAGTTCACCCTTCCTTTTCTCACTTCCTCATGCAGGCAGGATGGGTTGTATAAAATCCACGCTGAATGAAGGGCTGAACGAAGGGCTGGACGGAGGTGCGGAGGGGAAGATCAGCCAGCAGCCTGTACGTACCGAGCAAACGCACTATGTCAGAGACCCCACCTCCAATGCTAAAAACAACATAGTAAGTAGTGAGACTGACAGTAATAGACGCTCATTTCTGCTCTTTGAGATAACTTCAACAAAGTGGTATTTGCCCAAAATAACTGCTTGAAAACTGTTAAAGTTGTTTGTTCTTTATTAAATGAACAATTTCATGAAAGTGACATTGTTCAGTCAGTTCTCATGGGATCCTTTTACAATTCAGACCCTTTTCTATTAAAACATGACTCAGATCTTTCCTAAAGAATGGCACTTCCCTGTCACACACACGATGAGGGAAATGAACAGATTGTGAAAGTCTGTAGTCCAAAAGCACATATTAAATACTGCAGATATCATGTTAGAGACATTTCTTGTTTTATGTATTTTCATATCCTTTACATTGTTATTTAAACCTCTCCATCTGCTGTTGCAGAGTAACTCCCTGTTGCCTGGCCAAGTGTTTCAAAAAATGGAAGGTATGGCTGTGTCTTTTTGTGTCTTTCTTTATTTTCTTTCTGTCATCTTGTTTTACTTTTTGCCTACTTTCTTTATTACTTTCTAAAGGATTGGTTTAAAATTGTAGTAATTCAAAAGTCAAAAGTGTCTTTCAACTATGGTATTTTAGAAACAGTTTTAGATAGCCATCCCTTTAACAAACTAACAGACTATAGCAGGAAGTAGTCTTTGTTTTTGGACTGTGGAGCCTTTTTCTAAAAAACATATTACAGTGTTACTCATTATGGCTTTGATTTTACACTCTGGAGACTTTATAAAAACATTACAGTGTTACTCATTATGGCTTTGATTTTACACTCTGGAGACTTTATAAAAACATTACAGTGTTACTCATTATGGCTTTGATTTTACACTCTGGAGACTTTATAAAAACATTACAGTGTTACTCATTATGACGTGTAATAAAAGCCAACTGAACTTCAGCCTGCATGATGTAGCTAACTAGGTCACAAGCCTTACTCACTAGATTTGAAGCAAAAGTTAATTTTAATGTAGCATTAGAGGATACGTTTTATCTTAATAAAATAGTCACATGACAGTTACTGGTCACTGTAATTATTCCTGCTAGATGTGAAGCTATGTACTTCACTTTTGTAGAGCCATGTTAGCACAAAGTTCCCTCTTTGTGTTACTCCTAATGTCACAGCTCACTTACAAAACATTGTCTATGGACACAAGAGGAACGTTTAACTTTCTACAATACCAATTTGATTGAGCTAACTCAGATAGCTGTAGCCTCACAATAGCCTGGAAAGTCTGTCTGTATATCCAGCTAGCAAGTAGTCTAAAATGAAAATATGAAAACAAATTAAGAACTTACAAAACTACAAAAAAAAAGTATTTAGGTATATGCAACTAAATTACTAGAATAAATGTGATCCTTTGCTAACGGAAAGACTAATGCTATTCCAGATGTTGGCTTAATTAAAATGTTGAGCCAACTCAGACAAGCTCAGTGACACATCAACAGTAACACTATTTAGATGATGTTTTTAGTGAATTGTTGTCACTTGTCCAGCAGCATGACTACATATCATCTTTTGTCAAACTGTGTCCATTACTCCCTCAAACTTCATCTTATATTTATGAATGAATGCTTGCTTTGGTTTACAACACACACTCTAGTATTAATACAGATCATACTGTTCTGGCTATGGGTCTATTTATTTTGTAGTACAGTATTTAAGATGTCTTAACTTCTTAACATCTCTTTTCTCTCTTAGAGCAAGGCGGGGTTGGTAAAATAGTGGTCAGCCTTTACCCGTATGAAGCCGTGCACCAAGACGATTTAGGATTCAAGAAAGGAGAAAAGATGAAAATCCTAGAGGAGTGAGTGTCTGCTGTTGATGTTAGACTGATTCAACGTCAGGAAATGTCATTCATCATTTATATTCTGCATCGTGTAAGGCAAGAACCAATGATGAAAGCTTACACAAGCTATGAAATGGAACACTGTTTAAACTGCATACCAAGAGGAGACTATCAGGGTTGGGTACAGTTCACCCTACACCAACTTCAACTTTAACAGTCATTTGTTGATCCATATTACAGACTCTTGCATCACCAAACTTGGGTTAGACTCACATATTCTAGTGGATATCTAACATTTTTAAGATGCCAGTATTTACTAAATAAAGACATCCCAAGATGAGATTTCAATTTGATCTAATGTTGCATCCATTAAAGTGGATTTTCTATTGTAAAGGAGAATGAAGGTAAAAATAATGGGAAAATGGAATTCAGGAGGGTATTCTGACATGTTTCCATATATAGGTCTTGGGGAAGATGTTTCTTTAGTACTGGCAATCAAAGAAAAGAAAACAAACCCATTTGTGCTAAAATAGTATTATATTTATTACAGACATGGTGAGTGGTGGAAAGCAGTGTCTCTAACATCTAACAGAGAAGGATTCATTCCGTCCAATTATGTCGCCCAAGCTGACACCATGGAAACAGAAGAGTGAGTAAATCTCTTAATAATTTCCCAGATTGAGTTCTAGCAATCACAAAGGAGCATTTGTAAGGTTTAAGCCAGTCATGGTGCATCTTGTCAAAATAGGTGTGATGATATGTCCATTTTGGATATTCAGTCTGTTTCTTGATTCCGTTCATTGCAGGTGGTTTTTCAAGGACATCACAAGAAAGGATGCAGAAAGGCAGCTGTTGGCGCCAGCAAACAAACCGGGGGCTTATCTTATCAGGGAAAGCGAAACATCAAAAGGTATGGAAATCACAACAGCACAGGGAGACAGAGCCACATTCAAAACCTTCCCTGCTTTCACAATATGGAGTTTAACCAGATCTCCTGCCTCATTTAAATCAATTCAGTTTAATCATGGGTCTTATTAGTTTTTCATTTCTCCACAGGAAGTTACTCAATGTCCATCCGAGATGTGGACGCCCAGGGGATGGAGTCAATTAAACACTATAAGATCAGGAAGATGGATAATGGTGGTTACTACATCTCTCCAAAGATCTCCTTCCAAGACATCGGCAGCATGATCAAACACTACCACAGTGAGTACGACTCTGCAAAGGAAGTGCATAATCTCCTTCATATAAAAACTCACTTCTACAGTATGTGAGATGATTTTGTAATTAGATGTATAAATATATTTTCTAATAATGAAAAATTAATTAAAGGTGTACTGGAGATATTTTGTGTAAACAAACAATTCAATTCAATTTCAAATCAATCTTTATTTATATAGCGCCAAATCACAACAAAAGTTATCGCAAGGCACTCTAGAGCAGGTCTAGACCGTACCTTTTAATTTAATTCAAGGAGACCCATGAGCAAGCACTTGGTGACAGTGGTAAAGAAATACACCTTTAATGGGAAGAAACCTCAAGCAGAATTATGCACTAGGTGGGTGGCCATCCGCCTTGACCGGTTGGGTTGAGAGAGAAAGAAGGAAGTAATCTCTGTAAAGTATGTCCTTGAGGTCTAACAAACACGTTGAATGCATTTCCTTCCTCAAGAGTTAGATGAGAAGATTACAGATGGAAATTATTATAGCTTAGTTCAGCACAAAGAGTAGAAGCAGGGGGAAACAGTTAGCCTCGCCTACTAGAACCTTCACAGTTAACTAACACAGTATTGTGTTTGTTCTGAATACAGAGAAATGGCACATTGTAGTTATAGGTGGGGCTCGGTACGATAGCTATTTCTTGGTGAAGAGTGGTCAAGCACAATGACTTCTTGGAGTCTATGCTAGTTTCCTGGCAACCTCACCCTCTTCATTAAGAGCCAGGCTGGCTTAGATCCAGCTCCGTACTTGACGCACAGATGTGATGAATTTAGGTGCCAGTGTGCCACTGTGTGTCAGTAATTTTGTTGCATGTGTGTCCTTTCCAGACAAAGCAGATGGCCTGTGTCGTAAACTTGACCGTCCATGTGCAAAACCCAAAGCTCAGAAGCCGTGGGATAAAGATGCCTGGGAGATTTCCAAAGATTCTATTAAGATGGTGAAGAAACTAGGAGCAGGGCAGTTTGGAGAAGTCTGGATGGGTGAGTACTGAGAGGAGAAATGTCCTTCTTTTTTTTAGCGCCTTTATTCAATCAATAAAGTTGACTAGGAACAACCCTTAATGTCAAAGAAGGAGAGGGCTATTTCCCTTCTAATACACCCTATTTGAATACTAGCCAGTGCAATCAGCAGTTTTCAGCAATTGGAGCATCTTAGAGTTAAAGAGACTAATATTCACATGTGGCTCCGTCCATCACCAATTCATAACCACATCCTTTTTTGAGACATCGATATGATTACTAAGAAGACAACCTGCTTGCATGTTACCCTTTACAGTGTGTGTTTTTGAGTCAGATTACAAAGAAATGTTGACAGCAAAAAAATCAGGAAGAGGCCATTTAAAACTGTTCTTATTGTAAAAAATTTTAAAAATAAATGGGAGGCTGATGAATAAAACCGCATGTGCACATAATGCTTTTTTTATACATAATGGATTTCATCTGTCATAAAGGGGAACGCAACTTGTTCGGTTTGTAGCACATCATGAGATTTCTAATTCCTTTGCTTTATGGTAAATTGGAAGTAGCAGAAGTAAAAAAAAAAAATACAGAGAAGTTCAATTTCCTCATCATTAAAATCAAACTTCCCTCTGTGGTAAACATTACGTTTGTTAAAGCACATATTTATTTAGAACAGGCTGCTGTCACTGTAACTCGAGACCTGGGGAGTGTTATCAGTCATCATCTATACAGGAAATGTTGAAGTGTCAGGGAGATTTGCGTTGGAAGTCGGGCAAGGACACAGATACACAAACACACATACCAGAAAGGGGTGCGTAGACATGCCTAACACAGAAACAAAGTTTTATTGCACTCGTGGATTTTCGACCCCCATCAAATTGAAAGCACATTAAGAATGCATCTTTTAATGGCCAGTACGAACAGGAAGAATGATTAGGGCGAGCAAAACTGCTTTCTATGTTCATTTGTGCACCTGACTGTTATTTTGAAAATTACTGAACCTGTCTTTAATAGCTCATTCCAGTTATTGTGATTTTATGCAGTAACAGATAAATGCAAACATGCACAGTGTGATTGAAGTGACAGTCAGCCAATTAAGCACCAAAATGCAGCATTTCTATTATTATTATTGCATGCTATATTCAACTTTTCTCAGTGTTACTTCCTGTTAATTGTTTCACAGGCTGTACAGTCTAATCTTGCTTTGGAGATTTGTTTACAGACCATGTGTGTCATTTGATAAGGTTGAATCGAAATTGAACAATATTCTCTGTTCCCTCCTTCCTCCACTTTCTGCATCATCAGCCTACTATAACAACGTGACCAAAGTAGCCGTGAAGACGCTGAAGCCAGGCACCATGACAGTCGAAGCCTTCCTGGATGAAGCCAACGTCATGAAGACACTGCAGCACGACAGGCTGGTGCGGCTCTACGCTGTCATCACCAAGACACAGCCCATATACATCATCACTGAATATATGGCGAATGGTAGAGAAAGATTCCTATATCTTTACAATCAGCAAGCATTAGTAAGAAGTACAGATGTCAGGTCAGCAGCTAGTGTTGTGACTAAAGAAGACTAGAACAATGCGCCCATGTTCATAGATTAAAGCAGTGAGAAGAATGTATATTTATATATGACGGTCACAGTAAGTATGTGTCCCAAACACACTTGTGCCCTGGCCCTGCCATGAATAAGATTTTGTATGTAAATTATCATTGTCAATGTTGTTACTGTGGGAAGAATCAGCTGGGGTAATCAGAAAGTATGAGTACCTGTAACCTGAGGTGGCTCCAATGTCTTCTTCAGTCTCTTTCGGTGGCGATCGTTCCCACGGCGCTCAGCTTAAAAGAAAATATTTCAAATGCGTTTATTATTTATTAAGTATAATCCATGAGTGTGGTTGGATCAGATATTTGTTTGAAATGAGATCCACATAACCAAGGACATGTTGGGCCATGTGTGAATGAGATGGTGTATGTAAATGAGAATTGTTATTGAGTTGCTGTGGGATGAATTATTTAGATAGGTAGGTATTTTATTAGCATGGTAATGCTAGCAGGTAGGAAAGAAAGTGAAGCAGCAATATGTTTATTTGTACATTAATTGAATATATGCATATATAGGCATGAAAGGGTTAATCATGAAGTATGAGTACCTGTAGCCTCAGCTCCGATGACCTCTGCTGTCTCATTCTGTGGCAATTGTCCTCACAGCGCACTGTTGAAAAGTTTTTAAAAAATTAGATAATGCATGATGACACACCACTGGTTAACAAAGTCAATATACACAGTCGCCCATAAAGTTGGAATAATTTTGTTTTCAGACAAATTCCTCTTTTTATTTTATATTTATACACATCAGTAATCACCTTTGACCAGGTGCAATGAGATTGATCAATACAATTTTGACAATATATACACTTTATCAAGAATAAATCACATTTTCACAATCATTTCATGAGAAGAAGTAAAACATATTTTATTCCAACTTTATGGGCGACCGTGTATATCGATAATGGGATTTCTGAAGAATGTTTATATAGGCTATGACACACATACTAAATTGTAATATAGTGGTCACAATGCATGAAAAGGTTAGGCTTTACATGCATAATCACATTGTGAAGTTTTTGTTAGGCGAGATATTATTTAACTCTGGAACAAAGAGGAACATAATGTGTGAATTCATGTCGCGGAAGGATAATTACATGGTTGGAAGGCTGTATGGGTGAGTAACTAACAAACTGTATCTGTAGCATTAGCATTAGCTGTAGCATTAGCTGTAGTATTAGCTGTAGCATTAGCTGTAGCTACTGTGTGGATTGTGTTTTGTGGTTTCTTACCTGATTTCTCTGAAAATCCACTTTTCGTTAATGTCATGCGGCGTTCGGGGGCATCGAGAGTATTTTCCAACCGTGATTTGCTCTTGTTAGACATGTTGAAAATCTCCGTGACCGTGAATAATGGCGTTTTCCACTTCACAGTTTCAGCACGACTCGCCTCGCCTTGCCACGGTTCCTTTTCCATTACAAAAAAGTACCTACTCAACGTGGGCGGGGTCGTCATAGCACGGCTCCGCGAAACTGCCGTGACTTCGTTTTATACGCGACACAAAACACATAAACAATGGAGGACATTGAGGCAGTGGTGTACTTGCTGCTGTATTTGGCTTTTTGTCACACACAAAGCAATAAAATTGAGCCGTATGGCTGGCTGTAACTATGGTTGTAACGCTGCTGCCGGTATTTAAAAATGCCGGGTTTGATTCTTGTGTGGGACGGCTCATGACTCTTCCAGCGACAACTACCAATCAGCGGCCAGCAGTGTGTCGACGTCACATTTTAGTACAGGCTTGGCTCGCTTGGAACCTCACCAGAGCAGGTACTAAAAAAGGACCAGGTACCAGGTACTTTCCCTAGTGGAAACGCAAAAAGAACCGAGGCGAGTCGAGGCGAGTCGTGCTTGAACGGTGTAGTGGAAAAGCACCATAAATGTCTCCTCTATTTGTGATCTTCTCCTCCCGTCATTCACGCCCCTATGTACGGCGTCGGCTCTACGCACATACGTCACAGGCTGAAAAAATAGTCCCTGGTGGCAGTAGCTCCGAGTAAATAAAAAGTATAACTGCAGACTATTTATTTAACATTGAAATAGAAATCGAAGTTGACATGAAACGAAAAGCGTAAAAAAATGCCATATGCAGCTGGCACCCTGAACCTTGGAGGGGATGCAGGGGGTTGGAGAAAGGTGGACGGACAGAGGGACGGACGGAACAACATCCCACTCTCCAATTATAGTAGTAGGATAGGATAGGATTTAGCTGTGAGAAGTGCTTTGAAATGTTATTAGGCATCATCAGATAACATGATAACAAGTTTTGAAAAAATCTTTTCTTTTTCTTTCAGGGAGCCTACTAGACTTCCTAAAGAGTGACGAAGGGTGCAAACTGCAACTACCAAAACTCATCGATTTTTCAGCCCAGGTGATTTTCTCACTCACCACATTCGGCTTAATTTCTTTTTAAGAAAGCTTTTTCTCAGAATTGACTCACCACATCGTTGAGAAATAGATATTACATCAATATTTCCATTGCTGAACTGAAAGGAGGAACCATAACCAAAAGTAGCAATATAACAGTTTAAAGTTTGCTGCGTTTGCAATGTTGCAAGACCACATTCGGAGGGAGTGAATTTCTCTTTTGTTTACAGTATTAAGAATTTTTCTGGGCAGAGCCGTAGGGGGCACTGACAAGGAAATACATTATTCTGATGATTGATAGCTTCCTAGTACTTGAAAAATGTAACTCTTGTTCCTGGATGTGTTTTTCTGAGAATGAGGGTTAGGTAAGTAAAACTAGCTCCACCCCCACAGCACTATTAATAATCTAATGATGTCATATATAATAATATATCAGTCAGAGGGACCAAACCACTACTTTTACTGTAACACTGCATACTACATCACTCATAATACTGCAGTACTTTTACTGTAATACTGCATACTACATCACTCATAATACTGCAGTACTTTTACTGTAATACTGCATACTACATCACTCATAATACTGCAGTACTTTTACTGTAATACTGCATACTACATCACTCATAATACTTCAGTACTTTTACTGTAATACTTTAACTACATCACTCATGATACTGCGGTACTTTTGCTGTAATACTTTAACTACATCACTCATAATACTGCAGTACTTTTACTGTAATACTGCATACTACATCACTCATAATACTGCAGTACTTTTACTGTAATACTAAATACTACATCACTCATAATACTGCAGTACTTTACTGTAACACTGCATACTACATCACTCATAATACTGCAGTACTTTTACTGTAATACTTTAACTACATCAAGCTCATAAGACTTATGTACGTTTGCTGTAATACTTTAACTACATCACTCATAATACTTATGTACTTTAACTGTAACTGTAACTTCTTCTTCTGCTGTTGCAGATAGCAGAAGGCATGGCGTACATAGAGAAGAAGAACTACATCCACAGAGACCTGAGAGCAGCCAATGTTCTGGTTTCAGAGAGCCTGCTCTGTAAAATAGCTGATTTTGGACTGGCAAGAGTCATAGAGGATGATGAGTACTCAGCCAGAGAGGGTAAGTGACAAACAGAATACGTGTGACACACTCAGTCAAATATTAGCTAGAAGCAGAATAGACCACAAACCCTTTTGGTTTCATTTGAAAGTTGCTCCACATTTGGAGACTCAAAATATACACTCTCACACCACAGTGTCTAATAGTGTTAAACCACACACATTGTCCATTTTCTGTCATACTCACAGTATAGTACACATCACTTTACAGAGAGATAGGTAGGAGATAATGTATTTATCTCTGTGTGATGAGAGGAAACCTGCTTAAATCACTGATTTGGAACCAGGAGACACTGAAAATACTGTAATAGGAAAGTTCAAATTAAACTCAAGCACAAAAATAGAATTGAAACCTTCCAATCTCCGTAGAGTTTGGTATGTAGGATGTGTGTGGGAGAATGGATAATTTTTTAGAGATTAGTCACTTTTTTAAATATCCCATTGAAGTCTAGCCTTATTGTAAAGGTGACTGCATGTGTATATGTGTGTGTAACTCTGTGTGTGTGTTGTCCACAGGAGCCAAATTTCCCATTAAATGGACTGCTCCAGAGGCCATTAACTATGGCTCCTTCACCATCAAGTCAGACATGTGGTCTTTTGGAGTTCTGCTCTATGAGATTATCACCTTTGGGAAAATTCCTTACCCAGGTGAGCATTAACAAAACCACATGACATTATTAGGTTTTATTATGCTAACCGTCATAAATGATGATCCACGTGAAGCTTCATCTGCCCAATCAAGTGACAAATACTGTCTATGTAGTGTCACACTATGTGTCTCTCTATGTGATTCCTAATATAACATTAAGTGGACCCACGTTTGCTGTGTGCTAATTAGTTAAAAATTAAAAGAATTATGTTTTGTTTGTTTTTTTAAACATCTTTTTACAAAAGCAAATGTATTTAAGTTTAGGCATTGCTAGTACAAGAAGTAGTAAATAAGCTAAAAGTAGCAATACCAGAGTGTAGAATACCTCTGTTACAAGTAAAAGTCCTGCTTCAAAATATATGCAAGTGCTAAAGTACTCAGTATGCTAAATGGTCCATTTCAGAATAAAATGTATTGCATTATTGGATTATAATTATTGAGGATGTATTGTGTATTAATAATCTGTATCTGTAAAGTAACTACACTTAGAACAATACAATATAAATGCAGTAGAATGAAAATCACAATACTTCCTCAACGCTCAAAGTGTTGAACAGTGTTACTGAATGTCATGCTTTCTTTTCTATATGTTGTCATATTTCCAGGTAATACATTTACCATAAACCAGTTGCAACACAAGTGACATTATCAGTGGATCACTGCCCTCTACTGGCGACTAAACCGCATAGAAACAATTTGCATTGTATCATTGCATTATTAGTATCACTTCTTCTACTACTACAGGTTCAGTGCTGTCTTTCATGTAAGCTTGAGCATTTACTCGGTTAAACGTTACTCTGTTTTCCTCAGGTATGACTAAAGGAGAGGTGATGTCCTCGATTCAGCGAGGCTACCGAATGCCGCAGCCTGACACCTGCCCCCCCGAGCTGTACGAAATCATGATGTCCTGCTGGAAGAACAAACCTGAAGACAGGCCCACCTTTGATTACATGCAGAGCGTCCTGGACGACTTCTACACAGCCACAGAGGGACAGTACCAGCAACAACCTTAGAGAGGGACACACACTGTACACAGAGACTTTGACAAATGAAGACATTTCACTTCTTTTTGTAATCTTATTGTATATAAATGACACATTCTGCATACATTTATATACCGTATTTTTTGCTGTTGAGAACGTATGCAAGCATTACTACAATATACTGTATTGTGGCTGCTCAAAGTATATTTCAATTAAGTGCCATCTGTGTTTACAGACACCAATTTTGTGCAGTTTAATCTCACCTCCAATATATCCTGAGGTGTATATGAGATTGATATTTGTACAAAATGGATAAAAACAGATGAGCATCATATAGAACACAGAGAGAGGGCGTCTTAATTGTTATATTTTCATGATACTCTTTGACACTAGTGACTGGACACATGTATTTTGTTAGATTTAAATAGGTTAGTGTACAGAGGGACAGAACAAAGTGCAGACAATGAAAAGGTAGGAGAGATTATACTGCGGGAAGTTTAGTGTCTTGATTGATTGCTATATGAACAGCTGCTTCATAGAGGGGCATGCATGTAAATAATGTGGCAGAATGCTGCATATAGAAATAACTGTTAAAATGACTCATAGGTAAAGCAGTGGCCTGTACTCAAACTCATTTGAAACTGTTATTGACTTGACGATGTGATTACTTTTATCCTTTATCGAAGAGGGAAGCTCAAAACTATCCCACAGGAGTGAAAGCAGCTTCACATGTGATGATTTTCTGTAGTGATATTTCTGTTTTTCTGGCACAGATCATGCTCTGTGAAATATTATGACTATCCACTTCAAACATTTCAAATGAAATTATTTTAAAAGCTGCTCCTCCACCCCAATCTGCTGGCAGAATTAAGAAATACACTGTTGTTGTGATGTTATGTTTGTTATTGTTGTTTTATTGATCACCTACTTCATATTGAAGTGCAGCTCTTTCTGTTTGTTTCTTGTTTGTTTGTTTGTGTTTTTCAGGGAGAATCTATTGTCAAATCCGTTCTTTTCTCGTTTTCTTCTCATCATTTCAAAAATGGTCTTTAATAATCAGTTGTGCAGTCTGAATCGAATTGCTCTGGTTTGATGCTGTGTAAATATAGCTTATTGATTTGTCATGTGAATGTGTAAATGCTGAATGGACCAACAATACATGCAATAAATTTTAGTCTGTGTTGAATGACCACAACAAGTGAGTCATGTGTGATTGTGAGTCCAGTTTGTCTCATTGCATTGACACTCAGTAGCAGTGACCTGAGAGAGCTAATGAATGTATCTTCACACGCTTAAAGGTTCAATTCTTGGATCTTCACATATAAAATAAAAAAGCAAACAGACAAACAAACAAACAAACAAACATAGAAAGACAGAAAAACAAACAAATATATAAAGAGTGAAAAAGATGGACAGACAGAAAGATAAACAAAGTTGTATTGTTTGTTTTCTTTGTTCAACAGAATATACAAGTAACCAATCATTCCAGTTCATAAAATAAAAACATTAATATAAAAGATAACAGAATAGTTTACATAGAAAGAAAGAAAACTAATAAATAAATAAATAAAAGCATAAGTGACAGATGTCTGAGTAGACTTTGATTACAGAAATACTGTTCTAATCTTTTATACAATATAAAAACTCAAAATAATATTTTATATCAACCAAAAATAATTGGAACTGTTTTTAATGTCCTGGCTTTGTGGATATGAAATTGTGATGTGACATATGTTACATGAAATATTATTTTTATATACAAAACAGGAGACAATACTCTTTCTTTCAATACAAATCTTATGTGAAATTTTGCTTAAAAAAACACAATGCTCCAAGTCCTTTCAAAATAAAAACGCAGAATGACCAGTTACAGAAATTCGTATTGTGTATTGTTTTATTTTGAAGCCATTACTCGTTTCCTGACGCTATCACGTGATCTTCCAACATGGCCGCGCCTTTGGTCTTGTAATTGATAGAGTTGTTGGGGGTGTAAATGACAGTTGAGGGTCTGCAGGTTGCGACAGACATCCTTAGAGAGAGACAGTGGAGAGACACAGACATCCTCAGCCCGCCGACATGAGCAAGAACGAATTAATCCTGTAAGTAGATGTTTTCAGCCTTTATACAGAGAAAGTAATGACAGTGTTTTAGCTGCTTGCTGTGAACACATAGTGAGGTTATGAAACTAGCCTGTCATTCTTATGAAAACAGCGTGTTACACACCATGAATTCAATGTAGCATCATGTTCACCGTTCATTATCATATTCTCACTAAAATAGTAACAATGTGCGGTCATTAATGCGTATTAACCGTGATACGCGCGCTTGTCCGCCATGTGGAGAACTCCCTTTAGAAAACATTAGTTTTACTCTTCTATTGGTCTGTGTTGAGGTGTGATCCGCTTTCAACATGAATTACTGGCTTTTACGAATAAATTGGATAATCTAGTAAAATTCGGCATGTCAATGATGCACTTGGAGTACTTTGTTCATTTTAAAATATCATCATATAATTTTGGTTAAGTGCGCCTTTTAAGGAGAAAACCTGTATTATTGCAACAATAAATTTGACATATTGTCAACTGAGTTTGGTGAAGTGGATGAGTGCGTCACAATGTTTTCAGCCACTCTACTCATATATAATATATTATGAATTGTGTATAAAATATTTTGACTGATGGATATATACACCTTAACTCCCCAAAGTCAACTGAATTAAAGTTGGAGTAAAGTTAACATAATTGGTTTGTTTGGAGGTTGCAGTGGACAACACTTTATAATAATCCAACTAACTTAACCTAGTTAGATTTACATAAGTAATGACTGTCAGTCCGCTTTTGATGTATGACGCTGATACATCCTTTCATTCAACCGTTATTTCTGCTGCTGGCAGGTGATAAGAGAGCACAGTAGTATTATCTCTCATAATCAGTCAGTCCACCTCCTCAGCTCAGTGCGTAATATTGCTTGGGAGGTGGACGTCTGGTTTTTAGATAATAGAACTGTGCTGAGATACTGCAGACCCCAGGGTCATGGTTTGATAGATGGCATTTGAACCCAATCCCGAGCTGAGTTTGAAATTTGGAAGCTCTACACTATAAAAGTGTATTGAAATGAATGTGAACAAGTGAAGTCGACATAACCCTGTATACTCCCACTGAACCCTATAGGCCTGTCACGATAACTACTTTTGTTGGACGATATATTGTCTTAAAAATAATCGTGATATATTATTGTCATTTGAAGATCATTTTATACTGCTGATATAATGATAATATAATAGCATAATGCAAGGGGGGTGGGGGGTGTGATTGGAGAGTGGGTGCTATTGACGTAAAAGAAAAGATCATGGTCCATGTATCATATAATAAGTCCATACATAGACATGATGATGTTGATAATTACGTTATTGTACGATAAGTCAGTAACAGAATTATTGTGACAGGCCTAGAACCACACACAGCTTTTGTAAATTTCTGTTTGATGCAGCATTTCTTAATGACCAACATAAAACAGGGTTAAATGTATTTGTCCGTTTTTCCTTCCAGCCCCAAGGATTTTCCTCAGCTGCAGAATGACACATTCCTGCGAGCGGCGCGAGGAGAAGAAACGGAACATGTCCCAGTCTGGTGCATGAGACAGGCTGGAAGATACCTGCCAGGTACTGTCATCAGCATTTCTCTCTCTTTGTTCCTGCAATAATTTTTTTTTGCTCAACCACACCAATTTCAAAAGCTTTCTTTGAATAATCTTTTTTGTTTGTCTTTTAACTTCAAATATCTCTAAACAGTGCAGTTTCAGAGTCGAACAGATAGCTCAATAACTGATCAGAGGCACTATCTCCTCATGCTTTGTTGAATCTAATCTACAGAGTTTCGGGAGTTCAGAGCAGGGAAGGACTTCTTTGACACATGTCGGTCACCAGAGGCCTGCTGCGAGCTCACTTTGCAGGTAAAGTATTATTTTTAAAAGTGGACCTATTATGCTTTTCCTTAGTTTCGATGTTTGTATTAATAATTAAAGGTGCAGTGTGTAGGATTTAGTGGCATCTAGTGGTGAGGTTGCAGATTGCAACCAACTAAATACAATCTGCCCCTCCAGCTCCCCTTCCAAGCATATACAGGGATGTCCAAACTATTCCATAAAGGTTCATGTGCCTTCAGGTTTTCATTCTAACCAAGCAGGAGCACTCCAGCCTTGACTCATTTAATCAACTGATCTCAGTCTTCAGACAGTTGATTGGTCAAATCATGTGTGGTCTTGATTGGTTGGAACAAAAATCTGCAGTCACATGACCCTTTATACAATAGTTTGGACATGCCTGATACAGGAGAACCCACAGTGGCCATGATACGAAAAAAAGCAAAAGTCCCTCTGTTTTTGGGTTGTCCATTCTGTGCTACCATAGAAACATGGCAGTGCAAGATGTGGAAGAACACCCACTCCCTATGTAGATATAAAGGGCTCATTCTACGGTAACAAGAGCACAACAATTCTTTTTTTATTTATTTAGGTAAGTATACACTAATTAAAATCTTTTATTCCATTTCTGTCCGTTCCAGTAGATGCCACAAAATTCTACACACCAACAAATGACAAGCCACAAACACATTTCATGTGTGTTATTCCCTGTTGTGTCTTTGTTTTTAGCTTTTAGTTTTAAATGTACTCCTTTCTTATCCCCTTTCAGCCTCTTAGACGTTATCCATTTGATGCTGCCATCATCTTCTCTGACATCCTAGTCGTCCCACAGGTAAGAACAATAGAACCAGGCTCATTGTTTAACATGTTCATCACGCTTATTATCTGTGATAACATTGGGGTATATGTAAGTGGGGTAATATAGTAGTCAGTAATAACATTGACTTTAAAAAGGAGTTTGTCTGTAGAGCATTTTAGCCTCCTTTTAGCTTGATGTATTATTTTTACAGCACAGAGATTAAGGCCCCATTTACACCTGATATCAATATGTGATCTGTATCTGGATACATTATCAGGGTAATGATATCCGATCCACACCTAATGTGAAAATGTGTTCGCCTTATCTCAATTGGGCCGCAGTGTGATCGGATCTCAGTATGCAAATAGACACGCTATCATTGCAGGTCAAGGGAGGCAAAGCCAGGAACAGACGTCATTCGCTTCTACATCTTTTTGTACATTTGTTATAGCTGATTGTAGCTTTTGTAAAGCTGCCTTAAACAAACAGGAAGAGGTAGAGCTAGCTGATTTTTCAAATTCTTTTTTTTTCTTATGAATACCGTCATGCTGTTAGGATAATATTCAATTCAATTCAAAGCCTGGACATCTCCAAATGTGGTCAGGTAGATCTGATCCCAGCATGTTCAGAGAGTATTTACTCCTTTGTTCACGTGTATTTTCCTAATGTAGATAACCTATTCAAATACAGCATTTTAATACCAGGTGTAATGGTGCATTCCAGTGGGAATTTCTGAGTTCCTAGTTGGAAATTTCAATTAGAATGCCCTCTGAAGTCAGATTTCCGACTCGGAAAGTCAGATGAACATCAGCCGGCTCCAACCTCAAAATCCAAGATGCTTCGCCCCGTGTATCAACAATGTGAAAGTTGTAGTAATATCTTGTTTATTAGCAGTTTTGTCTTATTTGTGTTTCATTATATCAGTTGTACACACAGCACTGTCCAACTTCTATCTGTGGACATGTTGCTATGGTGATTGTATGCACAAAATACAGCAAATATTGTTTTTATTAACTGGTCTTGGTGTGATGTTTTTTTCTGCCCCCTAGTGGACAAAAAGTGATTCACGCACCTTTAAAGTCGTTTTACTGGACAGATACGTTATGTGATACTTGATGCAAAAATCACCGATATGAAAATCTGTATTTAATTATTACTAATATCTTGATGGGTTTGGTAGATTTGCTCATCTGTTGTTAAAAAAAAGTCATTAATGTAATACTCAGTTTCGAAAGATGTTTTTCCATCTGTGTCAAATCTCTTATTGATCTTTATCCATCTTTGTGTTCATCTCCCTCCCTTCAGGCACTGGGTATGGATGTCCAGATGGTACCAGGTAAAGGTCCAACGTTCCCGGAGCCCCTGAAAGAGCCGGAAGACCTGCAGCGCCTACGGGTGAAAGTGGACGTGGGCAAGGAGCTGGGCTACGTTTTCAAAGCCATCACGCTGACCAGACACAAGATCGAAGGCAAAGTGCCGCTCATAGGATTCACTGGAGCTCCGGTGAGAGATGACAGACACGTTTAGATGTATTGAAACAGTTAGCTGCCAAAGTACAAACTACAATGACCTCAATTCTTTGCATCTTTGAATCTGAAAGGATAATTCTTAGTAGTTTGTAATCAGTTTTTGCTGTGTCCTTTCACAGTGGACACTGATGTCCTACATGATAGAAGGCGGAGGCTCGAACACCCACTCTAAGGCGAAGCGTTGGCTGTACCGGCACCCCGAGGCCAGCCACATGCTGCTGAAGATGCTGACGGATGTGATAGTGGAGTATCTGGTGGGACAGGTGGCAGCTGGAGCACAGGTCAGAACACATTGCCTTCAACACTGCAGTTACTTTATGTTTTAAATATGAATAAACACTTTATTTAGAGTTTCCTGCACTTTTAAACTTGAACTCAGTGCAGTGGAGTCAGACCAGATTTTTGCTTCCTGTTCCAATTTCTAAGCAGGGGGGGGGGTACTTTTTCTTCTTAGATTCCCTCCTGGCTGACTTAGCCGCATTCACTGTTCCCAAATTGTAAAAATTAGCAAGGTTTTCTTTTTTTGCACCAACACTGATATACTTTGATTCATTGATTACATTGCTCTATCACTTCAGACAGCTGACACATCACACCTCATTATCAAGGTTGTAACCAGATGATGAGCCAACAGTGGGCTCACAGTTAAAATGCGATGCTTTTTATGCTGTGTGAACAGATGCTATAATTCACTACAGGAAGAGCTGAACATGTGCTTTTTTTGTAATCTGACCTGTCATAATATGCTTTTTTAGACAATTGATGAAATCCTGGCAGATGTATCAGTCATACCTGAGAGACTCAGTGCAGAGTATTTCAGAGTTGGACATAAATACGATCTGCTGATGGAAGCAACTGCAGCACTCACTCCTTATGGAAACAGACCTGCTTCTCAGTATCAGCACAAAATACGTTTGAGGCAGCATTCTTCATTTTTGTCCCCCCCCTCCCAAAATAATTTGAGAACAGCTTGAGAGCCCAAAACTGGCTTATTACACAAAGTCTGGTCAATGTCATACGAGCATAGTACATTGTCTTTTTTACTGCAGTTGTTTCAGTATTTGGGGCAGCAGAGAGTCTGTCCTTCACTGTTGACCGGGATGCAGATCCCTGGTGGTAGATATTCTGCCTGACCTCTGACCTTCCTGCAGAGGAATGTGACAAATGAGTGATTATTATTTAAAGGTGAACAGTGCTTCTGACATGATTTATTGAATATATTTATTAGTTCTCTGTTTTTATACAAGAACACAAAAAGTGACATAAAACAAATATAAAAATATACGTTAATGTGTCTATACACCAAATACATCTAAAATATAAATGTATACAACTATGTTATTGTATAAATGTTTTAATCATTTTATTCACACTACATTTTTGTTGTATTGCATACAATGACAATGAAGTGTTTTAAATGTGCACACACACTCACCTTAATTAAAACATTAAAGGGGAAAAAAAGCTTTTCATCATTCACTCAGCATGCACAGTGCATGTTAACACTCAAAGTGAATCACATAGACGTGTTCTCCTTCTGTTCTTTGAATAATGATTTAGATGTGAGTTGACAGCAAAGTATAATTGTTTTCCTCTTATTGGGTTAAACAGGTTGTAATTATTCAACAATATATTAAAAAGTTAAAGCGTTTTAAGATTAGTTGTTCATTATTGTCACAAGGAGTAAAACGTGTGTGTTTGTGTGTGTGTGTCTTGTGTCCAGGCTCTGCAGGTGTTTGAGTCCCACGCTGGCATTTTGGGTCCAGCGGAGTTTAAAGACTTCTCTCTGCCTTACCTTCGAGACATCGCTCGCCGTGTCAAAGATACACTCAAAGAGAAAGGACAGGACGTCCCCATGGTGAGAGACAGCATTCATATATGTGCCCACAACACACACACACACACACACACACACACACACACACTAAGACTGTAGTACATGTTCACATTTTCACGTTTCGTCACCTCTAATAATGTACAGTTGCATCAGCGTCCAATCTGCAAACGAGGTGATTTATTTATATATCTGTTGTATTATTCAGTTTATTCTCTCGTTATAATGACCTGCTATATTAGTTTCTATACTGTGTTCTATTCTTGTCGTCACTCTGTTGCTTCAACAGTTCGGTTTCCCCAGGAGGGATCATTAGAGATTCATCCAGTCTGACGTAAATCACTGTTCCACTTTATCACCAGTAGGTGGCAGTGTTTCACCAAAGATGGATCGTGCTGCTCTGTGCAAAAGTTCCCTCAAAAATCTGTTAACTTTGATTTCTGTGTATGTGTGTTCTAGATTGTGTTTGCAAAGGATGCTCACTACGCTCTAGAGGATCTGTCTCAGTCTAATTATGAGGTGGTCGGACTTGACTGGACTATTGACCCACGATCAGCAAGGTAACACATACACACACACAGAGCTATGTTGACTTTACTACTGATATCTTCCCAATATTACATAAAAGGTTTTCTTGTTTCTTAGTTGTCAACATGGCCCAAATTACTTCTGTTACTACTTTTCTGCACTAAAGTCTGTTTTAAAAATGCAGAAATTTGTCAAATTTCAACCAAAGCTGGCTCTTCCTGTTTTAGTTTGAGAGATTTGAAGCATTACGTCTCTGGAATGTCAAAATGAATAGAAAAGCTGTAGCCTCTTGAAACTCCAGCATCATTGTCAGGCAGCGAAAAAAGAAAAGGGCTTGAAGCGAAGTTGAACTGAATGCATGTCGGGGACGGAGGCGTAATCACAGAGCATACTGTTCTGTTCTCCTTGAGGAGCAGGTTAACCATTACTGACCTCTCCCTCGTCCCCGGTTTGTCACTCTGTGCTGGATTTAAGTCAACAAACATTTTGTTTCCTGGTCTGCTCATTAAATACTTAACTGGTTGGTTAAAGGATTACTCTGTGTGTTTGTGTGTTTGTGTGTGTGTGTGTGTGTGTGTGTGTGTGTGTGTGTGTGTGTGTGTGTGTGTGTGTGTGTGTGTGTGTGTGTGTGTGTGTATTCAGGGAGCGCACAGGAGGGAAGGTTAGCCTGCAGGGAAACATGGACCCATGTGCTCTCTATGCTCCAAAGGTAACCACCCCTCCCACTTTGGCTAAGGCTTACAATCTATTTTTCTCTACTTTTCTATGTGTATTTTGTTTTTCTGTGTATGATCCATCGGTCAATCTCTTTACTTTTCTCAAAATTCTTCTTCTACTACTGCTATTTTCAGCATCCTGCATACATGCTGCGATTGCCATTCTAATCCCATTATACCATATGTATATTTGAAGTGGCATAACTCATTTTGACACAGTACCATTAAAATACACAGTATGAAAGTTTACAATTCTTTAACCAAAATTCATAAGTGCTCATCCTCTAACTCCGTTTCTAAAGTTTTAGTATCAATTGATTGATTTCTGTCCACTTTCTTCCTCCAGGAGCGCATTTCAGAAATCGTGAAGAAGATGGTGGAGGGATTCGGAACCAGGGGCTACATCGCCAACCTGGGTCACGGCCTTTACCCTGACATGGACCCGGAGAACGTCGGCGCCTTTGTCGAAGCTGTTCACCAACACTCAAAACAAATGATCAAACAAATCTAAAACTGAATCATGTCTGCTTGTGTGTAAGCTAAACAAAACTGATGTTGGTGATGATAAAAATGTACAATTATGCATTATTTTATTAAAAACTGTGAAAAGAAATAAGTTGCTGATGTTTTAAATTAAATTCCTTCAAATTTAGTTGATTCCACAGAGTTGTACATTTTCAAAAAGGGATTCTAAACCAAGGAGGAAACAAATGGTAAAAAAACAATGTCTTGATATTCAATATAAACCACAAAAATCATGTATGTTGCTACATATTCCCTTCACTCATGTCTAGTGGAGACTTTCAGGATAAACAAGATGTTGGTTTTCTAAGACAAGATTTTCTATTAATCTAAAATATCTTGATCTGACCAGGAGTGGATTATGTATTTGGATTGGAAAGGGTTGACCTCATTCTTGCAAGTACATGTGCAATACAAACACATTTGAAGTTGTAAGAGATCCTGTTTGCATTCATGTTGAATCTGTTCAGTAATGGATGAAAACAGCGTTGACTTGTTGATGGAAAAACATTCATTTAGATATTTGTCATCCAACCAAACTCTATATTATTATGTTACACTGCGTCATCAATCAAAACTGGGCCCTTCATCAAGACAAGTAGCTTCTTTGTCAAAGGTTCTACGTTTCCGAACAAACTGCTGAGAAAACAGAAGCTGGTGATTTGGCGAATGAATTTCAGCAAGGGACACACGACTGCAGTTATATAATCAGTTTTTAAGGGAAAATGTCAGCTCACAGCAGTCGATCGTTCCATCCCACATCTTAGCAGTGAACAAATCCCCCGCCAGATCTCAGCATGGAGAGTTTTATTTTTACTGCAGCGGATAGAAAAAACACATTGTACGAGAAGATGCCTTAATGCTGTTGTTGTCTTTGTTTTTCACTCATTGGTTTTTATCCTTTTTTTCATTTTAATCAACTCAGACTTATAGAAAAAGTGGCTTATGAGATGAATTACATTGTAATCATCTTGAGAGGTTGGATCCAATTTGTAGTTAACCACCATATTAAGGCGTACAAATCTGCATATTTGGCTATTTTTTTTCCACCATGTTAATTTTTTGTCAAATTTTATGTCGTATTTTAAATAAAGTTACACATAAAATGTTGTTTTCTGCTCATCTTTAATATATTAAGTGTATACTGATGTTGGATTAGATTTTCTTTCCACTAAAGACCATCACACTCAACCAGAACATCTGGCTTATGCTTTTTAGATTTATTTTCCTGCAATAGCTCAGCCACTGGCCTCTGAACAGGGTGTTAATTCTTCTTTATGCTCTGAAACTCAGACAGAGTGGGCATGATGTCAGCATGGACCAAGTTCTACAGCATTAGTAGGATTTTAGCCATGCTAAGAATGTGGATGGCAAGGTTGCTCTCTCAGTTGGTCTGTTCACCACTGTGGTTCAGACTGAAGTATTTCAACAATTATTGGATGCAATGCCATGAACATTTCTAAGAACATTCATGGTGCCCAGAAGACCAAGCCTACTGAATTTGGTGATTTTTTCTTGAATGCCACTGAGGTCCACTCTGTTTTTCTGTGAAATATATTGGATGGCTTGCTATGAAATCTGATGCCCACATTCGCCCTCAGGATGAATTGTAATACTTACTTTTCACTTTTCATCTAATCATTTTTATTTGTCTGATACTTGTCTAATGACCTTCATTGTACTTTTCTGTTAAGGGAAAATTAGCAAATGTAATCATACAGGCCAAACTAAGGTGGTGAAAATGCTGAACATTACCTGCCAAGTATCAGCACATTAGCTCTGTTGGCATATTGTTATGTCTGCATATAGTACAGCCTCACAAAGCCATTTGTTGTAGACTCTGGTCTACACAGTATATAAACTACTAAAAGTACCGAAAACTACAAGTCTACCTCTGTCTGCCCCTCTGAATTCACTTTGTCTCCTTTTCTGGCAGCTGCCTCACGTAGAAGCACTTACCTTTGCACTAGTTATTTCTGGCTATTCATAAATCATTTAGCAAAGGAAGCTTCTTCTGCTGTTGTCTCAGTTCTGTCAGGTAAACACGTCCAAATAAGCTCAAGCCTATTTTATAAACCCACATATACTTTCTGTTTGTTTTGATGGCTTATGCATCAGGGTTGTTCCTCCACAGTGGAGAGTGGGGACTGATTGGAGGGCTGACACAGAAAATGGGACAGAGTAGTGACAGTAACTGGGCTTTAACTGGGACAGAAGTGAGACGATGGCCTGCCTGGAGGTGTGTGAACACGATTTTTATCATCCAGACAGTCCTTTGAGACACCCTTTGTAATGAAGGTCTATAATAATAAACAGCTCAACTCTTGGAGTATAATGTGACTTCTAGAACAACGTTAACTAATCCTAATGATGGAGAAACTTTTAAAAAGAGTTTTCTCAAAGAATTAACTTTAAAAGAGAAAAGAGAGACAGCTACACAACCAAGTGTGTTGGTTAAATGCAGATTTAATAACAAATGCAACTGAAGTGACCACATGTGGCTGATCTTGGAGTGTTTTCCACTGAATAGCAATAGTGACCGCTTTCTTCTTCCCTACCTGACCCTGATAGATTTGGAAATGAGCTTGCAATGTTCAGCAACAATTTACATAATCTGTAGGTACTCCAGCTTAAAGTAAATCCTTAAACCTCTGAATAATTCACAGTTGTGTGCTGCTGCCACTTGGGATCACCAAATTGTTAAATCCTAGTGACAACCGTCACAGCTGATGGGAGAAGGCCCCAAGACAACCTCAAGCAGGCCGTGTTGAAGTCAAAAGAAAGAAGCTCTCTGGATTCAAACTCTTAAAAAACACTGACTACTTTTTGCCCTTGTTGCCAAGCAATGAACTCATGAAATTGTGTCTCAGGTGCCCCAAATCATCATCAGGATGTCACAAGTGAGGGTCATAAAGATAAGTGGAGTTGGAGAGTCGTGACAAGAAGAACAGTGGACCCATGTGCAGGGCTGATGGAAACAGTCTTTATTTCCAGCCAAAAACAAAACTAGACCAACCGAGACAAAGGATCCAACAAAGACTGAACAGAAAACAGAACAAACGAGGGACTGGAGGAACAGGTGACAAGACACAAGTGCAGGCTGGGAGAACACTGGTGACAGGGCAGGGCTGACGATACTGATACATGACAGGTGTGAAGTCTGGGGAAAAACTCTGAGGGCAATGCAGGGCTAATGAACCTGATGCAGGTGTGAAGGGGAGCACATGAACACAGGTGCAAGGAACACACAAGGATTACGCAGAACAAACCGCAACCCAGAAAACTCAACGCCACAAGCCAACCAAGAATCCTAGAAAGTCCTTTAAAGAAAAGTCAAATAACAAATGAGCAAAAAACAAATGACTCAAAGGACTGAGCAAAAGGCCTCCACCTTTTCTAGTTAGAGAAGGATGCAGTTATTCACACACATTCACACCAAGCATACAACAAAAGGTCACCTGTCAGGAAAATGCAAACATGGGACGTGTTTAGAGTTCATGACCAAAGCTGTCATTTCTCTGCTGAGGACAAACTCCATCCACAGTACGCCATCAGATTTTAAAAATGAGGTGCATACACACAGGATTTCTGGGTTGTTTCTGTAAAGATCTTTGCCCACAGTGAACCTGCATGGTAAAGGTAAAAGCTCTTCTTCTTTGTTTTCCTTTGAGTTGGGAAACAACACTGCATATCACAGACATCTGGTATGTGGATATGTATGAAAACATCATTTCCTCTCTGTTTTGTCCATCCGTCTCCCCCAACCAACCCTTTGGGTTATTTTTTCATTTAACAAAACATTCTCGTGTTATAGAGTTCACACATAAAATGTATTATGACCTCTTAGGGCACTAATGTGTAGGTATTAGTTTTTTCTGTGTGTAAGCACTAGTAAATACGTCAAGGTTGAGGGTCATTTCAGGATGGGCAGGAATAGCACATCATCTTCACCAATCAGAATTCACTCCATCATACCATTGCCACCAAAACCTCCAATGCTGCCTGCTAGATAAAAGCTGAGCAGGCACACAGCATCCAATCATAACGCTTGAGCTTCTTTTCCGTCTCCATCTGAATTGAACAATTTAGTAAATTGGGAATGAATGCAAAGCTATGTTTTACTAAACAGAATTTGGTTTAAAATGAAATCATCTGCATTATTACTGTAATCATAACAGAAGCGTTTTACATGAGGAATTAGGAAAAAGAGATCAGTTAATCCCAAATTGTGTTTTTCTCTGTGAGTCTGCTAAGAACGTCAGATAAGCAGATTCTAGTAAATCCGGTTGTTGTTGTTGTTGTTGTTGTGTGTTGTGTAGGAATCCAGAAAAAAAGTCATAACATCATGTGACCAGGTTCGGGGGCTGGGGCTGGGGGTGGGGGGGGTGGGGTTGTTTATGATATCAGGGGCTCCCTCACCATCAGGGACAGGGTTATAGTACACAACATGCTGCTCTCCCTGTGCTCTGAACTGCTAGGACAGTTGATGTCAATCATTTTCATGTTGGCAGACACACTTCATGTCTAGATTTGACCTTTTTTCTAACAAATTTGGATTTTGTCATTTTGTTAGTATCATTTTTACAGTATTCTTTTAGACCATTTACACCATTCCTTTATACCTTAAGGGGACTTAAGGGGGCTTTCATGCTATTTGGTACATTTCAGTTATTTTAACCCCTTAAAAACCCTTAACAATATGTAGATCATCCATTAAAAAACTATTATATTCATTAATCCATTAATAAATCCCAAATTTGGGGTGAACCCATACCTTTACACCATGAATGAAAACTTAAGATCCTTTTAAGATTTAATATTAGGAGTAGCTGTAATGTAATTTAACCCATACAGAAAACCCACTTCTAAATATTTTACTTACTACCAAATTAAAGTAAACCTATTAAATACCAAAACACTAAACAATAATGTTTTTAAATATCATGAATATGCTCCTAAAAGCTATTTCAGACCCTATAAACCAAAATCATCCAACCGTAATAAGACTTTGAATTGAATTCATGCTTGTTTAAAAAAAAAACATTTTTAATTAATTTGTAAATCAAAAGTAAAGTCTTGTACCCCTTAAAGACTCCTTCCAGACATAAGATAGGTAAATAAAAAAAAACTCAGCTTTGAATAACAATTTGTGACTAATATGGTTATTACACAAAAAAAGTTAAATTATTATGTTCATTTCCTTAAAATTACATCTACTCCTTCTTTCTACCTATTAACAAACCTGCTGAACGCAAGATCAGATCTGGGTCACAACCAAACTCAGTGTGCTGTCACAAATCATGCTAATAGGTACAAAACTTAAAGTGAGATTTACAGTGAACGCAGAGAAACGTTCACCTGAAACGCATCATTCTGCACAGTGAAGCTCAAACATCCAACAAAACTTTAAAAAATAAATAAATAAATACATTGAATGAAGGGCAGCTTGAATTTTCAAACAGAAGGTAGATGAATAGAATTCAAGCTTTCTAATAATTAAGACAGAACAGAAGCAAGAGCACTTCAATGTTTATACAAAAATACACAAAGCTCAAAGCAGCTGAATTAATGTTGATGATGAAAAAAGTGATTCTTGTTCAACTGAAAGAGGCCTTTCATTTCCCTCTGTCCTTTGTGTCGCTGTAGTACCATAAACACATGCGCCTGCACACACACACACACACACACACACACACACACACACACACACACACACACACACACAAACACACACACACACAAGCTTTTGTTGTGGCCCCCCATTATCTAAATAGCAGAGACAAATGAAAAAAAATCACAGCTGATTGTCGACAGGTAAGACTGAAGATGCTTGGACTGTATGTCAGTGGGCCATCTGGGAACAAAGTGGCAGCCTCTGTGTGTGTGTGTGTGTGTGTGTGTGTGTGTGTGTGTGTGTGTGTGTGTGTGTGTGTGTGTGTGTGTGTGTGTGTGTGTGTGTGTGTGTGTGTGAGAGAGAGAGAGAGACAGAGAAGGTTGTAACAATGAATCTGTGCTCTTTAGAAATGGAGATCAATTTCCACATGGTCGCCTTTAAAGGCTTTGGCAGGAGAATAATGTATAAATGTGTGTTTGTGTGTATGTGTGTGTGTGTGTTTTTGTCTGAATGCTGAATGTGTATGTGTGTACATACATGAGTCATTTCATATTGTGTACTCGCTTGTGTTTGTGTCTGTGTGTATCTGGGCTTTTATGTGCTTACTTTGTGCACCTAGATTGAACAGGTGAGTGTGTGTGGGTTTCTGTATATATATATATGTGTGTGTGTCTGTGTGTGTGTGTGTGTGTTTGAAGGAGGTCCAGGCTCCATCTCTCAGCAAATCAGCGGGCCTGAAAATCCAATCTGCCTGGAGAGACAGCAGGCTGTACATCATCTGCCATGGATGGACACTATCAGCGCTTTATCAGTGACCGCCCCCAAACACACACACACACACACACACACACACACACACACACACACACACACACACACACACACACACACACACACACACACACACACACACACAAACACACAAACACACACACACACACACACACACACACACACACACACACACACACACACACAAACAGCCCACTGTGACAGAGACTGATATGGATTATTACCACAGTGGTTATGGAGGGAGGTGGAGAGAGAAACTGAAACTCTGGGTTCATGCTGCGTTCCTGTCCTTTCAGAATTATCGTAATTATGAGTTTGTAACCTTCACGTCAACGTTCAACTTGTATTTTCCGAAAATCCAGGACGTTCGACTTTCCGAATATTGCTCTGATATTTTTTAACAATACAAAAGAGCATGAAAAACTAACAAATATGGACGCCTCTGTCATATTGTTAGTGCAACTCTGTAATCATACAAGCCTCTTGATGATGTGAGTGCTTAATATCAGCTGATGATGACACACACACACACATAAACACACACTTGTCAGGGTATGTTTAATGAGTTGCCTATTATCAAACTGTATGTGTTTGTGTGTGTATCATCACAGATGGACTAGTTAGGGACAGCGAACACCCTTGGATCAGTCACCCAAGAGACTGTGTGTGTGTGTGTGTCTGTGTGTGTGTATGTGTGTGTGTGTCATAAAGAGAGACTGGGAGACACACAGACAAACTGAGGAGAAAAAGATTGAGTATATAGCAATCAATTCTCCATCTATCTGTCTGGATAATTAATATAAATCTGCTCATTTACCACTGGCCAATCAATCTAGATTTGCACTCACACACAATGTGATGAATTTACTGATGCACACACACACACACACACACACACACACACACACACACACACACACACACACACACACACACACACACACACACACACACACACACACACAGACACACATGTAGTGCACACTTAGTACTTCTTGATGGCCTGATTGTCTGGTTATATGGCTCCGCAGAAAACTCTAATGAATGAGAATGAATTGGTGAAGGAGGGATAGAAGAAAAATATTCTGATTAGAGACAAATGAGTGAGGGATTGATGGAACTACATCAGCCTCCATGTGCTTCATTTATCACTAATGGTGAGTGGTAGGACGGGTGAAATGCAGGATTTACCACACCAGCTGGGAGGAATACAGAGTTTTTTGTCCTTTATTAGTGTATTATTATGTGAGAAGATAAAAACCAGAATGAGTCTTTAACTATAGCATATTGTGCTCTGTCACATCACGGAGAATATTCATGGGAGTTTTCAGTTTTGCTGCTTATATGCAATTATGATCACAGTGAGAACATCAGCATAATTGTGTGCATGGAGGCATATCCAGATGTGATTAACTGACTGGGACCATTCTAATGACTTAAGTACAAAATTAATGCAAGTGATAATAGAGACACATAAGTGACTGTGGTTTGCATAATAAACAGTATAAATATTAAATAACAAAGTGCTGCATGAAAGCTACATTTAACTTGAAATTAACATCTGCCATTCAGAGAATATTTGTGGTTGTGTATATTTCTGATTTGTGCAAAAGCAATTACATTTTTATGTGCATTTATTGCATAGAACAGTGATCTTAAAGGACCATGTTAAAATATTGCATCTTGAATTGTGCACGGGTCAACTTTACTGACTCCTTTGCTGCAGCCTCTCACTAAGATCACATAAAGCTCGGTCAATTGAAGCTCTCAGTTGTCATTTCAGTGTCACGTCGATGCAGCTGCTCACCTCCATCTCCAGATCCAGCGTCCATGGGTCCTTCTACTGAGCTCATACGAGTCCACATCTGCTCCACATCTCATCCATCCAGACCTTTAGCCACTGCTCTTCTTCACCACCACCAGTGTGTAGGCTCCAGGGGGTCTAGGGGGTATTCCTGCACTGTTAATAGCATGATCTCTCCCTGAAAACTGTGATGTCATGATGGGGTCTAATTGCCAAAGGCGTCTCACATATTTCTTCAACTGTCCCTTTTTTCCACATTACGTCAAACACGTAAAATGAATTGAATCTCTGCTTGAGTTCTTCTACACACTATTGTAAATAAAACAGAATTGAAAACACAATTATCGTAAAATCTGAGGTGAAAAACACCATTGCTTGTTGCTTATTTAACACCAGAATATTTAAAGGTGCAATAGAATTTAGTGGCATCTAGACTTGGCAGAAATGGAATGTAATATTTATAAGTATGTTTTAAGTACTGTAAAACCCCATGAATATAAGAATTGTTGTGTTTTCGTTACCTTAGAATAAGCCCTTTATATCTAGGAAGTGGGTCCTCTTCCAACTCGCCATGTTGCACCGCTATATTTATACGGTAGCCCAGAACGGACAAACCAAACACTGGTTCTAGAGAGGATCTTATGGGATTTTCGCAAGTTCTTTGAATGCTGTAGGTTCTCCAACAAACCTTAGAAGGGGAAGGGAGTGATATTCACTTGGTTGAAATATACAACCAGTTCTGTATTTGGAATTTCTTACATTGAAAAAACAATTGAATCATGGATAGTTTATTATATACTAGCTGCACTGCTTTAAATTTGAGTGTAACATGTTTTTACTTGTTTTTTAAATGTGCTCCATTCTTCAAGTGTGCACACCTGGCCCCCTCATGCACCATTTTCTAGGGCCGCCCCTGAATATAGTAGTAATTTCTGCAATGGTCTGTCCAGATTTAAAACTCACAGGGCCTGATTTACTAAGATCCCAAATAGTGGGTACTAAATTGCGTGCACAGTGCAATAGATTGCGCGTTTCGTTTGCGTGCGTTTTGCGGGTGATCTACTAAGAATAACTGCGTAAATGAAAACAGGTGCAACATTGTGGAAACAGCAGTATTTAAATGAGGGGTTTGCGTGTCTTTATGGAGAGTTTGGACGAGCAGAAAGCTGCAAGCCCAAAATGAAATGTGATCAGGTTCTAGTGGAAGAGGTTAACAAATATATTGAGTTTTAACAAAAACAGATATTACCAGAAAAACCGACATATGGGAGAGTATTTGTGACGAAGTCAATGCTGTTAGTAACCAAAAATATTCCACTCCAAAATTATTAACACAGGTGGAAAAACTCCGTCCTGTGTGTATTCTGTCATTGTGCCTCCGCTCCTCCTCTCCAAAGTGACAACTGTGCCCAGTACGCAGCCGGTTAATACCTGCCCTTCAAAGGTATTATTTATAGAAAAAACACGTTCAGGTTTGGTAAATCCATAGACTATATATAAAATGGACGTAACATCCGTGACGTCACCCATTGGTTTGTGGACTGCTGCTTGGAAGCGAATAGTTTCGGATCTGGGCAGCGCCATCTTGAAAATTTCCGGTGCATGCCGGGTAAAAAACAAAACACGGATTCTACTTATATGGGCATCAGGAGGAGCAAGAGGCGCCCTCCTGAACCTGTGAACCAATCAACCTGTCAATCACGACGTAGCCACGCCCTAATGCATACCCTGCTTTATCGTCAAATATAAAATCAGGGAGGCCAAAATTTCACAAATGAACATCATACTGCATTGAAGAAGGCTTTAAACTAGCGATTGAGACCATAAACACATTTTGAAAACGTTTACTGAGGTTAGAAATCAAGTGAGAAGTTGGTGAATTATCCATTGACTTGTATAGAGACGGAAGTCCTTTTCACACCAAAACGGTCGCCCCCTGGTGGCCATTTGATAGAATGCAGTTTTAAGTTACTTCCACGTTGGCATCATTTCAGAGGACACGTTTTTACACACGCAGACCTTTAGTAAATCAGGCCCATAGTGTATCCGCACAACAGGCTGTGTCTGCACTGTCCTTCTCACCTAAAGGATGACTGTCTGACAGGCGATGTGAGGAAGCATTTAGGAGTCAATGCCATACATGGAAAAGTTATGAAGTAATGGATTTTGCTTTGACATATTAAAAAAAACGTATAAAAACTTATAACGTGTTTCACACTTTATTCATAGAAAAGCACTGAGATTCCAACACAAATCAATATAAAATGGTAGTAGCGTTACATAAATAGTAATAAATTCTCGCTTTATAGACAGTAGCTCAAGAAGTCGCACAAAAAAAATTACAAATAAAAAAAAAACAAGTGTTGATGATAAGCTATCATACTTCTGTGGCAACAAATACTGGAAATACCTTTTTCATAATCAGTAGCACAAAGAGGCAACAAACACTTTCAATTTTCCCTTAAGTTAGAAAGAATCCAAAACGAAACAAACTGGGGAAATAGTGGGTGAACTAGTGAACGATCTCTACCAGCAAATAGTACTCTCCTACGAAAGAAAAAAAAAGAAGAGGGGTGAAAAATATAAGAAACCTCTGGCTGATACATTTAACACAGACGGAAAAAAATAGAGATCAAGTTAGAGGGAGGAACTTGTAATGCTGTCAGTTCAACAAAATGCATCACGTAAAGGCAGGAGCTTCCAAGTTAAGCAACTGGTAATAATTATGTCCCTCTTTCACATGTAGAAAAACTATTTGTTCTGATTTAGGATGTCATCCTTATCATGCGGAAGTAGTAGCCATCCTCTTTATGTAGAAACCTCGCAGAAGCTTGATGACGCTTTAAATTGTCAAAACTACACAGCAGACATCAGCTAGTTTGTGTAGATACAAGGCTGCTGTAACGCACTGATGTCACGAGTGCTTTAAGGTAGGACAACAGAGGACGCGGCCATAATGAAACCCTCCCTACAGTGAGAGGGAACGAGGCGACGAACAACTGAAGAAGAGGTGAACTCAGGAGGGATGAACACTGTTTTGTTCATACAGTTTCTGATTCGGACTCTCTGACGTGTGTGTATGTATTGTTCTGTCTCACTGTGGCGCCGCCACGCGACACCTGGAGAAGACACTAAAGGCTTGAGTCCTGATTAAATAAAATCAACAAACGAGTAAAGCAAAAAAAAAACTTTGTACATTGATCGGTCAGAAAGGCATTTTTCAACATTGTAATTTTTTTTAGTTTTTTTTTTTTTTTCCTCCTCTAAATGTTGCAGCGGATGCAGGCTGGCTACTGCGCATTGTCCAAACACAAAGCATGCTTGTCTTTGTCTGACCCACCCCCCCCACCCCTGCCCTCCCCACACCACCACCACCAACACCCCCCCTCCATATGTGTCTCTTCTTGCACACTTTTAAGTTTCGGGGGGCGTCTTTAAGAGGTGACAAGACCGTCAAAGTGGTTCTGCATAGTCAGGTTTTAGTACGTATCTGCTTACAAATGAATGCCGTCCTCATTTTTTCCTCAACGCCACATAACATGCTTCCTTTTTGGAAAACTGATTTTTTTTTTTCTTTGCAAATCTTTACAAAAAAAGAAGATACAAATAATAATAGTAATTATAGCAAAACAAAATGAAAGAAATGTACACAGGAGCACCTGAGAAATGCCTTGAAGTCTTTGCTCTTACATAAAAAACGCTGTCAAATTCCCCCATCCAAAACAGTTCAAGTACACCCCCGCCCAAAAAAACCCCAAAAAAAATGACATAAAAATAAAGAAAAAAAAACAAACACATAACATACTTATCATAAATAATTATAACTTTACAATTTTCTGAATTGACACTTTAATATTTACAATATCTTAAATGCTTAATGCTACTACTTTTTGTTTTGTTTCTTTAAGTGATGTCCCTGAGAACTGAGTTTAGCCTTTCTTTTCTTTCTTTTGCTCAGTTTTCCTTTTTTTTCCTCCATTCTTCTATCTGTGTTTCTTCAGATCAAAAAAGGCCCAGAGTTGTGACTGACTACCCGGGTAGTGGGTGAAGGTAGCTCTCGTGGAATGTACAAAGCAGACAAGAAAATGTCCCTCTGACTCATCCGCTGTGTCTTTCTTAAACGTCGTCCTGTTCCTTTTTTGTGTCTGCGATTCCCTCCTCAGTCATACAAAGTTACCGAACAATCAATAAATAAATGCTGAAGCAGGCAGGAACGTACTGAAGAGGTATTTGTGTGAAGTGCTTGTACGGCGACGTTTAGTCCGACCAGTAAAGATTCAAGCTCTTGCTGTACTGTATACTGCCATTAACAACAACACTTTGCCACTGGGTAAGAAAAAGGTAGCGTGAACATTCCCCTTAATGAGAGAGAGAAAAAAAGAAAACTTCCTGTGCCAAGGCATGTGGTCTCAAATTTGTATGACTGAGTCATCAAGTCATAAAATATAGCTACAGTATCTTTTGTATTTGCACTGTGTATCTGCAACCTTTTTGAGTAAGACAAGGCCACTCGTCTTCACAGTCCAGTAGCATTCACAGGTAACAACTAGCTTTTAGCTTAAGACCTTTTTCCATCACAAGATCAAGGAACTGGAGGAATGTAAAAATTCAATAGAAATAATAACGTTTTGAAACCACAAAAAGTTTCCTTAGCATGTTTCTGCATTAGCCATGTCAAGAGAAGTGCAATTGCTACAGTGTTTAATGTTTGAAATATTGGCCATTTTTGTTTAATGTATCCAAATTATACTTAAAACTGCATTCAATGATTTTTTTGGGGGAAGCAGAACAAGCTTTGAACACAAAACGGACATTAGCTTTACAAGGTAGCCATGGCTAACGTGTTAGCAAACAGACGACTAGCAGATGTTGAGCAAAATTTGCATTAATTTGGAGTCGAGTTTTTGTCCAACTGACAAAGTCAAAAACTTCTTTTAGCTCCGTTTTAATATCTGGCTCTTCAGCAGCTAAAAGCTCTGCTATGTTCATTAGCTAGCTAACGTTGTCTGCCTTTTATGGCTAGGCAGATAGTGTACTTTTTCACACAAAAAAAAGCTGCTGTGGCTAGAAATAAGTATAATGAGAGCAGTATGACTGAACCTAACAGTAAATCTATGGGTAGGAAAACCAAAACAACTAGCTAAATGATGCTAAAAGCGTCACAGAGCTAACTACATGCTAATTCTTTCACATCACACGAAATTAGCCATTTGAAAAGCGGCATAATGCTTAGCTCTACTATAAATGCATAGACAATCCTTTTATAGGCTTTTTATAGGGTTTTTTCATGATAAATCTCTGTCAATCTCTTCATTTGAAAAATATACAAAGGTAGCGCTTATTTAGCTTTCATCTCCTTTTCCTGCTACTATAATTTGAAATAAAACTGGCTGTTAAATAGTGCTTGGGTAACTTGAAGCTTGTATTTTAGCAGTCAGCACTTCACCCCAACAAATCAACGGTCCTTTTGAGAAGTACTGCCTGGGCTGCTGGGGCTTTTTTGGGGGGATATGACTAAGGAACTAAAATTGGAACCAAATTATAAAGGGGTAATGTTTTGGAGTTCAGGAAAAAGTTCCAACAAATGCTCTTGTGATGGAAAAGGGACTTTAGCTAGAGGCATAGTTAACAAACTAACAGTCACTAAAATCAGCAAGGTCCCAAAATGTTCCAAAGCTTTCTAACAGAGGGTGAAATGAATAAGAGGCTTGACTTGCATTGCTTATTAGCTCAATCTTGATATAATGTTTGAAAAGTGACCATTGGAGTCTTATAGAGTTAGAAGGTTTTGGCCATAAATAGCTGTACAGCAGTGCAGTGGTGTCTCTTGAAATGGGAGTGCTTGTGACCCAACCGTTCATCACAGTTGTCTTTTGTCACTGTTAATAAGCTTATAGGAGGATATACATGATAAACTGTATATATATATGTATGTGCCCATGGAGCCTCAACTACTCTACCTTAGCTAGAACAGCCTGAATATCACTCCCAGGCTTCTGCATTTGAAAACATGCACTGTGAAGCAACATGGTTCTTCCTCTAAAGATATTGTGAAGGAGAAGCACTGACCAGCAGGTGGAGAGGGTAGGAGGAGCTAGTCTGCAGTGGTTTTAGTCTAATTTTTTAAACCTGTTGGTACTGACTTCTACAGAAAGACCACACATGTCTGTATTCTACACTCTCTACTCTAAGATGCCCTGAATGAAACAAGGGGCCATTTCTGATAGAGAAGTTAAAGCTGACAAATAATACAGTTGAGGTATGACAGTAACACTATGTGTGTTTTCAACCTCAGTGGGTTCCTTTTTTTTTGGAATCACATGTTTCCTCCACTTTAAAAAACACTTCTTTTTTTTTCTTAACCCAAGCTGAAAGCGTCTTCTGGCTCATAGTACCCCGTCCAACAAAATCTTTTGGTTTTTCATATCATCATGTGCCACATAAACAACAAAAGTTCCTTTTGCTTTTTGTCATCACAATCTTTTGACTTTTTCATACTAGATTTGACATTTAGTTGGAGGGGAAATTGCTGCGTTTTAGTTGTTGGTTCTTTGACATATCAAGTTTTCCCCCTTTTTGCAGTCTCAATGAAGTAGAGCAATGTACTGCGAACACTTCCTGGTTCACATTCAAGAAACAAAACAACAAAACAGGACAAAAACTTAAGACTTAGTCAACAAATGGCTCAACATAAGAAGTAAAAATACAAGAAATCCAAAAACCTTAAATAGAAACAAATAAGTCAAACTACTTCCCAAGAAGAGGGTCCCTGTGACGGGGGGAGGGGATGGGGTTAAGGTCAGTAAGGTCAAAGGTCAGCCGAAGCGCTCCCTGACCAACATCATTAGTTTCTTCTTGCCCTTGTAGATCTGTTTCAGGTTGTCTATGAACTGGGCAAACTGAATGTGGCCGTCCTGTGCCAGCAGGAAAGTCTCCCGCGCTTTGCTCAGGAACTCTATGAACTCTCCGTAGTGCCGCGGACTGATGTGCGTCAGTCGAGAGTGCGTGGTGTTGATGTACGCCGAGATTGTGGCGTCCAGGAGCTGCCGCAGCGGCGCCTTGTCTGTTGACATAAGCTTCCCAGAGTTCCTTCTCCCGGGAATGCCGGCGAGACCTGGTGCTGTCATGGTGCACCGCCGCAGGATGTCAGACAGCACCGTGGCGCAGTGCACGCTCTTCACCACCAGGGGAATAATGGCTGCGAGCTCATTTTTACCCAGAGAGTGGCTGAGCGCGCAGGCCCAGAGCACGTCATTAATAGCTGGGTGTGTGTCCTGGTTATAAGCCAGGTTAAGGTGGGTCATGGCGAGGGAGGCCAACTTGAACGACCGCAGTGGGTATCCTCTGTGTTCCATGTACCTGGCGATGGTGAACAGCTGGGAGTACGTCATCCCTGTACTCGCTGCGTCAATCACAATCTGGTAAGCTGTCTCGAAGGCGATGTGGTCCTTCTCGCAGAGCGTCAGAGCCGACAGGGCGCAGTTCTGGGGGTCCTTCATGGCGCACTGCAGGGCCAGGGTCCTCGCACAGCTGGCCAGCTCCTCGCGCTGTGGGTAGTCGAGGCTGAGGCGAAGGATGGTGTTGTGGGACATGACGGTGGCCGCCACGATGCTGGTGGCCTCAGTCGGCGTGAAGAGAGTGTACCAGCTCTGTAAGATGCTCACTAGCGCCCGCAGACCTGAGCAGGAAGAGAGAGAACAATAAGATATTGATGTGATTACACTCTTATGAGCAATTTGTTCTTTTTCTTTTATTTATTTTTTAATTTAACCTTTATCTAACCAGGAATTCTCTAGAGATACATGATCTCTTTATACAATATATTCTGATTTTCTGCAGCCTGATGCAGAAAAAAAAACCCTGAAGTTGCAGAGTGTCATTTTTGAACAGGATAAGAGCTTTGATCAGCATGTCACGTGGCAACGTGTTTCTGTTTTACTTCCAAAAAAGAGCCTTTTGTCTCTCACCCTGAGATAGACGTGATTATTTATGCATCAGTTTCATCATGTCTAGACCAGCCTAAGTAATAATTCAAGATAATGTGTTCAATCCAGTAGCACAGATAAATGCTGCAGGGTTTACATTGCTTTTTACTTACTTTTACAGACATAAATTTGGGGGAAGTTATGAGGGGAGAGATTAGTTGTGAAAAGTAAAATTTAGCTGAAATATTGGCTCCAAAAAAATTGGTTCCTACAGTTTCTTACTTCCAGTTTCTTGTTAGACTCCCTCTTTCTGGTAAATTGCCACATCCTTTAAATTCCATTCCCCCAGTTTGTAACGCAACCTTGATGACATCATCTGGGTCGACACCATCAACCGCTTCCACAGGCTGAGTAGTCCTCCTCAAGACTAATAAACCGACTTTGACATGTAAAACTGTTGGAGGAGTGTCTCTTTAAATACTGAAGCCCCATGCCCTCATTCAAACTGAATAAAAATGAACTACAGTGAAGCACAGAGAAGAGATCTTAACACTCTCTGGAGGACATAATTAGACCATTGTCTGAGTGCTGCGAGAGGACGGAAAAAAGGTGTTGTTACGTACCGACTTCAGTGGCGCAGGTTACCAGCCAGCGAACCATCTCTCTCCTCCTCCAGTTCAGAGTAGACAGAGTCATCCTCATCACCTGCAAAACACATAATCCCACTCATGAAACTCTCCATTTTTCCCCCTGAAACTTTGCAAATGATGATTAGTTTAGAAAAATCTGCCAGTCTTCCACACATAAACTGGTAACAGTTTCATCATATGAAGGGTTGTGCAATACAACATGGTGATGACAGACGTATCCAAAATGTGCTGATAATTACCCAGATGAGTAATTGTGACCCTTCCATTTTCAACATTTTATTAGCAGTTATGCTGACAGGAATTCAGCCGACGCTAAGTTCCAGCAGAAAAAAGAGGCGTGTAAAACCACAAGGACACTGTTGCCTTGATGATCTGAGGAGTTTTTCCTCTGTTTACAGTGGAACCCAAAAGGCTTAATTATGTGGTTTCTCCTCATCAACAGCGGTGAGACGCTGTGTGATGTTTTCTCTGTTAATTTGTAGCAAGGCTGTGGAGGCCTGCAAAAATTACAAGTTTAGGGAAACTGTTGCATGTTTTGACTGGTGACCGGTGCCCTGATTTTTTTTTCCTGATGTGATGATTTATGATAATTACAGATTTGCCCTCATACCTCGCCAGCTCTCTTTCTCTCACATGCACACTCTCAGTACCTGCAGTCCTAGCTCCAGTGCCACGTTGAGCAGAGTTATATCAGGCGGGTTGTCTGCGGGTGTGGCTATCTTGAAGGCATCCTGGGCCAGTTTGAAGATTAAGGAAGAGGAGTGGATGTTTTTCTGGATGGCTTCCAGCACCGTCCGCAACCTCAACATGTCACCTGCAGGCAAAGGGAGAGAGCGCAAATTACAGCTTTGTTGCAGGAATACATCATTAACGAGCTCTCGCTGTTAGAGGGACATCTGAAAAGACGGAGACAGCTGTGATTATGCTGAGGTGCTGATGTGCGGTACCTTTAGCAGCAGTGAGCATGGTGGAAGCTAGCTCGCACTGCTGTGACTCCAGGTGTCCAAGCGTGAACCAGCGTGGATATCTGCTCGGAACTATGGAGATGCCATGATGAGGGTGGCCCACATCCCCGGAGCCTCCCGATGATTCCAACACTGGCAACCTGTCAGAAACAAGCAGCACGTGTTACACTCTTATAATGCTATGATGTTCTCCATTGAAATTTACATCAGAATATACAAAAATATCTATGAACTGTGCCACTGTAGCAGATTCCACAGAAAGTTCATTGTTACAGTAAGTGTGTATTATTCTTTACATATAAAACACAACTGTTTAATATAGAAGTGAATCAGGAGTCTGACCTCATTGCACGAAGAGCCACTTTATACGCCAGGTCTGCGTCGTGTGGCAGCAGGGCTGAGAAGAGGTACTTTGCGAAGGTGTGCATGGGAACGCTCTCCCTGTGGATGACCTCACCTAGACCGCTGAATGGACCAGCTACATCAGGAGAAACACAAAATAATGTTCAGATTTTAGGTGTGAGTGTCTTAAATGTTCACATCTAAAATGTAATTTATACGGGACAGAAAAACAACAGCAATCTAGTGTTCTGAGGCCATGTTGCAGTCGTACCTTCTAGTAGCTGAATGGCCTGTTTCCGAAGGGTCTGAACCAGAAGGTCATCCAGTTCCAGTTCCTGGAGCTTTGCCACAATCTGCTCCTCGTTACGACACACCTATACAACACATGACGCATGTATTATTCACTGTGATCATACAGGAAATGTTCGGTTTAGTTTCTATAACAACTGAGAGAAAAATAACCCCCAAAAAAATCCAAAACACAAAGAACAGTCCTTGTTCAGATTATTTTTTGTTAGCAATTCTACATGTTTCCGATACACTAAGGAAATTCATATTAGCAGTGTCAATGAGAGACCTATGAAAGAAACCTTCTCTGATTCTAATGACATTAAGAAAGGCGGCCGTGTCTGCACTCTAAAGGAGATTACTGTTTAAACACAGAAATGTTCCTCCTGTTTTATTGTAATTCCAAGTGGACTTCAGCGCTGTGACTTTCTGCTAGTTGTTCGGGAAACAAAATGCTGTGACCTTTTCTCTCTTTGTGCACGGCAATTGCTTTACACAGACGTTTAATTACAGTGATTTTCTATCACGGCAACGTGTGGACGCCAGCACTTTCACACCATTTTAAAAATATGCAGCAAATAGACTCAGTTCATTTGCTCGCTGCCAGAATGAACTAGAAAGACTAAAAACCTATCATTACGGTATTATCTATGAAGGGATGAAATTAATCACCGGAAAACCTTGATTGTGTTAAAATGCATATGTAATTGATATAAAAGCATGTAAACGTGGGTACTTCAGGACTTCCGTACCTTATCCTGAGCGTACAGGCCCTCAGGCATTATCCTTTGTTGGCCCATACCCATCAGAGCCACCTCTAAGGCCAGAGTCAGGTAGGACTCCCCCCCATTATGACTGCCCCACACAGGTACATGATGGTAGACTGGAGGCCTGGAGTCATCTTCTGAGAGATGGGAAGAAAGCAAAGAAAGAAAGAATGTTTAGTGCTTACTGGCAGATTAATTCTACTTCAATCTTTTAGTTCATTTATATCATCTGTACTGGTAGCATAAAGAGTAAGAAAACCTCAGAGAAACAAAAAGACTGCAAAACAAAGAACCAGGCATCTGTTTAACTGTTTAAAACAAAGACAACTGTCATGTCATACCACAGCATAGAAAGATGTGTTCAAGACTACAAAAAAATCAGGACAATTTCCAGCCACATCCATTAAAGGATACATTTTGAAAATCTACTTTTATTCAATACTTGCATGCACATATGTAAGTTGAGAGAGATATTAGTGCCAGCAATCAGTCCTTTCTAACCCAGCTTTAGAATATGGGGTTTTGTCCATATAATTGGTGCTGTAGCTGAATATGAGTGCAAGAAAAATAAAGGGTATACTTCTGGTAATCTCTTTTATTATTAGTGTAAGTTTAGGAGGGGAAAATTGAACAAAAGATCTCTTCCAAGTCTTAAGTTACATTAAATGTCTTACTTATATGAACAGAAAATTGATTTACCACAAAGCTACGACTGAGTGCTAATCTTAACAGGAGAAAAAGTAATAAAATCTAGTAATATTTTGTTCCCTCGGTTGCCACATGGTAGTCATTGCGTGTCAAGCTAATCCTACTAAACTCAGCGTCTCTCAGTACTCAGTGAAATACACAAATTTTTACGCACAAAGTTAAATAAAATGTAGCCCCATTGAGCCTCAGCTAGCCAAATGAAATAGCTATCTTTGTCCTGGTAGTCAAAGCTACAATACATATAACTACCAGGATGTGTTCTTCACCCACTGCTTAAAGAGAGATAACACTGTGGATACACTAAAGTAGTAGTAGTTTTAGTAAAAAGTAACTTTAGAATCCTTAAAAAGACACTTAATTTGGCTAACTCTGATGGCTAAAGCATATTAGCTTCACTGCATTTTTGTTGCCCCTCTGTTTCTTACAGAGCAGTCAAAGGGGTCAATTGGAGAAGTGTATGGATTATATTAAAATAAGAAAAATGCACATTTATTCTTGTAGATATCAAGACTTTACATAAAACACTGGAAAATTAGAAAATATGGGACCTTTATTGAAGAATGGAGCTAGCGTGTCTGAAAAACTACAATTCCCAGGGAAAAAAACTAACTCGACATGACTTGTGCACATGTTGGATTAAAGCCGGGTATAACTTAATATGAACCTGGTGTACATGGTGGACCACATTCTCTAATCTAAGATGGCCGCTGACTCCACAGCTTGACAGCTATAACCAAGAACAGATGCCACGAGAGTCTCAGCTGTTGATTGGTGCCCATTTGTTCTCTCTTGATCCCCCCTCCACCCCACCATCCTTCTTAAATCCCCTCTTAGCAATACACCCTCTCAATCCTGTTTATTCCAGGGATCCAGTATGTGTGCAAGTGTGTGTGTGTGTGCAGAAATCTAGGGAAAAGTCTAAACCATGTTTTACAGACTAAACCCCAGTGCAGTGTTTGTTTTTTTTGGTCCACGGGTGCTTTCTGTTGGCTGGTTCGAAAAGACCAGAGAGAAGAAGTGCATTCTGATTGGTTGACACATTATGTGAGTTTGTCACCCTTTTGAACAGATGTTCCCAGCTGTCTTCCAGAGGGGAAGAAAGCATGGTAACCAAGATATACACACAGACACACAAAAAATTCATACCACTCTCCTCAAATTCCCAAAACATCATAAGACAATCATTCACTCTATCTCCAATTCTCTCTCTCACACACACACACACACTGAGTGTGCCAGTGGTCAGTATTGTTTGAATTGACAATAGTTCCCTGTAGCCTGTTAACAATGGGAAAACCTAACCCCTATTCTGCTCTGTTGCAATAGCCGCTGGTGCAAAAAAAAAAAAAGGTCTAGGGAGGGTGTGAAATGCAAATGGTGATGGATTCTATACATACCACACACACACACACACTCACACACACACACACACACACACACAACCGCAGTGTGGTCTAAATGAGCAGGGTGTTCCAGCCTGATCCATTCATGCCCTGCTAGTTTATGGCTGTCTGCAGCACAATAGTGCCTGGTCCTCAATATAAGAACATGGAGCCTGTTGTCTGATGAGTCACTGCTGATGAGCCTGATCACCTCTGCTCAGGATTACACTGCATCAGCTGTTCGAGTGCGCGAGGAATTATACCTTGTGTTTGGCAAATAAGCTCTCTGACTAACGTATTGTTGTGTGAGAAGCCCGGGAGCAGATTGAGGGATGAGTGTGTGTATTTGTAGGTTTAGTGCAGAGTAGGTTAGCTTAGAACCATGTCGACGGCGGAGCAGCAGACTAAACAGTGCACATGCAGAGGGTGAACGAGTTTGGTGGTAACACCTTTATACATTAATTACTAAGAATCAGTTTAACATTAATTATAAAATGTCAGAAAATAGAGAAAATCTGACCAAAAGTCCAAAACCCAAGCAAAAAAAAGACCCTAACATTTGAGAAGCCGGAACCAGAAAATATGTGGGTTTTTTGACTCATAAATGACTTCAAATAGTTAACTTATTATCAGAATTGTTGCTGAATACTTTTCTGTTGATCAGCTACTCTATTGTTTAGCTAATTGTTTCATTATGTAAGTCCTTGTGGTGAGACGGTGAGACGGCGGGATCTTGGCTAAGTTTAGTCATCAAAGCCACTCATGACCTCCTACCCACATCACCAGAATCTGAAGCAGTGGTTGCTCCCTTTGTCAAGCACCTGCATCACTGAGGCACATTTTAACAGGATGCACTACAAGCCTAGCCCAAGGGCGTTACGCTTGGCGGCATAACCACGTTCTCAGACAGCTGGTATCAATTTTGGAACAGGGGCAAACCTCCACAAACGCTTTCCCACAAACATCGGCAGGATACGTCCACTTCACACCATTTGTACCAGCAGGCCAGCCTCCAGAGCACCATATAACATCAAAGGAGCTAGGGATTGGAACATGGACTTGGACTTGGGTAAAAAAAAAGCTTGTGTTTCCTCCAGACATAGCAGCTACAACACTACAGCCAGACATGTTCCTGTGGTCCACCGTAGCCAAGCTGGCATACGCTGTGGAACTGACAGTACCAAGGGAAGATGGTGTTGAACAAGCTTTTGAGAGGAAGTACTCTGAACTGGCAATTGAAGCTGCCCAGAATGGCTGGAAGACCAAGATTTTCTGTAAAGAAGTGGGACACAGGGGATTGGTATATCTACGCTATATCTACGATCATGCTACTGAAGAAAATGGTTGTGTGGGGTCGATCCCTCCAACGAATAATCAAGTCCTGATCAAATGCACCAGTAAAAAAAACAGCAATTGGCTTTGGATTAAAAGGAAAGACAAGAACTGGGCTGCAAGATGAAGATTGGAGGAACTGAGCAGGGTACCTGGAACACCAGGTTTCACCGATCAGCCCTCTGGAGCTGTTGTGGACTTTGAAATGAAACCTCAAAGACAGAGGGTGCCCACCTGACTATGTACCTACCCTCCCTTTCACTACTACCAACATCAAGAGTACCCACTTACACTACTCACAAGTCCCATTAGCTCTACTGATGCAGTAAAAGTAATCTAACTCTGAAATCCTTTTTCTACAATAAATGAATTTCATTTTCTTTTTATAAAAAATAAGTCTTTACGTTAAAGAAAATTACAGGAGCAGTCATGGGTTAAGTTTGTAAATGAAAATAATGAATCATGTCCGCCTTTTTGCCTGGTACTAATATGAACCTTCATAACAGCCTACAAGAAGCTTAAAATAACTCTTACTGTGCTCATCATGTTTTTCACGGTAACTCCCATAGATAGAACTATGTTTTTGTTTTCATACCTCCGGTGTCCATGTTGTTGTCGTCATCCACACGGCAGGTTTCTGTCAGCGTGGTAAACAGACAACCAATCGGGTCTAAGGGATGACCCACCCAGCCTTCCAGGTTGGTGGTAGAGGTGACGCCCCTCTGGAGAAGCTCTGTGAGGAGAAAGAGGAGGAGAATGGGTGACGACCACCAATATTAGAATGAATGCAGGTACCTTGGTAGCTCTAGAAAGCACTAAATATATGTGTGTGTGTATGTTACCTTTCTTTTGGTGTTTGTAGATGTCCATCTGTCTCTGCTGTTGGAGGCGGAGTGTGTTGATGATGGCGACAGCCAATCGCAGGGCTTCCCTGGAGTAACCGTGGGAACGCAGAGCGTCGACACGGGCGCATGCCGTCGGGACGTGGTCTGTGTGTTTGACAGAGCGATGAGGAGGGGTTAGGACGGCTTCACACACACATTTAACTAAAAGACATGCACCAACAAAAACTACTACTTCACACACACACATTTTTTCCCCAAAACTTTTTCCACTCACTCTCTTACTAACAGACACAAGCTGTGGGACACAGGATATAGTAATGACACACACACACACACACACACACACACACACACACACACACACACACACACACACACACACACACACACACACACACACACACACACACACACACACACACACACACACACACACACACACACAGCAGGCTCAGCAGAACACTAGTGTGTGTCTGATAGCTGGCTTAAGTTGCAGAATCTGACAGATCTTAGCTGGAAGCTGCTTACTGCAGATACTGGCCTCAATATCAGCAGAATTACTGTGTGTGTGTGTGTGTGTGTGTGTGTGTATGTGTTAGGTTGGCCTGCAGTGGAATTAGAGATTGTGTGTATATGAAAGTGCCACAGAAACACTGTCTCTCCTCCTCTAAATGAGGTTTCTTTACACTCTTGTAATGCACAGAGTGTGAGTATTGCTCAGTGTGTGTTTGCAGCTTTAATAAACTCATAACGAATGTGTGCGCTCACACTTCTCAATGTGTAGAATCCATTTTCCTGGCGATTAGTCATTAATTACTCTTTCAATTTCAATGACATAAATGTTTTCTCACACAAAACCAGTGAAAATAAAACAGTTGACTATGACATCAGTGAGCTGGTGTGTGTTTACCTAGCCAGAGCGGCAGACCCTGTGGGTTAAACAGCAAGCTCTCTCCCTCTCTCTGGTAGGATGGAGACATGTAGAAGTCGCTGCTGATGATCCTCTGCAGGTGGCTGTCCTGCCAGTGGAGGTCACAGGCCTCCACCGCCCGGGTGAACACTGTCCTCCGCGGCCTGGATAGAGAATCTGAGACAGACGACGCACACGCATTGATCAGTGACATTCAAGTTCAGATTGATTCCAGTCGTGTTTTATATTCTGATTACAGTGTGTGTGTGTGTGTGTGTGTGTGTGTGTGTGTGTGTGTGTGTGTGTGTTTTAGCACTGACCCTGTGCGAGGTTGCTCTGCGGCAGAGCGTTGGTGATGTTGGGAAGCTCGCTGCCGTAGTTGCCGTCCTCCAGCGGGCACACGTCCATGTCGCCCCATTTCTTGAGCTGCTTCAGCCAGCCGGTCTTCTCCTCGCTCTTGCAGTGGGGGTTGAGCACCACGCATACCCACAATGCACCTGTGAGGGGGGGGGGGGGGGGGGAAGGATGGCGGTCAGAGGTCAGCATGCAAAGGAAATAGCAGAGGTTTTGGAGTGCTGTTTAAGAGTGTGGTGCTAACTGAGTGGATTGACCCAGGCCTGTCTAAGTGCTGAAGAAGAAAGGAAAAGGTGCTTCAGAAACATGGAGCCTTTATAAATCATTCTTTATGGAAGTGAAGGATAAAACCATTTAATAATTCTCTGGCATCTTACTACTATCCTGTCTAAAACAAAGGTCTTTGTCTCTTTATGCATAATGCTATGCTATGTTTCCCTCAGGGAGATACAGCTTTAGAGAGTATCCTTAAAATTACTGAAAGCTATACGAATGCAGTATTTTTATATAGAAATAAAACTCAAATTTAAAATCATACATTAACTTAACAGGAAATCATAAACTACATGAAAGAAAATAAAATAAAATACTGATACTTGACCGCTTCATTCCACAAAAATACAGTACTGGCCTTTAAAAGCCTTGATAGCCTGAATCATACACTTAACATTGATATTAATGTAGTAGAAAAACAAGAAAAAATGTTTAAGATATGAATTGAGTGATGATTTATGTCTGAAAGGTGTGAACAAACACAATTTAATAAAAAAACCTATAAAACTATAAATCATCACAAGCATGTTATTATATCCAGATAGGTAGTTCTATGAAGGCTTCAGTAAATCCATTATAATAATAATCACATCACATCCATTATAAAGACCTCAAAAAGGACAGCTCGCAACTACTCTAAATTTCCTAAATGACATATTAAGAAAAGCTAGAGGTGTACTTTTTATAAATCAAAATTATATTGGTAATAACAACTGTCAGCCTGTTGGTTTTGCTGCTAACCTGTTTGTCTGCATCCGTGAGAAATAAATGATCAGGCGACAAACTCAGACTGTCTGGCTGTTATTTCTGTCTGTGTCATGATCTCCCTCGCTCACCCAGGAAGTGTTCTTATTGACCTCCTAAATGCTGAGATTGATTGCAGAGAAGCTAAGCAGCCATATTGATCGGCAGCCTTTAACATTCACTGTGTGCAGGGAGCAGAGAGGAGAGGAGAGGCTTGAGCAGCAGGAGAGGCTGCTGACTGGATGAACGTTTACCCGACGGGGTGACTGCCGGTTTGTCAGAGTAAACTGACAAACTGGACACAAAAATACACAAATAAGTCCTTTTTTGATAGTGTTTTTTCTTACCCAGCTCATCCCAAAGCTGCCGACACTTGTCCGTCATGCCCGTGCCCTGCTGTCTCCATAGCGACAGCCGAGGGTCCGCCATAAACTGCTCCGTTATGAGCGTCAGCATCCGAGCACCGTTGGAGTCTCGCATTCGTAGCATCTCCCGAACCTGGAATGACCCACAGAGTTCAAGTTTAGTCACATTATGGTTTCTGAATGTTTTTCAGGAGAGAGGAAAATACACTTTCAATCTGTGTGTAACTGTATCTAAGACGCACAAGATAGAATCACCCACATCTTCTCTAGAGGTTAGAAATGAACACAAAGATGCAGCCAGGGGGTGCAGGTATATCAAAAAGAGGACAACTTAGGCTAACATACAAACATAGCTTGAGAATACTACTGTTGTTTAAGGAATAGTCTCATATTTAGCCAGGCTAGCTGTTTCCCCTTGCTATATCCAGTCTTTATGCTAGGCTAAGCTAATCATTTGCTAGCTGTATGCTAACGTATATTTACTAGGCAGATATGAGGGTGTTATTGACCTTTTCATCAGACTTTTGTCAAGAAAGTGAACACATATATTTCCAAAAAAATGTCAAACTATTACTTTAATACAACTACATGACCATAGTATGTGTTTAAAATGGAGATATGACACTTGAAAACATTGAATTTGAAATCAGAATGAATGGAAAAGATGTAGCTCAGGCAATAAGCTAATCATCAAGAGCAGACAAGATTCAAGAGTTTAAGATGTTAAGCAAAACATATAAATGCCACTTAGAGCTAAATTAAAGAAATAGTTTAGCACTAAAGTGAGAGTCACAATGAGCTTGGGACTTGTTTCACTCAGTCAGAAAACAGTAAGAAAGTGCATTTCTAAAGCATCTATGTTGATTTTGATGATCTGCAAAAGCTGTATTTAACCATATCCAAGACAATTTATTGCCTTGAGTTTAAACAATACAGTTAAAGTAAACTTAAGATGTTCTCAAGACCTGCGGGCGCTGTTTCACTGCAAAATGTTCAACGCTAAAGTGTAGAGTTTAAATTTCATTTCCTGTCACTTTGTCCTTTGACAGTACAGAATAAGCAGGAGGTTCAGTGTGTAGTAGGGATGAAGTTATGATACATTCTAACTCATATATCAGGATAAAACTGTTTTTAAGAGACTTACGACTTTTGGCATTTGCCAAGCAGCAGAAGTCTAATAAAAAACAATATTGAGTTGCATTATGGGAAATGTAGGATCCAGTGTTTTTGACAACTGATCCATTCTAGGGACAAAAAGTCAGGATATTTTTGCTTCTGCTGTGTCGATTTTCACTCTTCTTTTTAAAAACTCTTCAAAGTCTCTTATGAGTCCCCAAACTATATAGCAATGCAACATTTAAAAATGGAGTATCACTTTAAAACAGGTCTATGTTCATTTCCAGTAAATCTGCTTTAGAGAGGAATCTCCTCAAAACAATATAAAGTTAAAGAATTTCAAATAAACCTGTACAGATTTTTTTTCAAACTTCTGATGCTTCATGTTTATTGTAGAACAATTAAAAATGATCAGTGAACGCTGGCTGTGTGGTGGTGATGTGTACCTTAGCGAACATGGAGTTGAGCTGCTTCCCAGAGCCATAGTATCCTCCCTGGGAGAGAAACTGTTTGACTTGCTCCCTGACTTGATCCTCATCCAGATGCCAGCAGTTGTCATCGTCAATGCTGGCACCTGCGGTTGGGTCGGGAGCACCTGGGAATACACACACACACACACAATTAATGACAGGCACACACAATGCTACCGTGCGAGGGAAGCACACAAAAACTGAACAGAAGAGTACAATTTCAATCTAACATTAACATCCTTCTCTCCACATCAAAGCTGCAATAAACAGTAAAATCTGTATTTTCACTTCATTCCCTCCCTTCCCATTTTACGGAAGATTTCCTTAATTCTGGGAACAAATACTGAACAAATGTGGAATTTAAGTGATTTGTCCTTAATCAGCACGCTTATTCTTACACCAGTTTACTTTGCATTTAACTTACAGCTCACCTATGTGACACTTCACAAAAGATGTTCGATTTAGGATAATGGTGCACTGAGGGGAACAAGAGGCCAACTTTATTTTTCGTCTGTTCAGTGCCGACTGTGTGTGTGTGTTTGTGCGTGTCTGAGTAATACTACGGGGAAATGTAGATATGCTCATGAGGGGGGAAGCCACTTTGATCTAGCAGGAAACGAGCCGAGGAAAGCCCAGAGATGTGTTTCCAACTGGCTGCGGCTACGCAAAATAGCAAACAAGCCACATTCCTCCATCAAAGCCTCGCTCCTGGATCGACTGAACTTCAACCCCCATGATCCCCCTTGTCAAACACAGACGGGAAACACTGCATGGGGCTTCCTGGACAGGAGAGCTGAAGAATGTCAACATTAAGTGAGGAGGATGAAAAAGAGAAAGGAGATAAAGAGTTTTGTTTTGTGAAAGGATGTGTCTAGTTTGTCCTTTTCCCCCCGCCTGATGCAGGTCCACAGTGGTTCCCCCTCTTCTTTTTTCTTTTTCATCTCAGTACTTTTCTGCTTCCCTTTCATCTCTCCTCTCCTTTCCCGTCTCCTTTCTCTGTCTTGTTTCCCTGAGTGAGTTTCTCCAGTCTCTTCCTCTTAGTGTCCTTTTCCTTTCCTTTCCACAAATCTCTCTCTCTCTCTCTCTCCATCTTTTCCCTGCATCTATTTCATCATTCAGCTCCCCTTTTTTCCTCTGCTTTCTTTACCAAACCCATGATGCCACTGCGAGGAGGTAGCGACTGGAGAGTGGGAACTAAGAAATCAAAGGAGCCATTTGAAGCCTGGCTTGCAGCCTTGCTGGAGTAATCAGGGCTCTGACGTATGACAGCCTCTGGGCTGGTGTGCTGGATGTTTTAAGTCTGGAAGCTTTTAAGTCTGGCCTGTTGCTGTGAAGATATCACCGCGGAGGGATGGACAGCATCTCCAAAGAGCTGACTTTCTCACAATTAAGATGCACGCTACTGACTGTGGCAAATTTCCAACATTAAAAAGCAGATTTTAAATGCACAGGTTGAACTTGATCACATGTCACGTGTATTTTCACTTGATATAAGTAGAAACGTGGTTTGAAAAGGTCGCACTCTCACCGTGGACCTGGTTGATCTCAGAGTTGGAGGAGAGGATCTCGTCAGCCAGTTTCTGAGCGGTGGGCAGCACCTCTGTGTGGTGGGCTGTTATCAGATACTGCACCAGCTTCTGCAGCTGGTCTCTGTTCATCTGGAACAATGTCTCTGAGATGGGCAACCGCAGCTTCACCTGCAACACACACACACACACACACACATATAAATGTTGGTGTTTGTGGAATGTTGTTCTGTGACTTTTTAGTTTGTGTTTTTGTTATACATGTTCGGTGAATACAAACAAATGCAAACCCATTTATAGTTTACCTTCTGCTTTAAGAACTATCATTTAAATTTAACTTGATCAATTTTGGCCTATTAACCATCAGCTACAACCTTTATTTACAGGCTTGTGGTGTAGTCACTACATGTCTTAGCTCAGAATAATGTGTATTGTTATTTGTTTTAAACGGTTTTTAAATAAAAAAAACTAAAAGTTTTATGCAATTTCAAATGATTAAGATTGTGTTCCTGTTAATACAAATACACAGATATGTGTATATGACGAATGAACAGAGGGTTCAGTCATGCTGATGTGACTGATGCTGAAATGTACCGGTAGAATCTTATCACTTCTATTTTTCTTATTTACATTTGTGATGTATTCGTTTTACAAGTTCCCAGTATGTGATATAACAGGAAGTGAGTTAGCCAACTACTTTTTTTTTTTGCATGAGTTTGGTTCCTATTATGATATGTAAATATTAAATCTTGATAAATCTGCACAATAAAAAGACTAATTTATGTTTCATGTGTATATTTCTTAGTTTTTATAAAAATGATTGTGTGGTGATTGGTGAACTCCTCTGTCCATTTATTATACATTTCTTATTGACATTTATGTTCTTTGTATTTTGTTAAATCATGTATTTACTAGCTTAGTTGTTTTTGTTCTTAATTTGAAGGGAGGGATTGCGTAAGTCTGTGGCTTCTTAACTTCTTTGGTCACATCTGTTTCATTTCTATGATCTGGTTTTTATATTGTTATACATGTGTGCAAATAAAAATATCATGTTTGCTCTGTAACCATGGATACAGACAAATAACTGGATTACTTTTGATACTCAAGAAAAAGACCGGAGGTAAGGAGTTCGCTTTTAAAAAAATACATGGCTTATGAAAGTATTTATGGATGTTTATTATTATAAATGGATCGGATGATTTGAAAAAGCCTGATTTCAGCTGTTTGACTGAATTAAGACCCTAAAAAGAAGGTGTGAAATCCTTTTATAGACATAAATATATGTGGTGTATGAATGTGGGGGTTCCTACCTGTTCTGGCTTGCGAATCCGGTAAAGAGAGAGTGCCACCACGTGCGCGCAGTAGAAAATGTCTCGGTTTCCGCAGCCGCAGGTGACGGAGGTGATCTTGCAGCGGTCGAAGCTGATGGCCACCTTGTGGGTGACCTCTGGCTCCGATGAGGTGGCGGGCTCAGTTACTGTGCCGCTGAGGTGAAAGCCTGCAAAGACAGGAAGGAGGAAGGAGAAGGAAAGAGTGAGCTTTAATTGGCTTCATCACTCACTGTAATGAAAAAAACACAAAAAGGACAGGACAAAAGTAATACGATTACACTCCCGTGGGCTAACCTCCTTCTAATTTTCTGACTGTTTGCTTTGTTTCAGCTTTTACCTGCATCTCATGTGCGGGCGACCAAGGAGAAAAAGAAGCACAAAAGAAGCAGAGAGCGAGCATCTGTGGTAATGTGAGCCTCTACAAACATACAGAGTGAAGCTTCAGTACAAAACACACACACACACATCTTATTGAGATGTCTCCAACAAGGCACTGCGCCATCTGATACTCTCTCCTTATGTCTCTATCCGCTTGTGTGTGTGTGTGTGTGTGTGTGTGTGTGTGTGTGTGTGTGTGTGTGTGTGTGTGTGTGTGTGTGTGTGGGTGCAGTGCAAAAGGGGGTTGCTAGACTCTGACCACTTCCTGTTGCTGTGTGTTGACTACATGGGTTTCATTCATGTGGTTGGGTGGTTGTCTGTAGAGAGAACTTAACTCTGCTTTGCATTGTTAATTTTTACTTCCCTCACACGCTGAGCTGACCATCGGTTGGGCTTTTGGTCAGGCACCATTGGCTCTTGTTGGCACTTACAAGCAAAATTTAGCATGTTGAACCCAGACCCTCTCACACACACCAAAAAAAACATCTGACCTCACTTCCTCTTCCTTGACGCTTACAGGCAGCTTTTTAGAGCAATCCTCTGCTAAAGACTTGAGCCTGATTCGTGACAGATCAATGTCTTGTACAAAAATGCTTTTAATTTATCTACGAATGAAAAATGACCCTACATAACACTTGACGCCAGAAAATCTAAAGATGCATTGTGTCTTTTTTAAAAGGTTGTCTACAATGTCTGACTCCTTTAAGAGACCGGTAAGTACACAGAAGCTTATGATTATGCTTTGGGTCTGAATGCAAGGTTGATTAAAGGGGGCTGTGAAAGCAAGAAAAAAGTACTTCTAGTGAAATTCACTTGATTGAATAAATAGCAGAATAAACAGCAGAAACACAGAGTGACATTTTGTAATGCTCCTGATCTCCATGTAAACTTAAAAACCAAGTACAGCCTTTTTATTCCACTATGTTGAGCTGCAGGGAGTCTCTGTAGAGGCCTTATTGTCCAGGTGCTAACAAAAAGCGGTGATGTTGTGAGGAGCTGAGAACTAAAGAGAAAGAAAAATGTACAGGTAGAACAAAAAAAAAGAAAAGAAAATGGCAGAAGAAAAGAATGGCGAGTGAGGAAACTGAGGATAAAGGGGGACGCGATAGGAGGAAGAAATGTGAGAGGAGAACAGAGAATAGAGGAGGGAAGAGTGTATCTGGTCTGTCCTGTCGTCTCACTGTGACAGGTCAATTATTTATGAGGTGAGGTGTATGTGTGTGTGTGTGTGTGTATGTGTGTGTGTGTGTGTGTGTACACATTGGATTACTGTATCGCACCGAACCATAGCAACCCCACTGCTGCATTCACAGCTAGAAAGACAGGAGAGACAGAGAGAGAGAGAGAGAGAGAGACATAAAGGGAGGATGAGCAAGCTAACTGGAAAGCAATGATATGGCTATTTTGGGCATGGTTTTGGGGGGGGGGTTGGAGGGTGGAAGGGGGTGAGGGAGGGAGAGTACACGTCTAAAGCTTTCACAAACCAACAAACACTAATGCAAACACACACACACACACACACACAGACACACACAGACATGAACAATTAAGTTCTGGGGTATGGGCCAGCATGGTAGAGCTGCCTAATAAGCGCGTGTTAAGCCATCTCCCTGGCAAAATCCCACAATAGGCTTTTCCAAACCAAATGTTGTGAGCACGCACACACACACACACACACACACACACGCTGAGATCCAATCAACTGCAAGCTGCTTTCACTATGACAAAGAAAGATAAAGAGCTACAGGAGAGTAAGAGAGAAGAGCAAGTGAAGGCTTGAAAAGGACACGTGCACACCGTTCGTACAATCTGAACCAAGACCAAACTTGTCGGTTCGGCGTACTGACTGCCTGCTGTTCAGATGGACATCTCAACCTACCGCACACACTGCCACCAAATACACCTACAGATGTAACAACTACTGAGAACCATAAAAAAAAGGCCTGCCTACGTTAGTGTGGGGGTGCTGCTAGTTACAGGTAAGATGAGGAAATATGATGGAGGAATTCCAGGTTGTATTATACACTGATGAAAGTTAAGCAGGGATCGAACTTTTCCTCTGTAGCAATACCTATTCAGATTCTTAAATTTAAGATATCTGCCAACACAGATTACCAGTTCAACACCAGTGCGCTCTCTCATCCGAATTTAAAATGAGTCAAATTAACTGTGTGGAACTCATTGGAACCATTTGTATGCAGGGTACATGAGGCCACAGATTGCTGTAGCGATAAAACATCCATCCAATAGCCATGACTTAATGAATGTGACTGATAATGATGTTGACAAAGTAACTTTATTTAATCTTAATATCTGCTTGGTAAGGTCAGTATTGGTAACAAAACCAATGACGGTGTATGGAACTGGTGCGTGCCTAGAGTGAATGCTTGCCAGGCGCCAACGCCGTGTGGTTTATTATGCCATGAAGCAAGATTTTACAACTCTACAACGTTATTCCTTGCCCCAATCTTTTATCCTCTGTCTCAAAGATCAACAGAAACTAACTAGGCCAGGAATGCACACTTTTGATAAGCCAACGAAGCTTACCAGATGCTGATGATAGCAAAGGTTCAGCCAGGTTGAAATGTTTTGACTGACAACTGAACAACGGCGCTACATTGCTGCGTTTTCATGACACAGGTTGCTCAAGCAAATAAAGCAAAGGGTCATCTGGAGAATATGTGACCTTTCAATACCTTGTAGTATGAACAGAATGAGCTCATTCTGCTGAATACTAAATATAATGATTGCTACAGTGATAACGTAACACTTATTTACTTGGTAGATGCCTTTAGTCCAAAAGGACTTTGAGTCAGTGCATTCAACCTCTGATAACTTTTCAGGGAGGTATAATCTTGTCTCATAGTGGTACGAACCACTGTGCAATGTCTTGTGGACTTCCTGGATTATATTTCCTTTTAGCACTAGTGCCTGCAGTAACACACCCGTCCTAAAAAATCCCCCCCGAGAGGCCTTGTAACACTGTGTTATTTTCAGTCTGCATGTGGCCAAACCATCTGAACTACCCACCAACAGACTACCATACCCACATACCAGCTGATACAGCGACCACATGTACACCACTGACTGATCTACTGATCGACATACTGACAAACTGCAATAGTTGGCCTTATGTCAGCCAACCACATCAACTCGCTCACATACTCTACAACCTGCCGTCATACCTACGGATCAACGCCGACCACCTGACAAACTGCTGACCGACGAATTGATCAGCTTCCGAAAGAAAGTGACGAACGGTCTGCTGAGCCAGGCAGGACATCTGACCATGACAGTTGTTAAGGCCGGGCCGAGAGAGAGACACTTTGAGAGAACAGACTGCAGAGGGGGAGTGTTGGACATAAAGAGTCCTCCAAACTGTTGAAATCTCTCCCTCCAACCGAGTCCGCCTGTCCAACCGATCTTCGTGTCTGGCAGCACATGGTAATATCATAAATGTCAAGAAAAGGCTTTCCAGTCCTTCCCTCCGTCTCTATAATGGATATACCTGTAGAGCCAATTTGCACTAACCACAGCTTAGCGTAAGGGAGTCCAAATTTGATCTTCCAGTGCTGAAATCATCGCAGCGGAGTGCAAAAGATCAGGCAACAATCTGGAGGGGGAGTGCATTTCTTAAAAGCATCAGGGGAACATTTGAGAGCTATCTTCCATCCAAGCTGTCTAAATAATGTCTCGTCAGTCATCATTCATGGCTGCACTTGTCTCTAAAAACTGCAGTCTAGCATTTCAGATGACTTTAGGAGTTATGGTTGCAGATGATATTAAGCACAAAGACTTTCCCACAGCTGGGAGTGCGGCTCTCTTGATTCTCTTTTGGCTTCGGATGTCGCCCCCTCCAGCCCCCTACCTCCCTCCTTCTCTTTCTTGTCTGTGTCTGTTAGGTTAAAGCCTTTTGTTGCTCGGGCCACAGGGATGAATGTGACGGTGACACCGCTGCTCTTTTCACTTTCAATCAAGTCGAAAATGGCTCAGACGCAGTTCACAGTCCGTCTGTCTGGCACCCTCCCCCTTCCTTCTATCCCTTTTGCCAGTTTCACACATGAAACCCGTGACATTGCTGGGTTTAATTATCCGGGTAAGTTAGCAGCTCTTGGCGTTCATACCTCCCACACAACTTGGCCTTTCCGAACAGATTAAGCCACAGATTTGGTGCCTGGCTCTTGAGACGGGGTGCTGCAGGATTGTATGTAGAAAAACAACTTTTGAGTTTGTTGTGACTGGCTCGCTCGTAAAATGATAAAGGATTAGTTCAATATTTTGGGGAATACAGTTGTTTGCTTTCTGGCTGAGACAAGGAGACGATTGATGGCGCTCTCAAGTGTGGTATCAATCTTTTCATGTAACTCTCGGCAAAAAAACAATTCCCAAAATGTCAAACTATCATCCTTCATGGATAAATTCATAAAGAACGTTGGAGAACTTAACTATATCGAAGCCAGAAATATACTGGACATATTTCCAAAGCATTGTGTGTGTTTCTTAAATTTTATGTGTATCTTTTCACAATGTAAGTATTCAATGTTTCAATGACTTTTGCTCGGTGTAAAACTGTACCATATCTTTTTTTTAAACCGCTCTCACATACACTGTGTGCTGTGTGTGTGTGTGTGTGTGTGTGCATGTAAAGGCTGAGCGAGACAGTGTGTCTTTAGCAGATGGGGATGCAATGACACTTGATAAAAAGACGCTGCATCAGACAGTCTGCAAGCGTGCACACACACACACACACACAAACACACATGTACACAACCAACAAAACGACCTTTTCAAAGCCTGTCTGCTTTTGTTCTTAATGCCACGGTGAGCCTGCAGATGAAACGACGTAAACTAGTCAGTGATATTCACAGTAGATATCACTAATCTTCTCTCTCTCTTTTTCTCTCTGTGTCTCATACCCAAACACACACACACACACACACACTCCTTATGCTGCTTTATACCAAGCTACAGGGCTGGTTCGGCTGAACAGATGAATTTCTAACAAAGGTGAATTAGGAGTGCGATGTATGTAAACTGGGAGTGTTGCCAAGTACAAAGATCTGGTCTAATCCTCAGGGAACGTCACATGGCCCAATGTGTGTCTGTGTGTGCATTTTGTTTTCTTGTCTGTTGTGATGCAGGTATGCCTGCCTGCCCTGAAACCCACACACACACACTGTCTGTGGCTGACAACTCTCAAAATGGAAAAAATGTGTATTGTACATGTGTCATTTGCGGGTATTAATGCTAACACGTTCATTGTGTGAGCTGCACATCATTTAGAGCTACGTATACAGCTGTGTGCATTCAAACCTCAGCTATAATCCATAGTCTGATTCTGTTTAGCGAAAGAAAGAATAAAATGAAGCACGTCGCCGCATCAGAGAATTCAGCTTATCGTGTGTGGATTTGTTTTCAAATCTGGATTGTTTCCATTTCAATCAATATAGTGTAGTAATGCATGTAGGTAAGACTTCCCTATTGACAGTATGATGTAGGCGTCTGTTTGTGGAGGCTTCTGTAGGCAGGTGAAATCCTGCTTCACACTTCTGTCTATTTTCGTGTGTGTGTGAGAAAAACCACAAAAAAGTGTGAAGAAACAATGAAGAGAGGAGAAAAGACGACCACCATTGTACATCTCGCCATTGTAATTAGAGACCTCCCCCTCACTACCATATACACACACACACACACACACATATACACACACACACACTCTGCCGCCATCTGTCACTCGCTGGCAACCCCGCCCACACAGCAGCTAGGCAGCCAATCAGCAGGCGGAATGATCCCCACGCTCATAGGCCATTAACCCCTAATCAGCTGGGGAGATGGGAGCCGGGCGGTGAGCCAAAATGTGCACGCAAACACCGTATTAACACACACACACACACACACACACACACACACACACACAAATAAACCACAGTCTTATTCAACTCCTCAGACAAACCCTACCCACTCCTTAAAGTGGATTTTTAAAAAAGTTTTAAGGCAGAGAAGATCTTTAATGCCATTCATCTACTTTGCACACATCACCGCGCCTACACCGCACACACTCTGCCAACAGCCACTCCTTTATTTCACCACCCACACAGGATCACGCTGCATCCCCCACTTGGTACAGAAATATATTTGCAATATGGCTCATTTGACGCTCGCATCCCACCTACTACGATCGCTATTACCTGCGCAACCCTAATAGAACAGTGGGAATGTGCGGACGAGACCTCGAACCCAACTTTGCAGCTGATTTCACACTCAAAGTTGCCAGTAATTGGAGCTGCAGCTTAGAAGAGAGTCCAATAAAATCGAATAAAATCACTGCATTCACTCAGAAATCATCTAGATGTCTCATAGTGATGAAACTCGATTTGCTGCTTTTCTGTGTTTTACATGATTCTAAGTTGAATTTCTTTTGGGTTTTGGCGTTTTTCCACAATTCTTTTAGACTATGTACAATGGACCAAAATCATCAGTTAATCGTGAAAATAATCAACCAATGTATCAATAACAATCAAGAATAATCATCTGGAGCCAGACTTAGGAAAAAAGAACCCAAAAAGCGAGTTCAATAATATGCTTTTCTAGTCTCCTTGTAGATCTCATCATCAAGTATGGCTGAGAGTATCTTGGGGAAACTTTTTCAAGAAGACTACTTTTGTAATATGGTTTCTTATCTTCACTATGTGTTTATTCAGGCTACTGTGGCACTCACAATCTTTTTTTTTGCCACTGCATTTCACAGATTCACTGCTACTGTCAGTCATTGTAGGCAGATGATGCTTCTTGTGCTTTTTCTCTCTTGCTTGTTATGTTAGACTTCTAGAAACATCAAATTCAGACTGATTTTCTAAGTTTTTTATTTAACACCAACACTTATTTGGACACAAAATACAACAAAACATGTAAACGTATAATTTCCCTGTCAAATCTGCCCTCTGCTGTGTGTCTCTCACTCTCAGCAGAAGTACATCCAGTAGAGAAAAAAAATCCCACAACCATCTTTTTTCTTTTTCTCCTGTAATCTCACTGTCCCTTTCCAGAAGTAGCCTGGGATTCATCCTCCTCCAGCAGCCCACACATCCCTCGCAGCCTGCGGCCCTTCCCATCTCCCATCTGTCCTGACAGCTCCAAGGTTAACGCAGCACCCCCCTGCTCGCACTCATTCACACACACACACACACACACACAGAGAGACACCCACATGGCCCTGTATTCAATCAGCCATCTATCTCTGCACAACAGACGTGAATGTACATGCACACTGAATCCTTCGCCTCCCCTCTGCCAATTCATCCATCCATCCATCTATCCTTCCATCCCTCCCCTCCTGCAGTGTTTGCTGATGCGATAACAGCTGATTGATTCATTTGTGATTTCCCAGCAGCCCTGTCCCAAACACACACACACACATACACTAATGCACAAAAAAAAAAAAATCCTCGCTAACCACCGGGACTCATTTGTCATGATTACATTGAATTGATTCCCTGATTTGCTCCATTCTGTTGCGATGGGTGAGGGGTAGCAGGGAGGGTGGGGGGGTGGGGGATAACAGAGAGACAGGGAAAGGGAGGAAGAGAGAGAAAAAGATGGGGTTTAATCAAGTCCCTTTCAGCTGATATATTTCACTGTAAAAAAAAAAAGACGAGGAAAAGTGGCGGGAAATCTGCGAAAAGGCTGACTCGTCGGTCCCCGAGTTCCCAACCTGATGGAACACGTGGAGAGGAAAAGCGGACAGGAGAGAAGAGATCAAAAGGGAGGGAAGCAGAGGAAGAGATCAAAATGTGCATATAAAAAAAAGAGATAAAGAGATGGACAGAGACTGATCTAAACCATGAGAATGAAGATAAAAGCTCAAGATAAAAGCAGCAGCCTCTGAACAGTAGCCAGGGATGGATTGATGGATGGATGAATGGATGGACGGCATCCTTTTTCTTCTCGGCGTCTGAAATTCAATCATTGACTTTATCCGTCTAATCTGAAAGCAAGCTATAACAACCTGAAAGCCAAAGTGATCCAATTCAAGACTCGCATACATTCTGCTGCTAATGGAGAGTCACTTGGTCGATTCAAGCCATTGTGAGTGAGCGCCACACCAGAATGAAGGTTACTTTGAGAGGAGAAAAGCCATAAATGCTGCTTTCAGCTCGCAGGAGTATAAACGACTGAAACCCTGAGAGTGCAGAGTATAAATGCTCGCACACCAACGCAAAAAAACCCCAAATAACACCACTATATGCAACACAAAACACAAGCTGGGTTGAGGTGACGCAGAGTTAAAGGGCCTTGGTACTTGTGTGTGACTCTGATGCGTGTACAGCCCCTGTACACCCAAGGCTAAATTACAGATAAGAAGGCCGTGATTTTTTTATTCTGGCCTGTTCTTTGCTCTGTTTTCAGTGTAGAGGCGTTATTGTGCTGCGGCCTTGTCTGGACACACTTAAAAAGAGGCAAGCAAAAGCAATTTATGGAGCTGCAAGCACTCGCAGACAGACTCATGTCACTCCCCTGTAGGTGATAAAGCCTTTATTCACTGTCTACTGGAAAACTTCCAGACTTCCAGTTTCAACTTTTGTTTTATTTTTTTGACTGTGGATAAGACTTGGCAGTGTCTATTATGTAGAACCCATGAACCAAACAATTTAACAATTCAAGCTAAAAAATTAAAAAAGACAGGAAGCAGCTCAGTCAGACAAAGATGCAAGGCTGACTGTTAAGATTACCTTTATGCAAATGTCCCTGCGACACTGGACGACAACTCGTGTGAAACAAAAGCACTTGTGTTGATTCCCAGTTGCCCAATCAGAGCTGAATGTGTAAATAACATGCTCAAACCAAATAGTGTAAATATGCCTTGAAGCTACAGATTCAGCGAAAGGCAAGAAACAGCCCACACCTCTCTTTGTATGTGTGAACACACGGACAAGTCATGGAAGTAAACATGATATTATTATGTTATATTATGTTGTGTCCTATTAGCAGGCAACTATTCAAAGCCATAAAAGAGCCTATTGTCAAATGTTGAAATGTCAATATTACTGTATGGGCTGCTAAGCTAGCAAAAAACAAAAAAACAAAACTGTTTATGTGTCAATAACACACATGCGACAACGTCCTCACAGAACTAGCTTTCATTAACATGAGATAAAGGAGTTAGCTGTTTTTAAAATATACATGTTGCCCCATCTGTTTAATTAACAGCTTGTTGCAATATGTGTTATAAATACACAGAAATGTAGCCAAAAAGCTAATACGACTTCTTAATAACAATTTGTTAATTTTATGGTATGGGCAGCTAATTATCATTTTAAAAAGTTGCTATACACTTTAGTCATTGCTAAACACATGACCAGTGTGTGACATATATGCTCACGTCAAGAAAAACTAGCTTTTGTTAGCATGAGACGATGTAAAATGTAACTGCACAACCTACTGACTGAAAAAATGAGTTACTGGTAACGTTAGCAAAATGCTAACCAGCCACAATATATGTCACAGACCAAGCAGCCAACAAGCTAATATAACTGTCTGGTGACATATTGTCAGTTTTAGTTATTAGAGGAAACCAAGCGTTGCTGTGAACTTTTATCATTGACAAACACGTGAAACAGTGAGAAAAATATATGCTTACAACTAGCTTTCATTAGCAAGAAACACCAGTTAGCCACTGAAATGTTTTAAAATGTTACCCAACTACACAACCAACTGTTTGTGACTATAACCAACAAGCTAACATGAACACCTGGGAACACTGTGTGTGTCTTTGTGTTTTCCATTAAGCTCACTTTAAAAATTGAGGAGGTTTAGTACAAGTGAATGCTAATGTGTTTGCTAATTTGTTACATGGATGTGCCATTGAGTGTGTGTGCTAATTTGGGAGGTCTCTTTTCATTGTCTTTGGATACAATATTCCCTTCTGTCTCTTATTTATGGCTGAAAGACGTCATGGGAATTTGTTGCCATAGCAGTTAGCGTAAGTGTGTTAGCATAACAAAGACTTTTAAGTTTTGTTAAACACTGCAACAGTTTTTTGATTATCATCTCAAACATTTGTTGGCAGCTGTGTGTCATTTCTTCTTTACCACTAAAATATATATATTTTTAATAGGGATGGTAACAAAAGCTTTGTTCACTCCTCCTAAATCAGTGCTGGAAGCAAAACTGGGTCTAAAAGTGGGACAAGCACAGAAGAGTAACTGAAAATGACCCCAACTCTTAAAACGCTGCCTTTCACACAACCATTACATGATATGGACACGCACGCGCATACACACACACACACACACACACACACACACACACACACACACACACACACACACACACACACACACACACACACACACACACACACACACACACACACACACACACACACACACTAACAAGACACCAACATCTAAGCATATGAAAGGAGCCGACAGCTGCAAAAGGTCACCGCGCTGGATTTACCCTCCAATTACTGATACATCAGCTTACCAAAGACATGCACACACACATACACATTTACACATGCAACACCAATTTTTTTCAGTTAGCGTAACCACCCGTACACATGAAATCACACACACACATATGATATCTGCAACATGTATAGATCCTTCCCTGCAGCAAACCATTCATCTGGAATGTATGTGTGTATCCTGGCTATCTTTGTGTGTTCACTTAGCAGAATGTGTGTGTGTGTGTGTGTGTGTGTGTGTGTGTGTGTTTGTGTCCGTCCGTATGCATCTGTGTAAGCAAAGCATGAAACGGTAATGTGGTTATGCACACACATATGCACATTTACACACAAGGATTTCCTGCTTGTGTTGATGTATGCCAGGCCTGTTGTCTCTGTCTCTCCCTCTGTTGCTCTTTTGTCTCTTCTTTCTCTCTCTCTCTAGCACTTTGCCCTTTTCCTAAACCAGCCGTGGCCTTAGCCATGGTTTTTGTTTAATATGGCGGCATGCAAAGCACAAGAACAACCATCTGCCATATGCATGCAGCCGCCGTCTTAGGAACAACAAGGGCTGGCATCACAATGCCTCTTTAGTGTGTGTGTGCCTGCATGCATGTGTGCGTTAGTTCTTCAAGCGCAGTCTGCAGGGCAAGATAAGTATGCATTTAAGAGGCTTATATTTCATTTCAGGAACTGAAGGAGACAAAATGGCTCCATTCTGAGTTGGCGGACACAACACAAGGAATGGCGAGGTGGCAACAAAAAAACATAAAGAAAAGCAAAAGCTCGCTCTGACGCCGTTTGTGTACACACACAGAGAAAAGGAGGCACAAAGCCGAGCATTTGTAGTTTGTGCACAAGCACAATTGAGCACAAAGCTGAACATTTGATATACAAATCCAGCTTTATTAATCAGCGTTTGTGTTTATTGTACAGCTAAAAGCCATCATCTGATGAAAGCAGCCAAATCAATGTCTGAAGGCTGAACAAAAGTAACTTCAAGGACATTTCAGAATAAGTGAATATTGACCTAGACTTGTCAAGCGGATGACACGCTCTCACAGAGCTTGTGAAAGAAGACAGGCACACAAAATTAGCAAAAAATACACACTGGATGAATAATTAAGAAAACTTTTTCATGTTTTGCAGTGACTGAAAGTGGCCCGAGTACAGCATGTCGACAATTTTGCATGACAGATGATCTGCTTCGGCTTTATTTCTGACAGAAACACATTTAAAGACAATAACCTCAGATTATTTTAGATGCTAAAAATGGAAGCACACACAGGGAAGTAATAATAAATGCTGTTAGTTTACTGGTTAATCTGGTTGCTCATTTACCAAAGTAACATTTTCAAATTGAAGAAAAGAGCTGGGAATTTAGAGCTGGACTCCCTGCTGATGCTTTAGTTATCTGCAAACATGAAAACAAAACTGTATCTTTAGGCTTTATGTGATGTTTTGGTTCCGCTTCCACGAGTTATTTTCTTCGATTCTTTCTGGGAAATATTTAGTCTGATGCAAAGGTCGTGACATTTGTGATTTTGTTGGACCGTCTGCATGTCTGAGTTTAGAAACCTTTCCACCCCCTGATTAGCCTCCACCCCTACAGAGCTGATCACTGCTCGCCTTGCACAATCATGCATGAAACATGAATAATGAAATATAATGAAAACAGCTTGCAAGCCAATATACAAGCTGACGATACACACATGCCCTCTCACACAAACACACAAACACACACACACACACACACACACTAACTCTGCGAGGGTGAAACTCTCATTTATCCATTAGCTGAAAAGCAATCACAGATTTGCGCAACGTGCGCACGCACACACACACACACACACACACACACACACACACACACACACACACACACACAGAGAAGGGTGGGGGACTTCTGGTTGACTTCATCAAGCTCTCATCAAGCCTAGCCACCATATGGGGATGGGGCCCAAAACAGAGGGGGATTTGATTGTGTGTGTGCATGTGTGTGTATTACAGAACCCCCCCCCCCCCATCCCCAAATGCAACACCAACACAAAGGAAGCATGCATCACCAAATCAGCTTTGTCTTGCATGCATTATGACGCTACTGCAGCCCCATTAAGAAGACCCCCCTACCAACACACACATACACACCCTGAAGGTGTGTTGGGCTCAAAACAGCTGAAGCAGTGCAATGACGATTGCCAGACACTCTGATTACTACCTCCTCCTTTTCCCTATGCACACACACATTTCTCCTCTCCCCCCCCCAATTGAGTCTTTATTCCTCCCTCTCTAATTTCTAGCCTCGTCTTCCTCCCCTTCCTCTCTCCATATTAACTGGCGAGCCAGCGAGGCACCCTGAAAATCTAAAGTATCTCCACTCCCTGCACCCCCTGCCTGCTCACACACATACACACACACACACACACCGATCCGAGGCCAGCTTGCTGACGTAGGCAGACAGTCGTACATGGGGCATACATCGAATTTTAATCTGGGCGTGACCTGCTTTTTCTTGGCTTCCCCCCGGCTTCCCTCCCCTACTGGCTGCCCCCATAGAGTCAGCCTTTCACGGGCAAGCACACATACCCCCCCTATCTCTCCCCAAGCGCCGCCCACCACGACACCCCCTCTAAGACCCAGGCTGCAGGCCTCGAGGCTGGGGCCTCGCCTGCCATTGTTAGCCCACAATGGGTGAGAGGCGGCTGGCAGGCAGGCAGCAGCCAGAAGGCCTTGTGGAGGAAGCCAGGGGAAAGGGAGCAGAGCAGCTACTGAAATGAATATGCATTGAAATACAAAAGACTTAGCACCATAAACTGAACTGACTTTATGATGAAAATGCAGGATAATTTAGTAGAAGCGACACAGATTAACAAACTAAGTCTGTGTGAGCTCAGATCACAAAGCTACTAAAGCATCATACGGGACACAGGCTGCGTTACTCTACAGAGCCTGCCGTCTGAAGCTGGGATCAAGCTTAATAAAGTGAGCTTTATTCTCCGGTGGTGCTTCATTTATTTATTTCAAACAGAAGCATCTGTCACTGCAGCCAGACTGCATCATAAGCTCCGTTTTCACTACGGGATTTACAGTAAAGACGTGTTCAGGCCGACATTAGCGCTCAAGTTTTAAAAAAACAGCGTTGATTTCAATCAGACCACTGTGTTGACACAGTGGGGGAGTCAGTGCAGAAAGTACAGGTAAAAGTTGAACTTAGCTCAGCTTTTGCTACAGCTTACTTACTTATTGCTAAATACTTTGTAACATGATCAAAGCGGTTCAACGTTTACCTGGCGAGCATTGAAAGTGTGGATAAAATCAGTGCTGCAGTGATGAGAGTAGTAAAATCATGTGTCATAGTATGATAAATGTGCAGTGTTTAGGGCTCTGATGAGGCATTAAGGATCTATTAATGGACTTTCTTCTCTCACCAGCATGTAGCAATGCACCCACACCAACAGACGCCCATTTTAAATGCAGCGCTATTTTAGTCTTAACATCCACTAAAGCTCAAATGATGCTTTCTGCATCGGTGTAGCTGTGAGGGTATGTGCCCGATGTTTGTGACGGTGTGTGCAGAATGAAATGTGTAGCTTCACGGACTATTTGCACCAAGTCCCACTATACAGGATCCCGGCATAGAAACAGAACTGCATGCATGCCTGTCCATTACAGTTTTGGAGTAATATCCTATAGTAGCAATCTGTTGAACCTGATCAGATAGATTCTGTCTACTGATGTAACGTATAGCTTGTAACCCTCTCCTGCACCTCCAAATATGATCCAGTTTTGAACGCTGGAAGAAAAGAGCAATGACAGTCACGCAACAACAAGGACATCTACAAAAGCTGCCACTGAGGTTTCAGCAGCACCCTGCAAAACTAAAACGTGTTTACCTGCAGTGTGATGCCACTGACAAGAGTTTGTTTAGCTCGGTTTAGCATGTTGAATGAAGATGTGACACACGTGGTAGCGCTTACTGTGACAGGCGGCAGTGCAATGCTGCTTTAAACATAATGGAGCTTCTTGTTGACGGACCACAAGCCACATTTGAATGGAAAAATGATGAACTGCGCACACACATATGCACACACAAGCAATCATCCAATAATGTCAACTGTCACACACAAACACGTGGGTACGGACACAGACACATACACAATAGTGGCGATCCAATAATGTCAGCTGTTATGTACATAACCACACACACACACACACACACACACACACACACACACACACACACACACACACACACACACACACACACACACACACACACACACACACACACACACACACACACACACACACACACACACACACACACACACACAGTCGTGGGAGCAATCATCTGATAATGTCAACTGTCACACAAGGACACACACATAATTCGTGCATGTGCACACACACACACACGGTGGCAGAACAAAGGAGGGGAGGCTGGTAAACAATGCTCCACAATGCTCCCTGGCAGAGACTTGAGTTTACAAAAGAAAAAGGTTTCCAATCGCTAGACATTCATTCACACACACACACACACACACACACACACACACACACACACACACACACACACACACAGCTGGGGTGAGAGAGAGGGAGAGACCTTTACGACATGCACTACGCGACACACAATGCCAGGCAGACATTCACTCACTTACTCTATTCAGTCATTCAATTGCTCTTTTCCCTCTTTCCCCCCTTCTCTGTTCATCTTTAATGCATTTTAAAATAAACCATTTTCCTGGATGAATTTTTACTTGCTTTCTTCATTATGAGCATCTCCGTCGTTTATCACTGAGTTGGTAATATAGGACGGGCTGCACTCGAGGGCCCCGACTCAGTACGGCACCACACACACACACACATACACACACAAACTGGCGCACACATCGCATCCCATCACAATAGCCTGGATTCACACAGTGCAGGGGACGGCTTGAGACTGAACCAACAGTGATGCAAGCCTTCCAAACCCCTTCTGTATGGACAATGAAGGGCTAGTAACAACAACCCTGGGGCTACAGTTGTATAAGTGTGAGTGTGTGTGTGTGTGTGTGTGTGTGTGTGTGTGTGTGTGTGTGTGTGTGTGTGTGTGTGTGTGTGTGTGTGTGTGCTGGCTTTCTCATTCAAACACCATGCTACCAAATGATTACCCAACTCTGGTTTTGACACTTACTTTTGTTACAGAAGATATTCAGAAAAATGATATCTCAAGGTGTAGAAAGTTGTACTAACTAAATTAACAATTAAAAAGATATACTGAAACAAACACTGATCAGTCAAACAAGTTGTCTTTTTCTTCAAACTAGTAAAAAGAATCAAATAAATGACAAAGAAAAACATAAGTCCTTAACCTGCATATCTGACCTCCAAACCAACCACCTCTTAAAGTATGTTTGGTTGTTGAGAGGATGAGGCGCCAGCTTTCGTCAGTCATTCCCTATTTCCTGGTATTTCCCCCCCTGGCAACTGAAAGGTGCTATTGTGAAACCTGTTAAAAGAAAAGCAACCTAGTCCTACATTCTTTAACGCTTCAGCGATTTCTTTCAGCAAAATCGCTGAAAGACCTCAACAGCTAAGGCCTACCTTAATTATACCTGTGTTTCACAAAGCTTAAATGTGCACGCGTGTTTCGTGATCACCAAAGCAACGGGACTGCCCCGGCTAAAGCTGTGTGTGACCCGAGTGTGAACGTGAATCTTTCAATTTTAGTATTTTCAAATATGAGTTCTGCCATTGATATACTTACTGTAATATATGTCATTAAATAGATGAAAGACCATTTCTCTGCTAACGTCAGTGTAATGTGGGATTCCCCAGGGCTCCGTTCTGGGTCCCTTTTTTAATTTACCCTTTACTGTACACGGATTGATTTTCATAGCTGTTCAGTAACGTATTCGTTGGCTGCATTTCTATATCACCCTTGAATACCAAAGTGCACAGATCATAAGGACTAAGTTTTCTGCAACTAAGCAAAGATTACATACAGATTTACTGCAGGAAAGTCCCAGAATGAGTAGCTGTGCCTGGACATGAAGCCCCAAGCTAGTAACCTTGATGTGCCTTTTGATGATATGATTTTTGTATGCTGGCCCATGTGTCCCCATGTTCTTAATACATGAAAGATTGATTTGATTAGACATTATTTCTATCTGATTTCTATATGCACTTTATTAAATTCATGACTGTTGGTGAATGGGGTCTGATGAAGATGTATTCAGACTCTTTTCTCTCTAGAGGCTTCCAGTGGAGCTGCTGTTTGACCTCCATCCAGACCTCCATGGCATTACCATGCTCTTATTGATCAGACTGCAAAAAAAACTCAAAATCCAGTTATATATTTGCCCTTGACCTGCTTAACCTTAAGACCTGATCAGCCAAACTTAAGCAGACAACTGGCCTTTTAGCGCAAATTTGATGATTAGAGGTGAGAAAACACATCGTGACATGGAGTTCTACGCTCAATATTCTTCACATTGACAAGGAAAGAGAAAGCCTTTCCCAGGGTACTTTGTGGAGACTCATTTCATGCCAGATGGTATATTCACATTGTGCCAGTGCGGTGTACGTGGCAATGTTAATGGCAATGTTAATGCTTTTCAACAGGAGAATGATGCTTAAACTCCAACCATGGCTGATTTGCAGACAGGGCAGGGTGACAGTCATTGAATTCTAACACAAGAGAGTGTCCTTTCTCTTGTTCTCCTTGTGTCCTCCTCCAGCGCAGACAAAGCACTCAAACTGTTTCTCTGAGAATAGTAACGACAAGTGAATGCTTTTAATTTCATGCTTGTACATTAAATAGTTGAAACATCTTGTTTATCAAAACCGCCGTGGCAGTTTGCTGTTGTGGCTGACCGACATCTCACCACGCCAACTGGTTTTGCTTTTTTTTAAGCCACCACTGTGAATGCAGCATGACGATTCCTCGTCTTGTTCGGTCTGTTTGGCGCACACTATCCCCTCTGTGCGACTTTCTTTCCATTCTCACCACTTCTCTCTCGACTATTGTGGGTGTCCCTTTGCAGAAATTCACAGTATCTCTGTCTCTCTCTCTCTCTCTCTCTCTTTCCACCACACACATACACACACACACACAATGAGAGCCTGATTAATAAGTGTGTCTCTCCCTTGTTTCCGTAAAGTGTCAGAACAGGGAAGGCCACCTGAATGGCACTTCAACCGAAATTATGTAGATTTAAAAACAGCTTTGGACACATGAGGCAGCAGGAGGTGGAGGAGGAGGAGGAGGGGGGGGGGGGGGGGGGGGGGTTGAGGGGTTTGAACTCTTTCCATGAATATTTATGAATAAACACTTTAAACATCCTCTCATGGGTCACCACAGGGGGGAAATCGGCCAATCAACTTCTTTTGAGAAATATTCTTTCTGCCACCGCTGTTCAAGTCGGTCCAGTTGGTCTATTTTATTGGCACGAATGTTAAAAACAGCTCAGCCAAAGCTTTTAAAATTCAATTGAACAAAAAAGAAGACTACGTTCAGAAGAGCAAATATCTAATTTTGTCTGTCACATACAAAAGTAAATAAAATCAGTTTCTTTTCAAAAACTACCTCTGTCATGTGCACCACAGGCTGGCTGTATTGTTGTATTGTTTATTTGAACATCCATTAGTTGTTACCAAGGTAAGAGCTGCACTTTCTGTGGTCCCTTTTTAGAACATAATTGCATACATATGCTTTCATATACAAGTGTATACAATTACAATTACATAACTACAGCATCACCCCTAAATGTACCATTCCTATATGTAACCTGTTTGAGCTTTGACCTTGGTCTCAGTCTCAGCCCAGGTCTCATCACCTTTGCAAGTCTCAATAACTATATCGTTCTTTTGGGTTTGATTCTCCAAATAATCCAGCCTCTCGGAATTGTCTATCGAATCCGATGGCTTTGATTTGATTTGTCTGGCCTGTTTTCCAAGATCCTAAGCCTCAGTAGAATACTTGGTCTGATCGTTGTTTATTTCATTAATATCTTCTTGAGAGTATTTCAGGCTGACCTTTAGCTCTTGAATCTCAGTCAACAGAGAGTCAGCTCTCTTATTTGTTGAATCCATGATTTAATGGGGTGAAAGCACTACAAGAGGCTTCTTGTCTTTTTAGTAATTCTTTAAAGGGCCGATCATCACAGCACTCACTGGGAAATCAATTAATTTCAATGGCATCACAGAAAACAGTGGATTTGCTTGCAGGGATGAACAAAATCCATTCAGATTTGGTGAACTTTGACAGAATGCAAAATGGAGGAAACTATTGGTATTTTATTTGGTTGTGTTGCACCGTCCCACTTTATCTGACCTCCTCTGTCAGAGTATAAACCGCTCCACTAAGACATCTGGTTTGCAGACAAGACTTAATGGTATGAATATGCCTTTTGAATAAACTGTGTGAACTAACTGTCCGTAGCTGTCAGTTAGAAAGCTCAACAGAAGAAGCTTTTATATCCTTCCAGCAACTTTCTGTTCGATGAAATGATGTACAATCCTGGGCACAAAAAATGACAAAGTAGCTTGGACTGTGACTGAGTAGCACAAGCACGTTCCCTTAAAAAGTCAAAGTGGCTCAGATAACGTTCAACAATCATACAAGCACTGACCTCTTTACAGTTTAGTTTAGTAGCATCAACATATTTGGAGGACAACTAGTGCATTCAGCCTTGCTACGAATATAAATCTATGCAAAAGTTGAATAGCATCTGACTGCAGAGTGAAGTAGTGACCCTTCACCTCTCTGGTGTAACAACAGGCCAAAACCAGAGTTACTGTACGTCCAAAGTCAAACACCAGTGAATATTAAGTAGGTAATTACATGCAGCAGCATTTAATTTCTCATTTTCTCTATTGGCCCAATCGTGTTTCTAGTTTTCTCCCCATATCAAGGTCACTGCCATAAAAGACACACACACACACACACACACACACACACACACACACACACACACACACACACAAAGAGGGTGAGGGAGGGAGAGCGAGTGAAAGGCTCTTCACAACAATGTGTGTCGTGGGCTGAATACAGAGCATAGCACAAAACAAAAGCATGAGCGACAGCCAGCTGGCTTGGCACCACTTGGCACGGGACAAGCCCGCTTGTCCTTGGCATGACAATGAAACACACACACACACGTAGACACATGCCTATGTACACACACACACACAGCTTCTCAGGTAAAAAAAAAAAAAAAAAGCTGTAGAGAGGCCCAACACTTAAAACAGGTTCTGTTCGTCAGATCCCAGTAAGAAGGGGCTACACCACAGAAACACCTCTTTTCATCTTTATAACAAGTGTAGGCAAAGAGATACAAGAAGAACTTGAACAGGACTCAGCTGGCGGCTGTTGAGGGAGCTGGACAAATATTTGGGACAGGCTTTTACTTCAAGTACAGTGCTGGGTAGTGTTTATGGTCTCAGAAAACTGACTTGACCTTGTGAGTCAAGGTCTCGTACATTAAAGTTTCATGGAGGATAAACACTCAATAGCGCAAAAACTTTCTATGGTCACCATCCATTCTCGGATTGGTTCCCTTCGGGCATTTTCAAACCTATCTTGTTTTACCTGGTTGAATCAGATTCTAGTTTGCTGTCTCCCTTGGTGTTGTTTGTTTGGGTGGATAAAAAACATAGCAATTATATTCAAGTGCAGACCAAAACAACCTTACCGAAACTGTTTGAGAAAGTGGCCCCGGTCCAGTCCCAAACAAATCGTGGAGTGGTTCGGTTGTGGTGGGTACGTGATCTGACCCCAATTTCTTGAAGATGTTTTGCCTCTCAGACAAAAGGTTTCTTCACCACTGACTGACTAATGTCTTCAAGAATCTAAAACAACTCCAGTTACCCTGACTCAGCTCTTCCAGAGGACCTGGATAACGGCGAATCTTCACAGACAGTATTCTGGAAAGCAACCAGGAAGGTCAATATGAGACCTGGTATACCAACTGATTCTGTTGCACAATACTCATCACTCGTTGCTGTTTAAGGAAAACCAACTTGAGTTGATTAGTGTCTAAAAGGCTACATGGCATTCCTTGAAACTAGAAGATGAGACCTTTACCACAAGTTAACCAGCATACATATTGATCTCTGTTCTACATAGAGTACCTCCTATGTTACACCTAAAAAATGTCACCCATTATGAAGCAAAACCCCAAGCAAGATGGCTGCCACATAGTGCAATGTCTGCAGCATGATACCACATGCAGATTCCCTAGATAAAATAAATATTCTTTTCAATACTGGTGTAACCACCAGATGCTCCAAATAGTTACTCACAGCAACCAGAAGCCAATCATCTGCAACAAGCCATGTGGCGTCAGTGCAAGCACAAGCCACAACGCTTCAAAGTTCAAGGCGCCACACACAATTACACAACTTTGTTACCAGGTAGGAAATCGTAAATTATGCCAGGGGACGAGACCGAAGCCGCAACCAGGTGTTGAGCCTCCAGTAGCGGTTTGATTAATCAGAATCAGATTCATTGCCCAAGTATGTCAACATATACAAGGATCTGGCTGTTTGTGTCTCTCAAGCAATACAGACAAATGTATGTACATCTGGAACTGTTCCATCAGAGGATGAAGATTTGCAGAAAAAAAGTTAATTAATTAGACCTTTAAAAGTTCCAAAATCCAATGACTTCTAAAAGGAAGGGAGAGGCTGTGTTCCAGCTATTGCCTGTGTTCAAAGCACCTTTATTAAGGCAATTTAGAGCAAGTACCATCTTCAACAGATGCACCAAGTTTGCTTTGTTGACATTACCTCAATAGAGAACCACGGATACACAAAACATAAGGTTTCGAGTTATTTAGCCCTAAAATATGCAATACTTCCTCCTCCATCATTCCAAAAGCTGTGTTGCATAATGAGCTGAGGGGGAGTTTTTCACAATATTTCTCATACCAGGACCTGGCTATCCGGGTGAGTGGGTGCAATTAGCTCAGACAGGACACTGAGGCTGTAAAAACTTCACTAGGCCCTAAATATTGTTATTATCTATATGGTTTACAGAATAGTAGTCATTGTCAGGTTACTGGGAGCAAACAGCTTAACATTTGGTCCAGTGACTCAGACGTCACTCAATGTATATATCCTTTAATCAACAGTCAGCACGTGTGACGAGGTATTTCGTGTAGGCTGAAATTATTAGAATGAACGATGGTCAAAGTATGCTGACACAGCAACCGAGGTGCGACTAAATCTGCGCTTAAGCAAGTGTCTGTAGGTTCGAGTTGCGCCCTTGTTCATCTAAAGCTATACTTTTTTGTTTTTGCAGCGTCCTAAATCCGTAATTTACGTGTGAGTCACTGTGAGGGGGATTGGGCAAGCCCGGCCATACACTACCCGCCATTGTGAAACAGCGTCTATAGCTTAAGGCTCAGTGTAGCTGCCTCAATCCCTGACGCCCCACCTCTAATTCTTAGCTGTTGAGACATTACTGCCAGCAGCAGAATGAAGACATGACTAATGGCCAAAGTTAAATCTTCACATCCAGTTACAACGTGTCAACTCCAAAGCATGCAGTGCAGCTTAGCCGTGCTGCAATACGGCCGACAGTTTAAAAAAAAACCTTTTGAGGGATCTGATAGGACGGGGGGGGGGGGGGGGGGGGTTAGCGTCGGAAAATGGGTGGAATAGGGAGTGCCTTGGGTTGACTTATTCTCTGGCGCGTTAAGGATGTGTTAAATATGTGGGAAGAGATGAAATGAGGCTACTGTGTGGACATAAAGAGAGATGGCTGAGAAGTCTGCAAAGAAACTAGAGGTACAAAAAGAGAGAAAGAGAGAGGGAGAGGGGGGGAAAAGAAAGTGAGCGCAGGCCTCCTCACTCAGCAGGAGCTGTCTGCCAAGGCAGGAGTCAGGCAGGGGGCGAGTGTGTGATTTGTGTGTGTGTGTGTCTGCAACGTAGGGGAGATAGTGGCCACGTGCCAAACACAATGACCCGCAAAGCTGGCAGGGCACAGGGTGGCTGCGTGTGTGTGTGTGTGTGTGTGTGTGCGTTGGAATGTGTGTATGCTTGCATTCCTGGGACGCATGCTGCCGGTTTCTCCACAGTAACAGTGAGAGGAGGCAATAGACTCTGTCTCAACAGAGGGAGGGTGGGAGGGAACGGAGGACGAGCAAGAGGGAACGAAACGCCGCTTCGGGAGCGGAGCGAGGAAGAGCAAAACCAGAGATCGAAAAAGAGAGACGGAGCAGTGCTTTTATGCAATGACCTATTCATCGCCACATGTAGTATCATAACATTACTGATCATCCACCATCCTCTACATCTTATTTTGTGTTGTGTGCCTGGATTTCTGCTTTACAGTCTTCATTCTGTACAAGCATCTTGTATGGGATGGGACTGCTAATGATCACCAAAAATGTTCTCATTTGTTCCTAGCTGTTAAAACTAGGTCTCATAACATGTATTAGCAATTAAAACGGCAGCGCAGCATAACTTAAATACAGATAATGAGTGCACTCTGGATGCTAAAGGGCCGGATGTACGGCAAATGGGAGGACAAGCAGACGTTCATGTGGTTCGGTTACATATGGTGTCTGCATAGGTGGAATTGTTCACACAGTTGTTGGGATGTACGTCACATTGTGGGCAGAACACAGACCCTGCAGTAGTAGACAAGAGACAATATATATATATATATATATATATATATATATATATATCACGCTAACCTTTGAAGCCACGCAGCCTTGTTAAGTCTAAGTTGCAAGACTACAAAACAAAGCAAGTAAGAGCTAAACATGACTTCTATATGTAGTTTGTATTCCTTAACTTCTGTAAGCACTGAACTTGAACACAATAGAGGATCAATTATTAGGTCAATTATCTCCTTTTCCTTCTCTATTCACATTTTTATCTACACACTGACTTTTTAGAACATAGTTGCTCATCTGTTGTACTGATAGTTCTTCAGTTGAAATGTGGATATTAAAAAGGTTTATTACGAGAAGTTACTGGAAGCTTAAGCCTGATGATGTATCCATAAAACACTGATATGGTAATATAATGGCCCAGACATAATATTGTGATAGTTCCTGGGCATAAAGGCTACATTACAACTCATGCTTTCTGAGCTACTCGACTGTCAGAATTAAATGAACTATGACTGCTTCTGTTTGGTTATCATCCACAAGAGGTTATTCATTTCCCTTCATCTACTTTCCCCCCATTATATCAACAATAATGAATATTAAGGTTTAGTGTTTGGGCAAAATCTTTGTGATATTTGGCTTTACAAATATAGCTCTGCTGGAAGCCAGCAGACAATAGAGTGAAGTGGTGGATTGGACATAAACCAGGAGGAGGTGGATAAGAGCTAGAGAATGTAATATGTATGTGTATGTGTGTGTGTGTGTGTGTGTGTGTGTGTGTGTGTGTGTGTGTGTTGCTGATTTTCTTAGTTGGAAGAAGCACTGGTCCCATCTGGCAAGGACACAAACACACACCCACACAATCACAAAGTCACACAATCACACACACCACACACACACAGCCATTGTCTGCAGGAGGGAAGAGGGTTAAAGGGTCCCCCTCCCTCCCTGCTGACTCCTGGATGCTTGGAGCACTAATCCTGTTATCTCCGTCCCAATAAGAAATGAATTAATGAATAGAGCTTGGAAAGCCAGTGCAGAGTGCTCGGCGACGGCCCTGCATGGAGGCCAGTGAGCTCACAGGCTCTGCCTGCTCTCGTTTAAATAAGCAGAAAACACTGAGAGGATTTTCCCGCCATGGATATGTTGCTTTCTCTCCTCATTTCAAAAAGGAATGAGAGCATGTCAGAGCTGTGCTGTCAGAATCTGGGGGGAAAAGGACAACACTTAATTTGACAGTGACAAACTAGAAACGGTGTTATAGGTCCCCCTGGGTAAGAGCCTCAACTAAATGCTAAATGTAATGTAATGTAATGTGCGGTGGTGTGTAGGGTAAATCTGTGATCAGACCCACTTTCCCCACAGGGGCCATTAAAGTTTCATCTCATCAGGCTCCTAGTGGAGATTATGGAGAGCTTGTGGAAAGGCAAAGTCCACAGAGATCTAGTCTTTAAGAGCACAGAAGTCTTTATATGGATTTTTTGTGCACTTTTACATGCTGTTTAGGTCTGTGCTTTTATCATGATGAAGATAAACCTACTGGTTAGGGGGAATGGTTCCTGCTCAGTTCATGTGAATTTAATCAGATCAGGCTAATACATGCAAACTGTCTTTGATTCTGCATCAGCATGAGTCAAACACACAGACTCATACAGATCAGGAACATGGTCTGCTTTGACATAGCACGGATGTTGCTGCAGACTTACTAAGAGAACACAGAGTCGTCCGTAAAAAAGTTGATCTTGACTCAATCCTTGCTGCAGCCAATTGTGACATTTTCAGACGTCACAGTGTGGTGGCTTATCGAATACATGCAACCACTTATACTTAGTAGGTATTCTAAAGCTCAGGGCTCTTTAAACTGGTACTGCTGGTGTATAGTTGATATGTGCAAACTATCACTTCGGGTATTTGCGGGTCTAAACAGGTTCTTTCTCAATCTGTTTTGTTGGCACTTCAAGAGCTTATTTGAGTGCATTGTCCCTTTAAATTGGCAGATACATAGACGCCGAACTAGTACAGTAAAAAAAAAAACACACACACACATGCACTGAGAGATGGAAACCTGTAAATCTACACACACATAGCAGGCCAATGGATCAAATTCGCTAGCAACGGACTGTCCTGAGAAAATGCCCGTCAGGACTTTCAGGACCTCTCAATGGTTAAATAAAAAGAACAGACAAGAGTAAAATAGAAGATGAGGATAATGAGAGTAAGCCCCCTGACTAGATATTAAAAGGAGGATTTGATGATGGGGTGGATTTTTTCTGTTCTCGTACAATCATCAAAGAGAACACGCGCACGCATGCACGTACACACACAATGGCTGACCAGACTTCAGTGTGTGTTCGTGCATAGCTGCTACCACCACAACGCTCCGAAACTGCCCCGGTATGAATGAAAATACCTTTCACTTGACACAAAAACAGCCCTGTCTCACTTTGAACCCACGGGCAACAAACGTCTGATCGTGCTGACAATACACATTGTGTGTTCTTTGAGTGTATATGTGTGTGTGTGTGTGTGTAAACCCAGCCCTGTTTGCAGCTCAAATATCACCTGTTGTATTTTTATTACAGAAAAAAAAGCCCATTGCAGTGATGGTTAGCTGGAAATGAAATACAATCCAATGCAGATGGACCACAAAGAAAAGCTCTAAGTTTTCAGGCTTGGGGGTGAGTCAGATTCATTGAAAGTGAGTGTGTGTGTGTGTGTGTGTGTGTGAGTGTGTGTGTGTGTGTGTGTGTGTGTGTGAGAGAGAACTAGTGACAAATTCAGACACTGAGATCTTATAGTAGCTTTCTAGTGTCATAAACACTCTCTCTCTCTGCTTTGAACTCAATAGAAATGTCACAGCAGCCTGTCCTTGGACACACACACACATACACACATAAGGTCCTTTCACATTGAGGACCTGAGGGAGAAGACACAGACGAATGGGGGAACTCCCCCTTAAGTCAGCAGACAGCCATGACACAATACTGCAGGGAGCAGAGAAGGAGACGAGACTACGAAGACAGAAAGAGGCCAAAATAAAGACAGAACATTTATGCGTCTTATACGAGTGGTTCATCATTCCGGATTACACATTAACATCCTGGCTGTAATTAGATTAATCTAAATAACCAGATTGAGTTTATAATTTGATTTAAGTCTACACTAATCAGCTTTTCACTTTCTGTCTGTCTCAATTTTAAAAGGAAACATTTAAACCTGTTTCAATGTCGCCGTCAAGTTTGCTTTTTCTCCCTCAACACCTGCTAACAGTGACGCTACTTGTGCTCATAAATGCTGCTTTCCATTTGAATGAAGTCCCTGGTATTCTCCAAAATGGATGCAGATGCACAGCAGGGCAGAAAGCGACCTCAGTGACCCTTATAGCACATAGACATATTATGACCATGTAGTTCCAGAGCCTATTTTAGCGAATATTTTACTACTTACACATCCCACAGACAGGAAGCAACACTGGCATTCATTCAGAGTCATGTTTTTGTCAACCAAAACAAAAAGCTGAAAGATGCTAAAATGCTCCATATAACTGAGGGGAACTACAGACATATTACACCAGGATATTTGATCAATTGTTTACATAAAACTACTCATAAGAGCGGTTTTAAAGGTGCAGTGTGTAGAATTTAGAGGCATCCAGCAGAACAGACTATGCAGAAATGGAGTGTAATATTCATGAGTGTTATTTAAATATTATATTATCACCTTAAAATGTAAATCATCTTTTCATTATCTTTACAGAGGGAGTGGATCCTCTTCTATAAAGGCTGTCATGTTGCACCGCCATGTTTCTACAGTAGCCTGGTACAGAAAAACCAGAGAGAGTTTCGCAACCACCGTAGGTTCTCCTACACACTTGGAGGAGGAGGGGTATTCAGTTGGTTGCAAATTTTCAACATCACCGCTAGGTGCCACTTAATCCTACACACTGCTCCTTTAAATTGGAAACAACATATCAGGTGACACAAGGCTGCAACCAAAAATTATTTTCATTATGTTTAATCTGTCGATTGATGTTGATTTAGTTTATGAAAAAAATGCCAATGTTTTGCTTGTTTTTGTCTGTCCAGCAAATACATGTAAATATACTTCATTTACAACTATGTAAAAACAAGAAAATTCCTTTATTGGCTAATTTATTAATTGAGTAATCACTTCAGTGCAATTTGATGTCCTCCTATGAAAGTAATCTAATTAGTGGTGAAAAATGAGGTGTGCTAATCATGTTATGTTGATGGCGATAATCAAGCTTAATGCAGTTAAGAAACTAATCTGACCAAGTCCTTTACATAACAATTCCCATAGTCAGAGTGTCGTCTTAATCTGATTACAGTCAAATGAATAGAGTGCATGTGAAGATGCTGAATAACTTTGTTTGGCCAAGGTTACATGAGATGGAAGTGAAGCTTTTTGTTTTTAGTTGGAGCAAATATGTAAGTGATCAGCCTCTAAATTAATTAGACAGTTTAATAACAGAGGTTTTAAAGAAGGATTCTGCCAGTCTCACACTGAATATCAGCCTTTGGTCTTTAGCCTTGATGGCCAGGAGGGCCGCGCCTCTGTATTTCAAAAGATTTCATATCCTTTACGGGATTCATCTCTGTATCCTGTTGCTATGGCAAATGTAGCTTCCCATAATAATAAAAGTAACAGGGTTTTTTTCAGCCAGTGCCAGCAGCATTTAGAGCTGGTCCTGGCAGGCCCTGCGTGGACTTGCTCCGACTTTTAGAAAAATGACTCTTTCCTGGCTTTGTGGTATTTGATATCAAAAGCATTCTTCTCCTCATCAGTCAGCTACCGTTGTGCTGCCTGTCTATTGAGCCAGCTGAATCAGTCACCTGGCAACACGCTAAAACCTAGTGCCCGGTTTCACCTCAGCGATTCTATACACCGAGTGTTCTCCCTAACTAGCGTGCATAGCAACCCTGATTCACAACACCGCAGTGGGCAGCTTTTATTTGCACTGATTCGCATAATTCTTCAGATAACGATTAAAAACCTCTGAGGGAGACAAACTGGACACTGCAACAGGCGAGAATAAAGAACATTTTGAATGGAGTTAGTTTAGTTTGAGCAGAAAGATGGGGAGAAGGAGGAGAAAAGAAAAGAAAAGAAAAGAGCAGGGGCTGGACAATTGAGGGGGGTCTGATCACAGTCTTTTTTTGGTTTTCACACACTGCCCCTGGGCCTCAGTAACCGCTGGCTTCCAACTGAACTGGTCTTTGTAAGTTAAAAGGTGTGCCAGGCTCGGCTATAGACCTCTGCAACAAAGGCTGTGGTTAAATAGCATGGGAACCCCCCTAGGGGTGTAGGCCAGGGTCAGTTAGTGTGGGACTGTGTGTGCAGTTAAATACTGCCAGTGCACATGGACAACATTGAAACTGCATCAAATCTGCAGAGTGGTGTGTGTGTGTGTGTGTGTGTGTGTGTGCGTGTTTATGAGTGTGTGTGCATGTCATTGCTGATATCTGGATGGCGTGGCAGCCACAGGGGGAAGCAGCTAATAGTCATGAATGTGAACAGGCATCTGTTACTGTGAGGCCTCTGCTGTTTTCCTCTCTCATGACCCCCAAAAAAACAAGGAAACACCTCTTCACTGCACAGCTGCTGCACATTAATACTGATGGATATTTGGATGTTTCTATGTTCAAAAATGTAGTTAAAAAGCATTGCAGTAAAAGTAGTGGTTTGGTCGCTCTGACTGATATATTATTATATATGACATCATCAGCATGTTACTGTTGTAGCTGCTGGAGGTGGAGCTAGTTTCAACGTCTTTATATACAATCAGACCATAAATCAGCATAGAACAGCTGTCAGCAGGTGTACTGAATACTTGCAGGAAGCATAAATGTTGTTTTCCTTTCCCACTGCAGCAACTAAACTGAGTCAGTAACAGTTATCGCCAATGAGCAACTGTCGGATGCTTACATTTTTCAAAATAAAAGAACCAAAATGGTGTATATCTTTCTTTTTTCCCAGCAGTACTGAAATCGTACTGAACCGTGAAACCATTATACCCCCAACATTGCAATTACATATTGTGTACACTCTACATAACCTGCACTAATAAATATTTTTCTTTTTATATGATCTCACTCCAAATGAATGCTAGTGTTGCTGTGTCTGATAGATGTGTTAACGGCTTGTTCAAAATGTCAATTATTGCTCCTAAAACTACAGACAGGCACAAATAAAAAGGTAAAAGCCTGCTTGAATTAGTCAATTACATAATATCAATACTAGATGAATTAGATGGCACTCTCCATTGCACCAAATGGGGGAATATCTTTACAAGAATGTTTCCCACACTTGAAGAATCTGTCAAGAAGCAATGAAGCTGTTCTGGTGGTTTGTAGTAGGCCCAAAAAGACACTTCAGAAACTCAAGAACTTCAATACACACATGGCAAATGTTCTGTCTCACATCCAAAATCAGACCACAATGACTTACAGATAATGCTCAACCATGGAGACACCTACGAAGTGATGAAAGAATAAGTAATCACATAAAGTTTGCCATTGGCAAGACTAAGGGGGAGCCAAAAAAAAGAGAAGAATAACACAGCACTCAAATTCTGCCACGGTCATTTAAAACAGCTTCCCTTCTCAACAGATTCAAAATGGTAAAACAGCTGGACACAAATTCAATTTAATAACTCCTTTCACCAAGAGTCTATCAGGTCAGGTCAGTGAAACACAATCTGCATTGCTCTGGGAGACGCTCCAACTGCAAAGAGCTCTGTGCTGAAAACCGACTGCAATCAGCTGCTGTGCTTCCAGTTAGCTCTGTCGTTACATACTGTTCAATGGTACGTTCTCTCTAAAAATTACTTTTAATATTCCTGCCTCACCCTGACTTATTCTTCAATCTCATCTTAACCTAAAACCTGAATCATAACAAGTAAAAGTTGGCTGAAACATCCGAAGTTTGGTGGGTTTTTTTCCTCACTTCCTCTTTCTTTGAACACCTTTCTTGCCCGGTCACCGCCGTACTTTGAAAGCTACACTCCTGCTGGCCTCGAAGGACAGAGGCAGGAAATAAAGAGAGAAAGAAAGGAGGAAGGGAGGGAGGGGAACAAACAGAGGACAAAGAGGCCAAGTCAAGGCTAAGTAGCAGCTCTGACGCTCGCCACCACCAAGAGAGAAGACAGAGACTCCAATCAGAGAGAATTATCCTGACAAACCCTCTTCAATCACACAGCCATCAACTCCCCCACCCCACCCCTACTGCTACATCTCTTTGCTTTTCTCTCATCTGTCTCTTTCCAAAGCACTCAGAATGAAGAGATGAAAGATGATTAAAAAGGTAATGGCTGTGGATATTGCAGGGTTTTTTTCTCCATTGCAAAAGGGTGGAGAGGAGGGGGGCATGGGGTGGAGAAGGTGAGAATGAAGAAGGTGGAGATTATTGTCCGTTTATTGTTGTCGATGACTAATGTATAAACGCAGCTTTAAGAGGTTCTGACATCAGCTCGTTCGTTACCTCACCTCACATTTTAATTTAATTGGTCTGTTTTACAAAAAAGTTAAAGCTAGCATCTCCCAATAGACAACTAGCAAGCACCAGCAATTATAAAAGCTGCAAGTTGACTTATTATATGATAGTGAAGTATGGGCTGCACAATTTGCACATTTACTTCTATGAAAATCTTCTAATTATCCAGCACGCAAAATTAAAGAGTAGAAAGTTGCGTGGCACATTTAGCCTACTTTAGACAAGTGCAACAAACCAATCAGATGAAAGGACTGTTCGACCATTCACCAATCAGCGGCGTCTGCTGGGAACCTGCAGATGGCCTCCGGGGAAGAGGACGGGAGAAAAAACTTGAAAAATATGAAAGTGCTTTTTTGGTGTTGGAAGCAGATGAGATAAGATACCATTTAATTGCTTCCTTCATAAGCGCTGCTTTAATCCCATTGTTACAGCAGTGGTGTTTCATCCCACTGATAACTCACAACACTTTGAACGCTGATTTACACACACGCGGTATATATATGTACACACACACACTAAGATTTCCTTTCTGCTGCCGTGGCAGAAAAAGTGCTTAGCGTGCCACATGCTCCCTTTTTTGAGGCAAAATTTAACTAGGTGAAAATTAGACTTTAAAATACAAAACAGAATATACAGATCAGGCTTGGTGTGTGTGTGTGTGTGTGTGTGTGTGTGTGTGTGTGTGTGTGTGTGCCTTAGAGAGAGGAAGCAAGAGTTAAAAAGGAGTGGGGGTGAAGGGAGGAGAATTTCAGATATGATAGATTTTTCTTAAATTCATCTTTTCTCTGTCAAGGTCAAGATAGAAAATGAAAGTAAAAATGAGCAGAAACAACTTGAACTTTGCACCACTAAATAGACTAATATCCACCTCCAGTAAAATCATACTTAATCATTTATTTGAAGTGTCATTTTTGAAAAGGTTTCAAGTTTTTGTCAAGAATTTTAGAACAGAGACATGAAATACACACACACACACACAAAATGATCATGTGTTGAAAGGCAGTGGAGACAGTATGAAAACTACCAGAAACCCTTTATTCACACACACACACACACACACACATACAGTGATGGGTCATGTAGATGGAAGTGTAGAGAGGGAAACGAAAGAGAAGCTAATAGGTAATGATACAGTGTAGAGATGGTATGTGGAGGGTAAAATGTAACGTTTGAGGGTGTACTTTTGTCTTTTAAATTCAGCTGCGTAAGAATATTTTGGATTCAGCGTTGAATACAACAGGGAGGGGGTGAAAGTCGTCAGTAAAAAAAGAGGCTGTCTGTTAGCGCTGATGGACATGTCAGATATGCTAACGTTATTACAGCTAACATGATGGCGCATCAACGGTAGTATTTGCCAAACAGTAAAAAGTATGTTATGTTTATTTTAAAGTAGTAAAGTGTTTTAAAATAGATAGTGGGACAGTTTATTTAAATATTATTTTACTTATGTTTAAATTTAAAGTGTTATTTTTGTTAATAAGGCAAAAACAACAACAAACAAAACAACAAACACGAAGAATGCAGCTATATTGTAAATATGTAAGTCTCTAAATAGAAGACCATGTTACTTTTTTAAAACAAGCTAACGAGACATGTTTTTCTTCTCCGTAACATGCCAAACAAACTGAACCAAAACCAAAACCATGATCAAAAAAACGGAATACAAACCGAACTGTGGACTTGTTGAACAAATTGACCTCTAAACACACACACACACACACACGAACACGTAGCAAAGGAGCAGGAAATCATTCGCAGCCTTAAAGTGGACATTTAGTGACCTGTAATGTGCTTTCAGTAACAGACACTTTACCGGCCTTATCTCAACTGACAGTTTAAGTGGTTTGGGTTCAAACGTCTTGAGGTCATCTTTACAAAAGGTAATGCTGCATTAGCGGGATCCATTTGTTCATTATGTCATATTTACAGCTGTGATTCTGTCTGTCTAACAGCGTGTTTGCTGGTTGGCTGCAAGGATGACAGAGTATGTTGTCAGAGCATATGCAGGTCAGTCAGCCAGCCTGCTTTTCCTGTTTCTACCAAATTTCTATTCTAAAATCTCAGGTTTCAAGAGCAGAAATGAATGTTTGAGTGTTTTTACAGTCACTCTGACACTCTGGATAACAAACAAGTCAACAAGACTGTATTGTTCTACTCTTGATAATTATTCCTAATACAATACATATCAAAATAGGTCAAAAGCTAGTAAAGAGCAAGTCATGCTTCCTTCCTTTAACAGTAATGTGTGTGCAGTACTTGTATAGGCTCAGATAAATGTCACTTCATTGTAGGAACGGAAGGCTGATTCTTTTGAAATCTACAAAATCCCAACAGATGGCTTAAGAAGGGATTGAAGTCTTGCTTTAAGGCTGATTGCGAGCAGGTTAAAAGGCCATGCTGTAATATTTCCAAAGGCTCCATACCGGTCTGGAAACTTTTACGTAATCGTGTCAACCAGCAAGTGACCATTAATACGTACACTGTTACAAATACTTCACATAATCGGCTTAATCACTTGTCAATGGAGGCGTTCACGGTTGGTAGGCTTTGGTGAAAAGGCAAAAGTATGCAGGACATTCTCAATAGGAGAGGTGACATAGGTGCATTTTTATCTGATGTACTGAATCATGAACAAGCCTTCGAAATGTGTAAACTACGGTAGGATACGTCCGAAAGTATGAAAATCCAGCTTCACGAAATTAAAGATGAGCTGATGTTCTTTGATTTCTATGAGAGTAAACTGGCTATTGTGAAGGGTTTTCTTTTTTTACTCTTGGCAATTACATTCTGGTACATTTTTTAATAGACATTTTTCACTTTTTTCTGATATTTCACTGCCTAGATAATTATTTATTAATCCATGTAGTAAGAAAACAACCTGCAGATTAATTAAAATAGTAATTAGGTGCAGTCATGTATTAGGCATTTAAATATTATGTCATTGTTGGCTTCACTAATGAATCTGCATTTTTTTGTTTCAGTGACTATTAAAGAAACTTGTTCCTCCTGAAATGAGCATCAGAGCCTTTTCATAATATCGAGGAATCAACAAATGCTGAGTCCATGTAGATGATCTAATTTCATACATAATGGGGCTCGAGAATGAAATGGAAAAGATGCTAAGAGCTTTTAGCAGTCTAATATAATGTGTCTGTCTCCTCCATCTTTGTTTGGGTGCAAGGGTAGGGTATGAGGAGGGGGGGGGGGAGGCTGTGTGAACGGGGCACGGAAACGCTTGAAGTGGAGGAGGGCGACATTTATGTGTGTGTGTGCATGCGTGTAAGAGGGTGAGAGGTCTCGACCAGACTGATCCTCACGGCTGTTGACCACATTAATCATGTTGCATAGAGAGAATTGGTGTGTGTGTGTGTGTTGCTGCACTTGACTGCTCCTATCAATTCAATTTCATTCCTCCCTCTGCTCCCTCCTTTTTCTCAGGGCATCCCATCCCCCCACTATAGAGCTCTGTAGTCTCTCTCCCTCTCTCTCCCTGTGTGTGATGGACTGCTGAGAGCCTAATGAGGTCCCTCCCTCCCCTTTGGCTTTTTTGGTGACTGCGGAGTGTGTGTGTGTGTGAAGGGGGAAGGGAGAGCCAGAGGTGACAGGTTGGTTGTGTACTTCTACATTTGCCTTTCAGCTCTCCTCTTCCTGCCTCCTCTCCCTTCTTCCTCTTCCCTTCACACCTTCCTCTCTCTCTCTCTCTCTCTCTCTCTCCTGTCTCCTTCCCCTCTCCCTCCTCCTGCCCTCATCTCTTTTCTCACCCGTCCCAGCCCATCTCTGCCTGGGTCCTTTTTCATCCTCGCACTCCTGTCTTCCTCCTCCTCCTCCTCCTCCTCCTTCTCTCTGCAGTCATCGTACCGTTCATTTGTCGGTGAGACTGCAGCCTAATGGGCCATAGCAGGCCATCCACTAAAGAAACCCACACAGAGTGCTGATATTAGCAGGCAGGGGAGAGAAAGAGAAAGCGGAGGAAGGAGGCAAAAAAAAGAAGTGGAGAATATAGCTGAATAATGTACAGGAAAGACGAGCGCAAGAAAAAGGTAAGCTGAGGTGACGGCGTTCAACGGAGAAGTGCTGATGAGGCAATCTTCCACTCCATACATGATACAGTCATCACGTATCCATACTTGCTTGTTTACAGAAGAAGAGGCCTTCAATAGATCAGCATGACCTGACAATCTCTTCCAGGACAGATAGCTGAGTCAGTTTTGCCTGAATAGATGCAATAAAACTGAGAAACCTGTCTGTAACATTTAAATTAAAGCCCCACTCATCAATTTTTAACCACATAAAAGTGACGCATGTTCACATATAAAACTGAGTTTCACTGAGTTTTGTTAGGTGTGCTGGTTTCTCATAAGAGGACAATATATTTTTTTTTATAACTTAGACTATATCTGCCAGTTATGGTAACACCGGCCTTTAAGTTAACTGAAACATAATATTGAAAGCTGATATCTATGAGAAGAGCAACATTGTGACAAGTACGTCTGAAAAGTCACGAAACATGATATAATTGTGAACAAAGAAATATGGGAATCACGTTATATTCAAGTAAACACAACGTAAGACAAAATGTCTATAATAATAATCCATTGTTGTACTGCAATTATTGCGAGCGCACGACTACAGCAAGTACGGTAAAATCTGTTAAACCAGCAAGTCAGTGTGTCGGACAATTTGGGGAATAATTTTACTGTTCGCACTCTTACAAATCACTTTGGCTAACCCGAGGGTTTGTTTAAAGCCTGTATGACCATCTAATTACTTCCATTTCTTTTTGTGTAGCTGGAGATCATAGTGGAGCGTTTAGCTGCTAATTAACCAAATATTTCCCTCAGGAAACTATAGCAGAGTAAAATAAAAGTGAATATTGGAGTTAGATTCATCAGGTGGCCAGACACAGCAGATGAATGCTAAAATTGATCCGTGTCTGCTAAACGTGAGTAAGCAACTGTTTGCTAACGCGTAATATGTCAATGTAACGTTAATAGCAAATATCAGACAATGCAGCTTTAAATTTATGAGAACAATGTTATTATCAACAGGAATGATGGCTAAAAGTAAGAAATATTTGTATTTGTGCAGGAATTAGTATGAATTTGGGTGGCCTAAGAATTGTGTGTCCACAATGACTCAACAAAACAGACAGAGATGCTGCTGATCCGATGCTGATCTGCATTATTGTTGAATGGAGATGAGTTGGCACATTTTGATACAGTAAAGACTATGTATGCTTTTTCCTAGACTTTAGAAGTTTGATGAATATTTAAATATAACCTGTTTTTCCTCAGGTAACCTCAATTGCTGCTGTATATCAACATATGGAGACACAATGATAAAGAACAAAGAAGACAAAGAAAAACTGGAGTGGTTCGGATTTTTCTGAAGGACCTTTGGGGGGGTTACAAGTGGTGTGGCTGGTCACATTTCAGATTCACACAGAAAACGACTCAGAATAATTCAGCCACACAGGAGGCTCCGGCCCATTTGCTAATGCACACTGACAGTCTGAATCACCATAATAGGGGACTTGGTCTCTAAGTGATATAATTATTCGTAGTTTTAGCACTAAGTGGTTCCTTTAAAACCTTATCCACACATTTGGGGAGAGGGAGAGATGGAAAGCCAGAAAGAGAAAAAAGAGAGTGATGAAAAGCACAAGAAGACCAGAGAGAGAAAGAGAGCGAGAGATGAAAAAGATCAAATCTTTTGAAGAGGTCAGTGCTGATGAATTACATATTAACTGTTAAATACAGCAGGCGGGAAAATGTTTTCATGTGGAAAGAACATGACAGTGCTATCATCTGAAGGCCATGATAATACCATGCTGCACACGCACTGAGAGAGAGAAAAAAGATGTGTAGCATGGTTGTGGACTCCCATTTCTGCAGATCAAAGTCGACCAAATGTATGGAAATGGTCTAATCCAGCTATAATGGATGCCTCACACACAATGGCCTCCTATGGGCCCTCGCCTGTCTGGCTGGCAGTAATAGCACTGTTGTTGTGAGGGGGCTTTTGAGTGCTGCTGAGATTGGGAAAGCACGTAGGATACAGCCACTCACTGCAATACACTACCCTGTGTGTGTGTGTGTGTGTGTGTGTGTGTGCTCAAAACAGGAGTGGAGGAAACTATCTGTGCTTGATATCTATCATCTACCACCTCAAGAGGAGATGGGTGACACAATAAAGCACCCAAAGGAAAGATGGAAAGCATCAGGACTGTCTAACACAAAGCAGTGCATTATGGGAGCAGAGAGGGGATGGATTTCCATTAGAAGTGAAAGGGAGTTGTGGTACTTAAAAAAAAAAAAGATAATCACATTACTTTAAGACTCTTTTAAGTGGTTGCTATACAGAATGTTGTGTACAGTATTTGTGTGTGCTGCTGTGTCTTGATACACTATGAGAGTAAAACAGTGTTCACAGTACAGAATCCCCAAAGCTGGTTCCAGGGAATTTGCTCTGCCGCACTGATCAAAATGAGATGTGACCACAGCTGATGATGCTGTGTGGTGTAAAAAGGTCAAATCTAATTGGCTCTGAGGATCCCTGATCTCCCTTCAATGTTACGCTTTACTCTCTGTGACTGCTCTCTCAGCGCACAACAAAAGCCTGTAAGATAGAAAGACATCAAAACACTCGGGTTAAAGGAGCAGCAAGACACTTTATAAGCTAATATATGAAGCTAGAGCCAGCAGGTATGCTAAGCTTAGCTTAGCATAAAGACTGGAAGGAAAGGGAAGCAGTTAGCTTGGCGGTGTCCAAAGATTAAAAATCTGTCTTCCAGCACCTTTAAATGCTACTAATTATTACAGCTGCAGCAATTACCCGCTACCTGTTTCTTTCAGTCCGACAAGTGGAAGACACTCTCTGATATTTCCACCCACATGATCTACAGCCTGAACTAATGTCCACTACAAAAAACCCTGAACTATCCCTTTAAGCTTTATTAGTTCCTTGGTGTAATACTTGAAGATAAAGAGAAGACACACACAGATCCGGACTCGAGGCCTAAACGAGAGTTCTGCTCGAATGAGTTCTATCCAACCATCAAGTAATCAATATGAAGAGAGTTGATGCTGCTTATTTTCCTCTCACTCTATCCTTCTAAAAAAAAGGAAGGAAGGAAAGGAAAATGTTGTGGGTCAGTTAAAATGAAGGCGGGTTTTAAGTTTCAATCTGGGGTAAAATGACTCGATTAGCAAGACGGTTGACGGCTGAAGTTCTTCAAGTTCCAGACTTAAACCTCACATGTGACTAGTGAGGAGGCCGAGACTGGAACATGTCCATATAAAGACTCACTTCCTCTCCAAATAGGTCTACCCCCAAGAGATTTACCTTTTTGTTTTTTTACAACAATGCTACCTGTCACTGCTTTCCTCCCCCGCTGAAGTCATCCTGGATTTCCCCTCCTGCTGCACTCCACGCCATGGGCTCTGCTTTTATTTTTATGGAAATGACTCTCTGTATCTCATGTAGGATGAGTAATGAGATTATATTACAGGGAAAAGTAGTATAGTAGTTCTACCAGCATACTATACAAGCAACCTGATCAATAAGAAAGAGTTCGATTTGGGTCTGTTTTGCATTTCAAATTCTTCTTTCCCCTCTGTGTCTGTCCATTTCTCTCCTTTCTCTCCCCCGACATTTGTTAGGCAATTACAACCAAACGAGGACATTATAGTCCAGTCTGCCGGCCTCAGCCTACTCTTTCAAGTGCAGCCTCTCTGTGTCTGTCCACAAGACAGCACGGGGGGACAAATGTGTACAACTTCCAATGGTAAACACACACAAAGGCAATAAAAGACAGGTGTGGGGACAGTGCAATAACTGAATACAGCAGGCTGTCAGCTTCAAAAGCTAAAAGGACAAGGCTGCCATTGATCTCGGCTGATAATTGCACACCCACCACCCAAGGTAAAGGCACTAAAGGTGGAAGAAAACACACACAGACGAATGAAAACAGGATAGGAGTAGTAAAAATGTGTTTGCTCTTAGGTTTATCTTCGCACATGTACAGATACACACAACCTTCATACACTCGTACATACATACACACACACACACACACGCGTTATAACTGTTACACAACTGTAAAAAGAAAAAGGAGCTGTTGTTGAGGGATGGAGCTGAGCAAACAGTACCAACGGCAAAGTATGCCATTTTCGCTTGCTACTGCAAACAAGTCCAGAGTGGAAATGGCATAGCTGAAGATCACAGCAAAAAAAAATGTGGCTGAGACACCTGAGGCCAGGTGTAAACAGAGCACATGTCAGGGGAAAACACACACACACACACACACACACACACACACACACACACACACACACACACACACACACACACACACACACACACACACACACACACACACACACACACAATGGAAACAATGCTGGAAATACTAAGGCAAGAACAGGGGTAGAAATCTGTTCAACAGCGAGCATTATTAAGTTAAGTCATATTTTCCAAGGTTTCAAGTTATAATTATGTAATTTTTCATTAATTTAATGTTTGTTCTGAGTTTGGTACACAGTGCTGTTAACATTTATATAGAGTTCATGAAAGCTTTTTTATGTGCACTTTTTCGTGGAGACATCTTTGTACAAGAGGTGATGCTCGTCACCTGAAGAGGCCTTCAGCCACTTCATACTGGGTCTTTTTTAAGCATTCACTGGCCTTTACGGCCTCAGTATGCTTCAAGTGGAGTGCTTGTGAGATTGACAACAGCTGACTGAACTGTGACAATCTGTATGTTACTATGACAGCCATTTCTATTTGTATTGATTGATTACGTATTTCGCCTCTCTATGTTGCTCTACTTGCTTGTCATTCAGTGCAGGTATAAGCACTTTTGTTTTTAGGCGATACCACGTTGTTTTGCTTTAAGCATACTGAGAACTTTAGGTCAGCTATGTTTGCAATCTTGTGCGTGCACCTTCAAACCTCAGCAAATTTCTAACATGGCAGCCTGTGGCCATTTGCACCATTGATTGATAGGGTTCAAAACACACCAGAAACTGCAAAGTATTTTAAAAAAGACAAGAAAAACGAGGGAGCGAATTGGAAAAAAAAAAAAAGCAAGAGCACACATTCTTTAGAGAGCGAGTACGCACACTGATGGTTGCAGACAACACGGAGGCCTTTAGATACGTAGAAAAATAGTCATATTGATGAACCACAGTGATGTTTGGTTTGTGTTTCGGTTCCTTTTTTCCGCTTTCTGAAGTGCAGTTTATGATTAAACCTTCCCAACGGCTTACAAACCGCTTCAAACTTCAGCCACATTTCTGTTGTTAGACAGCGTGAGTAGCTTGACACTCAAAATATATCATAGATGAGTGTTAATCAACAAAAAACTATCAAGCTTGTTGGTATGGAGCAACATTAGCATTCATGACCGGGCAGCTAGTGTACAAACACCTGCCGGCTGCTGCTGGGAAAGATGAGAGCCGTGAGAGTGAAGCAAAACAGTCTGCAGGCCACAAAACCAAAACAAAGAGCTGAAAGACACTAAAAAAGCTGTCGGGTAAAAATTCTGTTACTACAAGCAATCCATTTCATATTACAGGTTATTGTTTACATTAAAAAAACATGTTGCATACATACTTACATGATACATCATTATGAATAAAAAATCAGAGAAAAACTGTGACACAGAGGATACTTTTCCGTTTCTGAGGGCCGACAATTAAACCCTCTCACACACGTAGTCTCTCCTCTGTACACACACACACACACCATCATCATCTACCTCACACAGGGGTCTGAACTCTGTGAAATTACTCATGGTTTACCCAGAAGTACATGAGACAACATCAGCAGCAGAGAGGCGCGTGTGCCCAAAGCGTCGCCTTCTACTGTCTGACCTCTTTGTCACTATACACCATCATGACTGACTCTTTCCAGCTTTGCCAGCCCCCCCCCCCAAACCACCACCAACTCCGTCTGTCAAAACCACTAACACTTCCCCAACCGGCAGCAGCCTCTCACACCAACCCTGGAGGAGGCAGAAGGGAAGAAGGGAGGTAGAAATAAAAACTTTAAAGATCTCGCTTTGGCCGACTAACAGCCCTTTACCATACGAGAGCCTACAGACAGAATATGATTAAAGAGCAAGTCATCTTTTAATGATGTAAGTTACAGAAACGGAAAGAGAGAGAGAGAGGGGGAGGGAGTGTGTGAGTGGAGAACTTAAAAGAGCATGAAAGATAGAAAGCAGATGTAGGACTTGCGTGTAAGCTGAGTGAAAAGCAGATAAAGATATTAGATAAGAAAACACAAAGGGGACGAAAAGGTAAGGACGGGACGGAGAAGTGAAGATGAAATACCGAGCTGCGTCAGAGCGACCCGCTCCCGAGAGCCGAGCGAGGAAGAAAGAAAGAAAGAAAGACGGGAGATGAGGCAAGGCGAGGATGAGCTCACCGCCTCCTTCTGTCTTTTATCGCAACGCTCTTGAGCAACCGAAGATTTACACCAGAAGCTCGCGAGCTTTTCCACAACGAGGAACCCCCACGGCCACTCTGCCAGGAAATTACATCTAAGGAAATACTGGCAAAACACCTCCCTTCACACACACTCATACAAACATTCTCTGAGTCAAAACTGACAACTGTAAATGAACTGACCCGAAGTAAACACAGCAAAAAAACTAAACAAGTAGGAACTCCTTGAAAACGCCAACCTATAACTGTTTTACTTAACGGGGAATCAAAATAAACATTTAAATAGCTTATAGGTTATGGTTATGGTTGGGCAAAATTAGTCATTTAAAAGGCTTCACCGTCACCTCTGGAAACTTGTTACTGTTATTTATCTATTTTTCCCCCCTCGTTTTACAGACTAAAAGTTTGATCTATGAATGGAAACAACAATAAACTGATTAATAAGTAATCAACAGTAATCAGTAGACGCAGCCCTAAATAGAAAATGTGCAATGATGTAATGGTTTGTTTGGTCTCTGCTTGGTTTCCTGGTCATTTACAAGGGAAATCCTGTTCAACATTTACACAAAACATCATGGTAATCTATACTGAAGTTACACACTGAACTGAACTGTCACTCTGTGGTAATTAAAAGGAGGACCGGACATTATTTGGAGTTTTTGTACGCCAGTGGAAAAATTACTTTTCTACAAAACTTGATAAATGAAGTTTGGCTACAAAAATGTCTAACATTGGCAAATTTTTGGATTAAAATCTGGAAGTGTCTGATCACAGAATAAATACAGATAAAGTATGTAACTGACCAGTTGTTTGATATTTAAATTTTCGTCACGTTTCGAAACTTTGCCACTAAAAAGCGCTCGCCTCCGATACCTAGCTCTTACTAAAGGACCTGTTTTAGGATCTTTTAGACATCTCGGGGGCCTCAAACGTTTGGAGTAAAGACGCCCCACGGTGTTTTCAGCCCGCTGACTGGCTGTCCCACACTGTTTAATCCTGTTCAACTCTGCTGCCTCGCTTTGTCAGAGTCACCAGTGCTTCAAAAGGCGTCGGGGACCCATTACAGCTTTATGTAACGTCGTGGAGACAGGGGCGTGCATGGAACGCACGCACGCACACACACACACACATACATGTGTATGCCCCCCCCCACCCTCTCCACCACCCCCCTTTCTGTGAACAAGGGGTTTTCTACAGCTGGGTAACAAAGCATGACCCAATAATCCCAAAGCTTGACTCAAAACTAAATAACACCCCCTCTTCCCTCCCTCCACTTATATCCCTTCCTCCCGCTCTCTGAGGACTTTATAAGGGGGCTTTTGGTTTGCTTGTGTGTGTGTGTGTGTGTGTGTGTGTGTGTGTGTGTGTGTGTGTGTGTGTGTGTGTGTGGTGTGTTTATGGGGAGGGGAGGGGGCTACAAATACAAGCACGCTTAGCTTTGATTATTCTAATTATGACTTGGAGCTAGAAGTAGATTATTATGAACACATGGGCTGATGAGTTGCTGATGAGCTCACGTCCCTCCAATCCGTCAATGTTACCGTTAAGGGTGGCGGACAGACAAAGGCCTTTACTTGTAATGTACAAGGGGGGTTGGGAGGGGGGGGCATATAAGGGACATACCAGTTGACTCATTCTTTAAAAAAAACTGCTGACACATATGCATTATCAATTTGGCGTTCAGTACAAAAATGACTTTGAGTCTGCAGTGATGTTACTCAGGAGCCAGTGGCTGGGGTTCAAGAGGGCGTCAGAAAACTACCCGCATCTGGTTAGGTCCCCTGCTGTACCCTGGGAGTTAAAGCCATCAGTGGCTGCTAAAAAAAACAACCATTTTACAAAACTGATCACCAGCAAAATATCTAATCATGGTTAAACGTTACAGATCATTAAGTGATTCACTCTCATTGACTTCAATGCAGTACTTCACTTATCGTATGTATGAATGAAGTTAATGTTTAGTGTTGACTTGTGTTGTCCTGATCGTCTAAAAACGTCCTGTAACTGGAAGGTCACTGGTTCCAATACAGTACCAAGGTGTGATGCTACTAGATATCGCATGTTTCAAATGGTGTTCAGGTCGGTCAAATTAAAAACATATGTTGAATGTTGCAATTTTCGCTTGGATAGTTGAATTTAAGACCACTGTCTTAAATTCAAATATCTCCTGCATAGAAGACGATTCTGTATCTAAAGTATCAGCGCTGATGCAACTTCCTCAACCTTTTTACTCATTAGAAAAAACCCAAATGACGCATTTAACCCACCACTTTTATGAAAGATGAGACCCTTGGGTTGGTCACATTCGTGTTTTTTCATTGTTGCAACAGACATCAACAGTTGTCCTCCTCCTCTCCTAGTCTGGTTTTAAACTTTCTGTGACCCAGACACTGAATTTGTGAAATCCTGCAGAGTAGCAAAGCAGATCACAAATCTCCCTTCCCTAATACCAGATCCCATTAGTAATTACCTGAGAGGAACCAAACAAAAAAACAGGCGCAATTCCTGATCTCGCTTGCTCTAGGCACAACAATTCAGAGAAACCAGGACTGATATGAGTCTAAAGATGAGCATGAGTTTATAGAAACAGGAGCTCCTGCTGTGCTTGTGATAGCTGTGAGGAAAAACACAAAAAAAAAAGTAATCTCATGATATCCTGGCTTGTGAATTCATCACTTTAGTGTTTTCTGTGTTCTTTTTTCTATCACGGTTGTGTAATTTAAGTGCCTGATATGTCCAACTGGTTAACCTTTATAAACCTTAAAGATAGAAAAATGTTTCATTTCCCTAAAAGTCACAGTCATGCTCAAGTGCTGGTTGAAACTACAGCATCACTCACCTCAACTTTACACTGAAGCAGATTGATGAGGGCTGTCTGGGCTACAGAGCAATAAAAAAGGTATATTTACACCGAAAAAGGGAAGTTTGTTCTGGTGTATAAATGTAGCTTCCCGCCCTGACTGTAACAATTTATATCAAGTTTAACTGCACTTTTCCACAGTGCCATACCTTAAGATAAAGACCATATTTCAAACCACTCATGTGTCAGCACGCAGCCTCGTCTCCTTACTAATCGCTCCCCTGCAAATTCCTATTACAAAGTACATGAGGCATGTCCATCTCGCCTTCTTACAAACAAGCACTGCCACTACTTTAAGGGCTGATTATATTATGTCAAGTCAGGTGAAAGCAATCCTAAGACTATCATTTACAGGTGTGTAACAAGATCCATAATGAATGCATTGTGCGTGAGTGTAGTCGCTCTAAATCCAACCGTGAAAAAACCCTCCCAGCTGAACAATTGTTCTGTTAAGTCAGTCGGTAAACCTTCCACAGCAACCGGTTCCCAGGGCCCGCAAACTGAAGAACAAGCCAAATCTTATCTTGATTGTCACACAGCTATTTAAGCCTGTCTTGTGTTTTGTTGACAGAAAGACAAAACCATGTGCCTGTCTGCTGTGACTGACCTTGAAGAGGGGTGGAGGGGTAACGGAAATGGAAATGATTCGCTGGTGAGGCAGGTAAGACTGGAAGTGTTTGCTTGCAGGCTTTGACCGTTTATATTTCCAACTAGTTTATACCTGACGGGATGCAGCTTGTTTAATCACGTATTATTCATCTATACGCCTCTGTTACGTGGCAGACCTGTTACTGAATCTTTTTTTTTATTTAAAAAAAAAAGTTGATGTGTTTGTAATGACAGGAAGTGTTAAAAGTAGGTCATCACCTCCCTTAAATTAAGTTTTACAAACAATCCTTGAATATGATGCATAATTTAAGGCCTTTAACAACCCTCAACACAACTACAATCACAAGACTTATTCTGACTTCAGCTTTAATACATCAACTCTCTGAGACAGACGCAAACTTATCAAGCCCAGACTGCAACAAATCTCACTTTCGTAATCATGCGTCTCACATTTCATTTAGTTATGGGGGTGGAATCGATGGGCATTTATAAGATGCAATTAGATCCAGCAGCCTCACAGAAATGCACTAGCCACAGTTTGCAACCCCCCACCCCCCTAGATACCTTGGAGCAACATGAAACCCCAGACATGCTCCAGTGGCTCTTACACCATATGGCCTGAGAAAAATCCCCCCAGTCACCATAAAAGGCTTTTTCTTTTTTTGGGACTATCCATCGGTTTCATCTCATCAATTTCCCTGATGTCTGAGCTCAATTTGCGGCCGTGTGGAGCCGGGGGTATGAAGCTAATGAGAATGTGAGTGGAGATGGAGCTTTTGCGGAACGGCCCTTTGTTTGGAAACAGCCTCTCTGCAGCGCTGGAAACGCGAGACGCTTATCGATCATTTCAAACTGGAAGCCTTTTGTGTTTGCAAGCGACCGAGAGGCTGCGGGCGAAACGCACACATAAAAGGCGATTTAAATGTTGTATCTGACTCACTTTAATAGTAGAAAAACACAACACACACACACAAACACACACTACCAACATGTATTTTCCACGTTGGTGGCGACTGCGCTCTTTGTCCGGTAGGACCAGCAGCAGCAAATAAACAAAAAGCTGTGGGGGATTTTTTTCCCCCGGATTAACATTGGATTAATCATAATAAGAGACCCAATAACCGCCTTTGTTCTTTGCCTAAGCCACCCCCAACCGATGGCGAGTTCGGAAAAAAACGACTTTTGCAACTGGGGAATTCACACAAACAAAAATAAAGCCCCTGCGCTTGTAACGCTGGCTCCTATTGTACCCGCGTCTGTCAGCCCTCCTCCTCCCCGCCTCCCCCTGCCTCTCTCCGGGCTACGGCTACAGCCAGCTCCGGCCGTCGACGAAGAGCTCCTGAGAGGGAGAAAAGTGCTGATAGTCGCTCAAACGCAGCTTCCTGTGTTTTACAACCCCGTAGACAATGAGTTAAGGCTTCAATAAGAGGGGGAAAAAACTGTGCAAAGACGCAGTATCCAGCAGTAGAGCTTCACAGAGCAGAATAGCCCTTTAATTTTTAAACAGCAGCCGCTCTGCTAATGAGCGACCTTCTCTTTCCTTCCCCTTTACCAGAAAGGCTAGTGGAAGCTAAACTAAATGTGACAAATGTTTCCTTCTGAGCTCACTCAACTACAAAAAAAACACGCACACACAAGCAGACACCCGAGTGTTGTCATAAATAAACCGAAGACAGATGCTTTGCATACTTTCCACGATAGCAGAGAAAACTTCCATCAATCATCTGAGTGAAGCTCCAGCAGCAGCAGCGACACTCTCAAACAGTCCACCGGGTTCAAGCGCAAAGTGCTTTGATAGTGTTTTTTCCTCTTTTATTCCACTTACCGACTTGTAAAACGTTTTCCACACTGCCGGTCTCCAGCAGCCTGATACCGCGGCGGAAAGGCAGTCCGTCTCCCGTTCCCACCGCTCCGGCTGCCCCCGCGGTAGCAGCAGCCGTACCGGCGGTAGATCCTCCGCCACCACCGGTGGTTGTAGCTCCGGACCCCGTACCTCCAGCCCCGCCGGTAGCCGCCGACGGACCCTCCTCGCCGGCCACTCGGCACTGAAACGAAGAGTACATGCATATCTCCTTTTCGTTGCGGGGAAAAGACCAGTAGACGATGCGGCGTTGGACAGGCTCCGGGATCCGCTCGAAGCGCTCCTCCACTCTCTCGAAGGCCCACTTTTCCGCTACTGCCTTAGCGGCGCAGTCCAGAAGGGACTCCGGGGAACGATACCGGGAGCTGGGCAACCCACTGCCGTGGCCGGGCCCCGGGCCGGGACCACGGGGAGCAGGGCGCAGGCAGGGTCGCTTGCTGGCCGGTGGTAAGGAAAGGAGAGGATGCGGCTGTTCTCTGCGTCCTTCCGCCATGGCGAGCCGATCAACACTGACTACACGGACGGTGTGCGGACACCGAGCAGCAGCAGGAAGCCGAATACACACACACACTCCCTCTCTCTCTCTCTCTCTCTCTCACACACACACACACACACACACACACACACACACACACACACACACACACACACACACACACACACACACACACACACACACACACACACACACACACACACACACACACACACATTGAGAAGCCAGTGTCAAAGCAGACAGGATCTCAGGCAAGACTTCCGATCACAGATTTCAAAATTGAATCGGTTATTTGCAATCGTGTAAACCGCTGATGGCTACTAGTAGGAGTGTGACTGACATAAGACTGGGAAACTGAGGCCAAATATCCAGAAGCAAGAAGCCTCATCCACAATTATCCGTTTGTTTGCTTCATGTGAGGAAAGGATGAATGCTGTTTGTTTGCTGTTTGAAGAAATTGCATTAACAAGTCTGCAAGAAAGAGATGTCTGAAATCTCCCTTGAAAGTGACTTTATAATAAGTCTGTTCTGCACTGCATGCACCATAATTCTGTAATTCACTATCAATAAACTTTGATCACACTTCTAAATATCTGATGTATAAGTTTGTTGAACTAGATGTGAATAAACAACCTCATTTACACTGACTACATCACACTATTTTTTTATTTCAGAATTTATTTACCTGTTAATTGAATAACATACATTTGAAGATAATATTAAAATATGATATAATATCTGTTGTATACAGCGTAGTGTTAACAGGAGCAGCAGCACTCACACTTTGCTAGTTTACTCATGGTTATAGTAGATGTAGGAGTTTAATCAGCATGGGCTGCAGCTGCTGCCCTAACTTAAAAAGGATACAGTTACAATGTAAAGCCACTTTTTTTTAATGACAGATCCTCAAGCATGGTTCCTAGAAATGGATTTAAATCATAAATATAATTTTGCTGGTAATTATGGCCAGAATAAAGATTTAATTTCTCTTTCTTAGGTTAATGCCACAATAAGTAGTTAAAACGATGCAAAAACATCATTTTTAAACTGTAACGAAACCCACAAACATTAACAATAATCCTCCTCTGTGTCTTTCTTCCTTTTCTATCAATCTTTCATCTGTCTCTTGCTTTGCTTCTTTATTCAGCCTCAAGGGAGGAAATATATACAAAGAGCATGGTGTATGATGCAGTGTCGATAGAACGTTCAAGAGTTCAACTTATGTGACCACTATTAATCCGTGACCTTGTATGCGTTTGTATGAATGCATGTATGTATATATGTACATGTATGTGTATGTGTGTATAGTATGTTTTAATGTAATATTTTTATTATTTTTTGTCTATTGTTGTGGTGGTTTTAAATGTTCTATACTAAGAAATTTGACATGTTTACTGAAAATGAACAACATATTTTAGTGACGTTGCTGACACACAATCAGCTTTATATTTCTTTATTCCTGCCACTGTGATTTCTTTAATGGAAAAAAAACAAACTCTTGAATATTTCATTGCTACTTCAAGTGCTTTCCTTTCCCCTTGTGTTTCTCCTCTTTCCCCTCTGTTGCAGAAACCAGACGACGCTTCGGAGATGACGCGCAGACTGAAAAGTCAACAATAAGGTCGGATTCAGTCGCGTCTTGATCCTTTTCAACCTCTGTGTCCACTTTGCTCTTTAATGGTGCTACCAGTTGTTCCTGCGAGGCCTGTGAGCTCCACACACTGCCGCAGATATTTCATCATTCTAGTGTGGGCCTGTTCTGGCTCATCTCCTTCTAGCTTCATCTCCCTGTGTCCCCACAGCCTGATTTTCCAGCTGCAGAAACTATAGCTGCCATTTTCTTCCTCAAAGTCCATTTGGGCCTTTAAGAAAATGGCAGCAATGTCTTTTTCTGCTGCTATTTTCACAATAGACTTTTTGTACTCAGGAGCCCTCAGGAAAGCTTCAGTGTGTCCCTACAGACAGTCTGGCTGAGGATGAAAGCATTTTTAAAGACAAACGTGGTAGCTGACGTTAAACTGACGAATGTATTTTATACATACTGAAACTCTCTCATTTACACAATGTCTGAAATGTGCAGCCATCCGTTGGCCCCGTGTACTCTGTGGAAAAACACTTATGGTAATGTTGAGTCTTTTATTTTAAAAACCAAATGTGTTAATTTCCTGTCTCTTCTGCTATATGACTGTGTGCCTTGATGCAGCTGAACAGGAAGAGAGAGCAACATAGAGAGCAGAGAGAGAGAGAGAGAAGATTGATAGGAGGTGGAAGATGTTACACATCACTAACCCACACAATAACAAAACCTTCCAGTCTCTGATCAGCGTGACATCCCAGCTCTCTTACATTCAGACAATGCTGTATTATTTATGTGAAAGCATACTAGCCATTGATGCACAAACAATCAGATGACACGGTGCACAAAAACAAGGTGAAAACAAGGCGAATGGGTAACAGAGAAAATGAAAAAATGGAATATATTGCTTACATACATACAATAGTCCTATTGTAATTTTCCTGTAATTTGTTAATGCTGTAAAATGTATTTTAAGATCATTAGCTGTTCTTCAAAAACCCAACAAAATCACTTTCTCACTCCTGTTCTCTTCTTTCTGACATGGCCGCAAAGTCCTTGACATGTGCGCCTTTTACATTGAGGCAGATAACGATCTCAACTCATCCTCATGAATAACAAAGTTACTGTTTTGCAAATTAAATTCACACCATTACGTGCCCTATACATATCAATTACTCCAGGTCAGCAAATACACATTCATTTGAATAAGTGCAGCACACACTTCTGTGTCTGTTTCCCCACAGCAGGACACAGTGAGTTCAGAGCCCAACCAGCAACTTTAGTAATTAGGCTAAAGGCTTATTTCACAGAACAATATGCTCAGGCTATACTGTTAGATGTTGAAAACCCTAAAATGAATGAGAAATACGCAGGAAAATGTCTTAATTATAAATCGTAACATGTGTAACTGTTATTTGTAATGTATGTACCAGTGTTTGTGTGTATTTATAGAGACTGAATCCCTCTTTAATTAAACTGTTAATTAGCTTGAGCTTACTAATTCAAACATGTACGATCAAACACAAAAGAAACCAACTCTCTTGTACATAATGTTACTATATTTTTAACTACTATATTTTTCTTTTAATTTGTTCTTTGTTTTTGTTCTCTCGCTTTTATTCCTGTTCTATATGTTGTCACGTGTTTTGTCTTATTATCAGTTTGTCAGTCAACTGTGAAACACTTAACCTGTATGGAAGATGCAATATAAATAAAGTTTGATTGATTGATTGATTGATTGATTGATATTGGGTTTTTTTTCTTTTCATTGATGCTCTTTCTATTTTTACTCTCACTTGCTGCTGCAATACTGTAAATTTCCCCACTGTCAGACTAATAAATGGATATCTTATCTTATATTAACATTTATATACATAGTGTAGCACTATTGCATTGACTTTTGTGCATCTTGGCCTCCAACACCAAAGAGTACACACTTTTTTGTAAGGTTATCAATCTGATCAACTTTCTAGGCAATGAAAACCTAATAAAGAGTGATTGATACTTGATTCAGTATATACAAAAAAGATCATTTAGGTTTGGTTAGAAATGTGATGAAGTTAGGTACGGGAGGTACTTTACAGCTGGACAAGATGTTTTAAAGCCTGTGCACCAAAGTCTGATGTGATTTGATGATCTCATCTCATGTTCTGAGTTCAGAGTGTGCTATTGGAAAAAAACCTACTGTATATAATGATGTCTGTCTGAGGTCATGTCCAACCTAATGCATTACATTTGAAATCTTTTTTTCTTCCCGTTTTGGTTTTCCATTCACAAAAATAACATGTCATTTTATTCACGTTATCATGCAGCACGATGATAAGAAGCTTTGCCTTGTCGGTAGCTAACTATTAAGGTACAGATGGAACTATTTTCATGTCATCTTTAAAGCAGCCAGACTAAAGCCAGAACAATGTGACCAGCAAACATTGTTTTACTTGATCACAAAATATGTGTGATGTTACTAATAAGATATAAATGAGACTTTCTTCAACTTGCTCCATGTTGTAGCTGTGGAGGTTTCATGCATAAAACTCATGATTTTCCAGTTTGATTGTTGGCTCCAGTTGTATTTTCTAACACACTGTGTTGTATCCTACAAACCTCAAGTACACACCAGACAGAATACAGCAGCAGCATGTAAGTGTTCAACAGTATTATTTCCCTGCAGCTGGACAAACCTCCCTCACCCGACTGTAAAATGAGAAATTCAGTAGACGCGACAGTTTCAAGTCGGCTCTATGAGAAGTATACAGGAAGAAAAGAGCATTGTTTTAATTTATTGACTCGTGTATCTTCGCCTACGGCCCACCACAGTGAAACCGGTGGCTTTGATCCATTATTATACGCAGTTAATAAGTTCTCAACAAACAGATTTCATGTCATTTGGACAGCTGTTCACAAAACACAAGGAGTTACAGAGGATTGATACATTTGTAGAATATGATTAAGATTAAGGCACAAAAATTACTCAGTTAGGGAAAAATCATGGTTTGGGGTAAAATTACAACTGTGTTAAGGTTTGGGGAACCTTTCGTTGTCATGGCCACAATAATAAATACATGGTTAAGATGGGGGAATGATTACATTCATGGTTAAAAGCCATGACCATGAGTGTCGGCAGTACACAGAAAGTACAAAGATGACTCACAAATCAAAATCAGAGCATCCAACCAACCAGCATGACCTCCACCTGTCTTTTTTTCTATTTCAATTTGCATAAAAAACCTTGAATATCGCAACTAAACCTCCCTTGGCTTAACAAAGCACTTATTTTAACCCAAACAACAATCCCCCCCCTAAAAAAGTACCAATAAACCTAACCAGACCTTAGCATTGTCACTTTCTAGGAGCATCAGATAAGAAAACGCTTCTACAGTATGTGTTGTTCTAAAGGTCGGTTAGAAACAACGTAATTGGTTATTTAATTAGGAGTATTTATTGGTTTACAGCTAAATAATAACTGTAGATTGCTATTTTTTTCCATCCTGTCAAAACTGAAACAGAGAATGAACAAACAAACAAATACTCTTTACTTTGGATAGTGCACCTACTATCACTTAGCATATGATAGTGTGTGTGCATTGAGAGAGCAAGTGAACTATCTGGATAATTGGTACCAAGTCAATGGACCAATAACCTGCTGGTCTTTAAAGGTGAAAAAAAGGCCGCTCTGGGAATTATGTGGAAAAGAGTGAGACTCGGGGCGTATCCATTAACTCACAATTATAACTGGCCAAATAAAATAAAACCACCTAAATAGATTTTCGTAATGCGTTGGCTCCCATTGATTCCTAACAAATACATATCGTTTTTGATCTTCTCTGACCTTGTATGGGCAGCTATGCTTTTTCATTTTCACAATAATTGACAATTGTGCGGGCGGAGACGATGTTTCATCAGCCTGGGACAAAGCCAATCTACTCATAATGGCTACTAAAACGTCTGATGAATGGACGCTATGGTTGAAATTAAGCTGACTCTCTCCTCTGAAGTTGACTCTTTTGGAGACATGGGAGAGACATTAGTGGCTGAACACGGAGACAATATCCAGATATGTGTCTCTGTGTATCCCCTTCCTTCTTCTAAAGACTGTTTTTTGGCATGCAATTATACCGAACAATAGGCCAAAGCCAATGGAGGATGCAACTCGTTTCCATGGAAATGATTATGATGGATTTGTGGATAGACAGAGCAGGTAATTGGAAAAAGATTGATGGGTGACAGGGAGAAAGAGAGAGATAGAAAGGGATGGGAAGGAGAGAGGGATAAATTACTAGAGCAGCAGTGGGAGGAGAGAAAGCCCTATTACACCCTATCTTTCTGGGATTTACAATTATATAATGATGCATCCTCTCTCTCATCAAGTCAATAGGCAATCACTCCCTCCTGCTCTTGCAGTAACTCCCTCTTCTCTCTTTCTTTTCCCTTGTATTAGCCCCTATTCCCACCCACATCCTGTTTTCTCTCTGTCTCCCCTCCACACTCGTTCTCTCACCTGACTCCAAAGCAAAAAGTGGATCCATTGTGTATAATTCCCCTCATTATCACTTGGTGAGGGGAGGTGCTATAAAGGGTAGAGGTACCCCTGTGTGAGGCACTGAAACACACACACACACACACACACACACACACACACACACACACACACACACACACACACACACACACACAAACACACACACACGCAGGCAGTGTCCAGGGGACGTAAATACGCAGTGTGTCTGTATTGATGTGTTTTCAGGTTGTGGAGGAGCCTTGAGGTTACAGAGGCTGGTTTGTGATTAGAAAGTCACAGGTAAGGATCCAGAGGCTAGATTATATAAACATTCTAGTTGAGGAGGATGAAAATTTTGAATCCGTCCCTTAACTGCCACTGTCAGCCTGCCCTTGAGCAAGGCAACCGACTCCCAGTTGCTGCATCGTGTCGGTTCAGCTGCCAAAATTTTGTACACAGCGTTTGGTGCAGGGCGGCTCAGGAAGCACATATGAGGAAAGAGATGAACATGAAGCATAGCAGTGCTGATAATTGTGAGAATGTTTAGTCCCTGTATAGTTAATATAACAGACATTAAATACAGTCTATGTGTAAATGTTAGATTAGCTCATGGATGGGTGAAATGTCACACCAGGGCCTGATTTACCTGCTAACAGGCTCAGGGCAAAAAAAATATGAGTTATGGGCCACTATTGAGGCCCCCATGTTCCCTAACTTAGTTTGATTAAACACATTGTCAATTACAATTTTTTTTTTTTTCATTAAAAATTTCCATTTCAGTTACTATTAATCCATTAATCCAATTACCGCACACTAATTGCTGTGCAGTGAACCTGGGGCCTTTGAAACCCCTGAGGGTCAGTTTTCGGTATAATAAAGGCTGGGGCATTGAGAAGATTTGACTGGTTTGGGTTGACAGATATGGATATGATTCTGGTCAAAGAATCAGGGCAGAAGAGATGATGATATTTTGTGTGTGTGTGTGTGATCTATAAAAGATAATATATGATACGAAATCCCACTATAAACATGAATGATGATGACATTCAAAGGAAAAAAGGCTATTAACTGTTGCCTAAATCACAAGCAACCATTATTATCATTACTACTATCAAAACTCTCTTCATGAATGCGGAGATTATATTACTGCATCTTTCTGCTCATGATACAATGGTTTAAGGACAACGACTAACAAAACAAACAAATAACTAACATAAAATAGCGACCATGCAGTGTGCTCTATACTGATTAGGCAATTAAGGAGTTAATTAAGGCTATAAATGAAAGCAAACTTTACCAAACCAAACCAAATTAACTGTAACTGCTAAATGACAACACTACTAAAACATATGAATTCATGTGCAAACTATATGTGAAAAGTTGAAGAAAGAGTTCAGAATTCTGAAGAATCTCCTCTGCACGCAGATGAGTGCAGACAAAAACTGTGATGGTCTGTTTAGTAATCCAGCCTTTTATCAAAAAGTGTTCAAATTGGGATTTTTGCTTAAAGCAGAAGTGACGAGTGGTGGAAACTCGAGGTGGCAATTTTGGTTCCAATGAAGTATTGAGGCTTGATAACCACCCCTATGTAGGACAATAGGCCCATTTCACAGCAGACAATTTGACATGTCACAGTAGGAAAAGCAGAGGCGTAAATCATACAATGAATGATGGCTGAATTCCATTTAGCTGCTTCAGTTTCAAGGTCCTGCTATTGTTCATGCTGGATCATAGTCACACTGTCATTGATGGCTTACTGGGACACCTAAATAGAAAAGAGCCATTGTTAATGTTATAAGTGACACCTGTGCTCTCCTTACTTTGACACGTCATAATATCTACTGTGACAATAGGTCTTTTCCAGTTTAGTTTACTATATTGATTTTTCTTATGTTTGCACAAACACAAAACAAGAAACTGTACAATACTGCACAATATCCAAGTACCATTCACACACATTCCTACCCACACACATACACACTCTCACACACTCACTCCTCCAGGAATACGAGTCATGTCCTGAAGAGTGAGAGAGAAATAGAAATAGATCTTTTTGTGTCCAGTGAGAGCAGAAAGAAAAACGAACCTCAATAGACATACAATGTGTGAGTGTGTGTGTGTGTGTGTGTGTGTGTGTGTGTGTGTATGTGTGTGTTTATTGGCCTTGACACACAACCACACGCATACACACCTTTTGTTTCACAAAGTCTTGCTAACCAAAGGGCTGACAGCTCCGGAGCTTTCCACACCGTAAACACTCCACTTGAGCGGTTCATCATTGGGGGACAATAGAGCAAAAATATCCACCTTTCTTCCTCTCCTTTTGTCCGTCTTTTCGCTCTCTCTCCCCGCACCGATGGCTATAATCACTTCAATTTATTTCCTACAGCAGTTTTGTCCTTCTGAGCTCGACTGCTTCATTGTTCATTGATATAAAGGCTTCAGATTAAGTGGCAGCAGGGAGAATAGATCTGTGTCTACATGTTGGGGTGTTGGTCACATGCAAGGTCCCATAAACTACTGACTGGATTTTAAATGAAAGCCCAGTGAATGTTGGACTTGACTGTGACCAAGACCTGTGTCAAAACCACTAGAAGAGATTGTGCATATTCCCATTGCTTATTGTTGTATATAACAGAGTTCAAATGGCAAGTACCTTTAATGGACAATGCAGAAAATCTAGACTGAAGTTTCTTGTACCACCTTAAACTGATGTGCCAGATGGTTTGTTATACAAGAAACCATCTAAGAAGTCGTCCTTGGAAACTGTTTGGAAAAGGGCAGGCACTTTCAAAAATTACTTGTCAGGTGATTGGATAAACTATCTATCACCATCTTACCTTGCGAGGCAGCTGGACTTGCAAGTTCATGCAAGAATCTTCATAGGACGCTCATTGGTCTTAACCAAACAAAAGCTCATAATGTGAAAGCCTGACAAGATGGGTTCTCACATGAATATGTCATGATCTTGCGAATCCAGCAGCTTCGTAAGGTAAGCACTACCTTACATTTCCATGAATAGAGGACTACAAAGTTTAAAAATGAAGAAAACAACTGGGGTTGTGAAGTTGGGAAGAAGTGAGGTTGCCAGATTTCTATAGCCCATTCTTCATCTCTGCTTGAGGATAGTGTGGCCAAGTTGCACCGTGGATAATGTAGGCACTCCGTTTTGACAATGAAGAAGAATGCATTGAATTGAAAAGATGATAGCCCTGGTTCTGCTGTATCTTTTTTTTAACTGTCAATTATAAGTATGACTGTTAAAGTGGTGAAAGGGGTGCTATGCCAAATCAATGGAGTACAATTTTGTAGTATGATTTGACTTGCCTCCACTCTTACGGCGTCTGAATCATCCCACCACACACACTTGTATGTGCCATTCAATAAAGAAAGCAAGACAATTCCGAAAGCATGTCCACTTCACGTAGTGATTGGCAGGGTGTGCAGAGGTGCAATAGCAATTGCTCTTTGTGAGTACAACCAAGTGCACCATGAATGCCTCCAAGGACATTGTGCTTGAAAGTGTGCTCCCTTATCTTGACTGGTACAGTTTGTTGTGTTGAGACTACATTACAGACAACAAATTCAGGCAGTCGAGGATGTGTGATTTAGCTAGGAGGATGTTATGACAGCAGACTTTTGTCACTCTGGTTGGACCGTGGTCAGACTAAGCCATGCATCTTTTTCTCTCTCTTTTGGCCATCCGTCCAGACTCCCCTGAAAAGCGAGCATATTTGAAATGTGTAAATCTGAAAACGCTGACTTGGTGACGTAGTGTGTATGGGGAAAATGGAGCTTTGTATCAGTGACAAAAGAGATGGTGATAGTAGCACAGTGTTTCCTTGTTCTTCATTGGCATTTAATTAGAAGAGGAAGGAGAAGAAACACGACTAATGACAAGAACAATGGCGGTTGGCTTCATGTGAAATATTGTTCTACCACATACCTATCTACCACCACCTTTCTCTTGCTGAAATTTGTGTAATCTGCTTGCGATAAATACAATGTTAGAAAGCTACAGCATAAAGAGGAATAGTATTTTGTTCTTCTTTGCTGGCTTTTTATGGCTGACTTGCTTTTCTGTCCTCTGTGCCTGACCAGTATTAGGGGAATTACCCTTTTCAGCATTTTAAGGTGGACAGAGGTATTTGCAGGAATGAGTTGAAACTAAGGCTATGGACGCATGTCATTTTTGCTTGAAAATAATGGCCACATATACTTTTTAAGGATTATTAGATATCTTAAATGTATTTTTGAGTAGGAGACTGTTCATGGCAAGTTTAATTCATCTGTCACAGTTCAGTAGTAGAGCCAATGTCTCACAAACTTTTCAAACTCATTAACACCACAGATGCAGTCCCACCTCTGACTACAATGTGCAATGTGACTTGCAATGGCAAAGTGGCACTATCCGTTTTTTTGCTTGTATTTTTCAACCACCACTCATCCAAACAACTTCACACTCTACAATGCACTTCCCTGGGTTCTCAGCATTACACCTGACAAGTTTGAAGTCGATTGGATGAACGGTTGTTGAGATATGGAAAGGACACACATACATACATGTTACAATGGCTCCTTACATCCTACTGTGTTAATGGCACTGATTTCTTTCACCACATCTTTATTGAAAGCAGCCTTTATCCATTTCCTTGAAATGTTGCTTCAGAAGCAGTCAATTGAAAAAGGGACGTCTGTTTAAGTATTTTATATTTGGAAAATTGATTATTGAACTTTTAACCCAAAAGAAATACAGTAATGGAACAGAAGAGAAGAACTGTCAACATTGTTTAGAGCTGATAGCAAGTTAACACCTCTTTAGTTTTCTGTAGCATTAACATTGTAGTTATTACACTCCCGAAAAAAACACAAACTGGTCTATTTACATACAGAGAGAATCCATAGTTGGCTTCTTGTATTCGATGGGGTAAGAAAACTGTTACATAATGATAACACCTGCTTAACAGGCTGTTCACACATGGACTGAAAAGCTGTGACAGCATTGGGCTAATATTCATTGTGAATGAGACCTGGTTTTGAAGCGCCCTACTGAGCTGAAGTGATTCAAAAAGCGCCAAGCAACAGGGGAAAGTTGAGAAAGGCTTAACACACATGCAAGGTACACAGTGCGAGTGATTACCAGCGAGAGCCAATCGCAATCTTTTGATTCCTGTGAAAACTGAAGCACAGAGTCCAATTAGTCTAATCCACTACAGGAAATAGCTTAAAACTAAATAGAGGAAAAGCTGAAAGTTGTGGTATGTATACATATCAAAGACATTGTTGGTTCACGATGGCTACATCAGAAATAGAGCTGGGTATCATTTAAAAAATGATGATACCAGTCCCAATCCAAGTACCCATAAAGTGATACTGACACCAATTGAGTACTTCATTTGATACCCAACATGTGAATAGAAGCATTAAATTGCGAGTTCACCACCACAGATGGGTTGTAGCTGCTGTGGCAGTGGGCCAATCACATGTCATATTAAATTAAAAACGCTTGCATTGGTTGGCTGTGAGCAAGTCCATACAAATAGCCATATTTTCTAGCTCTGAGTGCAAAAAGGATTGATTGCAGGTATTATATGACAGGAGACTTTTTGATACTACTTGGTATCTATTTATTTCGGTCGATACCTTAAAGGTATCAAGGACCAAAACCCAGCCCTAATCAGAAAACAACAATTAGCCTACTGTCCTCTCAGAGCACAGTTTGCAAAAAACATTCTCAGCATAACACGAACACAAAACTACAGATTCAAACCCCAATCAATCAGACAGCTGATTCAGGTGGCCCGGACTCATTTTCAGAATCAACCGATCAACCAGGTCATAATGGAGCTTTGTAATCTAACAACTGCAACACATAGACCTTTCTTACAAGTGTGCTAGCTCAGTTAAGTAACCTGGTTTCTTGGGTGCTAGTACATTTTTTGCATTGTGAGCATGTTAGCATGTTGATGTTGGCATTTAGTGCACAGTATGAATGCAGCCTATAGCTAACATAGCTATAGGCCTGGTAAACTACTTTAAATGAAATGACTATTATTAAAATGTATCCCTATAATTTTCTGTTGATTAACAAATTGACAAATCAACACATTTTTGTGTTTCCGTCACACAGCTACTATTTTACTAACTGCTCCCCCCTAACTGACCACACAACTTCAGGCGATAATGCTATGTTAGCTTGACACTTTTTCATGGCGTTAGCACAAATTAAGCTGTACAAGTAAAAATAACTAAATTATTTGCATTCACAACTTGATTACTTGTTTACCTGTCATGGAGATGCACGAATGGTGAGAAACTTTTAGTAGCCATCAGTAGACATGAACAAATAATCATGTTTTTACTGCTGAAACCTACCTCTGTTAATCCCTTAATCCCTTAACCTTGTTAAGGAAACCAGATTTCTCATTTACATGGCATTTCAGAAATTAGGTTACTGCCGAGAGCCGAGAATAATCAGATTTCTTTAAGTGCATGTAAACGCGAGTGAGTGTGTGACAGAGCCAGATCAGAGCAGAACATTTTGTCAGCCTGACACTGAGGTGATGATTAAGACTGAGGTGTCAACAGGCTGTGGATTGGCCAGACAGTGTGTGTGTATGTGTATTTGTCTGTGTGTCAAAGGGGAGGGGAGGTGTGCAATCACCTAACCTATGGCAAACTCATGAGCGTGCTGTTTGCGCCTGACAACACTTCCTCTCCAAATTGCACGCTGACGCACACACACACACACACACATTCAGCAGATGAGATGTTTTCTGAAGGGTTCCTCCTTAGCAGAGGTGGCACAAGCCTTTTAGCAGCTACTTATGACCCTCCATCCCCTACAATACACACTCACACACAGGCTCCAGGCAACGGATTCTCTCTCCCTCCCTCCTTATTCAGAGCTCAATTTCTTTTCATCAAGTCTGTCTCTTCCCCTTTTCTCATCTCCACCTTTCTACTCTGCTGGATACTCTTGTTTGTGTCAAATCCAATCCCTCTTTCCCTCCCTAGCTTCTATCTCTCTCTCTCTCTGCTCGTCCTTGCAACTTTGTCTTTTTCCCATTATCTTCTCTCCTGCCTCTTTTCTCCTCTTGTTCTATCTCTTTCACCACAGACCGTCTCTCTCACTCCCCCTTTTCTCCGCGTCCTTTTCTCAATATCCTTCGTCTTCTTAAGTCTTCCCCTCGCTCTTTCTCTGTCCCCTATTCTCTGTTCTCTTTACAGCGCTCTTCTTCTTCTGCCTCCTCTCCTCCTCTGCGACCTCTCACCCTCTATTTTCCCTTTGCCTTTCTCTCTCCCCTTTTCTCTTTTCGCAGCCCTTTTCTCCTTCACTCTGGGTGTCAGGGCTTTGTGGAGGCTCTCAGGCCCCAGTGGGACATCCAGCAGGAGAAAGAGCTGCAAAACAAACTCTGGGGCAAGGGAGGGAGGGGGAAGAAAAGGAAAAGAATTTAAGGAGAGAAGGAGGAAAGGAGACAATGAAGGTGGTAAGAAAAGAGGGATGGAAGAGAGTCCCATGAAAAAGACAAAATGCCCAGGTGGACATGTTGGCTCATAACCTAGTAGTTCCTGCTAGATTTATACTTTAGCTTTTTCTTTTCTTTACAAAGAAATGAAAATTTGATAAAAATTTCAACCAACTTCAGGCTGTCATTTGATTTGAGGTATAAATTACTAAAAACCATTACTTACATGCTGCTTGTGTTTAAGAAGTCCAACTTTATTTAAGTATGGTTCCAATAAGCTATTGAAAGCATCCTTTTGCTGAATTTTCCTTTGCCAACAAGATATGCCATAAGGGGCCCATACAGTCAGCTCATGTCCACACGCCACGTCGAATTCATGTTGTTGGACCCATATGGACATCACACTGTGAATCCAGTTTTAGCCTGTTCCTAGGCATCATTTACCCCTTATAGAGTCCAGCATGTTAGCTGGGAAAGTGCCAAGTGTGGACTCATTGAATTTTATGAATTGTATGGATGTATAAGAAAAGAGATAAACTATAAATACCATGAAATGTCAGTGTGGTAAAATACAAAGTGGCCTCCTGGGCATCTGGCTGAGCTCAAAAAGGTCAATGAAAAGACAGGTGTTAAGCCATGGTTCAGCCCAGTCCCCCCATTAATTCTATTCATACTCATAACCAAAGGCTCAGTGTCCCTTATGTAGAAGTGCGGAACATATGGGTATGTAGAGCTACAAGCAGGAGACTGGAACCATGATGAGTAACTAACTAAATAAGTAAAGCAAGTGCTTTAGTTTAAAGAGAGATGTGAAAGCAGTCAATTATAGTGATGAATCCTTTGTGTCTCTCAACTCAGCAAAGAAACTCTGATAAACCCACTATACGCTCCCTGCCCGGCAACATATGCCAGGCAAAGTTAGCGGCCGGCTAGTAAACATCATGGGGCACAGATGGTTTGTTCAGGAGTTGTTGGAAAGCAAAATGGAGCTAAAAATAAAATGTATACCAGATTTAAATGAATCAGATGGCCACATCTCTAAAAGAAGGCTTTTGCTCTGTGACTGTGTTCTGTCAGGTTCACCATGACAACTTTATGTCCATATTCTACGTGCCATGTAGACATATGGTGACAATATATCAATGGTGTGTTAACCGTTTGTTATGCTGCCACCAAGTGAACCAAAAAAAATCAATGAATGCAAGGTTTTGTGGTAGAAAGGGTTTATGGACAAAAGAGCAGCAACTCCTTTTCCTTCTAGAAGGAAGGGGAAGTGGGATAATGAGGAACACCTTTGAGATGTGTGGAGGAGAGCAGAGAAAGTTTCTGGACAATATACCTAACCTCTTCAAAAAACTGCATACACATTAAAGAGTTGGCAGTAGTATAAAAGAGCAGGTTGGTAGTGATGGTGAAATTAAACTTTCTGAAGCACTGAAACAATATGAAGCAGTTGGAAATGGTTCACTGTTTTGAAGCATTTGATACAGTCAAAATCCCAACATCTGCTGGGCAACTATTGGTATTGCGCTACTTTGGCTGAATCTGAGATTGAGATGAAATAGTTAGTGAGATTATAAATGGTATTACTGCTTTTTTTATTTTCATTATTTTCAATAAAGTCTATACTATTACAACAGAACACTTTAAAACAGACTCTACAGATGTTTTTAGATATTGTAGCAGTTTAAGAAGTAGACTCCATATTCAAAACCAATGCCACACCTCACTGATACGAGTGTAACGTAATGAGGCATTTGGGGTGGTCACCTGATTTTTGGGCGTGGTGATGCGAGGCATCAAACCATCTTGCTGCAATACTTTGGCTTTGATAGGTTGATACAATGTTGAGTTGTCTGCTTTTAGTGTTACATCACTACTGGCTGGATTTTCCTCTTGTCTCTCTTTAATCCCTGTTCAGCGATAAGACGTTTCGTAGAATTGTCCAATTATGTTTGGCAATGTGGCTCCATCGTAACATAACCGATGCATTAAAATAAGAATGGATACTTGTATAGTTTGAAATGATACAAACTTCTAACGCTACTTCACAACGTCATCAAACTCTGATTGAAATTGAGAGACCCCTAGTGGCAGTAATTACATGTTGTGCTTTTAAAATTGTAATTTCATTGTATTGTATTCCTCATTATAATATAAATGGCCCTTACTATCATGAAAGGACTGTAAATGGTACTGCAGACACCCTGCACAGGAAACTCATTTAATTTGGTTGCAACAACAATTTCCATTCTTTTTCAGTAGTGACCAGACGAATGACACTGCAGATAGAAGTGGCCACAATGAGTAGCTACGATTACTGAAGAAGCCCTGTAATTACTCCAGTCACAGAGGCATTAAAGCCAGCGTCATGGTTAGACGAGACAATATTGCGGAGATAAAAAGGAAACGTGAAACCAAAAGGTATAACAGCTGAAGGAGAACATAAAACATCACACCAAGCATATTTTTTACGTCCGATTCCAGCCCTGCGCTCGCTTCTTTTCACTCAAACAAAATTGACTCCCATCAAATCACAGTTATATTTGAAATTGTGGACATTACTTCAAAGCTACAGAAATCAAACAGTCTGTCTTCTATCTTGTTTTTCTTTCTTCCAACCAACAACGTGTTCCTCCTCTGCCCATTTCTCGCTCTGTATGGGCTCATTGGGCCCTGATTGGAGTGTGTTTGTGTGTGTTTCTATGATGTCTCTAATGGTGCTAGGGGGGGTGATTTGAACTGTGTGTGTGTATTAGGAGTTGATTTCACACCCAGCAGCCTTATGGTCTCATCAGCCACCATATTGGCCAAATGGCTTGTGTGAGTCAAAGACATTGTTCTCCTTGCACAAGTGTGTGTGTATGAGTGTGCAGTACAATGTTCACATTAGTGGTCGTGCTGCTTACGTGAATGCATCCTTCTGTTCTGTTTGCGTGTGTATGTTGTGATTATTTATATGTGTATATGTCTGTGTTGCTTGTCACTCTCTAATTTGCATATTCAAACAGGATCAAGTGTATTTAAAGATTCAGCAATAAACAGTTCTTTGACAGGAGACAAATACGGCAGATTAGCATTGCAGATCAGATAACGAAGAGAAGGGAAGATAGCTGTCAGCCATTTAACGTCTTTGTTGTGTCCCTCTGAAAGGACCTTGTGTGTGTGTGTGTGTGTGTGTGTGTGTGTGTGTGTGTGTGTGTGTGTGCGTGCGTGTGTGTGTGTGTGTGTGTGTGTGTGTGTGTGTGTGTGTGTGTGTGTGTGTGCATTTATACGTACACATGTGACCAAACTGAAGCTTGACATCAAGGTATTGGTAGCTTGAGGCACTAGTTGAGCTGATGGGCCCTTTCTCAAAAAATTTAGCATGGCTTCATGAATATATGGTACCATGTGGAGACCATGAGGGCTATGATCAGTCAGCTTGAGCTGCTTGTGTTTTTATCATTATGCTTCTGATGATGGTGATTAAAGTTGATAATGAGGTTAACTAATCTTTTGTCAAATAAATAACATAAAGCATATTTCTAGCCCCAAAGCCATTTTCACTGCTAACCTTTTTCCATGACGTTTTGTGTGCAAATAGACTGTGGAATCGCTTCATAGTCACATAGATCGCATTGAGGGTACGTCACACATTAAGTACTTAATGTGCTTCCATATGAGGACATTTGAGAGACAAAAAAACAATTATTAAGATAGAGGCTGAGATATCATGACTTTTACAAGTATGGATCGGTCTATGTTCAATCAGAGCTATGCTATATGACATGTTGCTGGACCACATTGGAAAAGTGTTTATACTTATTCCAAATGACCACACTTGACGGTGGAGTGAAAAGTTGTTCTAGAGTGGAGGGAGGCATGATATTGTTTAAACATGCGGATAATGGCGCACAATTTCAGTCAGTTTTTTTGGAAAACATTCATAGGGTTGAACTAATTTGTTCACGTACAAAATGACAGAAACGAAAAAAGAGATAACTGAGCCCCTTTTCAGACAGGCACTCCTTTACATTAATCTGATGGCAACTTAATGAGTCAGTGTCATGTCTGAATAAACTGTCATGGTTCTATCTGACTCTTGAGGTTGTGTTTGCTTGTTGTGTGGGAAAGGGCTTATATTGAGTTGGACTTTTTGGAGGGACTGAAGTGTTACTTTGCCTTTGTAAGACAATTACTCATTTTCAGCCATAGCTATGAAACTGGCAGAACAAACTTCCAGCAGCATTGTGACATCTCAGTGCAGGTCAGTGGACTGCCATTTTGCCTCAAGGTAATGTGGGGATTTCTAATGACAGACAAAAGAACACATATAAACAGAGAGTAATTAACCAATCAGAGCCGTGAAATTTATGTTTCCTGTTTGGCCATCTGGACAATGAAATCTGACAAGCAGAGAAAATGTGTGCATGGGTGCTTCTCTGTGTACTGCATACACGGGTAGTTGCATCTGCTTGCATGAGAAGACAGTGCTTGTGTGTGTGTGTGGGTGTGTGTGTGTGTGTGTGTCCACCTCAGTAGGTCATGGAGACCTGCTGTAAATAGTCATGCTGATAACACATTATTTATCTTATCATCTTACACACACCCTCTTTTCTCTTGCCTTATCCCTACATGATCTTCAAAAATGAAGTTCAACATCAAATTGAAAATGTCTGAAATACCTACACCGGTGCTTACATGAAATTATCATGCCAGAATGGAATTTGAGACACAAGATATCTATTCTCAGTGTCTTGATAATGACCATAATCATAATCTAGAGAATAGTTCATGCTGAAGCAGTTTGATAGCACCCACAGGCTTGTTACAGGATGGGAAAAAGGCATACAAGCCAAAAAAAGCTCCCAAAAATAAAAGTTTGTTTCTTTTATCACCGCCAAATATCTTGAATCTATTTCCCCCCTTGTGAGCTTGACCTTAGACTGTAGTTGTCTATGAATAGAACACACAGAAAACAAAATATCATGTAAATCTCTTGACAATACACCCCATATTACATAACATTAGCAATAAAAAAAACAAAATCTACTTTCAGTTTACCGCCTTGTAGACTGTTTTGTTAAGTAAGACATCACAAGAAAAAGCTGAACAAAGTAAAATGATTTGAGCTGATGAAACACAGCTCACGTTTTAGAGGTTGTCGAGCATGTCATAAGGGTGCACCGGAGAAAATCCAGCTTTAAACTCTGCATCATCGCCTGGCTGCACTCTCTTCTTCACCTCAGCCACCACTTCCATTTTCATTGCCCTGAGCCATCACTTTACTCTGTCACCCTCTTCTCCCTGCTCCACCTCATTCGCTGCACTCCATCATTCCCACCCAGTGTCCTCCCATCCTTCCCCCACTCCCCTCACTGTGCTGTTAATGCAGCTAACCATCAAACTCTGAAAGGGATCTTGACTTGTCCCCGGAGTGTGTGTGTGTGTGTGTGTGTGTGTGTGTGTGTGTGTGTGTGTGTGTGTGTGTGTGTGTGTGTGTGTGTGTGTGTGTGTGTGTGTGACTGGGAGGTGGGGTGTAAATGTGGTGATCCATAGGTTCCAGACCACTGCACACAACAAAGTAACCCTGGGTGGGGCCACATGCTCTATGCCCCACCTACTATACAAACAAACACACTCACACACACACACACACACAGACAGACACACAGACACAGACACACACACATATATGCACAAACACGCCTGCTCCATATGAGTCCATGGTGTGGTAAGTGTAGCACCAGATGGCTAGCACTTGATCTGGGGAGGTATCTCTACAACCCTAAATAAACCCAAGTGGGAGGCCGTGTGTGTGTGTGTGTGTGTGTGTGTGTGTGTCTGTGTGTGTGTGTGTGTGTGTGTGTATAGATTGTATTGTGCAGAAAATGATAGATTTAGTGTGACACTGTGTTCATGTGTGGTCTGTCTGCTGTGTTTGCTCTGAAAGGATAAAACAATATAAACAAATGTATACTTGTTATGGTTGACAGTGGGAATAAAAAACAATAAAAATGCTTTTATTGAGGGAAGTAGTGTGTTCAACAGGAAAATACTGTTCTAATCTTATACTATTTGCTTGCAGCGCCTCTATACACTCATTTTAAACTGTGACAGGTTTCAAGAGGATCTTGCAGGTCTGATTTATAGACTTCTGAGCCCAACCTACTCAGGTGTGTGGCATCTCTGACAAGGTCTCAGCATCAACCTCCTCAAACAAAGGGAAAAGCCAAAAAGGGAAGACAAGATGGAGTCAAACCTGAGACTGTTACTTTCCTCCATAAGACAGGGCTCATACCCTCGACCTTAACCACCAAAGTGTGATTTTTTTACTCCAATAATTATCTTATAAACAAAACTGAAAGTGCTTGGCCTAAACACTCAAGAGAAGTGAGAGCAATTCAAGAGAAATTGAAACCCTGCAGAGACTGCAGAAGCCAGAGTAGAAAAGATGTTACCATTAATTAAGTTACAAAGGTGGACAGGACAGCCACAATATTACCTTTGGCCTTAATGTGTCGAATGTCCAAGTTGTATTGCTGAAAAAACCAGTGAGCTGCGAGATACCTGAATTTCCCAATGGGATCAATAAAGTATCTACTGTATCTATCTATTTATCTATCTATCTATCTATCTATCTATCTATCTATCTATCTATCTATCTATCTATCTATCTATCTATCTATCTATCTATCTATCTATCTATCTATCTATCTACTTTGTTCTGCGCATTTGGTCAAAAGAAACTTAGGATAACCTCTGGGTGTCATTCTGCTCCAATTTACAGTGTATCAGTCCGTGGTGAGAGAGGAGCAAAGCCACATTATCATAAATAAAGTCATCTGTCAGTTTCCATAATGAAGCTGACATACGCAGGTTTTTAAGTTTTAAGAGAAATGTCCAGCAGGATGGAGATTCTATTGTACAGTGTGGTTCATGAAATCCCTCTGAAAGTGATTCCAACAATATCGGTTGCCACTGTTGTAGTTGTTATAGTTGTGATTTGTTTAAAAAATATAAAGTGTGACATTTTTCAAGACAAGATGTGCTTAACCATAAGTGGTCATGATGCACTATTGTTTCTATATAAGTACAATGAGCTTATACTCAAGAAATCACTCACATCACTACATCAAGTAAAGATAGATTTATTTGTAGATTAAACATCAGCTATAGTTCCTGGCCCAGCCCAAGCTCTCCAAGAAGACGAGGAAAACTTCCCAAAACTCTTAGTCTGTTTGGAACTTTGGGAAGAAACCTCGGAAGAGGCAATTCAAGGAGAGATCCCCTCTACACGGATGGCTGGGTGTTCTACAGGGTCCATTTTGGTTGCTGTAGCTGTGTTTTTTCCAGGTTCCTCCTTCGTATTAATGTTCCATTTCCATGGATCCAGCAGGGCACATGGCAGACAGCGATGGAGAACAGGTGGGCTCCAGAACATCTCAGCAGAAAGAGAAACAGGTACAGCACAATCCCATGCAAAGAAAGCATATCTCAAATGACATTTCAATGGTAACTGTGGAGATAGTGTGTGATGCTGTCCTGACTGTGAGAATGCCGGGTGGAGAGAGGAACATACCTGAAGGCTTTTTATTGAGGAGGAGAACTTACGGAACCTTTGGTGGGCGGAGGGCAGATGGTGGCGTATTAGAGTTGAGGGCAGCACTGTAGCTCCTCTAATGTGGCCCGATCCTTTGGGTCTCTGGCCAGGCACATGTTCAACAAAGTCTTGGTGTCTTAAAAGTAAGAGCGAAAGCAGATCAAAGTTTGAGGGCACAGCTACTGTTTTCTGTGAAGGGAAAAATATATTGGTTTTTAGAAGGAGATACTGTCTGGTATAAGACTCTTACCTTGGGACAGTGCCTTGCTAAACTGAATGTGGTTCTTGACAAACTCCGCAGTCGAAAAATACCCTCCTTTATGCAGCAAATTAAAGAAGAGTGCACCCAGCTGCCAAACCGTGGTGGGACAGGCTGAGTGGGACTTATCATCAAACCACTCTGGAGGGGCGTATTCAAGGGTACCTAGAACACACGACAGTATAGCAATGGTGGAAGACAAAGACAGAAAGTGGGCAAGAATGAGAAGGGAGCTAAGCTTCCTTTAAACATGAAAAGTCATTATTCTAAAAACTGGATAATGGAGATCATACCACAGAAGGATTTGAAAGGTGCCTCTGTTGAGAAGCTTCCACAGCCAAAATCAATCACCCTGACTCTTGGGGCACCAGTTGAAGATTGTTGAATCAGGGTGTTTTCCAGCTTGATGTCCCGGTGAAAGACACCCTTGGCATGCATATCAATTGCAGCATCAACCATCTGCTTCAGGATCATCTAAGATAGAGAGAGATATGGACATACAGTAATTGAGAGGGCATGAAAGGCAGAATTTTCTCCAGATTCTTTCTAAAATAACATTAAGGACCAAGAGTTTTCAGAACAGTTCCTCAAACTTTACATAGTGCTGAACTGTCAGTTTCAATTGTCTTTAAGGCAAACTCAATTGAGAATTGGGCTAGCTGTGAATACATGTGGCCACAAACACACAGAAACATCTTCCACACAGTTTCAGTACCTTAGCCTCATGTTCTGAGAGGTGGCCTCTGTTGATTTGGAGGTAATCAAAGAGGTCCTGGGAGTTGGCTGGTCTTTCCAAAACCAGGATTAACCCATCCTCTAGAATGCACCAGTCCAGAAGGGATATCATGGCAGATTGTCCCACTGATCCTGGTAGACCTGCAGCCTTGAGCATGAGGGCCACCTCAAGAAGGACATCAAACACCTTCCCATTGCAAACCTAAAGAAACAAATGTATCCATGTTGACTGCAAAATTAGGTTCAATTGAAGCAGTTTCTTGTTATGCTGCAACTGACAGACAGTTTGTCCATGCATGAGTTTTGCTCATTCACAGTTGAGAAAGAAATGTTCAACATTTAGGTAACAGTTCTAATTTCAACAGTTTGTGTTTGACATCAGATCAAATCACTTACCACTTGTGTGCGCCTCACACCATCTTTAGGAATGTGCTTGATGGCCACCTGCAAGAAAAGAAATAAAGGTTATTTGGTTGGCACTTACAGAGTTTACAGTGAATGGTATAATGTGTGTATGAATATGATACTTACCGGTAAAGAGTCTTCTTTACGGATTCCGGCGTATACTGAACCGAAGCCTCCCGCACCGATACATCCTTGCTGAAGATACTTTTCCTCAAATTCATCTACACACAAACACGCAGAAGAGATTTGTTTTACTTCTGACATTTGTATTTTTACTACCAAGCATTCTCCTAACCAGTCCTGAATCTATTCTTAACCATAACCCTGAATACAAAGCTCAGGCTGAAAGTAATCTCTTGTAGAAAGTGCAGGCAGAGTGCCTTCACTTAGCTTACACAGCAATAGCAGCACAGACTATTCTTTCTCTAACTTTCTTTCACACTATCTGCCCACCTCTGCTTGAGTTTCCAGAGGAGGCCATCTCAAAGATTTTCTCCTCTTCCAGTGAGGTTTTGTTAAAGGTATGACTGATGGCATCATCCTTCTTGTCTTCCACTGCTGACAGAAAGAATTCCACACTGCTGAATTTACTGGAGCTGGATCCAGGGCGGCTGGACACAGTAACGAAGGATCCAGTAGAGCTGAATTCATTAGCACTTGATTGAGTGGTGCTGGACACAGTGATGCAGGTGCTGCTGCTACACCTCATCCTTTTCGCTGATGTCCTGGCATTTTCACTATCAGCCTTCCTCTTTCTCCCACTGACATCCTCCTGAACCCTGTTGTTGGATTCAGTCGAGACGTCGCAACCCCTGATCTGCTTTGTGGGTGGCTCTGCAATATCGCTCTCCTCTGTCTTTCTCCTCCTCACATTGATATCCATCTCAATGTTCATCTCTACAAATCACAAAAAACTTGTGAACACATTTTTATACTACACATTTCATGTACATGATCACATTTGATAGTTGTGTAATATGACATGAGAAACATATATTGGACTTGCACCTCGTTAAAGTGATGGAGGTTAATAATCATATCATTAATGAACAAGAGGTGATGATAATAAGGGCAAGAGCGAATTAAATAAGCAAATGCAAGACTTCAACCCCTCTCAGACCTGTACCTTGAAAGTTAATGTTTGGACAACTTACTTTTCGGATTTTCGGTGGTAAGAGTAATCAACTCTTGTGTGGACATAGTAGATATGGAGTTGTTGAAGTTTTTTCTAAGACTTGACAATAAAAACTCAGATATAACTGAGAGATATAACTGCAGATATCTGAAGAGTGTGTACTCATCAGTGTATCTTGGGTTCTTGTGATGAAAGCAGTGCATTTGGAATTTTATGTCTTCAGGCCTTTGACATCATAATGCTTTAGAATCTGACCAAAGGCACACATGTAGCAAAAGTTCCATATTTTTATTTGAATTCAGGTGATTAATCTCATCCTATTTGGAGTGTGTTTCTTACTAACACAGTCACTACAGTTCCAATTTGCCACTGGTTTTAATATTTGGTCTCATCTGAGAGCAAATCTTTAAATGTTAATAAAATGCCCCTTCAACATATTTTATGTATAATGTGTGTATTTAACACCATTAAGTCACAGCTTACAAGTGAGGTGTATGTTTTAGGTGAATTTCTCAGAGTCAACTGATGGATTTTGTTTCTATCAACTCCCTTTATGAGAATATAAACAAACAGATGTGACAAGATTGATATATCATGGCATGTGACTGCTGTTTCCGACATAGGATGGGTGATTGTTTTTCAATGTATGAATGTCACTCTTCCGATCCTTACACTGTGGTTGTTTTTACTGACCACTATGGTGACTGAGAGGAGGGTGATGTGGAACAAGGGTCCTAATCTGTGGACGTTGTTGTGGCATACACCACTGATGCCCATGTTCTATTTAGTCTTTATTCTCAGGGCATTCTGGTAGAGTGGAGGTTTTACAAGAAGCAACTTCTCCACCACTCCCAACTGTAAAACCTTTATGCAGAATTCCAGCTTTTTTCACATTTCTGGAATTATGTGCATGAAACCAGGCAAATAGAAACATACTCACCTTCTTACTGTCTTGTTCTAAAAAAAGTCAGGCATGTCAGTGACCTCCTGACCTTTACCCCATACAGTCAAGTCAGTAGCAGTGGCTGCAATCGCCTCTCTTTATTGATCGCACCCCTCTTATTTGATGTCAGTTTCTAAGCAAACGTTTTAATTCAAGTATACATATCTAATTAGAATAACAGATTTTAATACTATTTTAATATTAAACTTTTGACAAGTGCTGTGTGCTATGTTTGTGTGAGTGGTGAAGTGTGTGAGTGTATGGAAAGCAAAGCACAAACAAAGAGCAATGCCAGCTGCTAGGACAAGGGAAGACAGTTAGAGGATCTTGCAGGTCTGATTTATATTGTAATTTGTAATAGCTTTCCTGACTTACAGAAATGACTTTACTTGTTTATCAACAATATGCAATTCTTTCTAGTAAAGGCTCAGGTGTTAACATGAGCTGTAGCCAACATTCAGTCTCTCCCGCTAAGGAGAAGTAGATTGGTGCTGACTCAGTGTTGAAGCTCAGGACAGAAAGGGCCCTATTAAAATCTGGTCTGAAATCAGTGGCACAGTATTTCACTGTTATTTTAAGGGTGCATTACTAAGATTTTAATAGGCCGGTGAACAATGCGTGTACACTCTGTCTGTCACACACACGGACATGCTGTAGTACACAAACATGCAAAAATTAGAAATAAAAGAATTACATCAACATATGAACATGTCATAATGGACAGTGAAAAATATTTATCATAATTAACTAATCGCAGTAATAATAGATTAAATGAGAATGAGCCTTCCACTACTGTCTGCGTGTGTGTTTGTGGGGGTGGATCAGCACCTTGGAGAGTGCCGCTGTGTACAGTCTTAACAATTGTATGAGGGGTTATAACGTGATTAGGACCTTAAACTGGTGGTCTTCTTCCTTCTCTGATTTATAGGTGAGGAGCACCATGACGTCTGTGTGGTGCGCAGCTTAATGCACGGTGAACTGACGGGAGGAGACGTGAACATATGAAGCACAAAGCCAGTTGATCTGCAGCATTCTGGAACAAGGGACCTGAGTAAGGAGTTCTCCTCTGGAGATCGACATACATGTTCATGTACATGTCAGGGTAGACTAAAAAAATATCACATACAAATTAACATCACAGCCATGATAGAGAGTCAGTTCATTCAATCATTTATTTACTTGAAAAAAATATTTTGGAACACAAAGTGCTTCTCCATGATCAGCCCCATAAATGTACAGTATTTTCCACAAAAGTAGGTCACTAAAGACCGAAAAGACTAGGTTGAGAAATTAAGTAAAAAAATTTTCACACCATTTCATACTTGTTTACATTAGATTTTAATGCAAACACTTTAGAACATTCTTAAAAAGCTGTTCAAAATGTAACTGTTCACACACAGTCTCTTAAAATTGCATTGAACTAGAACGAAACAATTTTTAAATTTGTACAATGTGACTAAAGAGGGGTATATGATGTGAGAGACAAACACGTGTAATAATAAAAAAGTTAATAATAAAAAAGAACAAATGAAAACACTGAGGGTCCACATTTAACTCCACAGACTACCATTGTGCTGACTCAAACACACTACCCAATGTGAGTCGCTACCCGATGTGAGTCGCTACATTTTTCCAAGCGGAGTTGCCGTACATAACTGTCAAAGATGGCGGACGCTACAGCGCATGTGTGACTCACATCGAGTAGCGACTCACATCGGGTAGCAACAGTTTTTTACAACAGAGACAAACCGGCAGATTCAGCTCAGCTAATGTTAGCATTAGCTGGCTAACGTCTAGCTAACGTGTTTTAAAAAACAAGTTTGTCAGAGGCGCAAATCTTCAGTTAAACATGTTATTTACATACAACACAGCTAGGCCACATTTGTTTTTGGGGGAGACTCATTTGAAATGCTTTGCACAGTTTTAACAACGCAAGGAGGGTCATGGATTGTGGAAATGGAGAGGATAAATGGAGAAGCTAAATAACTCCGCAAAACGATTAGCATACATTATAAGGAAAAGCAGCAATGAAATGGAAAGTGTGCAAAAAGTGCCAGTAAAAGTGCACAGCAGTATTTAAAAAATATCCAAAAGTTATTACACGTAAAAAAAAACCTGTGTACACTGCACACAGTTTAAAATAAAACATTAATTCAGCACATTAAACAGTTTGATGGCAGATAAGCAGTAAAGACGTCCTGCAGCGTTCAGTCCAACACCTCAGTGTAATCAGCCTGTGACTGAAGGTGCTCTGCTGAACCACTTCCAGGGCATGGAGTGGGTGAGTTGGATTGTTCATAATAGAGTTTAGCTTTGAGAGCATTCTCCTCTCTGCCACCTGCTGAATCATGTCCAGTTCAGTCCCAATGATGGAGTTTGCCTTTAATCAATTTGTTGACCCGATTTCTATCTGCTGTGTGAGCACTCTCCCCCTTCAGCATACAATACCAAAGAACAGAGCACTGGTCACAACAGTCTGGTGGACTGTACACAGAAGAGGCCTGCAGATATTGAAGGATCTCAGCTTACTTATCCTTTTACTTTTTTTTTTACTTACTACTTATACTTTTCCAACTTGATGTCCTGGTGAAAGACACCCTTGGTGTGCATGTCAACAACAGCATCCACCATCGGCTTCAGGATCATCTAAGATAGAGGGAGATGAAGACATACAGTAGTTGAGAGGGCCAGTAAGACTGTATTCTCTCCAGATTCTTAGAGTGGAAAAGTGTCTAAATTAATATTATGGGCCACACAAAAAAACACAGAAAAATTCTCCACACAGCTTCAGTACCTTAGCCTCACATTATGATAAGTAGATTCTTTTTGAGGTAATCGTAGAGGTCCTGGGAGAGGGCTGGTCTTTCCAAAACCAGGATTAACTCATGCTCCAGAGTGTACCAGTCCAAAAGGAATATTGCGGCAGATTGTCCAACTGGTCCTGGTAGACCTGCAGTCTTCAGGAGGAGGATCACCTAGAGAATGATGTTAAATACCTTCCCATTGCAAACCTAAAGAAACAAATGTATACATGTTGAATGGTAAATGAGGTTCAGTTGAAGCAGTTTCTTGTTATGCTGAAAAAAAGAGGTAATCCAGGCAGCACTTGGTTACCTATAAAATGTATATGCAAATGACAGACCTGAACAGACAGCTTGTCTGTGCGTGGGTTTTGCTCATCCACAGCTGAGAAAGAAATGTTCAACATTCAGGTAACAGTTCTAATGTCAACAATTTGTGTTTGACATTAGATCAAATCACCCGTGTGCGCCTCACACCATCTTTGGGAACGTGCTTGATGGCCACTTGCAAAAAAAGAAATAAAGGTTATTTGGTTGGCACTTTCAGCATTTGTAGTGAATGGTATAATGTGTGTATGAGTATGACACCGGCATATACTGAGGCGAAGCAATTACAATTTAAAGTGCAAAATAGCGGGGCTTCATGAGACCACAGCTTAGCCTTGCAATGCACACAGTGTTGAGATTGGTTGTAACAGTACCACAAATAGAAACTAGTTTTAGTTCTTTGTTCTAGTCTTAATGTCAGTCTACCCTTAAAGACAATCTAACACAGTTACACATTGAAATGTATTTTTTCTTTGTTCTATGTTCCATTTATATTGTGATTTGTTTGTAGTGGTATTTGTTTTGGATAGTTTTTTCAAATCTAATTCACAACATTTAATCTAAATAAATGGTTAAATACACTTGTAATAGTGTCTGGTGTTTAACATTAATATTTTTATACTAAACATAATGTAAAATAATGGTAATCTGGAAATTATTAAAGTCATAGGTGAAAACATTGTTGAAGAAGAGCCGACTCTTCTTACTGAACTCAAAAGAGCTGTAATTCCCATCACCACTTCATATGATTCAAATCATATGGATTATCTCATGTCAGTAGGGTTTGCAGTTTTTTTTGCTACAACTTCACACTTACTTTGATTTTTGGTGGTCAGAGTAATCAACTCTTGTGTATACATAACAGATATGAATAATAATTGAATTAAAACAAACAGATGTGAAGATTTATCCATCTTCAAGTATGTCGCTGCTGCTTCTCACATAGGATGGATGATTATTGTTTTTTAATGAATGAATGTCATGTCATTTTATGAATACAGTCAAATCAGTAGCATCAGTGGCTGCAATCACCTCTCTTTATTGATACCAGCCTTCTCACCTGAAGTATGTTTCTAAGCATAAGTTTCTAATTAGAGTTTATCTATCTATTTGGGATAACAGATTTCAATTAGGAAGAAATATAAAATGAAAGGAATTCGAAAATAAAAATGAATAATTTATTCAAAGTGTCATAAGTTGACAGTAATGAAAGTCTTAATGTTTATATTATATCAAAATTACATTTGAATATAAACATTTTATTAAAGTCATAGTTTTAGTAGTTAGTACACTTACATTTGAGAGGGTTTGAGATCAAAATTTTAACTTTTCATTTTAACTTTTCATTTACATCGATTTTAGTTAAAAATTGTTGCACAAATAGACTGCTTTTTCTCTCCATATTATAGTTTCTCTCTCCGTTTGTGTGTTTGCACATCACTTGACCCTTTGATTTATTGTCAGCTGTGTGTTTACAGCCATGTGATATGTGAGACCGAACTAATAAACAAACAATATCCAATCAGGCCCAGCTGTGAAATTGTATTTAAATAGGACCCTTTTCTCTTGTCAGCAACGGATGGATGAATGAAATGTGACAGACGGGTGGATTTATTGTGTGTGTGTGTGTGTGTGTGTGTGTGTGTAGTGGGGTTTCAACTCTCATAATGCACTGCACTCTCACTAATGACTACTAACATGAAGTATTCAAGGTGTGTGTCACACACGCACACACACACACACACACACACACACACACACACACACACACACACACACACACACACACACACACACACACACACACACACACACACACACACACACACATACATGTTCATCTTTGTGGAATTGAGTATGAATCCATTTACAATCCATTTAAGTTGTGCTGCCTTGATTTTTTAGCCCACGCAAATACTTTTATTTAGAGATTAGCTAAACACAGAATATCTGTCACACACACACACACACACACACACACACACACACACACACACACACACACACACACACACACACACACACACACACACACACACACACACACACACACACACACACACACACACACACACCTTGATAAGTGCCATGATCAGATACTTCCAATGTTTACTACCATTCTTTCCTTCTATCTTCTAATCCCTGAACATTATTACGTGTGTGGGTGATGAAAAATGTGTGCATATATCCATGTTCATATAGAAAAATCTGTGGTGTTTATAGGTTCAAGTGCTTCTGTGTGCATTTGCTCAGTTGGCGTATATTAAGCAGATGTGTGTGAGTGTGTGTGTGTTCTCACATACAGTTGTTGTAGATATTAGAATGAAATGAAGTGTGAAATAAGCTCCTCTGTCTCTCTGGAGTGGAGCTGTGGGAAATCCCTCCTCAACACATCACACATGTTTACCATCTATCCCTCCAGCTCTATAGCCTCCCACATTACCCATTAGGCCTCTGCTAAAGCAAACATTTGATGGTGATAAAGTGGGTACTCCATGTGATGAATATACTGCCAATGAGAAGCGGGGAATATTAAAGGCTACATAAACTCCCTTGTTTTAGTGTAACAGTAATCTGCTGATGAGGCCTTGGAGAGAGGATATGGGTTAGCCCTAAAGATAGGATAAGATATCATATATATGATATGATACAATACGATACATTATGATATGATACGATACGATACGATACGGTCTACTTTTATTGACCACCTGTATGGGATTCATTTCAATTTCACATAGCAGCACAAGGGAATGCAGTTACATAGAAGACAGTGATTTCCATGACCCCCCCCCCACCCAAAAAAAAAAAAAAAATTACAGGCAGGAATACTCATGTTGGGAAAGAAAGTTGCATGGATGCAGTGTGATACCTGAACTAATAACTTAATAATGACACACCCTGGTCTCGCTTCAGTAATTGGTAATTAACAGCATCTTAACATTCTTGTAGCAGCTTAAATTCCAAATGGCCACAGATGATTGGCTATTGAATACATTATAGAGAGTAGTTGAAGAAGACAAAAGAAAGTATTGTTCCTTCTGTAAAGACCCCAACAGCTTCTTCCCATGAGCTCTCACTGTTGTAGGCATCAGTCGTAACTTGACTTCTTGTCCTGTTGGCCTGGATAAAACCTTTTCTTAAAGTACCTGGGAAATTTACAGGGATGGTGTTATATAACAAGACTTGACATTAAAGTATTCACAACATCAGGAATAATGTCGTAACATCTGGTCCTACAGAGATTGTTGCGCTATGGGTTGATTGTAACCTTAATGTTGCTAGGCTACAGCGAGTTACTTCAAGTGATAGTGTCTTTTACGGTTAGTGAGAAATAAAACTGTTTTTTTTTACTTGCCTCATGTAATGTGTTTTCTTGCCAAAGAAGAAATTACTGATGAGTGAAAACAAGTAGAAAGAGTCTGTTGGCATCTTTACTGCCAACAGACAATTTTCTCTAATTGCCTGAGAAAATGATCCTGACCAGTATGTAACTGATGCTACACAAATCAGGATACATTCTGCTATCTTGTATTTCACTTTTAAAGTAGTATGTATCAACTTGCATTGTTTTCAGTAAGGTGGGTGCTCTTGCTGATTTCAGAGATGTGAGAGCACTTTTTTTTTTACTGTAAACATTGACATGTTATGACCTTTTTCAGTTGAAATAGGACTATCGTGGTAAATAAAAGCTTAGGTAAACCCTGCCTTACCTCAGCTTCTCTATTGCAGTTGCCAGGCCTCATTGATGGCTAGATGGACCAATCAGTTTCCATCTTAAAAATAAATCTCTATTCTTGCACCGTCAATATAAATATAGATCAATGTTTGGAATTTAACAAAATAAAACTGACTTATGGGAAATGAATTTGCTCGAACTTAAAGCCAAAACAAGATAACAGTTTGACTTATAAGTGAGTCAGCATTTTGTGTTTTATAATAACTGAATGTCCTTCAGTTTACATTTGAATAACAGATTGTGCCTTTAAAAAATATTCACCAGAACAGTAATTCATCTAGATACAGCTGTAAATAACCATTTTCTCTACCTCCTGCTTTGAATTTGCACATGTCTCTCCATCACCTGATGCCTGGGCTGTCTCTTTTTCTTTCATTCTTGAATCAGTTCTTTACTTCCTCCTCATTTTTCCTTCAACAGTTACCATTCACCATTACATTCTGCAATTATTCCTTTCTTCTGTCTCCTCTCTTCTAATTCCTTCATTCACTCACTAGAAATGAAAAAGGCCTTCCTTTTAAAAGTGTGGGTGAGCATGAAGCAGAACTTTAACTTGTATGGTGTTAATTACAGTAATTGTGGACAAGCGACACACAGTAGGAATGCATCAGCAGTCAAACTATCCAAACTATCAAGCTAACACTACATTAGGCTAGTGTAAAGCAGTAGCAACAGATAAACCAAACAGAAAGTCAATTTAAAAAAACCCTCTAACTTCACTGAAGAACTTTTCTAACTTACTTTGTGGTCTTTTGTCTGACATTATTATTTAATGTTGCACATCAGTTAATATAAATAATCGTCTGAACTCATTTTTCCTATGAAAGCTACGCCGCTCCCCCTGCCTGCTAGCTTCAGCATGGAGGTCGATTGTTTCAATACCTACGTAGCACAGGTAGACGGTGGTTTATCAAAAAGCATTCCTGGAATCTGCAACAGAGACTACGTTAAGACGCCAGTCTGAGCTAACAGCTGTAAAGTGATGGAAAATCATAAACGCCACTTCAGAATTTGAGAGGAGGGTAAACGGTGTTTAGGTGCTTTTAGCCTCCACTGTAGTCCTGGCTTATATGTTAGCAAACAGCTACTTATTTACACACCTAGCTGTTACAGAGCAACATTATCATTCATTTGGAGTCATGTTTCTTGCAACATAACAACTGTAAGTCCAATATTTGCTGTATTTTAGCTCTGCTTTTGGTCTCTCACAACTCCTGAGGGAATTATCTAGCTCTTTAGCTGTGTATGTGGGCGGTTTGATGCTGAGCAGATAGCATAGCGTATAACCTTCCTTGTAAGTTGTATAAAAGAGTACCGGACATTGAGTATGGTAGAAATTAGACAGAAACACTAAATATTATAGCATATTCTTAAAACTGAAACATTGTATGAATGTCCTGCATTTTACTCTTGAATAATTAGTGTGTTAACTAATTCTGGTTCTGGACCTTAATCCACTAGTGTCATTGTATTTGGTACTAAACAAAGTTTCTTTCTATAAAGCCATATCTACTCTGTGAAGAAAATATGTTGTGTTTAATAATATTACACAAAATTTCAATTGTACAGGTAGCAGCATTGTCTAAAATGTTCACTTTTGAATTACCATCATTTCAACAGAGAATGGAAAAGTCAAATCAAAACTGAAAGAAAGCACCAGTAACAACTTCGGGGTCGAAGGCATCGGAATATGGCACAGACACGCAGCCACTTACACCCCAGATTGCAATTTCAAGCCTGTACGTTGTAATGTGCAACGGATTACATTTTTTAATCCCCAACGCTGCCCCCGAGGGCCGGTCCTGCAACCCAACAGTGGATCTCCATTAGTTGAAACCTCCAGAGGAACGTTGAGGCCTCACCTTGCCCCAAGGCTCTGCTCCAGTTCTCATTTATTGGCAGAGGCCAGACAAAGACACTTGTCAGCATCCACATCCAACCAAGCGTTCACACACACACACACACACACACACACACACACACACACACACACACACACACACACACACACACACACACACACACACACACACACACACACACACACACACACAGAGCCTCACTAGTGGGTGGGTGGTAGAATATGTTTAAAAAAAATCCTGAAACAAAAAAACACTGCCAGTCTCTTCTTAATCTCAGTGTATCTTTTTAAAATAATAATAATATCCATGGTGCTACAGGGAAAATACTACCTGCCAAAGAGCCCACGCCTGGCATGTTTCTGCTCAGGCAGAATTAGGATGCATGCTAATGAGTGCTGCATGCAGATGGGAGGTGAGGGCTGCAAATTATTAATTTCCACTCTGATGCACAATAGCTCAAGTCTGCCGCTGATAAATTTATCAACATCAGACACAACAAATTTAAAATCCCACTGATTCACACTTTTTTCTCCTGTGTCTTTGTTTCCCTTTCTCCTGTTGGATTCTTCCATTCCCTCTCCTCTTCCTCCTCCTCGTCCTCCTCCTCTCCAGCTGTTAAACCAATTAAATGCTCACAGAGGGTAGACTGCCCACTCTCCTGTTGGGAAAAATACATGCAATAAAAGCCCTCTCTGTGCAGAGCCATTGTGTGACGGCAATGCCGCCATCTTTAATTATGGCCTACGCCCCCACCCTTCTCATTGCTGAATAGAAGTGGGCTGTAGGTACAGACAGCCACTGGCGCTGGATCAGGTTTTGGTGTTTTGTGTTGAGAGAGCTGCTAAAAAGAGGTGAGAGGGTGGGTGGTGCTGATCCTGGACCAGCTCAGAGGTTCAGGTAGCCTCTTAGAGTGGCTTAAATAGCTGATCTGAGGTTTGGCAACTTGGATATTAAGAGAGAAAGAAAAAGTGGAAAACGGGCCTAAGGGAAGAAAGTATAGAGGTACAATATGTAGGTATGATTTTGATAAATATTTACTTGCCCAGATCATAATTATGCAAGGATATTCTTTCCTTGTGTTGAGTAAAACTATCAGAGTCATGTGTAATATTCTCACTCTACTAGAGTTCTACCAATTAAACGGAATCCAAAAAGAGAGGATTTATATGAAAGTGGATTGATTGTGTATGTGTGTGTGTGTGTGTGTGTGTGTGTGTGTATCTGTGTGTGTGTGGGAGTGGGAGTGAAACAGATAGGAAGGATGTAAGGGATTGAGAGAGGAGAGACAAGGTTGTTAACTGTCAGTTTTATGGCCAAGCAGGGAAAAAAAGAGAAAGAGCAAGAAAGGGCATCAGTAAAAGCTGAAGAGAGAAAAGGCTCAGAAAAAGAAGAGGAGATTTGGTGGGTGTGATGGTGCGATGGGGGTTTAAAAGAGCGATAATATCAGAAAAAGAAAAGGAAATGGGGGCGTATAGAGGCCTGCGTCTCTCCCAGTGCCCTGTGCCTTGAGGGGGGACCCAGGGCAGGTCTGGGGAATGTGAGGCATGGAGGGGAGGGTTGGGGGGGAACAAAGCTGACTACTGTCCCCTAGAGAGAGGCCTTGTTCTGGGCCAGGGTGGTACAAGAAGTGAGTCGCTCCTTGTAAGAATGGATGGATGGATGTCTGACTGGCTGTCTGGATGGATGGATGCTGGTTCCCGGCTCGCAGCCTGGCTGGCCTTCTTGCCCACAGAGCAGGCATGTAAGGAAACCGGGGCAGGTCTGGGGAATGCGAGGCATGAGATGCGAACAAAGCCAGCCACTGTCCCCTGGAGAGAGGCCCTGTCCTGGGCTAAAGGGCACGAGGAGTCAGCCTTTCTGGATGGATGGATAGATGGATTAATAGAGCTGGCTTTCTGGCTGATTAGTAAGCAGACTTAACCATGTACATACTTGGGTATTTTCAAGTAGTTAATTGAAACTTGCAGAATCTCATTTAAATCAATGAGTATATTAAATGAATCTTTCATGTGCATAGAAGGATGGATGTGCTTAAACCAAATGCATCAGAGTGCGCCATTGCAACAGTGACCCTCATAAAATATAAAATGTCTCGTAAGGGCGACATCCCTGCACCCAACTGTCCTTCATAAAATCAAGGGCAGGATCAATGCTGTTTTAGATTTAATCAGCTGCAGCTCATGTTAACTCAGAATTACATGTGGATAAGAAAGAAAAGAAAATACACTCGTGTCATTGAATATAATTTGGTATTTAAAAAGAATGTCTATTGTGGTGTTTAAAAAACCCTATTGAATGTCTTTTCAGAAATGATTATATTAGCATTAACTGCTAAGTCTCTTTCACACTCAGTTCCCGGTAAATTACTCAGCTAACATTTCAGGCACCGCTTGTGATTTTCACTATTCACACATGCAGATACATTCGGGAACATTTCCGTCTTGTGTCTTTGCACACATGCCATTACTAAAAGCTCTGTCAGATTGAAGATCTTGAATAATCAGCTTGAGTGGCTCAGCATCTGATGGTGCTTTGAATAATCAATATGCAATAAAAGTGATACAGTTAGTTAAGTGAATAACCCTTTACAAAAGAGTGCCAACATTTTATTTAAAATGATAAGATTGTTCTTGACTGGTAGTAACCACGTATTGACCAATCAATTAATGCTAGTAAACAATGGTCGAGAAACACTCAATTACACTACATTAATATCGTGAGTTCATCATGTTAATACCTCTGAAAGGGTACGTCAAGGAAAAAACAGCAGCTTGTCCTGTCAGTCTGTGACTAACTATTACATTAGTTTAGCAGTAATGGAGAGCTGTTTATCTAAGTATCAGGGCAGACCTGGGCATATTTCAATTGATAGGGCTCAGCTAAAATAAGCCGGCTCAAAAACCAATCATCTTTTTACTGTATTCTGTTGTGTTTTATCACCTCTGCCTGCTAGTGTTGCAGTGCTGTTCTCCTTTACGACAGCTCACAGTCTGAGCATTTCACCGCATATACCAGTGAAAATGTGACAGTGTGGAAAATTATTTGGGCACACCTCTGTGAGTGACTCCTAGGTCTGACACTGATTGGCAGAATACATTCTCTAGTTTCCTATAGTGCTAAATCTGTTATCTGTCCCCTCCGCCTCCTCTCTCATAATAGGAATTCCTATTAAAGGACTTGGATCGGACTGGTTAGACTGATTAGACTATTATCAGCCTGTCGATTGCTTATTGTGTTATCATCATACATTTGTCTCTAATATATGGGCTAGTATGGGTCTACTGGTCTATTTGAGTCAATGTTGGTGGACCCCATTAGGTGCAGTTGGCATACTATCAGGCAAACACTGTCAAGTTGCTTTCTGCATTCATGAAATAGTCACAAAATGTAATCTATAGTTTCATGGACATTAATCTTCCATTTTTGTATGGACACTGTTATGGCAAATCTTTCAAACTAATGTATTTCAATTGGGAGTATGTTATTTAGTCTTTGTATTCAGCCACAGAACACGTTGGGTAGGTTCTGAGTAAGACAAAATGATAGTGTCTGCCTCGTTGTAAAACAAAACTTACTTGGTTCTGTCTGTCAAATTAGTTACTGCATGTCAACCCTATTAAACTCACAATTGACCTGTACATTTCAATGATGTTTTTACTAATTGGAGAAGAGAAGGGACCAATTCACAGAAATTACCTAACTTTTGTTGGAGAAAAAACGCCAAAAATGGTACAACGGGTGGCTCAAATGATCACCAATAGTTGACCAATACCATTTTGATTGCCCAATCAAGTAAAAAGGAGCCCCAAGAAAAGGTGTAATTGGCCCATTTTACATCTTTTTAAAATATCCTGGTTTAAGCAGAGAAGTTTTTCCTCTTTTACTGTTATTATCTACTTTCATCTCAGCTTCTGTCAGCATGAATAGTCAAAAATGTTGATCTTACCAGCTTCTAATAAACTCCAGATGAAGTCAGGAGTTATTTCAGCCTCTGCAGTTACTTTGCCTCCATAAACCATTGCCACCACTCATATATTTGTCTTTCAATTATCTTACTCTTTCCATTTTCCCTGTTGCATAATACCTTAATAATCAGAATTAATCATAACATTTTTTCAAGCACAGCAGTATGGTAAAGAAGAGTGTGCTGGCAGCAAGGGTGGTGGGTGTTTCCAGAATAAAGGAGTGTACTGTCAAACTGACAGTAAGTGTGTTGGCACAATTGTGCTATTCAGCCCTGCATTCACTTCTGCAGCATTCAACCTTACATTGAGTTGTACATTCACTCGAGCTTTCAGTTCTGCATTCACTCCTACATTCAGTCCTCCATACAGTACAGCCCCGCATTAATCTTCATGCTTTCAGCCCTGCATTCAGTCACACAACTGTAACGGAGGTGGGATAATGAAAATGTGTCTGTGTGTGAAATGTGTGTGTAAACACACATTTATATTTAATGTACAGAAATGTTCTTTAAGAAAAGTATTGATTAACACTGTAAAATTCATTGAAATCGTGTGCCCATTGAATTTCTAAAATGCTTATCCTGTTAAGGGTTGCAATACAGGTTGTCAGTCTATTGTTGGGCTGTGTCAGGTCAAGTCATTTCATTTTAAAAAGTCAATTTAAAAGCAACACAAGCTGCCAAAGTGCTTTAACAATCTTGAATGAAAGGTTATAAACTCAGATGTGCAAGTACAAGATACACAGATACAGAAAACATGGTGTGACATATCAGGAATTTGTCTTCAGTGGGGGAAGTTTCAACTCAGATTTCAATTCTTGGGGCTAATCTGATGATAAGAGATAGGTTGTTCTAAATCCAGCACCCTTGACAGCAATAGTTAAATGTCCTTTATAGCCAACAGCTCTGGGTCAGGCCACCTCAGAAATGTGGACTGGGTTGGTGGGGTTAAAAGCAGTTGTGTTGAAGGTGGGTTGCGTAGGTTGACGGAGTGAGGTTTAGATTGTGGTGAATCATATCCAAAATAATTGTATCGTATTTTTCCATTTTGGCCTTCTATCTACAGCAAATAAAATGGATCTTTTCAAAAACAGTCTTGTGTCTTTTACTGAGAAAATATAACTTTTTAAAAACACTGACCTTTGGTATTATTGCCTTGTGATGACTTGGCTGACTTTGGCCTGCAATGTTAAGAAACCAAATATGTTTTACACAAGAATAACATGAACTTAGCCAACCAGTTAATTAGTTGCCCCTGGCCTTTTAAAAGATATCTCTCTCTCGTTGGTTCCATGTTTCACTCAAAACCACAAATGACATCCTCAAGGTGGCAATAGAGGAAAAGGCAAAGGAACATCAAAGTTGGTAGGATTGATCCTTGTGGGACCATGAGTGTCTCTACAAAACTTTGCAACAATGTTCAGATATTGCACTGGGTAAGTGAAAGTGTTGTGCTGCTGAATGAAAAGCCAGGCTATCACTGAAGTCTCTGAGGACCATAAATGTCTGCATTTTTTTGTGGCAATCAATGAAATAATTGTTGGGTTTTTAAAGTGGACTGACATTGCCAACTTAAAAGCCACACACTGTGAGTAGGGCAAAGAACTGTATCCGAGGATGGTACAAAGACTTTTCCCAGTGGGTTGCTATGGCAATTGTGCCGATGGCGTAGTGAAAAATTAATGATCAGCCCAGTTGAGTGAGCTGACCAGCCTGGTGTAGTTCTGCATGGCTGCCATCTCAGCCTTCATCTTAACAGCCTGACACACTATTGTTCGATCACCTGGATGGCCCCATGGCTCCTTTCACCCCTTTTTCCGTTTTGTTGAAGTACGCCATGTAAAAATTCCCCTAGCTAGCAGTAGTCTGTTGGTGACTCTTCTTACATGAATATCAAAGCAAAAAGACATAAAGTTGTGACTTAAAGGTCGAAGTGGGAGCTGGACATGCCTCCCACATCGGCATGCCTCGAATACCTCCACAGGGAGGCATCCTGATAAGATATCTGAACCACCCATCAACTAACTTCTATTTACATGAATGAAGAGTGGTTCTCTGCGTGGAGCAGCTGTAGAAACTCCTGTACTCCAAGACCTTATTCCTATTCCTTAGAGATAGGCGCACCATTAACTGTTCTTTCCAATGCATCCTCATTTGTGTGGACATTGACTTTGGAAGCAACCTTTAAGAAATGAACACTGATAGAAGTGTATGGTTCTGAAACCCAAACCCAAACCACAACACAAACGTCCCAGTCTTAAGACACAGTTCCATCTTCCATGTCTTAAGAAAACAAGATCAGATCAGAAAACAAGGAGGCTTATCAAACAGAGGGAATTAGAAATGGAGGCCTTTCCCTTATATAAGCTTACTTCTGATAAAGGCCACTGTTAGATGAAATATGGTAATTTAGTCATCATGAAAATGTATTCATTTAGTTCACTTAGCTAATGTCTATGAAGTTAATTTATGAAGTCAATCCACTTTCATAATGTTCTGTAGTGTTTTTAATATTCCAAATTGTAGTTGACTTAATAAAACCAGATATTTTTTTCCTTTGTTCTTTCTTACCTGCTGATTTGCTGAACTTTCATGTTTGCTTTGGCCCAGTACATTACGTGGAAAACTGTGTACGTAAGGGAAAAGGGGAACAATCTCTCAGAAGTGGACATAAATATACACTTTTAGAGTTTATGGGCATCCGAAAGAGTGATTTAGAAAGAAACTAAGAGAAAGAGGCAGAGAAAATGATAGTAGGGGAGCAGCTTCCATAAAACAATGGAGCCATAGTGAGATGAGATAGCGGCTGGTGGTTCTTTTGTCACAGGCTATGGCTATAAGCTGACAATGTGCACACTTAATACTAAGTTGAGCTGTGCAGACACATCTCCCAGGTTTTCTTCTCCATCCAGCAGGACCAACCACCTTTCACCAAGACAGTAGAACTTCAAGCAAATTGCCAGTGTTACCATGGTTATTACAGGTAATTCCAGGTTATTAATGCCTAACATGCCAATCACACTGTGGTGCATCGCCCCTTCATTATCAGACTCAGAGTATTTTCTCTCCCTTGCCATGTCTAGTTTTTATTATTGTCTCAATCCCTCACTCATCCCCAATGAATCCCTTTCTTTTTTTGTCTTAGCGCTTTAGTCAGAGCATTTTCCAAAGCACTGTTATTTGAGCTGCTGTGATTGAAACTGGATTTTGGGGTAGATGGATGTACTTAAGGGTAACAAATAGAAAAATAGAAAATCTTCTTTTTTTTCCTTTCTTTTTTTTTTCAAAAACATGAGAATTCCTGGGTCCACTTTAACTTCTTCTTGATTTGTAGTCAAATGTATCATCTGTAAAGCATCACATTTTTATGAATCTTCCAGTCCAGTGTCAAAACATGGTGGCAGGAAACGTGTGCTTATTGTAGTAAAAGAGAATATAGTGGTGATATGTGGATATGATATGTAGTTAGCATGACTAGCCAATAAAACTAAAACACCTAATATTGACATGTGATATTCTCCTCTCCAGAAATCGGTCATTTGTTCAACAATTCAAAACAAGCTTTGTTCTCAGTCATGGCCAGCATATAAAGTAGTGTGATGTTCTTACAGAGGAAGTTGAGGTAGCTGTGTGTGTGTACTACCTTAACCATGACCACAAGACTTCCGCCAACTGAACATATGTAGTTTCCACATGTGCTGCATAACAGGAAATGATCAAATCTGCAGCAGGTGTCTGATTGAATGGCGATGGCTAAACAGACTGTAGACTTTACATTGTATACACGTTTTATATCTGCGTGTCCTATATCTTACCAGGCTGCAAGACAAATTTCATGGCAGAGCACTAAACATTTTATAATTCTATGAAACAGGATGTTACAACTCTCAAAAGTAATTTATGTTAAATCAAATAATCATGTAAAATAATTGGAATGTGTATTTGCATTTGATGATGTCGAGCCCTATGTGTGTGTATTTCATTGCTGGACAGTTTGTGTTTATTTACCCCAGCAAACAGCTAAAATACCAACTGTATTTTGGTTGTAAACTGAGTATTACCAGACACACCTACCATGTCTACTGGAGTGTGCCTGTGTGTATCTGTTCAGCTCAGCCTCTGACTGTATTCAGAACTCACAAGACCCCCCAGTTCTTTCTGTTATATTACTGCAGTCTCTCTCCGTTTTCTTTTCGTGTTATACGTTATAAAGTACGTTTATAAAGCCCTGGGATATGCTTACCTTTTTGCGCTAAATTTTCAACATCTTTGTGTCAGTTTGTCTTTCTATTAACTTTGCATGTAACATATATACACAGTAACATATATACAGTATAGACAGCCAATGGTTTAAATCAGTGGATGAGTCGGATTGAGGTCGGATCACATTCCATCTCAAATGATCCAGAAATGATTGGCGACCAGACTCCTCAAAGCGTCTCAGTGTCTCAGTTTTGGTCTACGCCGAAGTATAAATGCTGTGTTCAGATCTGTAGCAAGTACAAATTGAAGTAAACAAACTTATTCACAAGTCAAATATATCTGGACTAAATAAAGCAAGTTTGGAAATGCCGCTCGAGTCTCCAATTAACTTAACCTATATGTCTTTGGACCGGGTGGGAAAACTGGAGCACCCAGAGGAAACCAAGGCAGCCATAGCGTCAAGTCAACAAATTTAACCCAGGACCTCCCTGCTGTGATGTGAGACTGCTACCCACTGCAACGCTGTGCTGGCCTTAAATGAGAAAATACAGTGTTTGCAAAAGTAAAGTTACTAATGGGATGTTACTAAAATGAAAGATAGAAGTACAATAGTGCTTCGGACCAGTGTGAGTAACACGGCAGACACATCTTTAAAAAATCTTTTATTTTAGTAGTAGGTTTCTGGAGAGTGCAATATCTTTGCTTTGGACCCAAGTCTGTTTGAAGGGGCAGAAAAACAGAAAGTGAAATTCAATATAGAGATGTTAACAAGCCATTTTGTCTCCACTTCTGGTTGCCTAGATGGAGACCAATCAGAAAGTGGCAGAATGGCCAATCACAAACAGTAGCCTTGGAAATAGCCAATTACGCCTGTTTGTCTGTGAGGACAAAGGAAGTGATATTGCAGAGTGATTGCACCAGCACTGAGCTACACAAAAATGACACCTTTGCTTGTTGCCTTCCAACCCTAATTTTCCAGGAGTGTGAGATCTTGATTGCCTCGTCGCTGGCAACAGAGGGCGTCTCATTATTACACCAAAACAATCGCCACCTCAGAGGCAAAAAACAGAGATTCTGTTTTCATTAGGGAGCTATTGAGTCACCATCTCTCAAGTCAAGGCCAGCACACACACATACACACATGCGCACACACATGCACACGCACGCACACAACAACGCTGTAGTCTGGCAATTTTATTCAAAAGATTTGTACCTTACTCCAGTCCACTTAATGAAGCTGTAAATTTAGAGACATGAGAGCCTTTACAGTGCTCCTCTGAGAGCTTCTACAATGATCCTGGGACTGAGCTGGTTAATTAACTGATTGTTTGCTTGGCTGGAAGCCAGAGAGAAATAGGATAGATGCAGAAAGAGACGAGAAGGAGAGGAAAAGAGCGGACATGAAGGGAAAGGACAGAGGATAATGGGAGTAAACACAAGTGAAAGGAGAGAAATGAGGAAGATACAAAAAGAGAGAAACGAGAGAGAAGATGTGCTAAGAAAAAGAAAAAAAGATTAGTCCATAACTTCAAGGCCAGCATCTATATATTACATGATCTCATTATTTGTCAAGCAATATCAGTATTGGGGCTGAATGTAATGCAATCCATCTAATTGTTGTTGAGACATTTATTTCAAAACCATACGCATCAACCTCATGGTGGCACTAGAGGAAAGCTCAGGGGATCACCAAGGTTATTGCTAATCATCTTCTAGGCACTAGAACCAACACTGGGGGTGGGCCAGACTGGGCTGTTCATAAGAAAACATGTGGTTGCCGTTCATTATAAAGGGGAAACACTAAAACATCTGCATGACCTACGCTGGACTGGGCACTTGGCCACTGTGCAGGTTGTAATGAAATTTCATCACGACACATCTGAACTGCTGAGTCAGGTTGAACGATCGGGCTCATTTCCAGCAGATGTGATGGTAGAAGCCGTGGGATTGCAGTGTGCTATTTCAAAACCTAATTTCAGGTTTATTGCACTTCTGGTGAACAAGACTTTGTTGTTACTTGAGCCACCTAACAGACTGCTGTAGTCCCAGGACATGGATCCCCTGACAGCCGTCAAACCGGTGCATTCTGCCTCAGAATGTGTTTAGCATCCCCAAAGTGACACAGTGTTTAGCTAGCTATGGGATCAGTGCTGATGATGACAGTTCTCAAAGCAAAAAAAGACACACAACAACCACCACGCATATTCAAGATTATGTTATTCAACAATCAATGGGACTGTGACACAACGATCACGTACCACCGAGCAACACAGACTGTTTTATGGTTGTACTCGTGCAGTGTTCACAGTAATGGCCAGTGTGCTCTTCAATTCACTGAGATCTCTATTGGAGTTGACCAGCATCAAACCTGAGGATGCTGACTATGCTGTTGCCTGACAGTTTCTCTGCACACACATGAAAACACTCGAGGCAATGCCAAGTGTCCTAATAGCACTGAAGTCTGCTTAAAAATGTAGGGCCACCTCTGCCATTTGTGAGAACTCTTTCCCAGCACTGAAAAACATCTAGACCAGTCAAGACTATTTTGCTGAGGAAGTTCAATTCTGCAGGCAAACACCATCTCCAGCTTTAAGGAGCAACATCGAGGGTGAGAGAACTAGTTTAATATTTAATATTATTGGTGATTTTGTGTGTCCTCTCATGAAAATCAAATGCCCAGCCGATTGATTTACTCTAGTACAGGGCCTGCTGGACACCATGAATGTCAATTTCATGGCATCCATCCAACATTTTTTGATATATTTCAGTCGGGACCAATGTGGCAGCACTGCAGCTGAGCAGCACTCGAGTGAGGAAGAAATCATGTGCTACCTTTTGATTTTCTACATGGTCAGTATGAATTTCAGTAGGAAACACCTCTCTAGGTTCGAGTTAATGAATGTTTTTTTGCTATTGTACACCAACATCACGTTTCCCTACCTGCGTTTGCTAAGACGGCTGAAAGCATCAAGAACCTGACCTTGTATGATGGCCTTGAATCATGGTCGATTGCTGACAAAAGACATTGGATTATCCCTCTTTGTCTCTTGTGTCTATTACACATGACAATAGACAGCTTTTCTCGTTTTTCCCTAAGTTCAGTTTCTTGTATGATGCTATTCAAACTCCTGATGCTGTCTACATGGGAAAGGTTTATTTTCATGTGAATACTGCCTATTTGTAGACTTTACACACTTAACATTTAAATTTTGGTGCTAATTAGTACAGAAGACTAAATGTTTAGACTATATAAGCACTCCCGTTGCCAGTCCCTGCAAGACTGGATCGACTGACTCCCTTTAAGCTTTGGTACTAATCAACTGTCTTTCCCTGCATACACTCATATTGTTTAAAATCAGGTGTCTGGTTTATATCTAAAAATCACACATTATCCTTTAAAGTATTGCACTACAATAAGATACACACAGGCACACAAAGGTTCATGTAGAATTATAGTATTCATTTATTTTTTTTGCAGTAGTTGTAGTTCTGAGGTCTCCATTGTAACTGTTAAAGAGGTTTAATGTCAGTCAGCAGTTAGATCTTCTTGCTGGTTCTCTTCAGCTCTGCAGGCCCGGCTTTGGAGGTCTAAAGAGAGATTTAAAAAAAGGAAATACATTATTCCAGTGCTTTGTTATACTTCAATGTAATATATAAATAAATCTTTTTATGCTTCTAAGTGAAATCCTATATTACATAACAGTGTGAGTAAAATGTAAATGGTGACTATAATAGTTCCCACTATCTGGTATTTATAAATTACATATGAGTTAACAGAGGAGTAGTGAAAAAAGGGTAGGAAAAATAGTATATACTTCTGCCTACTCCTTTACGAAACACTGTTATTCTTGTTTTGTTTGTCTTCTGTATCTGTTTTTATTCTCATGTTTGAAATAAATAAATGGATTCAAAAATTCATAGTCAAATAACTACATGTACTTAAGCTCATAACCGATAGCTCCGCTCAAAAATACAGTTGTAGAATATAGAAATTCACATTTCTATAACAAAATACATCATTATACAGTTTCTAATCCAAATCAACATGTCAGCCTTTGAAGATTGTTAAGTTAACTCTTGAAGTTTGAAATGGAAACCAAAGGAAATACTGCAAATACTCAAGCTTTGGTTACATTTGGAGAATCAACTCACACTGACTTAGGGTTTGAAATATTTAATATGTGACTGAGTGCTTGTAAAGATCAGCCTCTTTTTCACTACTATGTGTTGACTAAGAATTACGTCTTATAAGCAAATGCTTATCCCCGGCTACAGAAATATAACATTAATGAGTGTAATGATCCCTGCAGGGTGTTGAGTGTAATAACTGCTGTCATTTGGTCTGGGTCTCAGCACTAAAAGCTAAAGTGAGCGAACATGTTTACCTCGATGAGCTTGCCTCCGCTGATCTCAGAGGTGTGGTGGTAGTTGGGGAAGGTTGTGGTCAGCTTGCCTCCCTCCATCTTCACTGTGGCCTGAAAACACACAAGTTATAAATTAGTCAAGGTAGCAAGGAGCATGGATCCATCTATGTCTCTCTTACTTTCTGCTGGATTTGTAAGCACCTTCATGTTTCATACAGTTTTGGACTCCCTCCTACCTTGAATTTCTTTCCTCCGATGGTCTCCATGTCGCACTCCTTGCCAATGGTGAATGTGTTGGAGACCTTGGCGTTTGTGGGGTAGATCTGGGTCCAGGTGAAGTTATCGCCATCCTGGGTCACCTCTGTGATCAGCTTGTAGTCACGGCCCTTCTCAATGACGTCATCGGGGATACCTGGAGTGGGAAAAAGAAAGTGATTAGAGAAAGGTGGTTATTAGAGATCAATTACAGTATAGCCGTTCAAAGATGAAGAAATATGAAAGTAAACTGCATGTTTTATTTGGCTGAAAATGTTTGTTTTTTTGTCTCACCGAGCAGCTTGCAGAAAGCGTCGTATCCCTCCTGGGTTTCAGTTTCCCATTTTCCAGCGAAGGCCATGTTGCAGGTGGAGGTGTGAGAGCAGAGATGCTGAGGCAAGCTGAGGGAAGAGCAAGGTGCTGAGACCAAGACGCTTCCCTGTTTATATACTTAACACCTCTCCCCACCTGCCTCATTTGCATGTGATGTCACAAGAGTGCAATCATAGCTGAAGATGATGACTACAACAGGCAAGGAGGAAGAGGGGCATAAACCCACATAAACGGAGGTTTATAGAGTCCCCAAGCAGCGAGTAAAACGCTGACTGCTCACCAGGGCAAGCTGGTACTTCACCTTCAGGTCAACGAACTCTCCTGCAATGGCTTTATGATCACACATTCTACTTTTACTACAGTGGATTCTAAAATCAAAGAAAGGCTTTGTTTTCACATACAATCTATCTATTTGAAGTAGATTGTTATCTCTATAAAGGAAGTTGTTCTGGTGTGTAAATGAGATCACTGCATACTTATTCAAGGTTTTTATTCTAGATTAGCATCTAAAACGTATCAGACTCACTTACAGTATTTTATGAGTACTTTACTATACTATATGATAATTATAAAAACGATAGTAATTTTTAGGAGTTTGGGGTAAATTATTATTTGCCTTGGAACAAAATCGAATTACAAAACCTTAATTACGTTAGTGTTTATTGTGCTCACATGGTATGTATTCCTAAATAAAGTTGTGTTTTAATAACAACGCTATATATTTCTGTTGTCTTTGAATCCCATGAAGACCAAACAACTAATCATCACTTTGAAAGAATATATGCTGTCACTCTTAACTTAAAATTGGACCATTTGATTTTAAACATAAAATCTGCAATGCTGCGTTCAAAAACCACAGTATGTATGGAACTCAAAGGTCCACTTACTTGCTTTTTGGAACTTTAACTGTATTTCACAGTGAAAAATGAAAAGCTCAAATTAACAGTCTATAAGTACAACAGGTTGTGTCAAGTACTCTAACAGGGAATCAATCATAATAAAGGTCACGGTTAACTTTATTATCCCACTTGGGGAAATTCATGTGGTCATACACAGCTCAATTAAACACATAAGTATGATATACAAATACTAACAGACACACACAAAGTATATAAATAAGAATAAAATATATGAATATCCCGAGAAGTGCACATACTTTAAAAAATATATACCATAAGTCCACATTCAATAGTCATCAAACCATGTGTACTAAGTGTAGGTAAAGGTAAGGCTGTTTGGTGACCTTTTAAAATGCAGGCACCTCACAGTGATTATACCATAATATACATACATTAACCAATTCAAAGTTCCTAATTAATCACTTGAGTGAAGCAGCAGAGGCTCAACATCATCAGTTCTTTTCAGATCATGTTACATGTGTTGCATTCATATTGTTTTGAATGCTTGATGGATCAGTCCTTATTTTTCTTGCTAGATTTCTTTTTGAAACATTACCTTAAAACATACATGAACATTATGATGAACATGATGCTGATGTAGGGAGCTGTGGCAGCAAACAACACTAGCATGAAGGTAACAGCAACATAGTATTGACGAGTGTCAGTTGCAAAGTCTCATGAATATGACTGGACGCTACTTGTCAATAATGTCGAAGCATGAATGAAACAGCTGATGCTATCAACTAACGACAAACAGCATGTTCACTGGCCTGCCTGAACTAATTCTATACTCTGCTGGCCTGGTGCCAAGAATTGTATATGGTCATGTTCTTCTACTGTGTTAATATCAATTTTATGGCTCGTGATTTAAATTTTTCTCCTATTTTCCTCACTTGACTGATCTTTTATTGTTCTTTCTTGTGTTTTATAAACCATTTCCTCCACCATATAGATTCACTCCACAGATAAGTAAAGGACTTCTAACACTGGATATGTGAAAGTACAAACAAATGGCAAAAAAAACCCTATAAACCAGTGAGAAAACCAACCCTTCTTAAATCTTTTTGAAGGAAAACACTGTAGCACAGGCACACATAACAGAATTACAGTATAATGTTGCTTGTACACATTGGTGGCTGAAAATTGTCCATTAAGGTGACTACATGACTGAAGCACCCCAGGCTTTCAATTCTGACAAACTGTGAATAGGTAAAAGCTTTTGATGCTGCACTTAACTTCGATCTCACACAATACAGGCATTTTCACAGACCACTGATAGTGTTTCTAAACCATGAAAAGTCAACATGGCCTTGGAGCTCTTTATAGATACATAAAACATCATATTGGCCAACATCCTATAAAAGACACCCACTATCTCTATCTCTCTTTTTACTCCCTCTCTCTCTCTCTCTCTTTCTCACACACGCAGGAGGTCAGTGTTCTGAAGGGCATAAATGCAGTTTGAAAAAAAAAGAAGAAAAAAAACACCCTTCACTAACCTCCAATTTGTATGTTTGTTGCTGGGTGAATTGTGTTGTACAACATTTCAGTTTGACTTTTAACCCTGGAGGTTGATTGCATCATTTAGTGCAGAATGTCCAGGTTACTGTATGATGCAGACTTTGTTCTGCACGTTTCCTCTTGTTCATTCCACAGATATTGTTACACTAATTTGAGGAGTTCAATTCGTCTGACTATAAATGTATAGTTGATACAGTTTACATATAAAAGATGAAGCGTATTTGTATTCATATCTTGCCTTTACACAGCATGTCACTCATCTTGATTAGATCAATGCTGTGTCTCAAATCTCATACTTCTATACTTAAACTTAATATTTTGAGTGCATAATACTGAGAAGTATGGAAAAAAAGCAGTGCACTTGGAGTACCTGGATGGCACACTTCTTGCTCTCAACAGTCAAGCACCACTATACTATTGTCACATATAAGCCATCAGTAGGTTTAGTAAGTGCATAACGACCATGTTTGATTTGAGACACTAACCTATTGAAATGTGCGCACTACACAAATAAGTACATACTGTAGTGCACACAGTGTAGAGTATAACGAGCTGCTGCAAGTGCTGAAAAATAGACAGCAAACGCACGGAATTACAAAATAATTAAGAATTAAAAACTAGGAATGGATAGAATTAGGATTAGAATAAGGATGGTTATGTTGGTCTCTGCAGTACTTTGTGTTTACTGCTAATTATCAAATGTTAGCATGTTAACATATTATGCCAGCATGCTGAATATTATATCTGCTAAACATTTGTATGTCAGCATTGTCATTGTTTGCTACACCAGAAGTGCTTATTGGATGGTGGAGCAGGGTTTGAACTTCTCTTTCTAGCTCTCTTTTTAATTATTTATACTATTTTTTATTTTTTTTGTCACTTATGATGTACAAACAAGTGCACCACTATGAATAGCTTAAAGGACAGATGAAAATATGAGACATTATCCCAGTATTTCAATGATTAGTATATCTTACCTCGCTATGTGTGGCTTTTGGGAACAGCCATGAACAATTTTGTCTTCTGGTATAACCCGGCCCTGTTAGCCTTGGTAATTACCTCTTTTCTCATTAGAAAGGTGTGTATAATGTAATTATCACTTTTTAAAAAAACTTGTTACACCTCAAAATTAAGGAATGAGGTTTTTTTTTTAGAGGGCTGAAGATGTATTTCACAAGAAAAAGCATTTTGGAAACATTTTGGGGAAAAATCAATTGTAACAGATTTGTTTTGTTTATGCCTTGAATCATCCTGTGAACTCCTTACATACGTCTTAGATCACCTTGTGGTGTCTCACATTGGGATCCTCTTTATTAACCCATTTACTTTCAGTAATACAACTTGTAATGCAGAGATAACATGCATAAAGTTGAGTAAAAAGTGTGGTAATTTAGTGTAATCTGACATAGTGAGAGGATGAGATTCTCTGTACATACCACTGAATGTCTTGGCATGCTTGTTAATTAATGATGTGTTTTTATGTACTTGTAATCTATCTGCAGCCATCAAAATGTAGTTTTATACAGGCTGTCGTTTATTTCAAGGTCAAACCACATCAAACCATATAGTAATAGTGTGCAAAGTACAGTTGTCAGTTTATTGTCCATGTTGTAACCTGTGGTTACACTTTAATAGTAGGCTGTAATTTTGCTGAAACATTCCCTTTTTTCCCCTCTCTGAACAATAAGTAACTAGAATTTATTTTGACACGTCGATGAAGTCATGCTTTACTTTCGTCTCCCTTCTTGTTTTACGATAGGCGTCTTTCAACGTACACAGAGAGGGAAGAAAAGATGAAGATGACAAAGAGCCGACGATAAATACAAGAAAAAAAAACACAAGAAAAAGAATCAACAAGAATATGAACAAGTGAACAAGGAGTTAACGAAGAACAAGAGAAGAGGGGGAAGGAAGAAAAGATTCTAAAGAAAGATACATATAGATAGATTCCTTTTATCTACAGCTATAAAGAGGGGATTTGCGATGGAGGAATTAAAGGAGGGGAGGCCTTGATATGCAAATGAAGCTGCTGCTAATCAAAGCAATAAGATTAGCCTTCCAAATTGAGATGAAGAAAGGCTCCATTATCTGGGCCGAGTGTCATGTTTAATAACGCGGAACGGTATGATAATTCACCAGTGATGCAACTGTAGCCTATGTGTGGGTGTGTAAGAGTGTGTGTGTGCGCGAGAGAGAGAGAATGTGTGTGTCTAAGTTTATGTGTGTGAAAGTGTGAAAAAATGATATATAGAGAATTAAACATGTGGGAGACAAATTGTGACCTTGTCTGCGTGTGCGTACTGTTTTCACCCAACACAAGTGTGTGTGTGTGTGTGTGTGTGTGTGTGTACGTGTATGTGTGTGTGTAAGACAGAGAGGGAAAGATAGTAAAAGAGCAAGAGAGAGGGTGCAGAGAGCTGGTGCCCCTGGGAAAAAAGTGGTGTTGTGTGTGTGTGTGTGTGTGTGTGTGTGTGTGTGTGTGTGTGTGTGCACATACTTCGTTTTGATGAACGCATTAGTAATGGTATGATGAATGGCGCTTTATACAAACAGCAGTGTATGCTCACACACACACGCACACACACACACACACACACACACACACACACACACACACACACACACACACACACACACACACACACACACACACACACACACACACACACACACACACACACACACACACACACACACACACACAACAAACAGACATTGATGCCTCACTTGGTCTGATTAGGTACATTATAATGACTCAAAATTATTATAATATGAGAGTGACAGAGACTCAGCTCAAGGTGGCACCAATAGGGTTAAAGCACATGAAGAGGCTTTAAGAAGTGCATATTCCAACATGTGATTGACTTGCACTTATCTTTTCAGGAATATTGCAGAGTGTCCTTGCTCAAGTAATGGCAATAGCTTTTCCTTTTCTGCTTTTGTAAAATCTCTTTAGCAGATATGGCTGAAGTGAAGATTTGTGTCCTAAAGTACCGTCTCATTATATTCTGCACAGTGGTGCATCTCTCTGCAGCTAACATACAGAAAGCTTTTGGAATTGAGTTCACAAAGTTCACTAAATAGCTACTTTGCTAGCCCTCTATGGTATGCTTCAAGTAATAGTATGACTAGCTGCAAAATGTACTTCCATATCAAAAATAAGTAGTAAGTAATGCATTACTTTAAATAATGTCCCCTTTCAGAGTGTTATCTTTATTTATATATGTTATTGGATTATTATGCATTAACTTGTAATCAGAATTTCATACACCACTGTGTAGTTTATTCAATGACAATGGACCATATTTCATATTTTTGTATGTGAATTTGCCCAATTTCCAAAGTAGGTGATTGTGGTGGCGTAGTACAATGATTATTGCTAAAGTGTAGCAGGTGTAACATTGCACTAAATGGAAATAAAAAGTAAAGGACTTGCAGGAAAGCTGCACATATCAGTGAAAACAATGACCAAATGTAACGTAAGAGGTGTCACTTGTCATGATGAACCCAGGAAATTATCTTTGCAGTTCCACTCAGCTCTACAGAGGGTTTCAGCTTCTGTAAGCACATTGTATTGTTTTTTTCAGCCCACAGCTTTACTGTTTAATAAGTCTTACCGCCCTCCTCAGCGTTATTTCTTGCTGCAACAGCTTCTTTTGGGAAAAAACTCTGATAAACTCACTTTACACTGTAACAGGAGAATATAGTGCAGCATTTCATCTCAGGAGTTGGTGGAGACCAAAATAAAGCTAAAAGGAGGGTGAATGTTGGTGTATGTTACACCACCTGTATGTGCAAAGAAAACTAGTAACAGTCGCCCAATAAATGTAGTAGAATAAAAGAACAAAATTCCCATCAGATATGTAGTGGGGCAGACATGTAGTATAGCAGTAAATGGAAACACTCAAGTAGTGTACATGCAATTACCCTGTCATTGCGCACTACCAGGTCAGATTTCGGAGGAAATTATATAATCTGCTTTACTCCACAATGGGAGATTGGCTTTCTTTAGGAGTTTGTCCACAAAAACAAATGGTAAAATTAGTAAATCAACAAAAGAGAAACAATAGGTGCATTTTCACCCACCTGTTTCATATTTTCAATTTGCACAAGTGGAAATGCAGAAATGTTGAAAAAATCCTTTAAAAAAAATCCTACGTTTTTACACTTGGCTGAGGTGGAAACATTGGTGTATTGATGAAGGAAAATTCAGTGAAGTGGAAACTGATAGAGATTAAATCATGACATGAAGCATGAGACTTAGATGTTCACTTATGTTTTCTCTCCACTCAAGAAACAAAAAGCAGCATAAGACAAAAACGTGAGATCTGTGTGGAGAGATTATAATATGAATTCCTCAATGAAACCGACATGAGACATCATGTTTGTTATTTTTCACAGTTTGTGGTTTGACTGGTGCTTATTAATCACACCATTTTGCTGCGCCTGCTTCTTCTAAAATGGTTGAATGGTCTCGACAGAAAAAATAGCGCCACCAGCTGTTCATTTTGATGAGCCAACTCCAAATATTTGCAAAATGGCAACGAGTGGAAATCAATTATGTTTTTTTATTTTACCAATATGCTGGACATTTGGTTAAAATGTATGTTAAATTTGCATGGAAATATAGCTAATGAAGAAGTAAAGGGAAGAATGAACAGATGCAGCAGAAACATCCTCTTTGAAATAAAGTGCTTCATGCCAAATTTGAGAAATGGTGAGAAATATGAGACATGCCATGAATACCACTAGCATGCAAAACAGCCCACCAATCGTTTATGGTAATAATGCCAGTCTATCACAACTAATTTGACCATGACTATTGATGGCTGGAAATGCTTCACATAGCACCTTTAACTTTGAGATGCCTGACAGGCAGAGCTGCCTTAGTAATTCAGGCAATGATCCAATATAACCATTAAACACGGAGACAGAAATAGGCCACAGTAGCCGCCATCGGTAAGCATTCTGTTGTCGTTATCTGTACTGTTCCTCAATCCATCCTGACAGCCTTACCATCCTTTGGGGAAGGAAACAGCAGTCACTGGTGATTATAAAGCCCCCACCCGCCCCCACCTCCACCCCTCATCCAGGGAGCCAAATTATGCCTGCATTAATATTTCATATTACACAGGACTTGCAGAGAAAACCACATGTGTACTCAGCCCTTTGTCTTCATGTCAAATGAAATATGCTCGGCAATCATCAGAGGGTGAACCGAGGTGGTGAGAGGAGGGAGAGGAGGGGAAGGGGCGGAGGGAGATTGAGAGGTAAGGATGGTTGGAAGGAGGCGAGGGCAGATGAAGAGGACAAGAAAAGTAAGTAAAACCAGACAAGAAGCGGAGAGTTGGGGGGGGGGGGGAAAGACAAAGTGAGGAGATGGAGGACATAGAGGATGTATGAGAAACAAGAGGAAGGATGAGTAGGAACTAAAGTACAGGTGAGAGGAAAGGAGAGGAGTGAAGAGGAAGCTGAGGATAGCAGGGACATGAAAGATGAGGAGAATAGATGAAAGGAAAGTAGAGAGAAAGAGATGGGAGGAGTAGAAATACCTTGGCGCTTTAAATGATGTAGAGAGGTAAAGGCGTACACTGGGCTGAGCAGAGGACAAAGAGCTTTGTTAATACATATGAATGATATGAATGTTCAACTGAGAGCGAGGCAGTGAATGGGATTGGTCGGTTTTTTTTAGTTGGCCTTTGATAACAGCTGGGGTGACATTATGTTTTCAATAAACAATGGACAATTACATCAAGATAGAATGGTTAAATGTGCAAAACGTAGTATGTAGTAGCTACTGTGTTAGCAATTTTACTCTCTCACAAAGCTCTCACAGATTCTAATTGTCTATAGTATTTTGCTGCATATATTGGAAGTAGGATGATCCATGAATTACATGTGTTTTGTTCAGTGTTATAAAAATGCGCAAAATCCAAGAAACTTCAAAATGAGAAGACTTTTAGGATGCTAATGGTCACCACCACAAACAGTCTATGAGAAAAACCACAAGCTAACTGTACATTAGCCCAAATATTTCCTTTTCTATATCTACAATTGCAGATACAGATCATACAGTGTGCTAATATTAGAGCTCTGAAGATACTGGAGGGGACTTTTGAGGCTAGCAAGGCTAGCTGTTTCCTCCCGCTGCCAGTGTTTATGCTTGGGCTAAACATGTTTTGTTGTTTAGCTAGGCTAAACGTATTGTTACAGAACATGTCGACTAAATTATGCTCTGACAATAAATCAGTAAATTTCCCATAATGTAGATGAAAATGAATATTTTCTTAAAAGGAAAACTCCACTCCACTCCCCACTCCACTTTCTTACAGGTCTTGTGGAGCACTTCTGCTTATGTGAAAAAAAGTTTTAGAAAGTCTTTTGTGGCTCCAGGGGGAGCTGATATCTTACAAACTGCCTCAAGTAATGTTACTTGAGTCAGTGTCAGTTGGAGCTGAAGACTACAAGTTTGAACATGAAAAAAATATGGTAGAGTGGAGTTTGATAGTTATGAGACCTCTGTAGCCTGCTCTACATCTCTGCTTGAGGCAGCTGGTGGCTACAATAAGCAAATCATAGGAGCCAGGTTTGGACAAGGAGGAAGAGAGCATGCAATATGGCTCTGCTGCATATATATTTCAGTCCTTTAAAAAAACTGTCCTGTAAATTGTTGGAGTACTCTTTTTATTCATGTTTCATTTCTCCATTACTTACCCTGTGTCTCTGCTGCACGTGGAGGTCTATTTCTGGCTGACATGCTCTTTGTCTCTCCTCTTCCTCTCTTGCCTTTGTCCCTTGTCTGACCGTCCCTTCCAGTCTGTCCCAGAAATGGTGACCTCGAGGTCTCACTGAAGACTGAGAACAAGCCTGTCAGGGAACAAAGCTGATACTTCAGAGATGAGTGACAAAAAGGGTACAACGGTTGTCATACTGACCTTAAATTGGCCTTCACGAGCTCCTCAAAGCTCACGCTGCAAAATATATGGCTTGCTGGAGGTGGGAAATTAGATTTTATTAAAGAATCATTTGGAAATGTAGCTGCAGTAGCACACAGAGTACAAAATGGTCTACTATCAGTGCAATCTTTATGACAGAACTTTCTTTATCATATTAATCTGTAACTATAGAAAACCTTAAAACCCCATTAAAAACGCTAATTAAAATATGTGTATCTCAAAGGTTTATCTGTAGGCCTATCGCCTGTCTCATAGCTCTTCATAATACACACAAGATTCATTATTGATTATGTAATATTAAATATAAGTTTAGAGGCCTTAGAGGTAAGATAAACCACTTTTTGAAATGTAGTTATTTTTTGTTAAATTGATGGAACTGATTATGCATGACACCCACGATCCATAGACTTAAATAACCACCAAAAAATACAGAGAATTAAATAAGAGAATATCATGTACTTTCAGTTAAATATGAATAGATGTGATTAGAGAAAACATTTCAGGCACAGTGATTGGTTCAGTGATTGGTTGAAGGTTTTGTGTGTGAAATGTGTGCGTGTGAAGTGTGCTGTAATATTGGGTTTGTGGTGTAGCCATTTTAATTTTGAAGGCTGTTATTTCACTTGCTGTATTTTTGTTGATGCAAAAAAAAACATGTTAGGTTTTATTTGCTGGCTAATTCTTGTAACAGTGGCAACCAAAATTGCCAGTGTTAAACATGTTCATAACAAACCACTTACAACTCTTTTCAACTGGGAGTGAAGATTGAGAAAAGATGTGTGTGATGTGAAATGCTTTTTTCTTCAATTAACATATTTTGTCTTAAAACTAAAATAAGCACTGGCTTAGTAATCAACTTTGATTCATCACTGTCATTTTGCATATAATATCATTTAGCAAACACCCAGGAATTTAGGCATGTCACATTTTCCAAAATCTGATTTGAACAAATGAGACTAACATGATTAGTTTGAACTGATTCAAACACAACCCACATGGCTGAAAACTAAACTGTGATGCTCCAACTACTGTAATAGCCAATGTTACTGTATGGTAGTTATATTTTATAGTCATCGAGGTCACGTCCCTCAACTGCAACTTTGAGTGACTAGATAATATTACTGCAAAGTAGTTGCATTTTATAGAGTTATTCAGTTAAGTGTGCCAATGGGTGAAGGTGAAGATTGCGGTGTAAAGATAACTGATTTTACAATCTGTCATATAAATCAGTTTACTTTTAATTTCTTGGTCACTTTTGAGTGAATTCCGCAACTATGGACTTTTGTGATTCTGACAGGAGTTTGCTCCATAGCAACAGCAGCCATGGCTCTTGGGTAATGTTGTATCTTTAGCCGTCTACCATGTCGCCTTTGAATTCGTATTGAATTAAAAATGCTTCCTCACATTACTTCTCAAATGTTGTATTTATCTGTTCAGCATGGTTCACTAGTTTACCCCATTGTGCATTTATGATGAGTTTACTGATAGGCCAGCAAGCACCTTCTCATCCCAGGTTGTCAAATATCGAAGCTTTGTTACGCCTCTCTAGAGTCTGATACAAGGCACCCTTTGGCATCCGTATACTGATGCACTGCGTTTTGAACTGAATGGCAATATTACACGCTGAGAGCAACTGGTGTGGTCTGGTTAGGTTTAGGTACAAAAATCTCTTGGTTCGGTTTAGAGAAAGATTGTCGGTTGGAAGCGTGAGGCGAACAGTGGTCTCTTGCAGCAAAGTCCCCTTTTGATCATCTAACTATGTAGCCATCCACCTAACCCCCTTTTCCCTAAGTAGGAAAATGGCACCTTATATAGATGTTATTGGTCTCATGGCATCTAATAATGACATAGATGGCTTTACGTAGGAGTTAGATTAAAATTCAGTCAGTCATAAACACTAAAGCTTCATTTATACTCCTGAGTGGACATTGACAACTGCGGACACCATGTACGCATAGTGGTTTTGTTTACAGTACTTTCTGGAGTCCAATTGGAGGACATGTTCCAGTAGATCGGGGTCCATTGATTGTAGTCTAGTGGCCATGTGGAAAACAAATCAGAGATAAAGTATGTGGCTGTCCAAGCAGACATGTACACCCTCTGATAACAACATTTTCATCATGTGGACCCTAGCAGACCCTTGCATACTTGCGAATGTGGAAAAAATTATTTCGGCTTAAAGGGTGCCTTATACATTGATATCAGACACCAAGTGGCGGGACAAAGTGTCTGTATTTGGCACCCTCGGAATGAGAACAGACTGAGTCAACAACAAATGATTACAGATGGATTTTATTTCCCATATTCGAATGATGAAAAGCAGCAGTTTGAATTTCAAACAAAAAACTGACAGCCCCACCAGAAACCTGGAGTAAATAGGGCGAATTTGCAGGATCAGGTACAGTACATGCAAAGATGAATCAAATCAAACAACACCCCACTGGCCTGAGCCTGTCTTGAACAAATCACTTTATGCCTGAGATTGTCTGTCCAACAACAAACAATAAAAGCCATAAATCAAGCTTATCTGCCTGTCAAGATAAATGGCACATCCCCCGTATAACTTTGATAACACAGATACAGGTGGTGTTGGGTTCATCCCATTGTCCATAAATAGGGACGGTGTCACCAACAGATGGGGTTTCTCTGGATGAAAACAAAGACGCACAAGCACACACACACACACACACACACACACACACACACACACACACACACACACACACACACACACACACACACACACACACACACACACACACACACACACACACACACACACACACACATCCTGACTGAGTGATAGGTGATTTATTCTCGGGGTTCACAATGAAGAATAATGGAAAATAAGACATGCTTGTCTCCTCTCTCTAAGAGTCTGTATTGGCGACTACTTAGAGCTCCATACTTGTTAATTACACACAGACACACACACACACACCCACTTGACAGGGAGCTACTACCTGGTTGGTTGGCTGATTAACACCAGCTCGTCTGTGGTCGAGTGTGTTCCCATCACGCTGAGATTGCTGCAGCCTCTTGTTAACCCTCATTGTATGAAACAACCCAGTGGCTCACCTTCAAGCACACTTATCAGCCTCTTGTTCCCAAACCTCTCTCACTATCAACAATTATGTCTGCGTGCATGTGTGTGTGTCAGTGTGTGTCCTTGCGCAAGAGTGTGTATCTCTGTCCCTCTCACTAGCTAGGAAGTTAGCAACAGCAGCTTCGAGAGCGCTTCAATATCCTCTCCCTCTAACCTGATTATTAATTACAGTCTGCCTCCAGCTGACCGCAGCCCAAACACTGTCTAACACTGTTACCAAGGAGACCGACACAAACTCATTCACAAACAAGATTCAGGAAACACACGTTCACAGCACAGTGGTTGCTCTGTTTTTTCAGTGTACTCATCTGTAATATTTAAAATATTTTACATATCCTAATCAAATGTTATTGAATCATTTCACATATAAGGGAAAAGTTCACATTAAGGTGACACCAGTAACTTGCTTGGCATCATGTCAAAGACACCGTAACACACTGAGATGAAACCCATCATCTGGTTGCAAAACGTTAAGTTGATCAAAGCGACTGCATGCCAGAAAGTCAGTCATGCCTGAGCTGTACGGCACTCAGCAGTAATCAGCCTGGAGCTGTGCCTGCAGCGAGGCTGAGGGACATCAGTCTTTAAATGGGCTTCTGGCAATTAGTGTGTGTGTGTGTGCTTGTAACATACTTGTGTTGAGATGAAGAGCAGATTAAGTACTTGCCAGCAGCAAAATATGGCTTATAATGCTACACAAGTGTGTCCTGTGTTATTTTTGTACTGGCCATACGGTGCTGTTTTACAGTTTGTAAAAATGCTTTACTGTTTCTCCTGGACATCATACGAGAAACACCTGTACTCCTTTGTTTCAAGGCTCAAGAAGAAAATAAGCAAGAGCACAGAAGAGCTTTTTATCTACCAATGAAGCAAGTAGACAAACTCTGCAGTTATAAATTCAATCAAACATATATTTAAGTTCCCCCGTGGAGTTTCCTTTAAACAGTTTTCATTCAAAATGCATTTTGTGTATCCTTGAGGCCTAATGAATGTGTGGAAACACTTTTATTCCCCATAAAACATTATCAAAGGCAATTTTAAAAAATGTTTTAAAAGCTGCATTGTTTTAATCCACGTTCTTCCTTGCTTTCACTCACTTTCCTTATCAGTGGAAAACAGTCTGCAGGAATGAATGTCAGGCACGTGCATCCTCATGTACACACCTGCCATTATTTGCCATGTTCAGATCGACCATAGCAATATACACACTGATGTCATGATCTTTTTCCATAGCATTATAAACCACTGTATTGGGATCATTGCATGGTATTTAAACCACTCACTATAGTGTTTTTTTGTCAGACTTAAAATAGACCAAAAAACTATTTAAAAAAATGTAATGGTTTGTGAGAGGACTGGGATGTGTTGTTTTAGGTAAGATGGTGAAATCCTGAGTCAGAATTTGACAATTCTGGAAAGGACATGATGGTCGTTGCAAAATTGTGAGGTAAACTGTAGAAAGATGGCATTCATGTTACAAATGTCTGGTTGCATGTGTTTGAATTGCCAACACAGAACCTGGTCAGATACATTGTATTGTCTTTGTCTTTTTGCAAAGGTTGATTGCACCATGCCCTGCAGAAAGACCCATAGGAGTGTTTTCTAGTATGATGCCTCTATCTGTGCTTTCCAAAGCCATTACAAATCAACCACAAAATGTTTAAAAAATAACACTGTTTAAAAATATTTATGAAGTGACAACACTGTGGTTAAAGTCTGGTTAGGTTTAGGAACAAAAAAACACTTGTTATGGTTAGGGAAAGACCATGATTTGGGTTCAAATGATCACTTGAAAAGTAATGTGGGTTAACATTACTACCTCTGTTAAAGTTAGGCAACCTAACCCTAACCTTTCATCATCATGGCAACAGTAAACACCATGACAATTGTAGTAGTGCACTTTTTACCATCTATCTATCTAGCCATCCACCCAACCTGCCTCATCTGCAGGTCGAAATTTGTCACTTTATATTGACGCTGCCTGAACTTCATCATTTCTCCTGCTCATTATTACTACATACTGCCTCTGTCACTCAAATATAGCTATAAGTATTTTTTGCCGCCTGTAAGAACACAAAAGACCACCTATGGTCTTGATCCTTCTGATCTTGCTGTCTTGAAATGAGCGTACATCTGCGAGTGTGTTTTTTCAAGCAGCAAAGCCTCTCGTTCTTTGAGACATGAATGGGTTGAATACAGTTTGTAGTGTACTCCCCGTAAAGCTTCAGTGACGTTTCCATCTGCTGACTGGAGAATGGAAGGAGTTCGACCCCATGCTGTCGCTCTAATGTTGAATCTGCTCAGCAGGGGCATTAGCAGCTTTGAAACTGGTCTCGTAATCCTTTGACATTATGCAACTAAGTAACCACCACCAATGGAACACACAAGATGTCTTCTTAACGTGTACCAGATCTACCACAATGTCAAACAGTTTGCATCACAGGTAAGACTTAAGGTGTTTTTTTCCCCCAAAGACAAAATCATCTGATTGTCGGAAAAGGAGGGAAAACATCTCATTGGACTGGTATAAAGTTCAGTACCCGTTGTGCCAGATTTGTGTTTTATATTGATGCAACTAGGTTTTAATTGCAGTCCTGTTAAAGTATAATTGCCTCAAAATAGTCATAACAGAAAAGCACAAGGGTAACTAATTTAATTGTGACTCAATTGCACACATAATAGCAGGACCCAAAACTGGACCACCTTGGAATGTTGTCATCATTAGTGTTATTAATTTATCCTGTGCTTTTCCAGCTACGACATGTCAGAATGTCTTAAAAAGGTCTATGTACCCTTTTTAATGACTAAAATATCAACATTTAGATGCACATTTGTCACGGTGCATACAACAGTAAGTCTACCTTTAACTTCATCTTAGTTTACCAAGTGATCACCTTGCCATATTAGAATGCACTTTTTTGCTTCTTTTTCCTTTGTAGGTTGTTTTATGTTGCTTTGAAAACTCAGATACAAAGCGGTGATTCTCTGAACTTGGTCAAGTTGCCACATTGTGCTGATTGGTATTAAAATGAATCGCCTACATAGCTGCCTTTGGAACTTTGATTCAGTCACTTCAAAGTGATTTTTTCACATGGTGTTCTGTTATTTTGTCCACCCCCTGTTGAGTGTGGAACAGAGGAGAGTCAAAACCAATATGCTGCTGGAGATAAAAGTAGTGAAACAGATAGAGAGCAGGATGGGAATAAGTGATGATGGCAGGGGAAATATAATGGAAGGGGAAAAAAAGATGTGGTTCATTTAGTCACTCCTTCTAATAGGGCTTTCATTTATGTCCACAAGGGGGAGCGGATGGGATCACTCGACTCAAGCAATTAGAGTTCTACATCATGACAGATGGGGCAGGGGGAGGACTGTAGGGTGGGCTGGGGTCTCCCTATTGGTAAGAGGGATTAAATGTAAGAAACTGGGGAGCGGGGACCCTGATCTAAAATAAAAGAGCGGGGAGGGGGAATACATGGAGAGTGCGGGCTACAGAGCTAATGGCAGCTAACAGTTGATTGGCTGTGACTGCCAGCCAATGGGTGTTGGAGAAGAATAAAGCGTCTCTGATGGTGATTAGAAATTCTCCTCTAATGACAGCTGGGGGAGGGGAGTAATGAAAGGAGAGTTTGAGTGTGTTTGTACTGGATGAATGAAAAACAATGCATGAATATAATGAATCTCATAAGAATAGTGAACACTTCTCTGTGTGTATGTGTGTGTATAGCTTTAATAACACACAAAATACATAAAAAATACAAAAAAATGTGTAGTTTTATTACAATCATGAATATTGAATAACGTTTTCAGATGTATTTGTATAGGTTTTTATATATATATGTAAATGTATTATGTACATATGAGAAATGCTCATTTACATAACATGATTAACATGGAGTAATTAACATAACAAACAAGTAGAAATAGCTTTTTATATCCCATCTGTTGTCCCTCTGTTGCCCTCTCTGTACCACCTTTCTGTTTCTAAATCCTTTCATCTCGCCTCATTCTTTCTATCCTTGTACCTGTAATTTCCAGCTGATTTCTCTTTGTTTCACTGCGCTCTCCCTATGTCGTCTTGGTCTTTTTCTTAGCGAGGTAGCTGTGGTAGTAGAAGTTGCTGAAGAGGGCGATGAGGCTGAGAGAGTAAGCCAACACAACAATGTTCATGGAGTCTGGAAAGTCACAATCAGCAAACAGGTTGTAGGTGGTGTGGATGGTCACAATGAAAAACTGGAGCTGGTGAGAGACAGAGAAAGCAGATATAAAGACAAAAGACATGACTGTAATGCAGATAGAATAACCACAACCTGGCCATTGACACTAGTAGACACTAGTCTCAATGGCCAGACTTGGCTGTGTTAATTAATTCTGCCAAAAGCACGAGGTAAAGATGTTAGTAGTGTTTCCTGCTACACTCCATTCTGTGTAAAGACAAAAGGGTAACACTTTATTTTCCCCTTAATTTTATACTAATTTCCTGGAAGTTTTTGGAATAATTTGCAGGTAATTTAACAGTTCATTTAACAGTTTATGACATGTTATATAGAGGTGGTGGTGCAAATTGGTACAAATGATAAGAAAAAACTGAAAGAACACAAACACAAACACACAGACACACACACACACACACACACACACACACACACACACACACACACACACACACACACATACACACATACACACACACACACACACACACACACACACACACACACACACACACACACACACACACATTTTCAGTCATTTTCTAAAAGAAACTGTTATGTAACTGTTGATTTCTTTAATATTTTACAATAGTAGACAATAGTACACTCTGAAAACCTACCAACTAAACCAACTTCAGCCTTGTTCTTGTCTACCAAACTGCACCCATTAACACTTAACTGTTAATACCTGAACCTTGCTCTTTAATGTCCATGAAATTAGTTTTAAAATTAAAGGACCTTTAAAATTAAGCATTATCAGACAGAGGATATGAGAACTTTACAAAGACAAAACTCAAATATTTTATATTTGATTTGACTTTCTTCTGCAATACTTACAGTAAATTTCAACTTATGATATGTAAGATTTTATTTTTCGATATGTTTGTAACTTTTTTTCTTAAATTATAAAAGGCTATATTATGTAATGTAGTACTATTTTGTTAAGTTATGTACATTAGTTGTATAATGTGCTAGTATTTTGCTTTTTCATGCTTTGGCAATGTTGCACTTAATTAAATGAATGGCAATACATTTTGAGAAACCGCTACAACCTACAAGGCTATGGTCACAGAGAGAGCCGAAGGCATCAGTAGGTTATTTTTCGTTAGCGTTCTTGCTAGCAGGGTACGCATAAATGCAAGCTATAGTTCCGAAAACAAGTTACGAATACATTGCCTGTCTGCCTGTCATGCTTACTTAAGAAACTTTATAATTTAAGTATTACTGTTCGACCAAAAAGGAATTCAGGAATTTTCTCTTAACTGATAAGAAGAAAGTATAACTGCAACACAATGTCATACACACTACATCTCTGAACATAAGATAACAAGCTAGCAGGTTAGCTTGCTAGCTCTCGTACTACCCACCATGTCTGCCTCATCTCCCATAGAAGCCCTTCAAGAGTCTCCCCATGAAAGTGGCATTTAGGATAACAGCTCTGTGTTACTATAAAGTAAATAATAGCACTATGATAGAAACAAATATTCTTTTGACACTCTTCATTAACTAAGAGTGATTCGCCATGTAGCTTACACAGCAACATCACATCAATGTTTATTGATGTTTATCTTTACTAAATAAAGGACAAATAACTGGATAGTTAGCAAGAGAAGCCAGAGAGCTCACCCTCAGCTGAACAGACCCTACAAAACTGTCAATCAAAGAAAGACAAGTGTCATAACAATTCTGTGTAATGCTTGTCAGCCATTGTTATAATATACATTATGGACCGATCAATATCCATATGTCTCACGGAGTCACTACAGTATTCAGGCTCCAAGCAGGAATTGTTTGTATGAATGAATATAATGCACATTAATTATCCATCCCACTCCAGTCCATACACACACACACACACACACACACACACACACACACACACACACACACACACACACACACACACACACACACACACACACACACACACCACCCCTCCCAATTTTCCTAATACCTCTCAAGATCTCGAATTTCCTCAATCAACTCAACTATCTTAGCTTCAGTTCACTAAATTGTGAAGCCGACTGTTAATGAAGGCTTGGGGGTCACATCTAAGGTCAGTTACATAATGGCAGTCAGCCACCATACTGACCTATATGATGCAGCCAGATAGAAGGAGAAAAACCCTATGGGACGCATTGTCTTCTTCATCAGCGTCATGAATAGAAAACAGATGGTCCAGTAACTACTTGAGGAGCATCAGTTCTGCTAATCCGTCTAGTTATACTAACAGACAAAACAGGATGATTACAAAACCAATCAGGAGACTGTCATACAGGGCTTCTCACAAGTTAAAGGAATATGCCATGTTTCTTGGACATACAGTCAATGGACAATAATACTGGTGACACCATGATTTTACATATGTAGCTAAATGCGACCTACTTTATTCAGAGATGTCTTTAGCAATGTCTTTATTCAAATTAAAAAAACATGATCAAATTGAAGCAGGGGAACCAAATATATTGTCATGACCTCATGGTTTTTGGACTTTTTGTGTTTGTGTTGTACTTCTGTTCAGACCTCGTGGTTGTTTGGCTTTGCTTATTTATATTTGGGATGTGTAAGTGTGTTTGCTCTTTTCTCTCCACACCTGTCCTCTATCAGTCTCATCAGCCTTGCCCTGTCCCCAGTGTCCTTCCAGCCAATCAACCCCCATTGTGCCCTCGTCTAATCACCTGTTCCCTATCAACATTTTAGTTCTGTCTGTATTTAAGTCTTGGTTTGGGCTTTGTTCAAGTTCATCAAGCCTGTGTTGTTGAGCTCTGCACTTTTGATACATTTTTGAATACACTTTTGGTTGTTTTGTGTCCCCAGAGCCCTGTTTTTGCTTCAGTCTCTGCATTTGGGTCCTCCTGCGCCACTCTCCTTGACAGATATCATCTTTTTTTTAATTCCACACATATTTGCCCTCCTGTAAAACTGCGTACATTACCCCAAATCCTAAAAGATCAGACTGGATTATGCATAACATACTAAAATGAAATATAATAAATCAAACCAAAATAACCCAAAAATGTGATCAGATGTGAATATTACAACTTCAACGAGACATAACAAATAAAATAGAAAGGTATGGAAAGACATTAAGTTACACACTAAAATACACACAGGCACATACTGACCAGCTGCAGGGAGGTGAGGTAACGTTTCCACCAGAGGTATTTGGTCATGCTTGGCCCAAAAGCTGCCAGGCCATAGTACAGATACATCACCACATGAACTAGGGTGTTGATCAGACCGATCAGGAAAGCTATGGACAGATACACATGATGATTATGTGTGCATGTTTTTGTACATATGTGTTGGTGTATACTCTTGTATAAAGTATAAATCATATATAATAATGAAAGCACATTCATGTCCCCAACACAATCATTTTCGCTTTTGGATGTATGTAATGTAACTTTTGCATTTTGCGAGACCGGGTTGGAGTGTTGGCCTGTACTCACACTGGCCCCCAGGCACATATTTAACCCCAGCCCACCAGTTGAATATCATGGTGGCGTGATGGTAGATGTGGAGGAAGGTCAGCTGACTGTTCTTCTTCCTCAGGATGAAAAACATCTGAATCATGCAAGCACACACAAAGGCAGGCGTAAGAAGATGAATCTGCATGTTTATGTACACAAAAACTGCAGGTATAGAAATACTGTATATGTAAGCGTGTTCTATTTGGGAGTTATATAACAGATGGAATACTTAAAAATACAAAATAAATAGTCAGTCCTGTCATACTCACAGTGTCACTGAGCTCTATAACTTTGGAAAAATAGAACCACCAGCACACTCTGGCCATCTGTGCAACAGGGTGAAAAGCATGTTATCAGTCCACTCTCTGAATTCATTTATTTACACTTCAAAAACTGGTTTCCACTAAGTTACTTAACATGGATAATTTGTGTCACCTGGTTTCAAGAAGAAAGACATGTTAAACTGAAAATAAAACATTTTGAGAAGCACTTAGAAGGTTAAAGCGGAATATTTTAGTCATCAAGGCTCGGTCCCTCAAAATCTGTGTGTCAGGACTCATGAAAAGAATTCCAGAGTGACGCATTATCAAAAAAGTGTTGCATAAAGTAGTGTTGTGATTTACCCTCATGGCCAGTGGGCTGTCGCTGTAGTCGACTGGCTGGCACAGCAGACTGTATCTGGCCAACCAGGAAGAGGCCGTGAACTGGAAAGACAAAAGCTGCTTTCATCTCTGCCTTGGTTTCTCACAATCAGCACGGGGACCTTTCATCCTATTTTCTATTTTCTAGACTACGAGTTCAGTGAAATCACTTCCTGTCTCACTGACTCCCACACTGGACAGGACACATAAGAAATGTGACACCCCAAGAGATTTACATCAGTCTGACCTAACAGATGTGGAGGAGTATTGTCCTATTGAGTAAAATGGCATGTGCTACCATCAAAGCAGGACTCTAACAACAGTGTGGATAGCTCCCACATCTAGAAGTACCTCATAGAACATGTAGGCAGACAGGCAGACCATGGCAAAGTTGTAAACTATCAAGACAGGTTTGAGGTTGACTGGCTCCCTCTTCGCCATCAGCTTTGGCCCCACCCATACAATGACCAGGTAGCAAAGAAAGATGCAGCTAATTGGCACAGGAGAGTGGACCAGCAGCCAATGATCTGTCCTCTTGTCTAGACAGAAAAAAACAACAGAAAAGCATCAAGAAAAGGCTGCGCAGATGTCTAAAATATCTATCATAGAAAGACTTAAATACATATATAAACTGAACAAAAAAGCATACCTCCTTTTTCCAGAATTCCCTGGTAAAACAACTGGGCTTTCTGCCACATGGTGAGAGCCTGGAAGTACATTAGCACCATTAAACAAAAATGAACCACAACACTGCTTTAAATGACACTAACGAGATGTGCAACCCCCTCTAACATGGATAACATGTTTAAAAATAAGGCCAAACTATTAATGATCATATTATTTAATTGTGTGAAAAACTGCTTTGAGTACAAGGACAAAAGTATTCTTCTTGAACAAGTGACAGCATATTTCATGCGGTCATAAACGACATCCTCCTTTGTGTGAGAAGGTCTTTAAAGTAAATGGAACATCCCACTGCAAATTTGATGAAGCCACACAGAGATGATCTGGATTATAATTCAAGGATTATATTCACTAATCCAAACGTATCTCTTGATAATGCTTAATAACTAATAATCCTCTTGATAAATGGCTGCCTAATGTGGACGAGAGGGTGATGAATTTCCAGCAATTTCCAATATATGACAGTGCTGCCCTCTAGTGTTTTTGATGTGTTCCCTCTCCTCTGTCTTGCTTTGAGTTTCAGTTACCCCCCCCCCCCCCCCCCCCCCCCTTTGTGCTGATGACATATTCACCAGCTGAAGCTCTGTCTATAAATATAGAAACTCTAACACAGTCTTTGTTGAATCTTTTAGGCAGAATAGCTGCAGAGCATAGACCATATCTCACTCTGTAGATCATTTCTCATGCAAGATTCAATTTCCAGGACTGGACAACAGTCACATTTAATTATATCTCGGTCTTTTCAGCTTGACTTGTCTTCTTTTTCATTACTGATAGTATAAAATGTTCACATTTTTTGTCCTTTTTCCATTTTCGTCACCTTTTTTTCTATTCCTGTTTTGATTTTTCTACAACCTTTAATTTAGCCAATGGGACCCTGCTATATATGTCTTTCTTGAGGCAAGAAGATGCATCACTAAAAGTATAACAACTAAGGTGTGATGTTAGATAAATCCACATAAAGACAGTTTATCTACCTATTTAATAGAGTTAAAATGGCATAAATCTGTGCAAAAGTAAGTTTCAAATGTATGAAATTAGTCTCCAAAAAAGGTAAAGCATAAGGAATATTTTTCTACTGAAACTTTTCATTTAACATTCCACTGCAGAATGTAAGTGAAAGCACTCATTATTGATAGAAGCAGCAGATTGTGTAGTCAGAGATAAGAAGTTTAGTGCCTCCTCACTCGGATTTACAAAGGAAAATCCCTGACAGAGTCAGGCTGCCACAACCTGCTCAAGTTTAGCATTCAGAGAATTACCGAATGGAAATGTATTACAAAAAACTGTTCAACTAGTACAAATAACGGTTATGGTTAAGGTGGATATTCAATTACAATATGTAACATGTTTTAAGGATAATAGCCATTAACCTCAGCCATTAACCATTAACCTGTGATGCTCAACAAGAATCTGCACAGCTGCTGTTTGATGAAGTGTTAATACAGTGACCCAAAGATCACAGGAAACTACAGCTCAGGGTCAGGACAACTCTGATAAAGTGACTTTACCTTCATTCTGATGGTGACTGGTTGTGATCTTCCTCCTCAGCTCATTTGCTGTTCAAAAAGATGCTGCATCTCAGCCAAGTGTTAAGCAGCACTGAGGTAATCCACCTGTTCTCTCTGTCTATATGTGTGTGTGTGTGTGTGTGTGTGTGTGTGTGTGTGTGTGTGTGTGTGCGCACGCACGTGTGCAGCATGACATATGGCAGTGTGTTCCCTTTTTAATACTAGTGTAGCAGCTCAAATACCTGCCAGCTAAATCCCATCTGTTATTCAGAGTTCATATAAGTGTACCTACAGGATTAACAACTAATACCACTGTTTCTTATGGTACTATGACACAGAAAACGACTTAATTATAATATTCAGTTCAATTAGGACTTTATTGACTATTTTTAGCCAAATTGGGGATTTGATTTCACCTTGGGTTGTAGATCCAGGTAAACTAAACTCACCAGCAATGGACCCCATGAGTTGTTTTAGCCATGCTAGTGGCATTATCTGTCCACCACTTTGGTTCAGACTGAAATATCACAACTATCGGCTGGATTGCCATGAAATGTGGAAGAATAATCTGCTGACGTGTCCTGTTGCTCCACCGGTTAGTCAAGAATTTTCATTTATTCACTGAAATATGTCAATATATACAAAATGGGTTGGTTTGGTTTGAGCTATACTTTGTGTTTAGGGCGAGTTTTAGCATACCATGCTAAACCACATGGCAAACATTTTACTTACACACTGTGAACATATTAGCAGGCTAAGAGTCCCATTTAGCTCAAAGCACCATCATGCCTGAGAACAGCCTCACAGAGCAGCTAGCATGACTACTTTTGGTATCCAGTGAAAAGTAAGACTGTTAAAAGGAATCATTCTGTTTTATGTGGAAAGAGCAACTCAAAATCCCTGCATCTTCAATTATATGAATATGTAGTCACATATATTGAGAGTTACTTATTTTAATGCATCAGAGACACCAAGAAACATGAAATCTCATTCAAAATGCTTCCTCTTTTAAATCCAGAATAACACAGCAACACACTTTAAAGTCTACAGCAAAAATGCAAAAATTGAGTAAACAGAGCAATACTGCAGCATTGTATGTTAAGTCAGGATAAATGACTACACCTACACTTGATTTGTTATTCCATACACAATGAAAGAAATTGAATCTAATAGAAGTGGCACACTAAAAATACCGCAACCTTGTTTGATTTATAATATCTAATGATTACACTGTGTTGATACTAATCAAATTTCTTATACCACTTCCCAAATGCCTTGTAAACATCCAAATGAGTAAAGCGTTGCTCTTGAAATCTTTTATGAACCTCTTATGAATAGTAATGTAGTAGCAAAGCATATCATCAACATATTCAACTGAGCAGAAAGGAAAATGTTTGGACAGTATCACAGATTGAGGTCTGCCCAGCAGCACTGTACACCATCCTCTGACTCTATGTGGGTGACAGTAACAGTCAGTCCACCCCGTTTCTCCACACACATCCATCTGCAGCCTCCTGCAGGCAGGTTATACACTGCAGACTTCATTAATGTGAGAAAACAGGGCCGACCTAGCTGCTGTATCCACACAGAGGAGGGAGGTGGAGAAATGCTTCCAGGGAAACCACAATCAGATTACCGCTTAAAACAGATTCAACTGCCCAGTGAATTTCTGCATATTCTGACTACTAAACCACTAAAAGTAAAACACTAAATAAACCTATTTAACTAAGGTGGAATACACATTAAAACATTAGTAATATCACTGGCATCAGGCTAATGATGATGCGGATGGTGGTGGTGGTTATGGTGGTGGTGACTTGGATGGGGAGAGTGATGACTTTGAGTTTTATTCTGATTTGTATCTTGCTGATGTTGGGATTGATCCTGATGAGTGGTATTATGATGATGGTGGTGTTGATGAGGCTGATGCTGGTCGTGTTGACGAGGAGGATGATGATGATCGTGGCTGTGGTGGTGAGTCGATCCAGGGGGCGTGTTTCCCACGTCTGGTTCCTCAGGGTCCACTTCAATTGTGGGTAATGCAGTTGGTTGGTTGATGTTATACTGCACTGTCTCGTTCGTCATGATGCTGTTCCTGCCGCTTGATGAAGTGGAATTAACCTGGGAAAGATAAAATACCTGTTATAACCATATTATAATGTTGTACACACTTTATTTGATCTATTATTAATATTATTAACTTGTGTGTGTTGTTTTATTACTACTCACAGAGCAATTGCAGATATTTTTGTGATAGGTGGCTCTGACTCCAGCCTCTACATATGGGTAGTGCAGGAAGCTGTACGGTAGTACTATGTGGAAGGTGAGGAGACCACACCTGGACAGAAAGGAAGGAAGACAGAGAGAATCAAAATGTGCATGGTAATCACTTCAGTGTCATCACTTCCTTACTTATTGCCCCAATCAGCATACCTAGATGATCTAGTAGCCTCATTTATCTCAAAAACTCACAATGTATTCAGATTTCTTTGTTTTTTTGGTATAAATCTTTTTTTGGTAGCATTCAAATTCTTAGTTGAATAAAAATTCTCTAACACAAGCCAAAAGTGGCAAAGAACATGTTTTGTATTAACGTGAAAGCAACTTAAAAAGCATGACATGAAATCCTAAAAATTGGCAGTCCAAAAATGCTGGAACTGGAGCTAACATTTATGCATTTTAAGCATATAGAGTAACATAGTTATATAGTAATATCTTCTGTGTAGTCTGCTGAGCATCACAGTCTCTAAATCTACAGGTGTTTCAACATAAAATCACATTTTAATATAGCTGTTTTGAAGAGAAGTCTGGCATTACCTATCATAGACCAGGAAGTCATCTTTGTCACCATCCAACTCCTCCCATACGTCATTTTGAAAGGGAGTCTGTTGGTACACTGGAACACCAGACGGGGCTCTTCTCTTTAGCTCCCAGTACATGGCTCTGGATTTCGCCTCTTTCTCATTTACTATCATGAAAGACACATCTGTCAGGTTGCTGCGGTGCAGCTTGGCACGCAGGCCTCCAATGCTACAGAGGGACAGATAAAGGAGGACAGCAAGTCACCTCATTGCTCATCCAGGCTGTTTTTAAAGAAGACAGTTTCCTTTTACTGCAAAACATTACAACTCTCACATGAAAAGTATACACATCATTTTCCTCCAGGTAATGAAGGCCATGTAACAACTGCTGCTTTGCAACATGAATTTAATCAATTATTTTAATCATGTTCTGAGTCAACAGACAACCATCTTCTTTGCTACTACCTAAGAGTTCATTGCCTTTTACTTAATAACATCTGTTAATACCAGAATAGTTGTGGGTCTAATTTGATAGAAATGCTCCATACTCAATCATTAACATGCAAACGTGGCTACTATAATATGGTGGGATATTCAATTTTAAAGTTTTAAACAAGAAAATGCATTTTTTAGGTAACAAAAAGTGTAAATGTCTACCTCAAGAATACAAAAAGGAGAGCAGCATAGTAAAGAAAGAAGGTGATTATAAACTGCCACAAATGTGTACTTGGGGTCTATACACACAAGAATGTTGTGTGTTTAACTACGTCAGCTGTAGTCAAACATTTTTTTAATCACAGGGGTTTTAGGGGTGATGTTGAAATCCCCTCCCTTAAAAATAGCAGCATTAATCAGAGTAAGGAGTCAGCCTTAGAATTTAATGAACACTTTTTTTAAGGAATAGGCTACATTTTGCAAAACACCCGTATTCTTCTTTGAGACATGAAAAGAGAATAAGAAGGTTGATACAAAGAGTGGTTTCACACTTCTCATCTAAGTCTGGGGAAAAAGCAAAAAAGCATACAGGTATTTCACAAAATGTTCAACTATTCCTTTAAATTATTATTAGAAAAAAATGGCGAGAAATTGACAAGAGTGTGCACAGCTGTCATAAAGGCAAGCAGTGGCTACTTTAGTGAAATCTAAAATATTAAATATCTTTTAGTTGTTATTTATTTCATATGTTCCATATGTGTTATTTCATAGTTTTGATGACTTCAGTGTTGTTGCACAATGTAGAAAATAGTAAAAATGACCTGAATGGCCTATATGTTAGTTTCAACTCTGACCAAAACTTTGTCATGTCCCCAACTTAAATATAACTTAACCTCAAAATATGCTTTTAAATATGATTCTTACTAATTTAACTTTCTCTTTAACGATTTTGATCATATCACTCATATAGATTATAACACTATATTAGTTTCATGAAGTCTGTTTTCTTACTTGGTGGCCTGAGTGAGACAGAACTGTCAGCTGGCCTTCAGCAGGGCCACCACCACTACATTTCCCAGCAGCTCCTGCATGGGTGCCTTTCCCTTTATGGACCAGTTGGGGGCGGGTTTGCAAATCCTGGTGGCAGTATTGTCCCCCTCCACCATCAGAGTGTCGTGTGAGGCGTACAGCAGACCTGGCAGGGCCGCGCACAGCCACAGCGACAAGAGAGAGTACATTGTCCCCCCCTTTCTGTGGCTGCCTATACTGGATCCAAACGTAAAGACATATATTTAATTAGACAAAACATACAACTCTAAAGTTAATGAGATCAGTGAAATTGACCAACCATGGACTCTAAATTCAAATGGTATAAATGCATTCTGTGGACTACAGTGCAGGGCAGCACGTGCATGCTGGCTGGTGTAAAAACAGATTCAATGTTTGGCAGGTTTCCCCAGCGCTGAAAACAACACGGCCAGTCTGTCTGATCCCATAATAATGAAAAAAGTAAACCCTCATTGTCTCTCTCATCACATGTGGACATAATCTGCTAAAAAACGAGCCTGTTAAGAGTAAACAACCAACAGACAGAAGAATGTCGGGGCAAATGGACGGACAGACTGGCAGGCATGCAGAAAGACAAAGAGAGCCAGCAGGGACTCAGACACCAGCAGACCCAAAACTGCACCGCCTGTACAAACTGCATCGAGTTCACATTTAACCAATTGTTCATTTATAATAATTTAAAGTTTAGCGATTAGATTGGAAATTTGATCTAAATCGATACGTCAGTGTGGGGAAAAAAACCCTTTTGTTGTCCCACAAACATAGGCTAGTTATTGAATTCAAATGTATTAATTTCACTATTGAAATTAGTCATATTTTGAGGCTAAGAACAAAAAAAATCCAACTCATTTGAAAATAATTTTAGTAAAAAAATGAAGAAAAAAAATACAACTGGGTGACACATGATAATTTGCTCATAATATAGGAGGAATTAATGATAAAAATACAGACTTTTATTGATTTCAATAACATAAATAGGAGCCAGAACAGAAACTCTTACCTCTGTCTTCTCCCTCTCTGTCCTGTGACCCAAACAGGCAGCACACCCCTGTTGTTTTTAAAGCCTTTACAGTTGAATAGGCACTTCCCCCAAATCAAACAGAGAGAGGCAGACACACACACACACACACACACACACACACACACACACACACACACACACACACACACACACACACACACACACACACACACACACACACACACACACACACACACACACACACACACACACACAAAGTAGACAACCAGTATATCAAAGAACTTGATGCGTAGTTGTAAACACAGCCAATTTATGATTATGATATACATGCTATAGACTAATAATGAAAGTAACAGGGGATTTCAGTTTGATATACCAGCATCATCAGTGCAAATATGGCTATAAAGGTAGCTGATATAAAATACACCACAGATTTCACCACAATATTAGCAGGAAAAGGCACACGTGAAAGTAATGACATTAATGAATGACTCAATTTGAGTGTGTTGTAGCTTTCTGGGACACCTGAATGTAACAAAGCTATTGTTAATGTTATTAATAACACCTGTGCTTTCCCCGTCCTGTATATACAGTACATGACTATCTGTTACAGCAAAATATGCATCTAAAATTAGTTTAAACAGTACAATAAATCCAATCCAAATCCTGAGATCTTGCTGCTGCTGCACTTGTAGTTTATTGGAAGCTGTGAGCAACTCCTCCCACTCACAGAGTATATTTGAACATTAAATGTCTGTATTATTGAATCAATAGTAGAGAGTTGAGAGAAGGAGAATGACTATGGTCAGCACCCCCAGACCACGAGGGTGTACATTGTAACTCCTTCACTTCCATTTTTTCATTGCAAAATCTGTCCCTGAAAAATCAAGCACTTAAGTATGCATACTAATTTTCCATACTAATTTAGACACTGGAAAAGTACTGAAATAGTACGTAGTATAACTGGGACAGATCCAAAATGTCTGCTGTGAAAAAGCCTCATTACCTGTGTTCCTCCCTCTTGTAAGTCCATCATGTTCTTGTTGGTTAGTCTAAACTTCATGATCATTCCTTTTGTCTGGTGTTTTCGACACGTTATTAAATGAGTTAATATTGAACATTAATTTATAATCACACCTTCTATAAATGACTCAGTGCTACTTGTTGTCAGTCTGATAGCTCCAACTACATGATGGATTTTTTTTTATTTTTTACAGCAATTCATGGTCCCAATAGGATAAAACATGTTGACTTTAGTGTTCTCTAATACACAATTGTATCGTCCACATAGAAGGAAACATGTATTTTGGCTATCTGTCAAATACCTACAAAACTAATGACATTTCCATCAGTCTAATCTGTGCTTTGTTATTGTCAATTATCAAATGCTACAATAATCCTGTTTACCATCAAAAGGCCTTCTCCTATGTGATATTGATCTCATTACTGCGTAATATTTACTTTGGACTGTGTAGCGACGAATGCCACCACGTGACAAACAACTGCAAGATGCCAAAATCAATGACAATCAGTAGCAGAGGGTCAAAATGACGACAAACAGTTGACCATCAAAGGAAGAGTACAACAGTACTTGTATTCACTGACAATCATCATTTACCATAATCATCTTTCAATGTCAACCTAAATGTTGTCTTTACATTGCAGTTGAACTCAGGTGACGAGGCAGCAGCAGAACAAATATCTAATCTTACATGTGAGTGATTTGCTCAAAGTCCAAACTGGACCAAACGAAAGTTCAGGTTTGTTTTGCGTGGGGTAAAGTTAACTTTGACAGGAAGTACACACATCACCTGGCAGGCAGGACACAGTATTGTTTTCTTTTTAATCACTATTGGAGTCGTGAGCTTTCATTTTGATTCCAATCTAACCGGTCTAATGAAGACAACGCTGTTTAGCTGTAAGATGCATTCACACACAGACACAAACACACACAGCTGATTCTTTATGATCACTTTATTTCATCACAGTGCCAGTGTTTTTAATATATATAGATCATGTGACTTCCTGTGGTTTGCCTGAGCTTTTTTTGTGGTAACTACAAGTGAACTGCAAATTTGAACACTTCAAGACGGAGCAAACATCCAACTAACTGAAATGTATAATGAATCTAGTGTAGAATTACACTAGTGATTTACCAATGGAGGGTCTACCTCCTTGTTGACTGAACACAGTGCTCCTTAATAATAAATTCTATAATGTGTTATTGAAAAACTGCAAAGGTTTGTGTTTTGAACATTTTATCAAAATGACAATTAAGGACATCAAATTTAATTCTGCAGACAGCTTTTAAATGACATTTCATACCAGTTTTTGCTACAGCTGTACACACATCATCAAATGACAAATATTTAGGCTGAATTTGACCAAAAAAATAAAGTTTACATAAAGCACAGGACAGTTTATTGCGTAATGTGTTTACATGCTACAGTAGTTCTCATAATATCAAAATACTCAACACACGGGATATAAGCACATCTGTATTATGAATACTACCAGAGATTTACTGCGCATGTAAATGCAGAGAAACACTTGTTTTATTAAGCTATTGACATTTGACCTTAAACAGAAGCAGCAAATTCAACAGGCTGTGTATAAATTATATGTCTGCACTCCCTAAGCGATCCCGCCCTCTCAGTGGTCGGCTACTTTTTCTTCAGACTACATTTCATCACATGTTGAACAAGCACACCGTTCAGCTTCTCCAAAGAAGGAGAAACCATATGCATAAACCATATAGCCCCAGCATCTCAGCGAAGCCGTGTCTAAGGTGCAGATTGCGAGCACAACCATGTGACATTTCTAATCAGTCATCTGATGACCTCTCTCAGGCAAAGCGTACATTTGTATCAATGCTTAAGTCCTTCGTAGATGAGATTCTAAACCAAACTTTGCCCGTCCTCTTCATCCCATCTGCAGTCGTTTCACATTGCACATTCTTCCCTCGGTTAGAGTCAGCGAGTCATGCAAACTGCCAGGATCAGGACAAGACACCTATCAGGTCTTCCTCATCATTGTCCCCGACAACTTCTGTCGGACTGTCGCAGGTGGCCATGAGCCCCAGACCCAGCTCTGCCAGCTCTTCGCAGCTCATGTCTGTCGTCACCATGATCTTAGTCTCCAGGCGGTTACACAAGGTCCTGTAGGAGGGTAACGGGTATCCCAGCTCTCTCAGATACTCGTAACCCTTGGTGCCGACAGCGCAGCGGATCTTCCGGGCCTTCATGATGGTCTCTGGAGACCAGACGGCACGTCGGGAGCGCTTGGTGAGGGAAAGGGCGCGAATCTGGTCCTCAAACAGAAAGTTCTGGAGGCCCTTCTCGATCCGGTCGAGCCGATACAGACGCTTCTTCATCTCCTCTGCCTGACACACACACAGAAAGAGAGGGCTCATTACAGCTTAAACTATTATTGTTTAGATTATTTAATTAGTTATTATTTTATTTATTAGAGCTAGGAATCAAATAACCAGGTGAGCTGTATAGCAAACAGCAGATTTCTGACAGAATCAGTCAATCACAACATTCTGGGCTCTTTTAATCTGGTTATGATGCAATGACGCATACAGCATACTATGACTTCAAAATGACATAGTATAATATAAAAAAATCAGACAGTGATTTGTAAACAAAGAAGCCAGCTGCTATCCTACCTCTTTTTGTAGTCTGGCAGTGTGCTGCATCTCCTGCTCCAGCTGCTTCTTAAGGACCTGACACTGTGTACAGGGCTGCTGTTCTTCAGCTGTCCGGTCCGTGTCCTCCTCCTCCAGGCCGGGCAGAGGGGTGCGTCTGGCATACCCATGGTCCCCGAAATTCAGCTCCTTCTCTACTACAGACACAACACAATGTCTAATTACTACTGTATTATGTACCTGACCATACATGTGTTGGTAGTACATCATTTGTTAAGTAGAAATACCAAACACACTCCACAAATATGTCTTACCGGTCTTTTATTGTGAGTGCACTACATTTCTTACTTGTGAATCTGCCTTTATAGTTTTGTGCAACCTACTAATCCAGTTTAAATATTTGACTTGTGCTACAGATCAGAAATAGTCAAACAGACTGTGCTGTGTAATATAAAAGTCACGAGCCTGTGGCATGTTCAGACCAAACATGAAGCAAATTTTTGCCTCGCATTACTTGCTCAAATGCGGCTGCTCAAGGGTTTGTTTTTTAAAATTATTTAATAACCAGTGGATATTTGTCCTTTCTCTCTTGTAAAAGAGGAGAGGAAGAGGGCCTTACCTCTATGTAGATACCAAATACCTTAGCAACGTTTAAATCTGCCAAAGTAATCAGTATTGCTGCTGTGCACCTTTTGTGAAAGTCGCAGGAAATGCAGGAAGAAATGATTCCACACTTGCTTAAATTTCCCTTTTGTGTTGTTGAATCTAGCTATTGAGTACTGACAGGAAGCGGTTTCAGCCCTAAATTTAACTCAGTCAGTGAGTTGTAGGGTTGCTGTGTTCTGCTGCAATAATGTAAGCTGTCAGTATTAATCCAAACTGTGCTTTGGAGACACCCTGTGGTACAAGTGTTTCATCACCTAAAAGACACAACTGAAGGGAGTCTGTTCTATCCTCTCGCCAAGTTTAAAAAATAAAATAAAATAAAAACATTAACAGATAAAAGTGCATGCTTGAGAAGAAATATCTCCAATGAGACAAAAAACAACTAGTTTTCCATCTATATAAAAAAATCTTCTCTGTATAAGTTTCCCAAGTTGCGTGTGTGTGTTTGTGTTTCTGCACTTTTTGTCAACTAATCTCCCAATCTCTAACTGCCATGCTGCTGAGTCCTGGTGCTCAACTGGTCCTGCATCCTGTGTGGTGTTGTTGACCTGGACCTTGCCTTCATAGACCTCCCACGCCCCACGTTACAGCTTGACTCTCTGGCACAACTTTGCATCTTTGCACTGACTTTGGATTTAATTGCCCTGCATGAAAAATTTGATTTGCATTTGGTCTGAAGATGCTAAAAGAAATTCATAGATAATAACAGAACTTTGATCCACATTTCTAGTCATTATTCAGTAGCTACATCGAGCCAGTTCAAATCAGTTTTGGCCACTGGAGGGCAGAAAAACATCAAAATAAGCAGACAAATACACAATCAGCACAGATTAAAAAAAACACCCCTTTTATCTTAGTTTTGAGTCAATCACCTGTGTATTTACTCCTCAAACACTGGGCAGGTTTATCAGGTGGAAAAGGGCTTATAAGAGAAGATGATCTGAACAAATATAAATACAGTTAATTTAGGTTTAGGTGTCAGTTGTTCTTACTCTCTTTTAACTTTGTTCTTAAGACTTAGTCAGGAAGTTGGTTGCACAAATATGGTTTTGTACATCTGAAACATTGAAAGAAATGTTCATGTCTACTCCTTAAGTCGATACTAGTGACAGCAACTGCTTATCTGCAACTAAATGAATACTGTATACAAGTTGTTACATTTGCAATGTGTGTCTTTGACTAGACAATGGATGCTTTTCATTTGTGTAATGTGGTTCAGTCCTTACTCAGCACTGTTTCGATAGAATGATGTGAAGAAGAGACGTGAGGACAGAGGAACATCCTCACTCACTCCAACATCACTTTGAGGTCAATCAATTTTCGGTTGATGGGTTGGAAGATGGGAGGAAGCATAATTAGCGGAATGGAAAGCATCCACTGACATTCAGTCCTGGCTCCTGGCCAACTAAATCTACAGCCAAGAAACTAAAACTGCACCGAGGTTCCTGTGGTCACGATGCCGGGTCAACTTCTGAGTCACTCAAAAACGTCACAGAAAATTGAATTTGATTAAAAAGGACTGTTCAGAGCCAAACCTGCTGGGATGTAATATGACATATTTAGGAAGAAATGACACTGGACTCAGGTACCTGGTTCAGGTTTCAGTGGCAGAAGGATGTATGGAGTAGTGATCGCAGCGTACGGAGGATCTCCAACATTAAACAGAGTCGGGATGGCGTTGGGCTTCAGCTTCTTTCCCCCGGCTGGAGACCTGGCTATCTCCTCAAACTGGCTCTGCTCAAAATGGTCCTTGGAGAAATAAGACAGGAGAGCTTAAATTGTAGGTTATTTTTATAGTTAGGAGACACGGCCTTCAACATCTTCATCAACCTCCACCCAACACAGGCTGAAGTACATTATGGTGACAGCAGAGGGAGGCACAGGTGGCAGGCGATATCACCAGTAGACCCCCTTACTTCTGATAGGCATACCAGGCTCCCTTTTGCCTGCAGTCACAGACACATTGTTTCAATGACTGGCATGATAGTCAGGGACTATAAGTGACTGGACTGGAAAAAAGCCAGTGCAAGCCAGTGGAAACAGGACTGCGGGGGAAACTTAGTCTACTTTCCTTCATAATGTTATCATCAGTTTTGATGCAGAAGTTTATCAGACATGTAAATAAATTCTGGCTTCAAGGTATTTTCCACTCATGATATACAACTACAGGTCATATACTCATCTTTGTAAAAAGGTACCCAATACTTTCATACCATGTTAGTCCCTCTGTGACTTTTGTGCAGGATCACTTATACTCATTCTCCCTTTTTAGTTGTGAAAAATTAAAGAGCACCCTTCAAAATAAAACAAGGGTTGTAACAATGATCAGGGGGTTGAAGAACAGTAAGCTTTTATTTTGGGTACATTGTTTTGGTGCTCATGCGTAAAAATGGGGGAAGCTAGTAACTTAAAGGGTTAAACTACAGGTCTCCTTCATTCACACTTTGTTAATGTAGGTGTTAAGAAATACACCGAAGTGTTTAAACTTACCTGACAGAGTCTGGAGTGAGGAGTTGGTTCAAAGTCACGTCGACAGTTCAGCACCCATTTCTTCTTGCGGACAGGGTCTTTGGGGAACCTGAACAGCTGCTTTCCTATGCTGGTGGAGTTGGAGCAGTTCGGAGCGGAGCAGCCACCCATTTGCACTCAGTTCAAACCAATAGTAAAGCTAAATTTAGCAAACGTTAAGTTAGCTTGGCTGGCAAATAAGCTCAGCAGTGGATTTGAATCATTTTTTCAAAACTACTTACGCGGTGTAAACGTAAGAACAATGACTTATGGACTCAATATTAGTGCCTGGAAAACTACAGTGCTGTCCTGTAGAGTTTTTTTGCATCGTATTTCAAATATTTAATTTAAAAACACTTTAAGCTGAGATGAAATGTTTCTGACTTTGTTTGAGCCAAAATGGCGCACTTCTCTTCGATAGTTGGGTAGAGTGACGTAGTTTTTAGTTGTGCGTCCATCGTAAACGCCTGTGTGAAAACGATTTTGTAGAGCAAAAAAAGTCAAATAGAGTGAGAAATGACGATATGAATTCATTTATTAGTGGTGCATTTTAATATTTATTAGCTGATTGTATTTTTTAATAACAAGCTAATGAAAAATACATTTAATTTTCGAGCAGTTTATAGTTTAGCTCCTACAGATTTTATGTCTCAGGACCCGATGAAGCACGTTGAAATGTTTACGCTTTGTGCGCGGCTAGCTGACTGTCGACTCCAATAAGTGCTATTCTATCAATGACTTATGTTTGAATGCATGACAAGTAATATAACAAACAGGCAACAAGCAACACCTCCGTACAGAGCAGCCACGAATGAAAACCAATGCTAGTTAATTTAGCTGTAACTGTGCAGCAAACCTCCCAACTGTTAGTAAGTGAGCTACTGCGTGTATTAGTTATTAGAAACAAACATGGCATCTTCACTGGTAGTTCCTGTCATTAATGTTCATAAAGATAATTTCAAAGAGCTTTGGCCTGCTATGGTTATAGCTATTAAAACGTCCTCCTTCGTTGCACTTGACACGGTAAGTGCAAGTTTAATGTGTCTTAAAGTGTGTCTTAAAACAACAGTCAGGTGTCCATATGAATAGTGAAAGAGGGTTTTATTTCCTCAACACAGTCATTTTGTGCCAAACTGCATTTTAAAGTAGATGTGAAGCTTATATGAGCCTAGAGAATTCTGAGTTAGTCATATCAAGTGGATATCTGCCACATTTACAGTCTTTTTAGCATTAAATTGTCTCTTTGTGTTTCCCTGTTGAGCTGTGGTGGTAGTATAGAAATAAAAAGAGGGACTTTGGCACTAAAAAGACTGTAGCGTACCTATCTAACGTAACATATCTACTTGAGTTGACTCATTTGGACGGCTGAAGCTTCACATTAGCTTCAGATCAACTTTTAAATACATTTTTGCACAGAAGGATGACTGTGGATTTTGTCCACCATCACTTACATTGTAAGTTCTTTATGAAGGGATCTTTTAATTAGAGCCTGACCGATATATTGGTCATCTGATACTATCGTCCGATATTGACCTATCACAGATATATTGGTATCGGTGTATATGTTGTCCGATATGTATTATTTATTATTTATAGTTATGCAGGCCGTATTTAATGTAATTAATTCAAGTTTAATATATAAATACATGGGTTTTTTTGTTATGTGTTTATTGTTATTTAGTTAGTTTTAACAATAAATTTCAATGGGAATTTAATCATTATATAAATAATGAATGAATTCCCAGAACTGTCATCATTTTGTCTAACATGTTCTTGTCCTGTACTGTCTGTCTGTCTGTGGGTGTAACAACATGAGATGATTCACTCACTGTAAACCAAATTTACCTAAAGGTACAATACATTTTCTGAATCTGAATATCAGATTTGTTTTGCTCCTTAATATCGGTATTGCCATCGGCCCCAACTTTCCAGTATCTGTCGGGCCCTACTTTTAATAGTCAGTATGAACATGAAGAATAATAACAGCAAGAAAAAAACTATTCCAGTGTTCATTTTGGACACCTGACTGGCTTGAAAAATGGTGAACCTGTCCTTTATACATGTGCCAGTAGTCTCAATAAGTGGTCTCTGTGTTGTTTCAGGAGCTGAGTGGTCTTGGGAACAGGAAATCCTTGCTGGCAGAGTGAGTAAAAGCATCAGTGTCCCTCTCTATTTCTGTTCTTCTTCTTAACACACACACACCTAACAGTATCAAAAGGTTGTCGGCTTATCAGTGTTTGCATCTCGGTAAGTCTCAGGTCTATATGTTTCAGGTCTATAGAGGACAGATTTAAAGCTATATGCCATGCAGCTCGCTCTCGCTCCATCCTCTCTCTGGGAATCGCCTGCTACAAGAAACTGGACAACAAGGTTCAACATGATGACACTGTTCTCCTGATGCTTTAAACTTGTAGACACTTGTGTCTAGACTTTTATAGCAGCACATGTTTTATGCTTGTGAAGTTTATCCTCTGTCCTCATCTCCTTTCATCTCTTCTTTCTTCCCCAGCCGGCAGACACGTACATGGTCCAGGTGTACAACCTCACCCTGCTGTGTTCAGAGGAGTACATCATAGAGCCTCAGTCAGTCCAGTTTCTGGTACAGCACGGATTTGATTTCAACAAGCAGTACGCCCAAGGAATCCCTTACTGCAAGGGCAACAACAAGGTGAAGATGCCCACATGCTGTTCTGTGTCTTATTATAACGTCTGAGCCTTTTGGAGGCTGGTGTGTTCTCTAAAGAAACTGTGTGTACTCTTGTGTTTTACCTCCTGGTGTCTCAGGCAGAAGTTCACTGCTCTTACCATTAATCATGTCGCCCTACTTCCATAACTACATAGAACACTGTAGGTGATTATGCTAATTTTGTAGCCTATTTTCTACATAGTTAAATTTACACATTTGATGAGTCAGCGATGAATTTTTTCACAGTATAGTGGGTCAGTCACTGGAATCATATGTCAGCTGCACAAACTTAAAATAAGTTATGTTACGCCTAAAAAGACACTGTGGACTGTATAATATTTACAACCATGGGAATAAATGAGTTCTAAATGATGTGCTTATCCATTTAGTTTTTTATATTAATTATTATTATTTTTCTTTATTAATGTGGGATAAATAAGATTCATGAGCATTGACGTTTCTGTCCTACATGCATGCCAAGACGCACACATTAAGAAAGAATTATAACCATCTAATGTTACAGAGCAAACAGACACTATAGGGATGGTATGTTATACGACCAATATAACAGAACACTGCAACAGATAAGTGACCTTCCTAGGATGTTACTATTTGATTCCTTACTGTTCTTTTCCTCTCTCTACCTTCTTCACAAGGGAGGATCAGACAACCACGGTGTCCACATCCGGGCGTTGTTCACCGAACTGCTGCGGGCCAGGAAACCCCTGGTGCTCCACAACGGCCTCATCGACATCGCCTTCCTATACCAGGTATGCTGTCTTAAATTCTTTATCAGTTTCATTTACAGAAGAAATTCCCAATCCGATTGTTTTTCAGCTTAGTTGTTTAGATTATCTGATATTTTGTTAATGCCATTATTTTTCATTTTTACACTTATATTGAGTTTATTCATCTGTTTCTTTTTGTCTATTTCAACCTAGTTTGTAATCTAACTTTTGTTCAACTATCTCTTTTATGATTTCATTTGACTTCTGTTTTGTCTTTTTTAACCTAGTTTTTATTCTAACTTTTACTGAACTTTTTTTCTCATTATTTAGTTTTAACGATTTTTCCCCCCGATTCTTTGTTCTTGGTCTACACTTGTTCTGTCTAATTATCAGCTTGTCAGTCAACTGTGATGAACTTTGAACTACATGAACCTGTATGAAAGCTGCTATATAAATAAAGTTTTGATTGACTTGATTGAATTATAGATGATAATAAACATTAATGAATGATTAAAAAGTGAAAACAAATTAAAAAATCTGAAATGTTCTATAATGCATTGCTCTAAAACTATCTAGTAACTATATCTAGTTATTTAGCAAGTTAATACGTTTCTAACATATTATGGAATTAAGCATCACATTTTTGTCAAACACACAAAAAAACACAGTATACACTGTGTGAACAATCCCAAGAAAATGATTAAAAACGTACTGAATATTGGCCTTTTCAGGGCACACAGTACTTATTTTATTACTTTTTAATTAAACTGATTTTGTCTTTTCCTCCAGAGTTTTTACGCTCATTTGCCCGAGCGCTTGGCCACCTTCACAGCCGACCTGTCTGAGATGTTTCCTGCCGGCATCTACGATACCAAATACGTCACTGAATTTGAGCTCCGGCTTACTGCCTCCTATCTGGAGTATGCCTACAAGAAATGGTTTGTATTGGTTTAATATACAGTACATATGTCGATCATACGCACAAGATGTCTGGAGATGAGTGGTATTTCCTCTGCAGAGTTCATTATGTTTTATATCAGGGCACTTTGGAGTGTGTTATTGTGCTTATGTTATGGCCACTTAAGCTGTGCTGATGTAAAGCTGCTATCATGCTCTCCCCATCCTTACAGTAAGCTGGATAACGGTCGCAGTGTGACCTCTGGAGGGGTCGGACCTCACGTTCATGTGGAGTTCTGTCAGTATGTCGGTCAGATGTCCAGCTATGTGGACTACAGGGTCTGTCCAGATGTGGTGTCTGCTGAGGGAAAGACTGACATCTGCCAGCGCTTCTCTGTGAGTCTCAACAGAAGAAACTTTTTGTTTTTGCCAAATAGTCAAACTAAAGTGAATTCAACAAATATAGTATAAAGTAGGAAATAAAGTTCCAATGCTTTAATTGAGGAAGAGTACAGTAAACTAGATGGTATGTATTTGTGTGTGATTATTTATATTGACTATCCTGTCTTTTGTGTGTGTGGCAGGCATTTGGTTGGTGTCTTAATGGCAGTCAGTGTCCTCTGTCCCACGACACTGACCTCATCATCCTCCAAGATGAGAAAGGCAAGCAGGACAAGAAGAGAAAGAGAAAGAGAAACCGAGAGAAGAGATCTGCGGGAGAGGTAGCGGAGGACTCCTCCATCTTTGACAACGCCCCCGAAAACAAAATACCACACATGGAAGTGGATCCAGAAGAAACAGGAGACGGACAGAAAGAGACGACCGCTGAGCCGTGTGAGGAGGGGAAACAGAATGAAGGGGAAAACATGAAAACAGAAAGCGAGGGGAACGGAGTGTGTGAGCACAACACAGACTCCACAAACTCTGCAACGACCGCCGTAATAAATGACGACACAAAAACAGACAACGGTGTAGAAAACACAGCAGGAAAGATGATGATAGAAAAGTGTAGCGATCCCACCACTAAGACTGAGAGTGAGAAGAAGGCCGACTCAGGGACGCACCGGGCCGGTTTTGACGCTTTCATGACAGCATACATCTTCGCCTACTCGTGCAGCAACTTCAAGAAGGACGGAGCGGATGATAGTGCAGAGGAGAAGGAGCAGACGTGGCTCCCGACCGCTCTCAATAAGGTTTACCTCAGCGGCAAGGCGGCTCCTCTCAACGTGGTTAAAAGCACCTTCTCCAAGTCATCCAAGGCCCACATGCAGAAGATGGAGATGGTGTGGGGGAAGGGAGTGTAGCGGTTACAGAAGGCAGGGAGATAAGTTTATACACGTGCACGGTCACATTTTATTTTCTAGATATGCCAGTGTGAGTTGGTACACCAGCTTTGTCCACACTGGAATAACTAGACAGATATCAGATGGATTGCTGCCATTACAGTTCTTTTTTATTCCGATTTTTCTTAAAATTCAAGGTCCTGTGAAGATGAATCCTGTTGACTTTGTTGAACTCCACCACGAGTTTGACATTTCTGTTTTTAGTGAAATGTCTTGACAACTGTAGGACAGGTTGCCATGGTATCCATATACTGATCTTCATAGTATACTGTTTTTTCATTTAGCATACAAGAAATCAACGTATGCTGTTTTATATGAGCAGAAAATGGTGCTCAGCATCAGTCTTGTTTCATAGAGTCACCACTGTTATCTCTTTATTTTAGACTTTTTTTTTAAGAATATGGTGAACATTTTGGCAGTAATGCTCACTTATTTTTCATGCCAAAAAATACAATCTGACAATCTAGAGAGATATCATGTTTTGGTTTGTTATTACTCCTCATCCCTGCCTAATTGAGCAGTCTTCTGTGGATTTACTTACCGAATTGAAATTCTCTTAAAATAGAGAAAGTAATTGATAATGGCATTAGTGAGTTAGTGTTTCCCTGGAAACAGCTACAGTGAGATTATGATTGATGCCAATTTATTCAGCATCCCCCAATTTTTGTTTTAATGATTTGTTTCTCAAGTAATGTGGAAAATAAACCTATGCTGTTTAACAAAGCTTTTGTCTTTATTTCAACCTCTAGGTGTGTCTGGAAGGTTGATGCACACCAAACTGTCCACAACTATAATCACTTTATATAATGGGACAGTGTGAATTACTGTAACTACTGCAGATAATACAGCAGAATGTGTGAGTGTGTGTTTCCAGGCTGTGATAAAATATATAGTTTGTAACTAAGTAGTATAACACCATGTTCTGTACCTGCTGTGTGAAGTTAGTCTGTTAAAATATTATAATTGAATTCCTGAAAATTGGGCAAACTGAGACTGAGCTAGACTGATGAAAGATGATGCAAATCTGACAAGAACTAAGCCCAAGTATTCCTGTAGTTCCACATTGAGAGAGAATATACCTGGTGATCTTAGTAACATTGCCTTTCCTCTGGCGCCCCCCTCAGGGCAAACTGCACACTTTTCCTTATGTGTACTGATGATCACATCGTGTCTTAAGAAGTGAACCCAACCTCACTTAGAAATAAAAGATCTCACAGAACACAGAATCATTTTACATTTCAAGATGATTAGTTATTTTATTGAATTCAACAACAAAAGAGTCAATTTAAGAAAATCAGGGTGTCTGTGTTCAGTAGACAGTAATGTGGTGCTGGAGTTTCCTCAGGTCAAATTGGTTGTATGATGCTGGATTTGTGAAGTTTGGTTTATAGTCACTGTCCGAGAACCCAAGAAGAGTCTCGCCCTGTGATATCAAAAACATCATGAATATATATCCTTCACTTTGTCTGCTGTATGTATATGTATGTATATATACAGTACATACCCTCTTTAGATCATGTTCTCTCCAATCAGAAGCTCAGACTCGTCTTTTCATCTAGTGCACAGCAGCAGCTCAGGTATCGTAATAAGATAAATAAGAAATATAATAGTTAGAAAATAACTATTAAATAAGTGATATTGTACTGATAATAGATGTGTCAAGAAAAGAATGATAAAAACACAGTAAACAGCTGCAGCTCAGGTGGTTGAGTGAAATAAGAGCAGAGAACAATACATATTAGTACAACTGAAAAATAATTTGGATTTCTAAATAAGTGTTATTATATGTATAAATAGACATAATATAGTATGTATCAACTTTACAAAAATACTTTCTCTGTCTATGTTACAGCCTAGTGAAAGTCACTTTTTAAAGTCAGAGGTATGTACTCACCTTTTTATCTACAGTGAACAGCAGCAGCTCAGGTGTCAGAATAAGTTGAGAGTAGAGAGGAATACAAATTGTTAGTAAAGCAAACTTTTATGACTACATCAGTTACATTAAATGGATAATCAGGTTTGTTTCTGAATCAGAAGGCCAGACTCACCTTATAGTCCACAGTGAACAGCAGCAGCTCAGGTTGGTCGAGTGAAATGAGAGAACAAGAAATAATAGTTAAACAGACAGATAGTCCTTTTGATTTCTAAATAAGTGGTGTATAATTCATAAGTTTCTACTCACCTTTTTGTCCACAGTGAACAGCAGCAGCTCAGGTGGTAGAATAAGATGGGAGTAGAGAACAGTAAATAATGGTTAGAAAGACAAATAATTATTGAACTGTTGTATAACTGACAATATATGAAACATATATGAACAAAAATGAAAATATATAAATCAGAGGTCCAGACTCACCTTTTTCATCCATAGTGAACAGCAGCAGCTCAGGTTGGTTGAGTGGAATAAGAATTAAGAACAATAAATAATGGTTAGTGAGACTGACAATTCATCTTTGAGTTATTATATGAGATGCATTCTTTACAAGTCAGATTCTCGTTCTTACCTTTTTTGCCCATATTGCCCCCCACGCCCTACCCCAACCCACCCAGCACCACCCAACCAACCCCAACCCTCCCACCCCACAAAGGCAAAGGCTACATGCACGCGGAGTATACAGCCCAGCCAGACGCAAAGGCTTCGTGCATGGGGAGTCGACAGCCCTGCCAGACACAAAGGCCTCCAGGGTGAAAGAAAAGTCGATCCAGCCACCATGCCAAAATATGGAGTGATCCCAAGAACGATCCCGGTGCAAGACGCTACCTGGGATGTTGACAGCCCCGCCAGACGCAGAGGCCGGTCCTCAGGAATCAAAAGATCAAATCTAAACATTGCAAAAATTAAAAAAAACCCAGTGCAAGGCGCAACTTGGGGTTTAACCAGCCCCGCCAGACGCAAAGGCTTCAAGCACGGAGAGTCGACAGCCCTGCCAGACACAAAGGCCTCCAGGGTGAAAGAAAAGTCGATCCAGTCACCATGCCAAAATTTGGAGTGATCCTAAGAACGATCCTGGCGCAAGATGCTACCTGGGATGTTGACAGCCCCGCCAGACACAGAGGTCGGTCCTCAGGAATCAAAAGATCAAATCTAAACATTGCAAACATAAACAATAGCTAAAATAAGCCCCAGTGCAAGACGCTACTTGGGTTGTCACCGGCCCTGCCAGACGCAAAGGCCAGTATTAATTGGAATCCTGTCAGATGCTTTGGTGTGATTTGAGGTATGGTAGTGAACTGAATGTTTCAAGGAAGATTGTTTTTGGGGAGTTAATCTTCGGACCTCCTCAGCCTCTTCGCGGTGACCTCCTCCTCGTCACTCTCTTCATCAATCTCCTCGCTGCTCGTTCTTCTGGAGGAGCCAAGGCCAGTAGTTGAGGGGGCTTCTTCCAAGCAGTCTTCACAGCTGCAGTTGTCGTAGTCCTTAGAAGATTCCTGTGACAAAAGTGGTCCAATATCCTCCACCTCCAGTTCAGGGATCTCAATGCCATCCTCTTCATACAAACCCACAACGTCGATTTCCTCGTCCTCTTCAGGGTAAGCAGGAGGAGCAGCAGGAGGAGGAGGCTGAAGGAAAGCCTGAGCAGCAGGGTGAGGAGCAGGATAATTAAAATCAAAAGGGTCGAGGAAAGGGTGAGGGAAAAGGTCGGGGAAAGCATGAAGAGCAGGCTGAGGAGCGGGCTGGGGGAAAGGGTGAGGAGCAGGATGAATAAAAGCAAAAGGGTGAGGGGAAAGGTCAGGGAAAGCATGAGGAGCAGGGTGAGGAAAACCAAAAGGGTGGAGGTAAGGGTGAGAGAAAAGGTCGGGGAAAGCGTCAGGAGCAGGGTAAGGAGCAGGGTAAGGAGCAGGGTAAGGAGCAGGGTAAGGAGCAGAGTAAGGAGCAGGGTAAGGGAAAGCGTAAGAAGCAGGGTGAGGAGCAGGGTAAGGAGCAGGGTAAGGGAAAGCGTAAGAAGCAGGGTGAAGAGCAGCGTGAGGAATGTCCTCTTCATCCACACCAACAACATCAACGACCTTGTCCTCTTCTGTAGGATTCTCCACAACCGCGTGTTCGCTGCTATTTGAACGGCCAAACAAACTACCTGAGAAGAGAAAGTGTATAAAAAAGTCAGATTACAGTCAATATTACATCCATTACATTTTATATTTCACAGGTTTTTTTTGTTGAGGCATATCTGACTGTCCATAAATACTGTGATCACAATAATAAGGGACTATTGATGAACAAGAGAGGAGAAAACTATGTGTTCTGGTCCAAAGAGTCTAACACTGGTTAGATTAACTGAGCCCACCAGTCATTAATGAGGAAGACATACATTTAAAATAAAATAAAATACTATAAAATCTATAGCATCATATTTTGTAAAACAATATGTTTATGTAAAATCTTAATCTGCAAATTAACAATTTAATAATGTCAGAATGGAGAATTAGTATAGCTGTCTTTAAAACTACTGCACTTGAGTAAATGTATAGTTGCATTCCACCACTGCCTAATTACCATTTAGTTCATGAAATCATGAATCGGTCATTAACTGAATCAGTGAACAAATCGGAGATGTAGGCAGTAATTCAGAAACACCTGTCCACATAGATAGTTTGGCACAGAAGTGTCTGCGTCATTACGCACAGATCACACTGTGTATTTCGATTAAATAATCTTCAACTAACAATATGTCTTCTTCTGTGTGCACAAAACTAGTTGTTAAACACGAACACACTAAATCACATTTCAATACATACTTAATATGATGTATGACATCATGTCAAGTACAAACAAACAAACTTCACTTCTTCTATCTCCTTTACTGAAGCTCACAACAATATCTGAATATATATGAATAGGCCTATAATGAATGTGTGAAAATTATAGTTCATAAATGTTAAAAAACTAAACGTAAAAGGACTTGACAGCACACAGAACTGGCTCTGATTTGTTTACACCTGTGCGTTCTGACGTCTTGGTGTCAGCTCCTAAAAGTTCCATCGTCTCCATGATGCGCAAAAAATATATTTTTTGGCATTATTCGAAAAATGGCCCAGTCGCCATCTTTTTCCCCAAATCGTTGACTACAAATTTAGATAATTTTATGTGCTCAAAATAACAATGTTTTCAAATCATGACCCCTTTATTAATACATTCCACACCTCTCCGCCGCACATTCCTACCATCTAATATTCATTTTACACCGAGAAAACGTCGAGTGTGTGTCTGTTTCCATCAAATCTGTGTTTTTCATAATTGTCCAAGTTTAAATTAAACACTTTACATGAATAAAGTCCTTATTTTGTACTGAAACACGTTTTTAAGGATGTGAGTGAGAGTAATTAACACATCAGGCATTAAAATTAAATATGTCTTACCTGTATAGTAGTTGAGCCACCGTCTGACCTGGGCCAGCAGGTGCTTCTCCACAGGTGGTCCTCCAGAAGCCATTTATCTAGCAGCAGGAGACTTTTACTTTACAATAAAGCTGTCCTGTTGGTTTCTTCTTCTTCCCAACCTATCCAAGAGCTCGTAATCCAACAGAAGTCTTGTGGGTGATCAGTTCTCCAATTGATCAGTTTTCCAGTTGATCAATTGTCCAGGTGTTCAGCTTCCAGCAGGTTTTGCAGAGGGTCAACTCGGTCAAGTCCAGGTGCAAAAGGTAAATTGAATGTGTTTGCAGCCTTTATATAGCCTACACCTAGTCACGTCACCGTTATGTTTCCATGGCTAACTGACGCACGTACGTGTACCTGTGTGCGTGATTTACAATGAACAAATGATATCAGTTGTTGTTACTTCTGTGTGAATAGAAGCCTAATTTGTAGATCTCTACCTCTATAGAGAGAAACTCTTACAGCATCTGAATACCTTCATATAGGTAATGATGAACATACATTTATATATATATATATATATATATATATATATATATATATATATATATATATATATATATATATATATATATATATATATATAACAAACAACAACATACAAACAAACAAACTGAAGAGGCAAACACACCCTCTGTTTCTATTGATTCTTACCAAGAATCTACTATCATAATACAACTGCTGCATAGACGATTAAGTCTCCTTTCAGTAAATGTATATCGCCGTTAGCTGCAGGAATATACGTTTTACTGTCAATGCGTAATTTTACGCACGGTTGGAACCGTCAGTATACTAAATTTATAAGAAATCCTCAGACAGATCTAATGGAACAAATTGGTTCTCTGCGCATCTTCCAGCAATAAATCAGGTGCTTCTCGGGTCAGGAACAGCACATTTCAGACGGAAAAAAACTAGAGCACACAGTTGCTAGTGTGGAAACATTGATCTGTTTGCAGTATTGAAGGCTGCAGATCAGTCTGTGCTCCAGTATTTCCTCATCTGACACCTAAAAGTAAATTGCAATATCCAAACCCGGTTTCCTTTGGATGGTAAATTCTGCCAGTCAGCAGGATCTCTACAGTCAGTTCTCAGTTAATGTCAGTACCCTGATTTTGTTTCTTACAGAATATTAGTAAAGGCATTAATGAACACTTGTACCCTGATATCACTAATTGAATGCAATCTTTTTAATCACTGCTACTGGCAATGGTTTAACTCTCTTCTGAAAGACAAATTCCTCATCTTCCCCTGAATGCATGTTTGGGATGCTATATCATTTGTATGGCTGTATATTCATATTTTCAGTTTTTATTTTCTTGATCATTTGGGCTGTGTTCATTCTTATGGCATCATATTCTCCAAGGACATTCTTTTTAATATATATATATTTTTTATTTTAGTCATTCACTTATAACAGGTCTATAATACAGTGTGTGGATAAAATTGTTCCTCTGAGAACCTTAAGGAAAAAAATGTCCCCATTGAAACCCATTATAACTACATTTTTTGACATATGAAAACAGTCTTCTCGCGTCAAACTTTGCACAGTAAAGCTCGAACATACAACTAAAGTAAGAAGAAAAAAAAAATTGTAAATGGAAGGGGACTTTAACTATTTGAAAGGAACAATAGCTTCTACTAAACAGAGGGGGGCGCTAATGCTACCTGAGCTGGATGCTTCCCGCCTTTAAACCAGCAGAAGAAGAGCAGCCGCTCCTGTAGAACAGAAGGACCGAGCAGTGTCAGTCTCCAGACCTGTCTGTCGTCTCCTGTCTGTCTCTAGCTGGCATTTCTTCTTCGAACGCTCTCTAGCTTCTCTTTCATCCTTTCCACAGCAGCCCAATGAACCAAACATTAACGCTAGAGAACGACACCTGATATATTCTCTCTCACAGCAATGGCAGACGATGAAATAGATTACAACATCGTGTTTCCAGATGCAGGGACGTCTGGTGAGCATCATTTCATTGTACTGTACATGGCTCAGTTAGCCTAGCCTACATGCTAACGTTATCTCATAATGCAAGCGTGCAAATGATGTTCGGTTTAGCTTAGTGTAGCTTAGCTTAGCTGAATGTGACAGCTGTGTTAACCTGCTGCTGTTGTTGTTGTTTTTTTTAATCGTGTGTGTTGTTTTCAGAGAGGCACTGGCAGGGGACAAAGGAGCCAGTTGTGATTCTGTTGGGATGGGCTGGCTGCAAAGACAAACACCTCTCCAAGTACAGCTCCATCTACAATGAACAGGTTCAAACTTAATGACAAATATCACAAGCTGATCTGTGTTGTCGCTTTAAAGGTAGAGTCAGTCATTCTGGAGAAAGAGTGGAAACTGATTTTAAACTAATTTCAGAGAATATCTCTTCATGCTGTGCTAGTGCTCCCTTCTGTGTGTGCACTGGAAACAATAGTGTTTATACATAGCACTGACTCTCTAGAAGGGAAACAAACAAAAATGAATCGTACCAAGCCACATAATATTATTCTTTTAGGCATGTGCACAGGACAGGAGGAAGACATGAGAGCAGCTGTCTGTTTGAGGATATGACGGTGTCTCATCTCCAGTACCTGTTGAATGGTAGGAGAAAGAGGCCGTAGCCAATCACAAAGAAGACACTTTGTCATACAATAGATACGTTTTCTTTTTATTAAATGTATCATTCCACACTGAAGCCAAGATAGTCTCACACACATTCCAAGTCTGTTTCTATCGCATTTAAGTGAAGCATAATCTGAGCAGCAACTATTTAAATCACACAAACATGTTTGCAGCTTATTGTGTATATTCATTCATTAATATATATCTTGTTGATTTATTCTCATGGAGCCGACATGCAACCTATTTTGGTTAAGTACATTTCTGCCTTCAGTCAGTCTGGTGAAGGTAGTTTGTCCAGCACCTGTCCTCTCAGCTCTACAGCAGCTGCATCTGACAGACTACTCCTTTTTTGGACAGAGACCCTGATCCTAGGTTGTGGGGAGACCACAGAGAGGCAGTGTGAGTGGACTTTTCGTTCAAGATAATGCGTGAGAACAACAGAAGTGACAGTACAGCTGACGTATCGCTCTGGATTCTGCCATATATCTATATTTGGTCGTTGCCTTGGCAATGTACATCCATGAATTCGGGCAGAGCTTCTAAAGGAGCATGAAGGAAGGGTTGTATTTGTTTGGGTTTTCAGTTCAAATATTAAGTATTTCTCCAGAACAAACAACTCTACCTTAAAAGGCCTCATGAAATGACACTCTTTGATTTTATGTATTTCCTGTTTAAACAGGATGTTGGGGCAGGGAGTGTAAACCAATAAAATATTTTATTTTAAGGAATGAGTGGATAAGGAAAGATGTTGTAAGATTTCTGAAGATTTAATTGGTTGAAATTTCAATGTACTGCAGTGCAGGATGATGTCACCATTTATTATATTCTGTTTTAGAGGAAGCAGAAGTCATTTGATGTCATTTCATGGAGACTTTAACAGCAGTGTAGCGCCATAGAGGCTGTACAAACTACTCAGCTATTAACTTTTCATTCTTGCTTTCTTTTTATGTTTTCTTCTCTTACAGGGATGTGTCACCATCCGCTACACGGCTCCTTTGAAGACTGTCTTCATCTCCGAGTCGTTTGGCTACAAGGAGCTGAGCAGCACTGCCCTCAAGTTGCTAGAGATCCTCTACGACTATGAGGTGGAAAACAGTCCTATTTTCTTCCATGTATTCAGTAACGGTGGCTTCATGCTCTACCGGTACATTGCAGAGCTCTTGCACAATGACAAACAGTTCAGTTCCCTGTGTGTGATCGGGGCCCTTGTGGACAGCGCTCCCGGTAGTGGGAATGTCCGCGGGGCCCTGCGCGCACTGACAGCCACCCTGGGGCCAAAAATCAGTCCACTTTTAAGGTACGTCATCCTAGCGCTTTTTGCGGTGACTGTTTTCTTGCTGCGAATCGTGCTGTATCCGTTGACCAAGTACATCCACAAGAACCACTACGATGCCGTGCAGGAGAGTCCGCCAACCTGGCCTCATTTCTACCTTTACTCCAGAGCCGACCAGGTGATCAGGCACCGGGACATCGAGCTCTTCGTTGAGGCCCTGAAGCTAAAAGACGTCCCAGTGGACAGTTACGATTTTGTCTCCACCGGCCATGTCAGCCATTTCCGTGATTTCCCTGAGCAGTACACTCTCAAGTGCCGCGATTTCCTGGTGGCTTGCATGAAGGAATCAGAAGGGACAGAGATCAAGAAGAGACACCGGGTGCAGAATCAATGAAACTTTTAAAGAGTGGCGGTGAAATTCCGATGTAGTTTAAACACTATCCTCGGAGGTCTTTAAAATGGGGCTGGAAGTTTCGGCAAGATTTTACGAGATCAAGATCTTGACCATGTTTTTCCATCTCTGCACATATTGGTTCCAGAGATGTGGTCTAGGAGCACTGCTCCGGAAAACCAGCCACGTAACACTGTAACCCCCAAGTGTGACGGTTGAAGGCCCATGTCTGTCTACTTTTTTGCAACAATCATGTACCACCTGTAAAAAAAAAATAACAACACACACAGCAGCTATACACTGGAACATTTGGACTTCAATCTTTTAGGGTAATGTCAATGGTATTTAATATTGCTGTTAAATGTGATACATTGTAGATTAGTAGTAGTGATTCTAAAACTGATGAGGCTGGATATTAAAAAATAAAAATAAAAATAAAAACTGGCATCTAATATTTATGAACATTTAAAATGTATTTATAGTTTTAATCTCACAAATTTGTCTTTAAAATGTGACCACATGGGTGCTTATAATCAAGGCAACTGTCATGTCCTATTATGAAGAACTTAAAATGAATAATCACATAAATAATAATCTGCCTTTGAACGTAAAACTGATCTAAAATTGTTGCCTTAAACAGGAAATGCCTTTTTGATTTGTTATTTTGGTCCATAAATGGTCAAATATCCAGCTCTTATATGTCAGAGATTGATTTAGTTAAAGGAAAAAAAGGTGATTGACGATGAATGTTAATGTCCAGCACAACTATTGTGTTATCTCTCAACTAATGTGCCTTCAATAAATCGGAATGCTCATAGAATGTGTCAGCCTAATTATTTTTTCAATGGTATTTGCTGTTGTTTTGACACACAAGCGATTTCATACTAATCTGGATGTCTAATCTAACATAATAGAATAGAAACACTTTTATAGGAAAAGGAGCTATTTGCTGTGACAAAAAATGAATGGAGCGTTGCTGCAGATTTAAGCAAGAAAGTGATCAAACATCCATGAAGAATTAGTCATTTAATGTTCAGAATAAGTGTAGTTGTCTGGTGAACCTAAAACCCTTTTTTCCCTTCTTACTGACACCAAGAAATAATTGGCCATGACCGCCGAAAACCAAGACATTCCTGACATGAGTGTGTTTGACCTTTGTCCGTCTGTTGTGTTGTGAACTCTCACTCGATGGCACAATCTAATGTGGCCGGCCTTCACATTAGTGACAGGGCTGCTTAGTAAAATATGTGATCTGGTACTGTTCAGTAGAGCTTACAGTTTGATAAATATGATACAGTTGGATTCAGATGTTTGTAATAGGTTTGAGACCTGTATGATAGATTGATGTCAGGTGATCTACACTTGACTGACTGAAGGGTTTTAAGTATTTTGATAAAACAGTTTCTCAGCAAAGTGAAATGAAGTGCCAGTTGTTTCCAAAGAAAGGACAATTAACATGTTACATTGTCCCTCATATGGTGCCACAGTGCCCCCTATTGGACCACCATTAGATTGTTGTGCAGCCACTCATTTACTATCATTCAGTGTTTGATGCAGCAACTTTTTTTTAGTTTCTCTGGGTAAATACATACATGTATATACACACTACCGGTCAAAAGTTTTAGAACACCCCAATTTTTCCAGTTTTTTTATTGACATTTTTTTTTCAAGCTTACCATCTTGGTCTTTTTCCTAAGGTAGTTCTGGCATTATGTTATTATAACACTTATGTTTTGGGTCATTATCTTGCTGTAGGATGAACCCCTGACCAACTACGTGCATACCAGAGGGTACTGCATGGCGCTGCAGAATGCTGTGGTAGCTGACCCTGGATCCAGAAAAACAGCCCCAGACCATCATGCTTCCTCCATGTTTGACAGTTAATGTCACACACTGAGGAACCATCCTTTCGCTACTCGATGGGGTTCAGAATATTTTAAATTTTGATTCATCAGTCCATAACACCTTCTACCAGTCTTCAGTAGTCCATTGGTGGTGTTTCATGGCCCAGGCAAGCCTCTTAGCAATGGCTTTCTTGCTGCAACTCGACCTGTCAAACCTGCAACTGGAAGTCTTCTCTTCACAGTTGAAACTGAGACTTGCTTACTACGACCACTATGAAGCTGTGCTTGAAGCTGTTGTCCTGTGAGCCGCCTATCACGCAAGCTGCTGACTCTCAGAAACTTGTCTTCTGACTCTGTTGTGGCTTTGGGTCTGCCAGACCTCTTCCTTTCAGAGTTTCCCTCAGTTTCTGAGTGCTTGTTGAAGGAAACTGTACTCACTGACACCTTGACTTTCTTCGCAATTTCTCTGTAGGAAACCTCTACATTTTTAAGTCTTTTTGTATCATTTTCAGTTTTGGGTAACCTTACCTTTTTTTTAACCTCTGGCAGTTCACCACTTACCTTTGTACTATTTCAAGCTATTCATTGGACTTGAACTGCTTGAATTTCAATAAAAAACTGGAAAAATTGGGGTGTTCTAAAACTTTTGACCGGTACTGTGTATATATATGCACCTTCTAAAAACGAGACAGCATGATTAATCAGAGAATTATGTTTTTGTAGTTATTTTTATTTTCAATTTGTAGAATACATCTAATGACTGCATGAATATAACAGTTTTTTTCAAGTCTAAGTATTCTATATCAATCATTTATATTAGAAACACAGCTTATTTTAATTTTAAGTATGTTTAATGTTCGTGGTAAACATACCCATAATTACACATTAAAAAATGCACTACACATGTATACTCATGCACAAATATACAAATGCATACATATATATGTGTATGTGTGTGTGTGTGTGTGTGTGTGTGTGTGTGTGTGTGTGTATATATACACATACCATACCTACCGAATATGAATTTAAATATCCAAGTACTTGCCATGGTATCCAGCTTTACTGCTTTGCTGTATGTTATGAGCCCTGAGCTCTGATTACATCACATGGTTGTTAACTGCAGACTCTGGAAAGGTGTGCAGTCTAAAAACATATGTTGATGTTTTAATATTAAAATGGTAAAGTCTGTGAATCTTCTGCTTTCTACAGTGCTGCACTGTGGATCAAAACAAAGACCTAAAGCATTTTTATTATTTTCATTTGAGAAACTTTATGGCAGCCATTCCTTTTATTGGTCACGCGGGCCAATTTCAATTCACCTTCAGTTGATTCTTTCACCTTGTTTCTTTGCTGAGGACCAGAGGGCTTCAGTTCATGCAAGCAATAAACATCACTAGAGGGCTCACTAAAGGGAAGACATCAGGACAAGGTGCCTCTGTGATCTCATACCCAGAGGCAGAAAAAGAATCCAGACATTTCCCCTCCACTCTCATCCTCTCAGCCGTCAGGGACTGTTTGAAGAGCGTGGCTCTGAATTGGTCCAGCAGGGATGGTTGTTGAAAGTCTCCGACATGTCAGATTTGACATTTGGAAGAGCGAGTGGTTGGCATTTGTCTCTGCAGCAGGCCTGGTCCTGGCACTTCATGTATCATGTAGAGCTGCTTGGAGGAAAGGGAGAAAGAGGAAAGTTTACATATCGGCACAGACAGATGAACATCGCTTACTGGAGTGCACATGAGACGGGCTGCTCTGATCCACCTGCTGGTGGTCTCCTTTACTGCTTCAGTAACCTGAGAGGTTTGCAATGGTGACACTGGTACTCTGAGTCAATGTGAGTCAACTTGCTACGCATATCTTCAGTTCTTTTGTCATGGAAACAACAAATTAAGAAATGAAGTTCTGAGATTGAGTTGGCTGAATCACATGATTTTGATCCATTCTTTAAGTAAAAATACTTTGATAAAAATATTCTTTTATAAGTAAAAGTTGCATGAATCATGTTGCAAAGGTAAAAAAAATAGACATACAGCAAACTTCTTAACATTCAGAATTGCCCCTTTATTATATACATATGTTGGATTATTATGTAAACAGGATTTTAAAGGTTCAGGTAGACAACATTTTCAAATTCAATTTTGGTTTATTAGCTGCAACTACACTACTATTGTAATGAAAGAAAAACAAATAATTGGAAACAAATAAATATATAAGTGTAAGTGATCTGTAAGTGTATGTAATCTAAAATATTAAATATATGTTACAAGCTGATCATGTGTTTCATATTTAAATAAATCAGTATCTACAAAGTCAATGTAGTGGTATGAGTATTAATATTTGTAAGTAGCTGGGAAATATCGTGTATGTTGGACAGTATTTCCCTTGGAAATTTAATGGAGTCATTATCAAGTAGTATCAAATGGAAAATAGTCAAGAAAAGTACACACTTGAGTAAATGTTATTACATTGCACTCCTGCATTAGGAGGTTACTGTATCATTGTCTTTCTACTGGCAGACATTTTGACTTGAAAGTAATCACATTAACAATGGCTCAGCTCCATTTAGGTAGGTGTACCAGTAAGTTAGACTGAGTGACATTACACAACAGCAGCACCCTGGAACTAGCACACCTGAATTAATGAATGACTGTCAAACAAAACAAAAACCTTCCTGTTTTCACACTTTGTTAGCATGAAATCCATGTTACAGATTTAGTATTGAAGACTGGACAGTGGATCATTTGGCAAGGAGTTTAAAATGATTCTTACTCTACATGTAAATAATATATTCATTATAAAATACCATAATATTGCATGTGCATTACTTAAAAGAAATATCACACCATTCGTAAGGCAAATACAAATATTGTATTTGAATGACATTCAAATCTTACAGTAACAATAATATTCCTGAAGAGGGCAGCATTGACTCACAGTTCCCATCAAGCAACATCTCACTGGCCTCAACTGAGCGTCAAGCCGACTCTGTTATCAGGCAGTGGATATTTTATTCAGCGCTCTTAAGGGACAAAGACTGTGCAACACTACCTTCGGAAGCTATTTCTGTGCATGTTTTCACAGTTTTTTATTGGGTAAAAGTGGAAAATGAATGAAATGAGTGGTGTTATAGAAGTGAAGAGTATATAAATGCTTCGGTATTGTACATTTTTAAAGGGTCACAAATTCAGGTTTGTTTGTTTTATTACTACAAAATTCTACTTTAGGAACCTTTCAGTTAAGGCTGTCAGATAAAGGCGAGAAAAGAGAGGATCAGGGAGCTGATGGATGGGAAGAAAACGTCATAACTCCCCCCTGTTCAGAAACGCAGTGAAAGACGAAATTACCCCATGGAAGTTAATGAAGTCTCACAAGTTGATGAGGGGAAAATTGCGGCGAAGAGGGGTCAGCGCTTTCTCTTTAGCCTTTCCCTCTTCCGCGGAAAATGGCTCCGGTCAAGATCCATACTTTTAGAGGACGCTGAGCACTCCAACGCAGAGATGGAGTGAGAGAGATGGAGGGGGGAGAGCACCAAGATTAATGGTATTAAGTGGTAGCACTTGGCAATGCGGTAACATATCGTCCATGTTCTCTATTCCACGCTGATAGTTTCATAGACCTTGGCTTTACACATTGACTTTTAGCTGTGATTTACAGGATTCAAATAATCCAGGTGGCTTTTCATCATTGCAGGACCTGCGAGCATCTTCAGAGATGTAATGCCAGCGCCGGTCGTATCGGAAAATGCAATCAACACTTTAATACAGGCCGACACTTCCCTTCTGCACTTTGGATCGCTGGTTACCATGCAAAGCCTTACATTACAAACGGCAATAGCTGAACTTTCTTTCAGAGATCCGCAAAGATTTCTCCTGTATGCCTTGGTTTAATGTCACTTCAAATCCAAAAGAAATGTTTATATTTATGTACATGTTGACATTTGGGATGCTACCCTGTGAACCCTCTTTCTAGATCATTGGATGGCCGTGCGCAGGATTTTATCTGACAGGCACACACACATAGATACAAACAGTATCAGATAGGATCTAATGGCAAATCTCTGTCCCTTCCTCTCTAGTTATTTTTAGTGATTTTTTTATAAAGTTTGACATTTTGATTTTAAGTCTGACATACTGTGATGCTCTGGCCAATGATAATGATTTTTTTTTTCTGAACTTCCTCTACACACTGGTTTCCAGTAATGTAATAAAAAAAGTATGGTATATGCAGTAATGGTAGTAAGATAGATGGTAAGTCAGTACCGCATCCCTCTTCTTAATCTTTAGTCCTCACATCTCTCCTCACACACACACACACACACACACACACACACACACACGCTCGAGCCCAGGTGTGTCATGCTGTCTTTTCCAGGCGACACACACAGTGTTGAAACCTCGCCTTTCTCTCTCGCTCCACGGGACTGGCCTTGTGATCAAGTTGAGCGGGGAGCCGACGAGAAGTCACTCAAGTCACCCTCTCTTCCCCTAATGAGCAAAGTGTCCCGTGGAAGCCGAGTATAAGACAGCATGGGAGCTCTCCCCTACAAACACACACAAAAAAAGGGATACTGTAAATGCGTCATGAGCGCACACAAGCACACACACACTCACTCCCTTCAGTAGTTTGAAATCCAGAGGATCAGGACCAAAGTCCCATCCGCCTTTGAGTAACTTTAAAAGGTCTCCTGGTGTTTTGGATTGAAGAATGAAGAGGAAAATTGACGTGCGTGTGTGTGTTGTTTGAGAAGGGGAATCGGCTTGTTGGACCAGACAGGGAGCCGTCATCAAAATCTCCCCTGGTCTATCTCAGCCCCTCAGCCCTCTACTTAAGACCAAAAGAGGTAAAAAAAAAAAAGACGACGGAATGTTAGATAAAGAGAGAAAAAACGACAGAGAGACATAGAGAGAGAGAGAGGAAGATGGAGAGTGAGAGGAACAGCAGTATAGAAACCCCTCAGCGTGTGAGCAGCCTCTTTCCCATCGTGCGGTGCAGCAGGCTGCCTCGCTCAGCCTATTCAAAGCGAGTGTGCCTTAGTGGCGGAGTGTGTGTGTATTTCTTCACAGATGTCCTTGAACAGAACCCCCTCGGCTCTGCGGATCCCTGCTGCCACTGGAGAACATTTGACAAGCAGCAGGCTCTTGTTAGAGCGTTGTCAAATTAAAGGTGTGTGAGTATGTGTGTGTGTGTGTTAGTCTGAGAAAGTGTGTGTGTGTTTCACAGTCTCTATTCAGAGCCCTGTCAAATTAAAACTACCAAACAAACTGTGCGTGTCACACAGACAGGCCAAGTCCCATGTATGATGGCAGTGGTAGGCCTAGGGCTGCTTTGTCTGTGTTTGTTTGTGGGTGAATATCTGTGTGTGAGTGTGAGACTTGGATTTTGTGGCATGCTTTTTTTTTTTTTTTTTACATGCATCTTTCACTTGTTTGCAATAAACAAATACACACATTGTGGCGGAGGAATCTAATGAGGTGTGTCCAAAAGTAAAACATATAGCAAGTTTTCTCTCTCTCTCCCTCTCTCTCTCTCTCTCTCTCACAGACACACACACACACACACACACACACACACACAGACACACACATTCAACCTCAGCATACTGATGATTTTACATAATTCTAGTTGTCAAGTCTGAAATCCAGCAATTTGAGAACAGATGCTATCAAAATATGAGTTAATCTCCCGTGCTACATGAACACCTTATGTTCCAGTGATCATTATCTCTTCGTTTTTGTTAATCAACAGAGATAAATTTGATCATGTAATGAGCATGAGACGATAAATAGTTACTAAAAACAAAGGAAGGTATCCTTCTTTCTTGCGGGTAGTGTGGACAGGCACAGATGTAAATACAGGCAACCTTTTATGTCAGTACTCTCCATCATTTACAGGACATTCAACTGTGTGTGTCTGTGTGGGTATGACTTGAGTCACTTTCAGGGACACACACCACACTTACAACCAGCTGATTGGGGATGTCTTGTGCAATTGGAGACAAAAGCTGTATCCCAATTTGGAATCGGATAGGGAATTGGAATATACAAGCTCTGATGGATAACGTTGGAGGTCAAAACACCTTTTTTCTGGTAAGGACTTGATACTGAACAACTGAGGATCCACAGACTAGGTTTTTCCATCCCAAACAGCCTACTTAGGAAGCTGACAGCTGCAAATCAACACATGTCTCATGACTTTGAGAATCCAGCTCATGAAGAACCAAAACGTTATCACAATCAGTGCCTATGCTCCAATTCTGAATGCTGAAGATGGAGTAAGGGAGAACTTCTATGCCCAAATTGAAAACATCCTTTCCTCTGTTCCCAACAATGACAAAATCATTATTTTAGGAGACTTAAATGCCAGAGTTGGAAAAGACCATAGGCTCTGGACTGGAGTGATCATCAAGGAAGGAGCTGGTAAGGTCAATGCTAATGAAATATTCTTCCTCAACAAATGTGCTGAACACAACCTGGTAATTATAAACACCCTATTTCACCAGAAAAAAGGCACACAGTCTCCTGGCAGCATCCATGCTCCAAACACTGGCACCTCATTGGCTACAGCATCATACAATCTTGAGACCAATAAGATGTGCTGAAAAAAAGAGCTGTTACTGGTGCCAGTCAGTGTTGGACAGGGTATCGTCCTATCTTATCCACCATGACAATGAAGATATGACCCAAAAGGGAACATTAAAGTCAGAACACTGTCAAAAAATTAAATGATGACACCCTTCAAGACATCTAACATGTACGGAATTTTCAAGAACAACTGTCCTCAACAAATCCCACCATCTGTAGAACACTGGAATCAACTGAAGAAACATTCCAGTCGGGGAGAAAGGTCAAGAAATCCAACAACTTGCAGATGCTAATGACACCCGAGGCTTTTTCAATGTAACTAAAGCCATCTTTGTTCCATCCACTGATGATTCAACCACTCTGAAGATCAATGCTGACATCAACTCTGGACGGAGGGAGCACTTTGAAGATATTTTCAATCAAACTGTCTCATTTGACTGGAATGTGACCAACAACATCCCAAAACAGCCTCTGCTCCCTAAGCGTAATACCAACAATTGAAGAAGTCAAGGAAGCCTTGAGAAACCTTGAAAAGCAACTTTTTTTTTAGACTCAATGGAATACCAGCCTACATGGTACATGGCAGGCATCACCCATCGCCTTACCAAAAGCCTTTGACTCTATCAAGGAAACTCTTGTGTGATGATCTACCTATGAATACCTATATAATATATAATATAAAATACATTTGAATCCTCAGACTCCTCCACAACTACATGCTTGTCACAGTCATGGCCAGCAACAGCAACTGTGAGCCAAGTAAAACAGGGATGTGTGATTGCCTCATATTGTTCAAACTTGTCTCCAGAAGGGATGGCACATTTTCCAATCATGCCCATCTCAAGTCCAAAACCAAGACATCTACAAGTTGTCTCATCAATTTCCCAAATTACACTGTTGCAGCTCTCTCAGAAAACCATCTACAACCTCCAACCGTGCACACACAAAACATGGTTTAACCATCAACTCCAAGAACATTCAGTTCATCTACCAACCATCACCAGGCTTTTGGATATTTCCGAACAAGAGTCTTTCATGATTGTTACATCTGAACAGACACCAAAACGTTAGCGACAGTGGTGATCCTGACGGTCCTGTAAGCATTGGAAACCTGGACAACATACAGACCACATCTGAGGGGCACTTCCATCAACGCTGTCTCTGAAACATGTTAAATATCAGCTGTGAAGACTGAAGAACCAATGACAGCATTATGAAAAAAAAAACAAGCACTGAAGCCTTCATCAAGACCCAACTAAAATGGGGTGGCCATCTTATCAAAGTCAAACGCTTGCCTAAACAATTCCTCTTCTCCCATCTTAAAGAAGGCAAATGTCAAAGAGGCAGGCACCAGAAGTGATTCAAAGACTTCTAAAAAGCCAACATGAAAGAAATGTAACATTGACATCAAAAACCGGGAAATAATGCCAGGGACAGGAAACTGTGGCAAACCATACGCGAAGGAACATCGACTTTAGAAGCAAACAGATGTCCAGAATTAAAAGAAAGAAGAGGGAAAGGGAAAGAGGCAGGAACAACCCAGAACCCAGCCTGTCATCTGGAACTTCCTGTCCTGTGTGTAAGAACTTTCAAAGCCAAGATTGGACTCATAAGCCACCTGAGAGACCATAAATAGCTCAGCAGAATGAAGACTATCATCCTCAACCTCAAAGGATAGCCACATAGCCACCACTGTATACCTACAGGCACTAAATATTCTCACAAGACAAGAAAATATGAAAAATCACCCAAAGTGGGGACATTTTACAAGTTGTTACATTTTTGAGAATCAGGACTTAGAGTTAAGGTTTTAATTAGGTTAAGGTTTAGGGAGGCAGTGTAGAGCTGTGGTTCCTAAGAAAAGAAAAATCTGACGGGTGAAGAGGTAAGACCAGAAAAATATATACACCGTTTTGTTTTTTAACTGTCCTGTAATCTTTACCTTTTTTCTTATGCATTATTGTTTAAATTGAACATCTTGGGTCTTAAAACAAGCAAGAAAAAAAATCTTTAGTTTGACTGGTTGCAAGAGACATACTGTAGGCAGCACCAAAAATAATTTTAAATGATCAGATAAACATTTCAAAAACATTTAACGTACATATTAACACAGACAGTGTTAGAGAGACTGCACAGGTCACATCTTTAAAAAAGCGATCAGCCTAGCGTAACTTAAATATGGGAATCATGGGAGAACATATAACCTACACTAGCCAAGTAAATGTTCCAGGATGTAATCTCCCAGTAATACAACAACTTGTTATTTTTACATTTCATATTTCAAATTAAACCAATAACGTGTTAATAAATAAAGGACAGTGCCAGCAAGCTGTTTCCTCCCGCTGCAATTAGTTTACAGCTGGAGTAAGGGTTAAAGTTAGCTGTATAATAGTGAGAGTTAAATTTAAGAAAAATAATACCAATTTAAAATTTATTACCAGTAGCCTATACTGTGGGTGTGTGTTTGTTGTGCATGTGCACCACAGTGGCTGTGTTAGTGCTTTAACTTTGCCTCCATTAGCAAAATGTTATGATTTATGCAGTTGCTGGCAGACTAATATCTTTAGAACTTTTTTTTTTGCTTCCTTTATCTTGTAGCCAGGAAGCCGATTCATCTTAAAGAGTGATGAGGGGAGGTTGCTCTCTATGCAAAACGCATTAAAGCTAAATGAGGAGTCTATTACTCAAATCTGGCTGATAATCCGTTAGCTAAAGACCCCTGGCCGCTAACTAAGCAGATTAAGATATGTCACTGCCACCGCGACCAGGATGACAATAGTACACTTCTTATGTACTCAGACACACTCTCTCTCTCTATCTCCCTCACACACACACACACACACACACACACACACGCACACACACACACACACACACACACACACACACACACACACACACACACACACACAAAGAGAGACCTTGCTGAGTATATTGTGTAGTACCCCACTTCTGCCTGCCACACACACATTGTCGCACATGCGCACACACACTTGGTGTTGGTTAGTTAATCCCATACTTTCTCACACACTCAAACACACAAACATACATGTACACATACATCTTCCACACCCCCGCCACTTATCTACATACAGTGTCTCCTTGCCAGCTTAACTTCATAGAATTAATTATCTCCTCTCCGCCCTCTCTGATGTGCTGTTTGTGTGTGCGTGTGTGTAAGAGAGGAATGCACAGGGGACTCATGAAGATGCCGTGTTTGTATGAACATGGACAATTCATCATTGCTTGATTAACATACAAGATTTTATCTTCCTTTCTCCCTCTCTCTACCTCTCTGTGCTTTGGTCCTGTGGTGATAATTACAAATAATTTATTCCTACCGGTTAATTAACCAATATTCTTTGCACAGAGTACTGAAAATAGTGGAAACATTTTGTGTAGCTGGGAGTAATTTCAGTTGATCACACTGTCATTATCTAAAACATTTGCTCACACAAAAGATATAAGGTTTTATGTTAGTAAACGGTGGATAGTCAAATTATTTCCAGACAAAAGTATCAAAGGAAACATTGTCTATTCATAAGTTTAAAATGGTAAATGTTTAGATCTGTTATGTGTCAAGAAATATTAAACTATTGGAAACTTATGGGCATGCAAATCACATCCACATATTCTTATGTCATATTCATATTTTGTAGTGTTAGTGTAGTGTAGTTTTCCATTGCCCTGTGCTACTGTATACAATATATGTGACAATCAGTCATGTGATATGTTAAGTAATATTAATATTGGCATATTGCACCTACTAAGATTCTGACTCAACACAAATGTTAACAATTAAAATACTGTTTACACCAGCCCGGGGGTTTAATAGTGAACTAATCCTGAAAAGGAAGAAGAAAAAAAAAAACAGAGAAAACCTCGAGGTCAAAAAACATCAGGCACACTAGCTGCCCTTTTACAATATTTTAAAAACCATCCATGTACGCATGCACAGGCAGCCACCAATATTGGCACACCAAATAAGTAATTCAGGGCAGAATGCAGGCAATGTTGTTCCCATTTTGAATCAGTTAAGATGTGGTGTGGAGCCCAGCTGCACACAGTAGATGGCCCAGGGCAGACATCAGTGTCCACATCACTCCAGACCTTGGAGCTGGTTGACCTGTGCCGGGCCTGTCTTGTTTCCAATGACCGTTTGTTACTAATTAATGGACTGGAGCCCATTCTCTAGCGCTGAGTGCAACACAAACCACATGCATTAAACATGACCATGCCTCTCTCTGCTGCTAGAGCCAGGAAGACAGAAAGATGGAGAGAGAGAGAGAGAGAGGGAGAGAGAGGAGAGGGAGAGGGAGAGAGGTGACACCAGAGAACATATACTCATGAAATTTCAGATGATTAAAAAAAACAAAAAATCACAAATAGGTACAAAGTTATTAACAATTCAGAATCTTCTATTCTGTGATATAGAGCTGCTAAGTGGTAAAAGTCCCATTTATTCTCTTCATAGACAATGCTTGGCGACTGAGAGTTGGATAATTAAAAGTGGTGGCTGCAGTATAAGTATTGATATGTAATAGGTACAAGTATGTGTTTCTATAAAACTTTGAAATGGGTATTTACAGTACAGTGGGGAACATTACTTCAGAAACCAGCAGCTCTTTCCACTTTGCAACTCTATGTAAGGACACATTCCATTGAGGTTTTTAGAAGATGATTGTTGTTTTCAGGAAGCTCAGAGGGAAATTTCTTCATGTAATGATTGTGAGTTTAACCAAAGGAAACTGAAAAGGATGACACATAGGCCCCAATTTAAAAAAAAAAAAAAGCAACCTGTTTTTATGCGGTTGGTTATTTTCCCGATGCTTATCAACAACTGTACACCATTCTCTGTCTTGACATTTCACTGTTACATTTACAACCGCTCTATTCAGAGTAGCTGGTATGGAAACAGTTAGGGTGCCTTTGAAAGGCCTCTCAAATAGATTGGACTTGCCCTTTAAGACTGAAAGCGTCCTTGGTGGCCATCACCAGGCACTTACACACACACGCACAAACTGAAACACACACTGTAACACACGTTAATGCATAAATTGCCATTATCTGAGCTGCCGCCGGTGGCAGAAGCGCCCCCACCAAGATCACCTCAGCTGACAAAAGTTAATTTGCACTAATGATGTTTTACTCCTCTCATTACCTTAAATCATCTCCTTCCCTTCCCCTCCCTCCCTTCACCGCAGAGAGAGAGAGAGAAGGAGAGAGAGAGAGATGCAAATAGAAAGGTGCAGAAAGAGACGTGTAGAAAGAGAACCACAGAGAAAGAGAGAGGGAGAGAGAGAGCCAAAGTAGAATAAGTGAGACAGTGAAATACACATAGGCCGAGGGAGCAGTCAGCAGTTTGTAATTGTTATTGTTCTGGATTGAGTTGATGTTCATTCGAGCTACCCTAAACAGCTCTCTCTTCTCCCGCTGTTAAATATTTTACACCATCGTATAATTATCAAAGCTACTCAAGTTAATTTTTGATGGAAGGCATGTGCACTCTCAAGTGTTTTTACTGTACAACCCGCCGCAGCGTTGTATTTATGTTGTAGGCTTAAGTGGTGGACTTTGTAATGATAACAAAGTCTGAGCTTAACAAGTGGAGAGTGTTTAATGTGTGAATGAGTTTTTTTTATAATGGAAGTTTGAGTATTATAGCTTTATGAGTGGAATAATCTAATGAGTATTTTGTTGTGCTTTCCAAACTTCTTCCACCTCACCAGCTGCTGTTCCTGCTCTAGCCTGTTGATGTGTATTGGGTTTTTGTTTAACTGTGAATTTTACAGTAATGCTGTAATTGTATCTGTGCAATCTACAGTATGTAAAGGCGTTTAAAGACCCTACACTCATGCCACTTAAGATTTGTGTTTTTACTTATCTGGTGTGATTAGACCTCTTCTTAGGACTGTGCTCACACACTCAATGACTGAAAGCTCCTACACTCTGTTTAGTTTAGTAAACTGCTGAAATTTTAAAGGTGACATCAATTTATTTGAATAAACTTTGGTAAATTCAAACTTTTGAGTCAAACCTTGGTGAACTTTGACACACCATCAACCAGTAGTACATGTTCTGGACAGTGCTGATCTTGCAGGAACGGAGAGCCACAGAGTCTAAAATGGACAAAGCCATTTACACACTTTTTTTGGTTGGCAACCAGTTATGGAACAAGAGTTGATGATACAAATCAATTTCTTTGATAAACTGTGTGAACTTATTGTCTTGTTACTGAGAGATAGCAAGCTTGCTAACGTACAGAGCTTATCTTCTCTTTGATGACTATTTATTGAATTAAATCATTTTCAATCCTGACAACAAAATGCCAGGAAGGAGTAGACCGCCCAGTCCAGACAAAACAGAAAAACACTTGGAGAGCTATAACTACAGTTGAGTAGTGCTCACTTGTTCCTGGGTTGGATACCAGATCCCCAGCCACAGTGTTACACCAATTAACTGTGCATGTAGTCCCTTTGTCACCAAGCCTCTAGTACCACTTCATTTGCAAGGGCACACAGATGAACTTCATTTAGGTTGTAGCGTATGATGACCTCACATAATTCCCAGCATAGCTCCACCCAACATAAACCTGAGGGGTCTAATTATATGATAACTAGAAACATTTGGGTACTTTAGATGTGTGCAGGGCCTTGAAAAACCTTCCTTCTATGAAATAATCCTTATTTATTATTCCTGTGATTAAGACCAAATGAAGAACATAATCCACCCAGTGTGAAATTTATCTCCCTCATTGTCAATAATGGGATTTTTTATTTCTATTTTTTTATTTTGCTAGACCAGAGTTTCATTTAAATGTCACTGAATTGGAGATGTTGGGGGTACGGAAATAATCCCATGGAACCTTTTCACAACACATTTTCGATTTTTGAACACAGGTGTAACTAATAACCTTAATGATATCTGCATTCCATTCAGATGTCCTAGGTGTTGTTGTTGTTGATGCTATCGGCATTTTGACGCACTACCACGGCTCACTGAGACACCTCATTGGAATGGCGCTATCGTTAATGTTATTAGTTACACCTGTGTTCAACTGTCCGCAATGAAGAAGGTCTACTGGTTCAGTCAAATCTCTATCACTGTACAAAAATGAGAAAAAGAAGTTTACTAAAATATGCGGCAAATTATTCATTTATGATTAATATGCTTCATCTATTAGTGTAGATTGTCATACCCCACAATACCAGATAACAATACTTATAACAGATATAGAGAGGCTACACATGTATGAAAGAACACTGAGTGTAATTGTGGAGAAAACAAAACAGACTCAGTTTTTAGCTAGCAAATTAGCTAACTGGCAAACAGCGAAAAAAGAAGTAAAGAACAAGTGAAAGGATGAAATCACTCACATCCTTTTAGTTTATTAATAATGTTGGAAGATAAACAGACTTTTTCTAGATCGTCACTCTCACAGTCTAACATACATGTAGAGATAATCCAACCTTGATTGGACCTTGGTGGCTAACTAGCTTACAAAGAAAGCTAAGCTCACTGAATGCAAATTGTATTAATCTAGTCAGATTTATTGCCAATATCTAAGTGTTTATTAAGGTGGCTCACATTTGGTTTAGTGTATGGCCTATGTTCAACACCAATTTAAATAGCATGTTTCTTGACCTTATATTAGCATATGTGCACAAGACACATCAAGGGCATAAACAAATGAAAATGGAGGCTATTTAAACTTATGTATCATGTTGCTTGACCACCATTACAATGATGGCAGATAAAGTGTTGGAGGGAAGTAGTTGCAGTAATTCTGGATGTCTGGTAATTCTGGCAATGCCACAAATCAGATGTGCTCTTTAGTATAGTTGTTAGAATTGAAAATTTCACATTTGTTGCGAAAGTGTCACAATGTCCGTAAAAACTCACATGATGTCACATAGCCTATGGACAGATTTTACCTGCTTTCTGAACATAGACATTGTGTGACTAGTTCAGCATTTTGCCAGTTTGAAGCACCTTCATAAAATGAGCTACATTACGTGCTCTGCTTTTCACATAAAAGTTGCAAAAAGAGCCTCAAAGTTCACAAAGTCCAATGCAATTTACTATAACTATTTCCATCTGACAAAGTGCTCCTCGATAACGTCACAAATTAAAATCTTGGCTCTCTGTTCTCAAGCTCAGATGGAAAGTTAGTTGATATTGATTAAAGTGTCCTGGATCATAGGAATCACATATGTACACTCTGGATTTCACCTTTACTGTAAAGCATCACTCCCCTGAGTTTGCAGACAATATTCTCCAGACAAAGTTATGTGCCACCGACCCTTCCCTCACATCAACTCTGAAACCTCACAGTCATTAGCAGCCAATTGATGAGGGAAATGGTATTAGTCTGAAAACATTTGCGGCTCATCCAGAGAAGAGGCCATTTTTACAATTGGTTTAGGGGGTTATGAATGTGCGCATGTTCAGTTTGAAATAGGCAATGTTCATTTTTTATCTGTAATTGTTTCTGGAGGAGGCTTTTAGTGAGAGATGAGTTAAGATTGTATTAGAATCCACGGCTCTCCCCCTTTCTCTCTCTCTCTCTCTCTCTCTCTCTCTCTCTCTCCCTTTGTTTTCTATTCATGCTGACGTTGAAAGTGGATAAGCTTTGGAGATTACCCTTCATTTGCGGTTTCTCTCATAAACCAGAGAACCAAAGTAATGCCCAATAACGTATTGTGGCTGGTATTTTTCACTGACATGTACCTTATATAAAAAGATACATTTAAAGTATTGCCATAGTGCACAAATTCAGTGTTCAAATAGAAAAAAAATTACAGCCACAATTAAATAAGTGATTGAACATGTTGGTAAAGATTGTCCAGTTAACAGCTGTCGTCTTTGGTAACGCTCATCGACATCTGCCATCTTTGATGCTACTCACGGGGTGTAAAAGGCCTCCAAAAGGGTCTCCTCTTTGTTGTCTACACATATCAGTTTCATCTCGATCATCATTCGGTTAGTAGCCATGAGCACGACGGATGTCAACATAGATCCTGCAGCTTTTCCGTCCGTTAGTGACACAGACAAGCATTCAGTACCATGCGTGTTATGTCCAGTGTGATGTGGGGAGCATGTCATGTTAGTGATAATCAGTAGGTATGAAGGGGTGAGGGATCAGGAACTGGCTTGCATGATGGATCAAAGGGTTATGTGACAACCAGGCGAGGACTCCCTGGTTGACAGAAACATTGCTCAAATGGACAGCATAGCTTATCAAAGATGATGTGTGTTTCTGTGTGTGTGTATGAGTGAAGGAGATCAGCCCCCCAAAATAGACAGTGTCCAGTATCCAGGATGATGTGCTTTCTTCGTCTGAGGACATCCTGTCTGTCTGTGTCTTTGTCTTCATCCCTTCTGTGATCTGTCCCTGTTGCTCATATGCAGTATAAGTCACAGAGTATATGTATTATTTGGCTAAAAGTTGTGACAATAAACAAACTGTACTTTTTATATCGGACAATCGATATTATTGGCTGATATTGGCCTATCACAGATATATTGGTATCGGTCTTTATGCCATCTGATATGTGATGTGATTTAAAAAAAAAAAAAAAAAAAAGATATATAGGCTGCATTTTATGTATATTTAATCCTTTGTCCTAATTTAAGTTTAATATTAAATTCCCAGGGAAGTTTACTGTTTCAGTGCACTGATGTCATTTTATAAAACTATTCTTAAACTGTAAAATATCATGCCTCCATTCCATATTATTGTCGCAATTGTTTGGTAACCATAATTGTTTATGTATACATAAGCTCATCGGCCCATATATATCGATATTGGAATTTTTTGTACTCCCTAATATCGGTATCGGCCAAAAAATGTCACTATTTGTTCTGTTTCTGGCCCTAGTAATGAGACATTAAGGACACGTTTTGACTAGACATGATGTCTTATTAGAAGGTGAAAAAATAATTTCTGTTTATTTACAACCTACATTTATAACTGCAGGCTATTATACTGTGAGTAAGGAGTTTTTCACAACCACAATTCATCAAGTCTTTTGCTGTCTGATTGATTAAGAAACTGAAAAGACGAACCAGCTCGAATTAAGTTCATATTTTACAACCTTGCAAACCAAAGTTACATCTGACATATGTTTAATTATTGATGTCTTTTTTTATTCACAAGCATCACCTTTATATGCAAATTAGAGGGGAGACCATTGTTGTTGTAACCCCAGCTGCTGCAACCCTCATGTAACTTTTCATTAAATTTCACACTGATAGAATTTGCAAGTAATCATGTTTGGGACTAAATGAAGAAGGTTGTGCCCACTGCACTGCAAAGCAATAATGACGTTTTTGGGTGAAAACTTCATAATTCATTACACACTTTCTTCAACCTCTCGTGTAAATACATGTCCCAATGTCCTGTCAGGTTTTACTTTAATCAAATCTTTATTTGTAAAAAAAAAAAAAGTGACAGCATGATTGATCTGTTATATTCTACACAGAGGCAAGTGAGGGAATGACAGGACACGCAACACAAAGCAAGAGTTGAAAGAAAGGTTGCGAGTGAGCAGTATTTGTGTAACATCATGCAACACTCCAATTCGAAATCATCAATTTCTTTTTCTTTGTGCGTCTGAGGGAGAACCGCCGCCTTGTAGCCCATCGCAATGTATCACCACGTCCAGAGCCCCGCGGCCTCTGGGAGGGTATAGAATCACACGGACCAAACATAATAAAGGTAATTTACTGCCAAGGCAAATTCCATAGCTCTGGGCCTCCACCCCATGTTAAACAGCCTGCTGACCTTTAGCGTCTGATTTCATAAAGAGGGACACAATCCGATTAGGCCTGGACAGGAAAGGTCAAATGCACTGGCAGTTGTGGCGGGAACGTCGCCGCTAGCTGGCTGGAGATGTACAGAATGACCGCGGTGGTGTAGACTGCAACCCTGTGCATGCCTGAGTGTGTGAGAGTGTGCATGTGGGAGAGGAGAAGGTGTGTGTAGGTGCGTGTGTGTATGTGTGCTGAGACGGCAGTTAGCCTCTGTGGCCTCTGGAGCCGTTAGCAGAAAGGGCAGCATATCTGACATGGGCGGTGTGCTCCCTTTTTATGTCCCAGTGACCACACACACTCACACACACAAACATACTCACACCCGCTGGCATGGCACCAGCTTTACCTGATAGTATCTTTAACTCCACTGAGCCTTGAAGTGCATCACTGTTTTGAGGTGTGTGTGTGTGTGTGTGTGTGTGTGTGTTGATTTTCTGTCCTTTTTTTGTTGGTTAGTGGGTGATGTGAATGTCACAGCACATTGTGAAGGTGCAGTCTTCACTGATTGCTTGAGTCTTTGTTTGACAAGCTTTGTTGTGTGTCTCTGAAGGTAATCTGGCCTTTGTTGCTGTCCATTAAAACAAAAACCGTCCCTTTTGATTTGTGTTGTCTTCATTTTAAATCAAGCTTAAAGTGGCTTTCATTGACTTATAACACTGGTTTATTAATTTGAGTGCTAATTTGCAGCGTTGGCCTCAAGTTCTATCAGTTATGAAAACACTGTACTCACCAAGGTAATCAATGAGATCTGGACACAGACAATCAAGTCAGATGGGGCAAGAAATCCGATGTCAAGCAATCATACAGGTTGTAACCAATCCAACAATTTAGCCTGATAATCTTAACCAATTTATTCAGAGGTAAAACTGAAAGTGAGCACCCTGGAAATGTCTGTAATAATATAGTAACATCTACTACGCGCACATCTACTACAAGTACAATTGTCAAAAGATCTGATCACTCAGACCACATTTGGAGGTGGTCTGGGTCATATATGGCCACATTGTTTTAGCAGTGTCAAATACAGTGTCGGAGGTGGAGACCCGTTCACACTCTAAAAGTTGCTTGGTGGCATATAAAGTCAAAAAAGCCACTTCTTGAAAACATACAGCACACATTCAATGGCACAATATACCCATGGAACACGCTCACTAGAGACCTGACACTTAACTTCTGGTTTAGCCCGCCAGCTAACTTGAATAGAGATAAAACAATTCAATTGTGCAGCTCTTCCAGACTTGAAATGTGATCAGACTGAATGGATCAAATTCTGATAGTCATGAAAGTCATTTCGTGTTGGTTGTGACACCCAAAGAAATGTATCTGCTGATTTACAGACTTCTTGTTCACAATGTAAGTTTATGGGGAAAAGTCTTTTTAGGCCCAATACCACGGTTTGGTCTGTTTGTCAAATTGGCTTCAAAGCCTGTTGTTGTTTCTGGTGGTTTGGTCCTTGGTGACACTGAAGGACTGCCTACTCAACTGATGTCCTCTACATGAGCAGAAGAAAAGTACTCATTAGCACACCAATGTTGATAAATTAATTTTATTGTAGTGTAGTTGTTGCTGTCTGTCTCTCCTCTGCTCTGCTCAGTGTGTGTGTGGTATTCCCATCATCGAAATACAGATCAGAGGAGAGAAACCTAGCGTGACATAAATTACAAAACACAGTAGAGGCTATGTTTATGTTATTTACCTAATTTATGTACACTCATTTAATTTCACATCAGTGTGAGCCTCTACCTAGTTTGCTGTCATTAATTGTCACGTTAGGTTTGTCTCTTCTGCTCTGTGTTTCACAGAGGGTGGGCTCAACCCCTCTGGCTCAGGACATTCTAATGCCAGGTGTTCAGGACATACTTAGAGTTGTCCACTTGTGATTGTATGTAGCGGACAGACTAGTCCGGGACGTTTTAGTGTAGTATAGGGGCTGGAGGTGGGAGGAAGCTAATTTCAGCTCCAACGTTTAATGTGACATATTGTTTCTTCCTTTGATATGCTAAACCTAGCCAATGGTAAGCCTAGATTCAAGCCAGAAACTACATCAGAGTTGGAACTGTAGGCTTATTGCTCGCTAGATCACAATTTCTCCTTATGTATATATAAGAGATGTGATGTGTGGGTTTAGTGGCTTTGCATTTGTTGTAAGACACCTTTGATGGAGCTGGGCTGAATAATGACAAGTCATGTGACAGGGAATGTAACTATAATTAGCAATTAGTCAAGTAATTACCTTTTCAATGAGTAATACTGATTGGTAGCTAATTGATCACATCTTTCAAGTAACACTGGTTATTGCAGATTGGCTCGATGGCCAAGACAAAGACATTTTTAAAACAGAATTATCTTTTAAACTACGACAATCTAGACACAACTCTATTATCAGTCAGTTGCATGAAACCTAAATTGTCAGCTTTGTCTAATAATGTGAAGAAATATAAAATATAGCACAGAGATGTTTTTTTAATTTCACCTCATGCAGGAAACTACTGATCAATTCCATACTTGTTCTTATATACATGCACTGTGTAGCATCTTCAATGTGTGTGTTTGTGTGAGTGTCAGTGCAGGTACTTTGTCTCCTCTATGGATGTTCTTGGTAGCTGAGCTGTTGTCTGTTTTAGGAGGTGTCCATTAAGGAGCTCACATGGATAATGCTGATTGCAAGGAGCGCTGCCAAGATATGCTGTACTGTGTGTGTGTGTATGTATGTGTGTGAGAGTGTGTAGCAGCAAGATGTTGATGTGTGCCTGTACATAAAGATACAATGTCTATATCTGTGTATAAATCTAAATGTGTGCGTGTGCATATTTGTTTGCAAATATTCTGTAGTGTGTGTGTGTGCTGTATGTGTTAAGTTTTGGATGAATGTACGTGGTCTGTGTGTCTGCAAGTGTGTGTGTGTGTGTGTGTGTGTGTTTGTGTGTTTGTGTGTGTCATAGTTAATGTTGATTGTGCCAGGGCACAGCAAGGTGCTGACAATGCCGCGTCTGCTGAATGACGGAGATGATGTTAACAAGCACAGGGAGGCGGTCACCACCCCCCTGTTCACAATATGGGGGTACTAAAGCTGTCGAGACCATAACTACCTCACACTGCTCTGTGTGTGTGTGTGTGTGTGTGTGTGTGTGCTAATACCTCCTTGTCCTCCACCTCTTTGTTGTCACACACTTCATCTCTGGTTCGCTGTAGAGCGGCTTGCTTGGCACTCCAGCAGAGAGAGAGAGACCTAGCCTCTGTTAGAGGTATAGACACAAACACATGTACACAGTGGCAATGATAATTAGGGCGAAGAACATTTGTGTGTATTGTCTGTGTGTCTGAGAAGCCACAGAGCATCTCCCCTATAGAATTTCAAATGATTTTCATCATCAATTCATGTGCTACTACTTTTTTATTTTATTCGATTTTTTTTTTTTTTTTTACAAGTTTTCATCTGCGACTATTTTGATAATGAATGAATCATTAAGAATTTTAGAAAAAACAGTATTTAATTCCAGCCTCCAACCTTCTCCAATGTGAGGGTCTTCTGCTTTTTTTTTGTTTATATGATAATAATTGAAATATCTTTGGCTTTTGGACTGTTGAACGGACAAAACAAGAGATTTGAAGATGTTTTGCTCTCTTTGGCTCTGGAAAATTATGATTAGGAAGAATTTTAAATTCTATTAATATTTGTGGTCTTTTTTATACACCAAATTTAATTTGTTCTATAAAGTAATTAAGAAAATTATTGGCAAGATGAATCAATCTTTAAATTTGTTAGTTGCAAGCTTATTTCAATATCTAATTTTATAAAAAGGGAAAACAAGATACAAATCCTCACATCTAAGAAGCTGAGTAGTTTAGAGATTACTTACATAGTAAATCACCTACATAGCAAAATATTCTAAGCTTAAATGTGCACTTTCTAGCTTTTCTGTGCTGTCAACCTCATCTCTCTGTCTCCTGATTTAAGACACAGCATAACATTAGTTAATGTTCTTTCACTTAATTAATCAATTCATGGTTTTGGCACTATTTGGAGATAAATGAATGTTGGCCACTAGACAATTTTAAGCATAATAAAACACCTGATTAAGATTGGAAACAGTAACAAATCTACGGGGAGAGCCTTTGTCTAGAACGCATTAAAAATAACAGACAGAAGCCCTGATCCAAAATATATTTAACATCAATACAGAGACCTTACAGATGTTTGTTAGGAGTTTCATTGTTTTAATTTAATTTCAGCATCTTGTAAAGTGAAATAATCACTAGATTTAAGAGAATAAACTATTTATTTCTTAGTCTCGTATTTGTTTGCATTCAGGCTGTTTCCAACACAGAAAGGAGCACTTTCTCATGAAAATCTATAGCTTATACAACTCCCCCACTTCCATTTATCAAAATATTAGCATAATGGCCTGTATCTCCACTCACTTGCTCTTCTGGCTCGTCTTTCAGTTTTTTGGAACTCCATAGTTGTTACTTGGAATGAAACGATGAGATACAAGGCCCTTAATGGGTCCAAGTTAAAAGCTTGGCTCATGTAGAGCACCAGAAGTTAAAAGCTTACACAGAGTTATCATAATAGGCCACGCTCAACGTCAGCCAAGTCGTCTTTTTGAAGCGGGCCTAATTTCCCATGATGATGATGATGATCGGCCGGACAACATGCTCAGAAACAATTAGCGCTGGTCGCTGAAGTGGACACTTTCCCCCAGTCAGGCATCGAGGGCCAGGGCATAAATATGTCCCCTTGTCAGCTATTGCCAAGCAACAGCTAATGACTCTCATTAATATGCAAAATAGCAGCCATTTTTCTCTCCTTCTTTGTGTGTGTGTGTGTGTGTGTGTATCACTCCTCATTTCCCACACTCGGTCCGTCCAGTGCAAAGTGACCAGCTCAAGAAAATTTCTAATTGCGAGTCAATTATGTCATTGAGCCCGTTTAGATGTTCATTTGTATGCAAATGTGGAGGCTGCTGGGAGTGGAGAGGGGAGCTGGCATCAGACAGCACGGAGGGCAGAAATACTCACTGGACAGTGACCCACACACAGCAACCCTCATGACATGATTCATCATCATCTCGAGTGTGCAAATACCAAAACACTGTGGCCTGTTTACTGAACTGAGTCTTGGAAACTTCTCAGGTTGGAGACTGTGGTTGCAAAGAGGGTCAAATATAATTCCAATCCAGAGTAAACTTGTGTGGGCCCAGACTATGGTACACCATGGCTTTTTTTTTTGACGGTATGCTTTCCAAGCATGAGTAACTAGTACCTTTTGGAGGTCAAGACCATGTCCTTATACAAATAAATGTTGTGTTCACAGTTCAGGGTTCTTTGTACCATCAAAGTTAATTTGGCATTGTTCTCATCTCAATGGCTTGCTTTTAGTATTCTTGCAGATCATCTGCTCACATAGGACAACATGGGCAAGGCACATGTTTGCTTTAAATTACTGTATGATTAATAAATCATGGACTAGATGGAGGATAATATGAGAAAAGAACCAGTTTTGAGCAGATGACCAATATCAGCCTGTAATTGTGATCGTATCACTTGTGAGGTGAGTGATGAATGATCATTTGAGTACTGAATCCCCAAAAGACAGGTTACATTCCAAGTTCTTCTGGCTCTTATTCAGTGCAAGATGTGGTCTCACACTGTGGAATGGGGGAGCTCATCATTTCATCAAGACACGTAACCGTGGTATAGCAGAGTGGGCCAGTCCCAGTAAATGATTCCCAGATCCATCATCCTGCTGTGATCTGATCTGATCTCCTCTGCTGTTGATTAGACGCTTATTGGACCGAGGAGCTTAGACATCAATATGAATACGGGGGGGAAGGAAAAGAGAGGAGAAATGCAACAAGTCCTCCATCCTAGAGGTAGGTCTGTCTGTCAGTCTGTCTGTCTAGAACTCTCTTCCTATAAAAAACGTGTGTGTGCGTGTGTGTGTATGTGCCCACCATCTCCGCTTCATCAATACGGGTAGAATATCCTGGTGACATTGAGCAGTCATTACAGCAGCCATCAGCAGTTAATGAACGGATGGAGTCCACAGCATTCCCACTAAATTCATTATCACTGTATTGGACTTGACGGTGCAGATTAATAATTGGTTTGTCACACAGATATTTTGGATGATTAATATGGGTATTGATTAAGAAGAGGTGGTGGTGGGGTGAGGGTATGTTGATAGTGGTGACATGAGGAAAAGTGCGCACACCAGCAGTGGGCTACAGGAAGCCAATGGTTGGTCGGCGAAGAGACTAATCAGAGCGGTGGTGAGAAAATCACTGCAGACCAACTTAATCAAAGCTGTGGTTCTCTCTCTCTCTCTCTCTCTCTCTCTCTCTCTCTCTCTGTTCCTCTGTTTGTGTGTTTGTATAGAAACTCAAACTAAAAATGACATTTTGAAAAAATCCTTATATGCCACTGTCCTATTTTCTATAGTCAACTTTCCATAAAGGCAGCAGTTTCATCACATCATCACATTGCGGATATCTTAACTACTGGTTCTGTTTTTACAGAACTTCCAATTTGTGCATATGGGCATGCGTGGGTGTCAAATTATGTGTTCAGGCTGACAACACTGCACTTATAATATGCAAAACCCTTAATCATTTCAATTACACCACTATATGCGGACAGCGGGAATAAACTTTGCAGAGGGTTTCAGCACAAAATCACAGTGTCATCTGCAAAAAAGTGGAGCCAGGCTGAACCTTTGCTGCAATGCAGTCCAACATTATCCAGTAACATACTGCATTGGCCAACAAATATGTGCAAATAAAAGTTTTTTCCGAACATTCTCAAATTGTAAAATCCTTCCTCAAAGTAGGACAAACTGCTCTTAAGTGTCTTTTTAAGGCTTTCTGGTGTCTACTATCACTTTGTGTCTGTAACATTCTCATACAATACCTACCACATGTCATCTAGCAGCCAATAGCAACATTAATTGAATAGCAATCAAATTTTCAGACCTAGCCAAAAACACTGTGGTGCAGTGGTTAGTACCGTCGCCTCACAGTAAGGAGGTCCTGGGTATGAATCCGTTGATCAATTGGGGACTTCCTGTTTGCAGATGGCATGCTCTTTTTGGGTCTGTCTTTGTTTTTCCTATGTGCTTCAGTTTCAGGTTATCCAAAGATAAGAGAATACAGATAATGGATGGATAGATGGATGTAAAAACATATTTTGATTATATATACATTATTGTCAAAAATTGAGCATGCAAAATAATCCAAAGCACTAAAAAGTTTAAGACACAAACACCTAAAAGACATATCACATATTTTTTCCATTACAATCTCTCCTTGTATTGGTGTGTGTCTGTGTGTGTGTGTGTGTGTGTGTGTGTGTGTGTGTGTGTGTGTGTGTGTGTGTGTGTTGCTCTGGCCCTGTACAGCTGACTCTCTGAGGAGACATCTTGTTGTCTATCTACTGAGCTCAGATTCATTACTATCGATCAGCCATGTACTGGATATATAGATCCACCAAGTATATAGATAAGACATTTATTATGGGAGATTGCCGTCCACATGTATAGATTCACCATGTGAGCGTATGGATCGGCTGCAGACAGGTTTACTGCACATTATCTGCATCTGTACTGAACTGCTTCAGTGGGCCCCCAGAGAAACTTAGGAAAAATTTACATTTCTTTCTTTTTTCTGGTATCAGGTGTTAGAAAGCTTGGAACCACTTGAGGGCAAGCATCCATAATGTTTTCTTGCTATTATATGTGCTGGAGGAGATGAACACATTTGTAAAGCTGTGGATTTTAGCTTTAAAGGTTCATTTTATAGGGGTTTTAAAGATGAGGTTTCATTCTTATTGTGATATGACACCATGATACAGATTTCCTCTCCTCCACAAAATCTGTTTGCTCGATTTGAACAAATATGCCACTTTGAATAGTAGAAGCCTTGCAAAAACAAGATAACAAATAAAAAGGTATAATGCATTCATACAGTCTCAGACATTTAAATAGATGGATTTACAAGTGTAAAACCAAAATACCTTAACTTATGACACAGGATTGCTATCTGAGAATTAGCTTTTTTCCCCTTCAGCAATTGAAATCGTCAGCACTGAATGCGTTTTAGTCACAAATAGATTCAAGTTATCTTTGTCCTGGGAGGGAGGTGGGATTAAAATAACATACAGAATAGAGTTATCATTATACTCAGCCCACCCTCCCTCCCCTTATCAACAGTGCTCCCACCTCTTCTCCTTTTTAATTTACACACACACAAAACATGATACATCCATCCAGACGTCACCGGCCACCCGTCGTCATCATGAGCATCTGTAGAGATGATAAAGTGACGCTGGGCTTTATTTCAACAGAGAGAGAAGAGGAGGCCTCCCTCTCAGATTAAAGAAAGCCATGGTTTCCGCAGGGACAATAGGGAGGAATTACCATATGAATTTGACCATGGCACCCCGGCCTCTTAAGACCATCAATCTCCCCACGCCGAGCGCCGCGATGCTAGATAACCCCCTGGATATCCCCTCTTAACCTCAATTTCTCAGGATGTATTAAGAGATGGTCGCAACAGAGAGGAGGGGAGATGGGAGGGAGTCGGGAAGGATGACTGGACCGGCGGGTGCTGCCATTTTTCTCCACGCACCCTCCACCCCAACCTGAAACAAGTTATAATGCAATTAATCTTGTCCCGAAGGAAAAAAATATGGCAGCTAAGTGAATTTTACATGAAGTTCCTCCCTCTACTTACCCGCCTTTTTCCGGTATCACAGCATCTATCAGTTCAGGGAGTTGTGCAATGAATAGGGTGGGAGTGTCAGCGATATGTGTGTGTTAGAGTGTGAAACTTGTGGTATGGAGGGGAGCCTGTAGTGAGATGTTTGCATAACCTCTAGCATATATATTTTTATTCAGTAGAGGTATCATGCCATTGTGAAAAATAAAGCATACAAAAAAAAACACATGATGACTTTAAAGTTGCTTTTTTTTTTGTTGTTGTTGTGGGGCACTTGGGCGTCAGCAGAGCAAGCTTTTAACATATCACCTTTATAGATAAGCCATTAAGTTGTAATGGCTTACATGTTGGCAAAAAGTTGCCTATTTACACATACAGCAGACACAAAGCAGCAATGCTATGTTTCTGACCACCTACCAATGTCCAAGTCCACTGTTAAATCTCTTTTTGCTCTTTTTTGGTCTCCACCAACTCCTGGGAGAAATATCTGGGTCTTTAGCAGTGTTGGTAACTTTGGTAACTTTGCGTCACAAAGTAAGGCATTACAAAGTAACGTGTTAGAGTACTTGGATTACCTTTTTGATATAACGAGTAACCTAACAGGTTAGGTCTGCAATTTAAGTACTCAGTTGTTTAGCTACGTTTTCAAAAAGGTAATCCGTTACTACCTTTTAACCAACTATTTATGTAGCTACCTTTTTGTCACAAGAAAAGAACTTATTTTTCAGGCAGGCACCTGGCTACGTGTTACGGTTATATCACTGCACCTGTGTACGGCAGCTCGGCGAGCAAGATGGCAGAAGTGACAACATTCACTTTGTTTTTCTGTAAAGCTGTACAATAAAGAGCTGTACATGGGACATTGTGTCTTTTATTCTAAAGCAATAAATGCTCCAAAAACCTGATCCTGTAATATCTGCAACAACAATTTTGAGTGTAATATTAAGGGGAATCGTGCAATATTGATGGCAGCGAGTGGAATGTCTTGTGTTTTAGTATTTAGTCTGTTTTAGTACTAATTACTCATTTATTTTATTCCTTCACAAGCACCTTCTTTCTTTTTTACTTTCTTTTTTAGCATAAGGATTGCTTTCAATTTCGTTGTACCTGTACAATGACAATAAAGACTATTGTGTTATATTAGTGTAAAGATTTACAGGTTATGGGTCAGACTTGGCTGTGTGATGATGGTAGAGTCATTATATTTAAAGGAGGTCTTGACTAAACAACATAAGGAATCTCTGTAACTCTAAGGAGTTACTTTTCTCAGAAGGTAATGCTGTTATGTAACAAGTTACTTTTTAATGGTAGTCATTTTGTAATGTAATCAGAACCATTCCCCAACACTGGTCTTTAGCAGCTAAATGCTCATCCTTGTTTACCAGAACTTTGTCGGTCTGCCATTCAGTGCTAGCACACAGTGTGTTTACCTGAAAACAACCACCTACTGCTGGAAACAAGGCCGGTGAGATGTAACCAAAACAGTTAAACTACAGGCTGTAAAAAAAGAAACAGCCAAAAGATCAAAGATCAAATTCTGTGTAAAATTGAGAAGAACTCCAGAAAACTACAAGTGACACAAATATCGATTAGTGCAGCTTTAAATGTTTGACTTTCTAAGCTGAAGTAAAGATTTTCTTCATGCAATTTCTAACATGTAAAATATTCACAATGTAGTCTGATCAGCTTGAGACTGAAACATACTGGCATTGATCGAAAACCAGTAATGTGAAGACAAAACAACAACCAGAGATTGTGGGACATAAACTACTGAATCACTATGAAAAGCTCCACTGTTGATGGTTGGAATGTTTTATTTCTGTTCTTGAAAAACAAATTACCCAACAAAAAAATCTGACATTTTTATATCTGCAGCAGCACTGAAAAACCTTTGAAATATTGTCCTATAATCTGCTTCCTACAACACTTCTGTTCAATCAGTAACTGGACATGTTTCTGTTATCAGTGTGGAATGAGTTGGATATGAGTTGGATAAAATGGTCACACCATGAAGTATGTCTCTTCCTTTGTTCATTTGAATGTGTGTGTGTGTGTGTGTGTGTGTTACATTAGTGAGCGTGTGTGTCAGGACGTGCAGTGACTAAACACATCCTGCTGTCCAGGTGACAGCTGTTTGACTTTTATTTGTTCATACTGCACTGACAGTTATCGTCCATTAACAGGTCAGACTGCAACAACACCTCGCTGACACCGCCGCGCTCAACCTCTCGGAACAATGGATGTGTGATATCAGCACCTTTTTTTTACTTTAACGTCTCTGATTTCCTTATTTTGTCAGGTGTGGCATTCAAAGGGCTCGGTGGATTAAAAATAGTCCGACACATCCTCTGCGGCCCTGCAGTCCGGTTTAGGTGATTATTAAATGTTAGCCTGCAGTAAATGTGAGATGTTGTTATGTCTACATTGTCTATATGTGTATCGTGATGGTTTAAAGGATCATTCTGGTTTATTTCAACCTGGACTTTCCCCATAGATGTGGCTATTGTGTATCTATGGATCATGCTTCTTTGCTCTCACTACTGCAGTAATGTTAAGTGCAATTCCGTCTGATTGTGCAACAGCTCTGCAAAATGAACCAGAATTCTCCTTTCACATGTCTTTAGTTTGATGCTTAATTTTTAAGGCTTCATCCTTAAATACTGTTAATACTTGCCTCTGTAATGTCAACATATTTTATAGCTCTTATCAATGTTGCAGTTTTTTATGTGGTGGCTTGAAGTGATAATTGAAGCGAACCCCCCCCCCCCCTCTCTCTCTCTCTCCCTGTTTCCTGTCGGCCCCTATGCCAGCTACTGTCAAATAAAGGCAAAAATGCCCAAAAAACATAAAGAAGATTGCGCTCAACCTAAAATAAAAGAGGGCAACTTAACCCAAAGCTCAAAGCACAAAAAAAGGGTTCACACACCAAAATCAGTTAGATTGTTCCTTTAATCAATTTTAATTCAATTCAATTCAAACTTTATTAGGGACACTGATCATGGGTTGTCCATTTCACAATTATATACCAAAGAAAACAAAAAGAAAGCCTAAATAATAAGCAGACAATGGTTCTACCTTCTAGATGAGAACCTGGCAGAACTCAACTCAGGGTTGCTTAAATCCAAAATAATCCCATCAGCAGACTCACATAATTGGTAGTGTTATAGTTTTCTATTAATGTATTATTAATAAAAGAAAACAATCTGATTTGGATTAGCATGTGTTTTGAGTAGTTTTCTAGAAATAAGGCAGATCTCAATATAAATAAATATAAAATGTGATTTACAAAGTAAGTTGGTTTGATTTGGAAACAGGCTGAAATAATCTCACTGCACTGACAGATTTTTATACATGCTGTAAGTAAATAAGATGTTAAATACTCAAATTATAGCCAAAAAATACTGGATAAGAAGATTTTTGGCATTTTACATGAATACACATTCATGTTCAGAAATGTAGATTTACCTTTGATTCACTTATCTGCTATAATTCAAGTGTACTAATTAAAATGATGCAGTATTTCAGTACACTTTTATATGTGTATTTCCACAGAATGAGGGGGATAAAAGTTTAATCTTCTAATTTGAGCCCCACATTTTACACTCAAAACTTTTATTAGTCTGTTACATTTTGCAATACATTCAAAATTCCCCAAATAGTGCATACCAACATATCACTTTCCTGCAGATCATCATATTAAAAGCTTATAGTTTTGCAGAAAGTATACTTTTGTGTGAAAGTGTAAAACCTCTCTTAAAGTCATCCTTCTAGCTGCTTTAGCTCCTAATGTTTTACAAGCATTAAACATCAAATCAACCTTCAAGTCATCTCAACATCTCCACACTAAAAGAAGCAACAGAAATACAACAAAAGGAAAAAGGTCAGATAATTATTGAATATGATCGACTTCCCCATTTGTCACGCAGATGTACCGGCGGATAACATAATGTACATGTCAGAGGGAGACAGTGGGAGATCCATGGCTTTGGAAGGCAGAGAGGAAAGAGAGAGACGCGAGGATAGACGCAGAGGGCAGAGGAGACAGTGATGTAGATGCATCAGTCTTTGCGAGAAGGAGCGACAGAGAGCTGCAGATGGGAGAAGGGAGAGAGAACACAGGTGTAATAGATTTCTGGTGTCTATATTTCATGTTGAAAATTGGCTGGTACATCCAAGCGGTTTGATCTATGAGGGCCGTCGTCTTAAGAAAAAACCTTAGTAAATGTGTAATTTCTCCCTTGATGGAACACAGGCGAAAGGCTATTCTTCTTATTCCCCTCTCTCTCTCTCTCTCTCTTTCTCTTTCTCCCTCTCTTCTTTCGGGGGTTGTTTCCACCCTCGATCCCTCCCTCCCTCCTCTCCTCTTCATGCTCCTTGATGTCTCCATTTCATTACCACCCCTCCATCTATCAACCTTTCGCGTTTTTTTTTTAAGGAGTGACTTTCCTCACACACAGTTTTGGATGGGATGGGGGGTAAGGGGGGGGGGGGGGGGGGGGGGGGGTGCACACTATGATTGTGGGTGTACTAATACAAGTGTGTGTGTGTGTGTGTGTGTGTGTGTGTGTGTGTGTGTGTGTGTGTGTGTGTATACCTGCACACCTGCCTTGCTGTTTTAAATTAAATGTTGTTTTCAGTGAATGTGAGTATTTGGATGCTCGTGTATATCGGTCAGTCTTGCATGAGTTTGTGTATTTGCATGCATTCTGCAAATATTTGTCTGTGTGTGTGTGGGATGCTTACACACACACACATGCATACACACACTCTGCATATACTGTATATCTGCTTAAATGCCCATATTTGTGTCTATGACCCTCTCTGACCTCTGCTCATACTTGCTGCTCTCTGCTCTGGTGTCAGTCAGATGAGCAGTTTTGTCCCATGCAGACCTGATTTGAACAGTGAATGGAGACAGAGCAGCAGCATTATCAGAGGTGCGGATGTAAAAAAAAAAAAAAAAAAGAAAAGGAAAGGGAAAAAAAAGAGTGTGGAGAATAAATGGGGCGGAGGGCTGAACTGTGCTGCGCTACTGATGTGTAAAAGATAAAGAAGGTCTCGGCGTTGATCTACGAGCATGACGACAACTGGGAAGAAGAGAGAGAGGAAAGAAAGAAGGGGGGGGGGGGGGCAGAAAATAGGGTACGTACTATTGAATAGAGGGGTGGGTTAAAGAGCCCAACCCTAAAAATAATGTAAAATAAAGTGTAAAAAAAAAAAAAACCTGATGAAAATGTCTACCCGTACATGGATAAGAATTCTATGGAAATACTGATTTGCACATCTAAAAAAACAAACACATAAAACAAGATAAAAATCACATAAACAAGCAAGAGGTAACAAAGACAGTAAATCTATCAAAACCTAGAAATTCAAGGTTCCAGTCATAATGCATAATTCCATAATGTTTTAGGCTTATCATACACAGAACCAGTCATTCAATATTTGGACTATTTTATGCTTCTTTCCCTGGCTACTTTATGTTAAATGTATATTAAATGCCATTCATCCAATATGCAATACATGTTTGAAACGACATTTGGAATACATTACAATAATATAAAATGATCTATAAATACACATGTTCAGTTTCCTGACTCGCTTTATAGAGATCAAAAGTCTATCACATTCCAGAAATCACATGCGGTACAACACATAATAGACAGCATGAAACCTTGTTTGTTTGTGTTAAAGATTAAAAGGTAAAGCAGCCAAAAGAGGAGGACAGACACAACAAATATGCCAATTAAGAACCAAATATTTGGAGTAGTGTATGACAAATGAACAAAAGCCAAAACAGATCACATTAGAATGAAAGCTGCTGCTGCTGGTGGTGGTGGTGGTGGTGGTGGTTGGTGGTGATCGTACTACTAATAATGTGAGATCAGTTGTCTCTATCAGCGGTGGGCTGGGCAGGCCTTTTAATCATGGTCTAAGGGGTGCCGAGCCTCTCTATCATCATTGAACTGTGTCCAGGGCTAATTGTGGCTATATTTCACTGTCCCCGTGGCCTGCACACCGCAACGATCTGCTGGCCTGCTGCAGAGCCACACACACACACACACACACACACACACACACACACACACACACACACACACACACACACACACACACACACACACACACACACACACACACACACACACACACACACACACACACACAGAGAACATACACAACTGAGGAGGTTGGGGACATGAGAAAAAAAAAAGATATACACATGTTCAGCTGTGGAAACACAGATACACACCATGAATCCAGAAGAAGAAAGAGCGTTACTGAAATATCTGATGGCACACAAGTATTAAAAATGTATGGTGGCTTCAGTAGAATAAAACAACAGAAATTCTCATAAGTTTCTCTGATGACAAATATATTTTCCCAGTTAGTGCCTCTAAAAGAAGGGATTCAAATAATGGCAGGAATTGGAATGAATAAATAAAGGCCTGTTGTAATAAAGGCTTAGTAAAGAACATTGAGGTTGTAAATTCAGCGTAATATACATTTCAACAGCATTCATCACTCACCAATCAATTCAAATAGATTCTACTTTGCTGTTTTTTAAAATCAGTGTTAGCTATTGTCAATGAAGCTCACCAGGAGATGAGAATATGTCATTTGAGTAGCAGCAAGGCTTTTAATGTGAAACATTTGTGCCTCTGTTGAGTTTCACTAACTGTAGTTTAACATTGAACAAAAAAAAAAAAGACAAAGTAGAAACAATGTTGTAGTGGTGGAATGATATTTATATAAAGATATACTTATAAAAAGAGATATATAAATGTCTCTCTTAGTGTTTCAAATACAGGCCTGGTTCTCTCTGCTGTATTTAAAGTTCCCCTCTGCTCATAAAAGGTGTTTTGCTTATTAATTCTTCAGTTAGATGTTTCAGCTTCAGTGTGAATGAAGATGTATGTTAACTGTATGTTTACCCACAAGCATCAACTGTGATGCACACATAAAAGAAGATGATATTTTTGCTTCTTACCTCTTCCCCCTTTATCTAATCACTCCATCTTTCCTCTCTTCCTTCCCTCTCACCTTGACAGCGACGGGTCACCTCCACTGCAGAAACTTTTAATTAAAGTTAGAGCCTCGGCCACGAGGGGCCTGAAACCTGGACCGTGAGGGGGGGGGGGGGGAGAGGATGGATGAGTGCATGGATGCCGGTGTGCTCCTGCCTTCCCTCTTTCTGTAAGCCAGTGTTTTTTCTTTTTTCTTTCTCTATTCATCTCATAACTCCTTCCTTTCTCTGAACTTGCCTGTGAACTTCCTCCGAGACCTTTGTAGTCTCTTTCTCACCCTTTCAAATTCAAGATGCTGTATTAGCGTAATCATAGTCAGATACAACATATTGGTGTTAATATATAACACATTCAGGATATTGTTACAGAATGGAAAAAGAGAGAACGTAATATTTAGGCCTTTATGTATGTGATGATTAGTAATGATTAGTAATTAGAACAGCACGGCAGCAGCAGATTTAACATCAACAGCATGTTTATTCTCTCTGTGTGTGAGTTACTAATGAACTGGATGGATTTTGATTAATATTGTAAATTAGTCTAATTAAGCTCTGCAGGCCTTATGAGTTGTCGTACTGTGAATCTGCGGGATGCTTTTACAGAGTTCCTTTCCTGAGGTCAACAGCATCCTCATCTTGCCCCAAGTTCTTCAGATATGGATGTTTTGACGCTGCACATGTTGTGTGTAAGGTTTTTTCATTAAGTCATTATACCTCCTATAGTAAGTTTCATTTTTAAAAAACAGAATTGAATCAAATACTTTTTTAAACATTGGCATTTTTGACTTGACTGCAACAGTGTGGCCTGTAACTGCAAATGTCCATGACTGACTGATTCAGGGCTGCTACTACCAATTTGGGTGCCCTCAGCATAATTGCCCCCCCCCCCCCCTCGCCCCCTAATTTTTTCCCACTGATATCCAAACACATATCTCTTCCAATCTCTCTCCATATTGCTCTATTAGCTACTATGACCAACATGTAGTCAAGTACGGTGATGGGTGCGGTTAGCTAGTCGCCCAAAGTCACATTTGATTGGGTGAATTTCTGTAGACGCCCCCGAGTTCAAGATGAATCATCAAACATTTGACCAGCATATACTAGGTTTTGGCCTATAGTCTTGTTGTCAAATACATAGTGTGTGTAAATGGAACTGAGAGTGCTTCCCCCTGCCCCCAAACCACTGTCTATGGACAAATGTGTCTCATAATTACTTCCTCACACACACACACACACACACACACACACATCGGCACTCTGATGTGTGGAGTGGTTCGACTTGTTTGTGCAAAGTGAACCAAATTTGTGGCAAGTTAATGTACAACCCTCTCTGTGTGTATTACTCCCAGCCAGAAGTGATTTCCCAGAGTCATTAAACAAAAATTTGGCCCGTCTGAAAGCATAACACTTTTATTTATGTTCGCTAAAACCTACTCTATAAAGGACCTGGGTGCTTTGTTTTCACTGGTGCTTTAAAACCAAATTCCTGGAGTATTTATTTTGCTTGTGCAAACAAGGGTTACATGTGGGATGTCTTATTCCACTCAGGGAAAATGTTCAGATAAAGGAAAAAGCTGTTCAAAGCAAGAAACAGCTTCAGGAAAGAAATAATTTACCTTCTCTTCACAATCTGACATTTGTGTAGTGAAGCATTTGAGAAGCCAGTGAAAACCCTGCCAGGGCATAAATGTATTTACTGCAGTGTGTGTAAATCTGATAGCACTTACAGGACTCTCTATTATCACAGATGGCTCTCTGTGGTTTCCAAAGAAGTTGCGGTTTACGGCGCACACATGCATTTGTGTCTGTTTGTGTGTGCATGTAATTCATACTGTATGTGTGCATTTGTGAACACATTTAGACCCCCCCTTCGCCTCTCTACAGTGGGTCTTGTTTCAAAAACACACTCTAACACATTTACTCAATAGACTGGCAAACCTTTAACAGAGGCACCTGATGCCAAAAACACTGAGACAACATTAGCGGCCAATGTAAAATATATCATCTAAAAAGCCACATAATAGTGTTAGCAAAGGAACTGTACTCGACAGCTCTAAGTGTAGAGTGACATTAGCTTGTTGGAGAGATAAAGAGAGGAGCGGAGATTCTGTCTTGTAAATTAAAGGATCAGCTCAGACTTAATAGAGTATTTGCATGACAGATGTGATTGAATTATTGGTTGCTGTTATCACATCTTTTCTCTGTACCGGCTCTAAACTGTTCCCTCAAAAGAAAAAAAAGGGGGGAAAATCCTTAATTCCCTCCAAAAAGACACCACTGTACCCTTGGTAGATATCCACTTGAGTAATATGAAGATAAAAAAACCATAACCTTATTCTTTAGCCGCTTAAAAAACATGGCTTGGACACTGTATTGCTTTGAACTAAATGCTAACAGTGTTCACCATGAGTCTCATGTAATAATTGCTTGTATGACCAGATACGTTCAAGGTATAAAGGAAATCTTTATTATCCCTGAGGACCAATTTGTTTGTGACACAACCATCACACAAAACAATAAATACAATACAGCATGATATTATAATGCATTGTTTAAAAGCCCGATGGCAGTCGGAACAAAGGAATTCCAAAACCCATTGGTCCTGTATGTAGGTGGACTGTATTTGCGGCCTGACGAGGCCAACTTAAACTCGCTGGACGAGGGATGGCTAGGATCAACCAGGACCAACTGGACTTTCTTCAAGGTCCTAACCTGATACAAAAGAGTCAAGTGAAGATTGTGCCTACAATTTTGCTGGACACTTGGACTATACCATACAGCCTGTTTCTGTTTTTTTTGCACAACTGATTTAAGAAAATCTGCAGAATTCATCAGTTTTCTTATGCTTTGAAATTTCTCTCAGGTATGGACAAAATTCATGAGTTACTTGATGTACTCTTTGGTAACATTTTTGTGAATTAAATTTGCCCTCAAACAAAGTGGAACACGGAGCCTGGTGATGGCAGTGTTAGAGGAGTTGATTACGCTAACAATCAAATCTCACAAACACACAGCGACTAATGAACCAGTATATTCATCACACTGAAACAAGCAAATGACAAGTTTGTGATGATGAGAGCTAACATCTGTTCAGCAAGTAACAATTAGTATGATGACCCTTTTAGTTTAGCTTGTTAGCATGCTAAGGATTACTTATTAGCATTAAAGTACAGCTGAGAGTTATAGAAATATATATGGAAACGTCAATAGTTTTGCACATATTTGGCCATAAACCAAAGTATTGGACTATTTATAATTTTGGCCTGATGATGGCGCTCAAGTGAAAGTTAAAGGATGATCGCAGTTACATTTACATTTTTTCATTTGGCAGAAATTGACAAGGCAGACATAAAAGGTATTATAATTATGCATTAGAGGACAGTGACTCAGAAGAGCAATGGTACAAATTCTCAAGTTGCTGACTACAAGCACAATGAGAAAGAGTGCTAGTTATTACAATTCATCCTGAGGGAACATGAATGTCTGTACCTAATTTTCCATCAAATCTATCCAGTAGTTGAGATATTTCAGTCTGGACCAGAGTGGTGGACCACCATTTCCATCCCTCGAGCCTCACTTCATTGATGGAGTATTTCTTGGACATTTTGTTAACCCCCGTTTCAACCTTTTAATACAGGTTCCTGATCTGTTTTGTTCTTCATGAGAGTAAAAAGACAATGACTTTGGATTCTTTTGTGGTGACCTGCTCCTTTAACATGTCATTTAAACATGTATTGAGTTTCTTTGCAATTTTAAGTCTAAAGCAGGTGATGGTGAGCTGACCACGAATGAAACTCTGTCACTCTGTCACTCTACTGACAGGATGTTTTGAGAGAAATGTTGGGATTAAAAATGAGTCCCGTTACAGTGTTAAAGACGGCAGTCAGTGCATTGGTCCCTCAGTCCCTCGCAGGAAGTATTCAGTGGAGAGATGGATGGAGGCAATCCTTCGCTCCCATCAACCACCTCATTAGTCCCTCTCAGCCATAAAGCCGTCCCATCAGGCCACGCTGTCATAACTCACTTTACAGCATTGATTTTAATCACGGCAAATGTAAACATACGTATTATCAATATCAATGCACAAAATAACGCTGTAATATGCAATTACCTAGTGGCATTGATTTTTCTTCCCCCTCCCCCTTTCGTGTCCTTTTTTTTCTCTCTTCCTCTTCTCCCCACTTCAATGTAATCATGGGATCATCCTACTTTGAACTGATTTAATAAGGTTGTTATATATAAATATATGTAGCAGGCAAGCAGGCACTGGCTGAATATTACAGAGATGATTTTCATAAATTTCAATGCAGGGATGAGAGTTTGTGAGTGTTTAGCCTGGAGCGAGGTGAAACCAGGACAAAGCAGGAGGACTATATTGTGTTGAACAGGGGTACACAACAGCCCCCGCATACAATTCCCCTTTATTGATGCAGTTATACCTATCTACCTTGAGAATATTGTAGCCAGTGTTAATATCTGAAAAAAGGTAAAATGATGTAGATCGTTCAATGATATGAAGATAGTGTCTGTATACTGGAGATGGGAGCTGAAAACCTGCCATCGGTGGGCATTACTGACCCAACTGACAACTACAGGGGAGTAGCAGCACTGGATCAACCTGCTAGAAGGCCCTGAGCTGTTGGGACACACTGAGCCCCTGTTCCTCCTCTCTCTGTGTGAAGTGTACAGTTGAATAGAATTGCTGGTAATCTATACCAGTTGATATTGTACATCAGGAGTGCATATTCTCAAACTCCAATTTGCAAAAAAACCAACTACCACATGGCAAACCTAAGCGACTGCCATCTTACCTGGTTGTTGTTCCAGCCTTGGTCAACCGTATAGACTGACAGGATTAGTTGTGGATGCCTCAAATTGACACATATTTACACTAAAATGACAGTAGCCTTCTAGCAGCTGCAGTATTTATTGCTGCGTTCCATTTACCTCGGAAGTTAAAAGTCAGAGCTAGGAATGACGTCACACATAGTTTGAATCGTTCCAGTTTAGAAGTCAGAAAACCAGTTCTAGCCAGGTTAGCCAATTTCTAGCAATACCAGTTGATAAAAACACATTTTACTGTATTTTGCACAAACAATCACCGTAGCAACATGTCCACAGATAGAAATTGGACAGTGCTGTGTGTACAACTTTCACACTGTTGCATGGGTCCACCATCTGAGTTCAGGGCTGGTGAGGTCTGACTTTCCAACTTGTAAATGTGACTTCAGGGTTCATTCCAGTTGAAATTTCCGACAAGGAACTTGGAAATTCTGACTCCCGAGTACAACTGGAACGCAGCATATGACTGGATTATAGCAACCATAACGATGAACGTCATCTAACCTTAAGGAAAAAGTCACCCAAACCACAATATTTCGCTAACCAAGTCATTTTTGTGCCTAAACCTGACCAGACCTTAACAATAGCATTGTCATATCACATTTGATTTTTTAAACAGTAATTTGAAAAGGTTTTTGGAAGGCACTGACAGATGATATTGTCCTGCCAAGCAGCAACTACTGTGGCTTGAGGCCGAAGCCAATGTCGAAATACATTCAAGTGCAATACCACCGACAACTACTAGATCCTGGCTCCAAGGAGATCAAAACCTCTTTTCCAGATAAAATGGGTAGCACAGTTATGTCTACGCAACAGTGCAGAACCAACATTCAAGTCAATGAAAGAAGAATATGCGAAGAAGGGACAGACATGAAACAAAATATTTTAAAACCCATCATTTCTCATGTATAAAATAAACCCATTCACTAAAGCCACTATTTGAAGGATTTGAAAACTGATCAGATTAATTTGAGATCAATAATAACATCAAAATCTACACTTAGTGGCTTCGAAACGATTACATTTTCCAATTTTAACATTTTCACTTCACAATTAACTGAACCATAGCATCAATGTTAGGGTTCAGTAACTAAATATATAAAGATTTTTCAATGATCAAAAAAAAAATCTAATGTGTTTTTTTGTGTGTTTCCCTGGCATATAATATGAGCAAAATATCTTTTTATCATTCATCACAGTTATTGACATCATAGCCTGTTTATTACATTATATATTGAGTTCTAGCTTTGTACTGAATCTACAGCAACAGCTGCAATAATATATGGCACAAACAGTCTCTACACACACACAATACTGTACAGTAGATCTCAAAACCAACAGCACTGGCACAATCTTATTTTCTATTTTTCCTATATGACATGATCCTTTTATATATCTTTGCTTTCATCTGGTGCAATGCAAAGAAACAATAAAGGAAACAACAAGCTCTTCAAATAGCACACACACACACACACACACACACACACACACACACACACACACACACACACACACACACACACACACACACACACACACACACACACACACACACACACACACACACACACACACACACACACTGAATGCACTTCACACATGGTTTCAGGTGACACAGACTGGACTCTCACTGGATCAATCTGTCACCATTTGTCACTGACCGCTCTCTGGTCTACTGTGCGAGCGTACACGGGCGTTCTTTTTTTTTTTTGTCTCTTGTGTCGTAAAATAACCTCTGACAAGTGTATTGAGGATGCGTCGCTCCATTCTACACAACCGCTTCCAGTAAAAGCCTGATTGTTACCTGTCTGTGTATCAAACAGCCCGGAAAAGACGGAGAGACAAAAGAGTGTGATGGCAAGCCTGGAAGAAAAAAAAAGGTCTGTGGTGAAGAAGAAAGAGAAAGAAATTGAACTGAATAACAAACATGAGAAAATCAAACTGACGAAGGCAGAAAAAGGAGATCTTCAAAAAGTGGAGGTGGTACACACACAGATATGGAGGAGCTTTTGAATGATTTCACCTGGTAAAATATGTCTTACTGATTCTTTATAGGTGGTAGGTGTTAAAAGAATGAAGAAGCTAGCCGAATAAATGATTAACTACATCACAGATGCAGCTTTTATATGGCCGATACATCTCTGCCTCGCTCACAGCAGAATCCCGCACTTATGGAAGGTGCCTAATCCATAACCATAACACCGGCGTGGCAGCATGGACTTATATATCAAGACATTTGCTCCGTATGATAATGCTCATTGCTGCTCACATATCAGCCGCTCTACTGATCCCATATATATATATATATATATATATATATATATATATATATATATATATATATATATATATATATATATATATATATATATATATATATATATATATATATGTACAGATGCTTGTGTCACATTTTTAATACTTTACAAAGTAAGAACCGCATGGAAACAAGTCAAATGATTCTTTTATTGGCATCCTCAGCTTCTCATCATAAATCATAACCTTGTTAAATTTTAATTTGTGCATATGGCATGTGTATTAAAAACGTAAACACTAATTAACGAAGCAATGACAAATGACATTCTCTTCTCCTCTCCTCTCCTCTCCTCTCCTCTCTTCTCTTCTCTTCTCTTCTCTTCTCTTCTCTCCTCTTTTCTCCTCTCCTCCTCTCCTCTCCTCTCCTCAGCTGTTATATCAAAATTTATACCCACCGTGCTTTGTTCTCCGGTTTCATTCAGAACAGTTCTAATGAGGACAAACTGCTCCCCGGTTGAGCCACAATGGCTCCGCTGACTCTGAAAAGAACTAAAATGGCTGAATGGAAATGAGAGGGGCAGAAGAGGTCAGCCCTCAGCATCAATTCTCATATTACCACACAGACACACACACACACACACGGCCACACGCGCACAAATGACTATTGCACATTGAGGTGTCATAGACGCATAACGGTGACAGCAGCCATCTCTCTAACCATCCCTCTCCTCTAATATTATCATTTGAATCTCTCTCTCTCTCCCTCTCTCTCTCATCTCTTAATATTATCATGTGAATAGCCAGCAGGTGATGGGATGTTGGACCAGGGATCAAATTGAGAAAATGTATTAGGAAAAGTGGAATAACTGATCGGTAACCTTATTAGCATACCCTCAGCAAAGGCAGGCAAATAGTAATTTATTTATTCATAATTTTTAGTTGCAGTTACGTAAGATTGATAAGACAGACTTCACATTTAAATGCACAGACAATATTAAAATGAGATTTTAAAGTATATATGTGCAGCAATATATCATTGTTAGATTTCTTTGTGGATAAAAACAATTGAGACCATAATTAGGAGTTTAAGTAGCCTGTATTTTAAGAACCAGCACAGCTGTTATTGTTGCTCCAGGTTCTAAAAAGTACACATCTTCAATAAAGAGTATCTCTTTGTTGGCTCTCCTGAATAGATGGTAGATGTGGGAGAGATTCCTGAGTTTGCACACTGACAGTATAACGCTATATGTATTGGGATATTTATTAGTTTGGATTAGCTAGTTGTGATATCTGGTTGAAGTAGACAACATTTAGTTGTAAACTGGTAATTATGGTGGCTACAGTGTGAAATGAATGCATTATTTGTCCTGATGTCACATCCAGGTTAGCTACTGTTGCACCATCTGTAACTCTCATTGGTCCATATTCCTGGGGTTTACATAAATATATAAAGATAAATTCATTTGTAAGGGAAAGAAATTTGTTTGCTCTCTTGAATTTCACACAGAGAACTGCATACTGCAAAACATCGGATGAGTATTTTATCTGAGAATTTGTGGGTATTAGCAAAAATCTGTACATGGTGGGTATTTTTATGCTGATTCCAACATTTTTAGACTCATCCAACAAAGTGGATCAATAAAGGATCTGGTAGTTCTCAACCTGGAGTGTATTCTTGGTAGTGTGGAGAGGGATTTGAAACTGAATCACGACTTTTATAATGTACACACACACACACACACACACACACACCACACACACACACACACACACACACACACACACACACACACACACACACACACACACACACACACACACACACACACACACACACACACACACACACACACACACAAGAAATATGTTTCTATATACACACATTCAGGTATATATTTATATATGAAATAGAAAAAATCATGTTAAAAGTATTACAAATGAAATAAAAGTTAAAAAAATAAAATAAAAGTAACACAAATGAAATGAAATACTATTGAACAAAACAACAACTATTGAGTTTCTTTGATTCAGTCCCAAAATACACACCCATGACTTTCTGCTTTTAAACTCTCACTGACATCACCAGGATGTCATAGGTTAGACCAAGTATGGAGGCTGTTTATTTGACTTAATTAAATGTTTGGTTTAGTTTCTATTTAAGTTGTACTTATTTTGGCTTGTAATGAGGATGTTGCGGTCGATGTGTTAGGAAAGGACACCCCTGCAAAAAATGTGGTCCTGCCTCGTAGATTGGAGGGTCTATTTAAGATGAGATGTGTGGGTTTAGCAGAGCAGAAATGAGAGGATGGCAGTGTTGTTGTGTGCACATGATTGTGCTTTAGTTTGAGATATCCTGAGTTAAGCCTGTTCATTTAAGTTTGATTTAATTGTATTCATTTCTCTCTCTCTCATTTTGTCATTCATCAACATGTGAGTCTGCCTCCACTCCCTTCCGAGCCGCTCTGAGGCTTCCTCACATGAATATACAGGTTTTATAATTTGACAGTAACAGTACTAACAACTAGCTTCATTTTCTTACACAGCACCAGTCCAAAGTTTGGACACATTCTCATCCGGTATGTCCAAACTTCTGACTGCTACTGTATGCTCTGACCTGCTTTCTATTATAATCCCACTACTTTATGTCAAACTTATATTTAAATGTGTATTAAAAATATGTGTCATGACGTCCCTGCCAGGGATTGCATAGTATTTGTGTGCTGAATGTCTCAAACTGCTCTGGGTCAAACTCCAGGACTGTATTTATATCCCAGTCTATCTCTGGCTGTAATCTCTACCATTGAAACATGTCTTAGGTTAGGTCAATGTTGCGCTTCAGCCCTGTCTGCACTAAGCTTTGCCATGGCTGCAGCCACTCACTATCCAGGTCTTAGGCTTGTGGAAAATTGTGTTTCTTATCAAATAAACACATAGTTTTTATTGAAATCGCTGTCTAGACAAATGGAGAATGAACCACACAGATTTGAATGAAGCTGTACACCAAGACTGGATCATTTGTGGGTTCTTTTCTCCTGGAACAGAATTTAAATGCAGCTTTCTGTAGGACACACATGTAAGAAATTATATCTTAATGAACTCCATTAACTTTTAAATCTGAGGCTATGTCGGAATAACACTGCCATCTTTTTTTCTGTTGTAAAGCAGATGTGAGAATTCTAAGTCTGACCTGCTGGCCTAAAATGCAGCATGGAAGACAGCCTTCTCAGCCATGACCTGGGTTGTTTATGGTTGAAATGATAACTTAAAAATAATGTTGTAATGATTCAGTGATATAAAAAAACAAGCATCGTAGCACCTTTTAAACCCAAAGACACCTCAGGATGTTTCATATCTACTATCTTTAGGCTGCAAAATAGTCTTTCCTTAGCTCACCATGTCTCTGTCTGTCTCTATTCATGCTGGTCACTCCTCTCTCTCTCTGTCTCTCTCTCTCTCTCTCTCTCTCTCTGTCTCTCATCTCTTGTTTCCTCTGAGGAGTGCTATTGAGCAGCAGAGGAATCATAGAGCCATCAAAGGTTGCCAGCTGTAGGAAATGTCTTCATTTGCAGCGTGCGAGCCTGACACCTGAGCTCCAGGCTTCTGTGTGTGTGTGACTCCCTGTGCCTGCTTGCATGCGTGTATATGCATGTGTGTTTGTGTGTGTGTGTGTGTGTGTGTGTGTGTGTGTGTGTGTGTGTGTGACTGATAGTCAGCCATCCCAGCTCCCCAGCAGGTCCGCCTTTAAATTGTCTCTGTGTGTTTTATGGCTCTGTGCATGTGTGTATGTGTGTGTGTGTGTGTGTGTGTGTGTGTGTGTGTGTGTGTGTGTGTGTGTGTGTGTGTGTGTGTGTGTGTGTGTGTGTGTGTGTGTATGTGTGTGTGTGGCTGTGGGCCTGTGCCCCATCCATCAGTGTTAAGATGGCACATTACTGTTAATGAATGATATTTGTGTTCAGCATGTATGTCAGGAGGGAGGACCGGGGAAGCAAAACAAGCCTTCCCCAATCACCTCTCCTCCAACCTTCTCATTTTCTTTGTCAGTCTCTTGCGTGTTTTGCATTATAGAAATGAATTCAGCTGAGTGTCGAGCTAACTTATTTAAAGTGTTGCACATAAACAGCAATGTGAGTGTTTCTCTTACCAGAGTTATAAGTTTTTGTTAAGTTCATGCTGTGGATTATTATAACTGCTAGAGTCTAAAACTTTTAAAGGACTAATACTGCTGGTTTCACATTTTATTTCATCTCTTTACTTTTACAATCATATTGTTTCCATGATTAGGAATTATTATCTAAAGAATACCATAGAAATGATTGATTTTCTCTAGTTAAAGTTAAGTTAAAGTTAATCCTCTTCATTTTTTAATCAAAGTTTCTTTATAATTGTGTTGCCGCTGCATTCAGGCAAGAGTGTAAGTTCCTTTTTAAACCAAACCTACTCACTACTTGAATACCTTACGCTAGTTATATGAGAGACCATATAGTTAGTAATACTATACCATAGATTGTGGTAAAATATATGCCTTTTTACTACAAAGAGCACTGGGCTTCGCTGCCTTACTGTATGATTGATGCTTCAGTCTAGCATCTTTTATTAGTAGGTAGGTATTAAAAAGTAGGTTAGACTACTTTTTTCAAGCTTGAAACTGCAGTCTTCCTCTTCAGACTGCATTCAGCCCCAACAACCTCCAGCAATGAGTTTAGGTATCCTGTACAGTATGTATGTAGAGAGGTGAAACCCAAGGCAAAGATAGTTGAAAAGTAATGGCTGCACCTTGCTGTGAGAACATGGTAACAACTGAAGGCTAGCTAGATGGTACAAGAGAAAATCAATCCAAACTACCACCTCCCAGATCTCCAGTGGAACTAATGCGCTTGCATACAGGAACTATAAGTCTCTTGGTTTGCCCATTCAAGGGTGCTCTGATATCTTTTATCTATATTTAAGATATTCTAAAATAGTTATAAAATAATAATTCCTGTAAGGATTGGCCCAGTGGTGGACGAAGACATTATCTTTATTACTATTTTTAGAAGCTACCAGATAAACAAAAGCATTTCAAGCAAGGTTCAATCAATCAATCAAGCTTTATTTATACAGCAGCTTTCATACAGGTTAATGTAGTTCAAAGTGCTTAATTTGATTGACAAGCTGATAATAAGACAGAACAAGTGACCATATAAAAACGATGGGAGAACTAAAATAAAGAACAAATTAAAAGACATAATTGCACACCTGCTTTGCAAAAAAAGTTTTAAAAAAAAGACAAAAATTGAGATAAATGTGTTTAGGAAATTTAAATAAAATGAGTAAAAATAAATAAATAAAACAATTGAAGCATTTTAACTAAAATAAGAAGATGAGAAGATGAAATGAGAAATAAAGTTTAATAAAAGCTAGACTACAACTAGGTTAAGAAGAGATTAAAAGACAGAAGAAACAGATAATTAAAATCGATAAGAAGATAAAACTAGAATGACAATAATAAAATAACAAAAAACATTAAAACATTAAAATAAATACAGTAAAATAGAATGAAAAGACTGTAAACAATTATCAACACTTCTGGTTTTGGTCTGATGTGGTAAAAAAAATAAAAATATATTTACAAAAATGAAGCAAACAAACAAACAAGAAAAAACTTGAGGAAACTCGTCAGTAAACCAAGCAGGTCTGCACCTTAACTGTGGGGGGAAACAAAACCCCAAAACACTCCCTGGGGAGCTTCTATTCCTTCCTTTCATACAGGGAGTTCCTCCTTTCTAGACAAACCAACATTAGATTACAATCAATTAAGTCATCTTAATGGCCTTTCTAATTAAAAACAAGTTGGACAATGTCTTCATGTTATTTAAAGTGTTCTAAAATAGGAAACACTGACTAACTTATTGTTTGGGGTACTCCTCAAACAATGAATAATCCCCCTGTGTACTCCAACCCAGATGGTACAATCTGGGTCCCCCCTATTATAAAAGCCTTTGGATCCTCCCACTTCCTGTTTGGCAGTTTGAATTCTTGGCCAGCAGGTAATGGAGCACAACAAACATTTGTGTACTGGAACATGAATGAAAGTTGCATAAAGACCTGACTGCAATGCAAATAAAAGAAGCACAGTGGTAAGTTAACCTAACTACACACTTACAGATATGTTTATAATGCTGGTTTGATGGAATAAACCAATGAATGTGATTGGCCAGAGTGCAACCTGCCCTCTAAAGCAGTGGGACTCAAACAGTTTCATATCTTGCATCCTTAACCTGACACAAATTAGACCACGGACCCCCTTATGATACACTTTTCTAAATTAAATTCTTTATTTAACCCTCTCATACTGTTCATATTCAGACTCTTCACAGTATTCCCTCATAATAAGTCTCTACCAAATGTTTGCACAACAAATCATTCATGAATACGTCATCAGTCACAGATAGTAAGCCAGATGAATCCTTAATGAAGCTTTCAGGGAGCAGAGAGAGTTTATTATTCAGTTTTTACACTTCTCATTTATGGAGAAAAAACATGAACTACATCAAATGTGAAGAATGCAACAGTATTTTTTAGAATTTTTAATCTAAAAATAAGATGAATCAGCTGCACTGGGTCAAATTTGCCCCTGAACAGTATGTGAGAGTTAAACGGGTATTCTTATTGAGATGTGAATCTCTTATTGAGACCTGTGTACAAGACATTCACACATACAACAATACACAATTCACACAACAGACAATAAGTCAATCACGTATTACACATTAAGAGAAACGTGCAAACATGATTGAGAACACACAAATAAAACCTTTTAAAAAGTTCTAGTGAAATAAGCCAATCCAGGATCCCTCACATTCTGTTCATATTATGACTAATAATTAGTTTGTAAACCAATTCACATTCATACATTCCCCATCAGTCATTATACATGTTTGATTAATTCTTCTGTTTGATTAAAAGACATTTACAATCACTATTGTATGGTCAAGGCGAACATTTTATAGAATATGATGAATGCAACAATATGTTTGGATGCTAATTTTGGTACAAAACTGAGGTAATTGTTTTTGGCAATAAAGAGAAGAGGATTGCTGTCAGTAAACATCTCGAGTCACTCTCTCTAAAAACTAGCGACCAAGTCCGAAACCTTGGCGTGCTGATAGACTCAGATCTGACCTTCAGCAGTCATATCAAATCAATCACCAAAACAGCCTTCTATCAGCTTAAGAACATATCCAGAGTGAAGGGTTTTATGTCTCAAACAGACCAGGAGAAGTTGATTCATGCTTTCATCTCCAGTAGACTCGACTACTGTAATGGTCTTCTGACTGGACTCCCACAAAAAAGCATTACACAACTGCAGCTCATTCAGAACGCTGCAGCTCGAGTTTTAACCAGAACAAAGAGATCAGAGCACATTACTCCAGTTCTAAAGTCTTTACACTGGCTCCCAGTCAGCTATAGAATAGATTTTAAAGTTATGCTACTGGTCTACAAATCACTGAATGGTTTAGGTCCAGAATACATGAATGACATGTTAGTAGAATATAAACCCAGTAGAGCTCTGAGATCTACTGACTCAGGTCAGATAGTGGAGCCCAGAGTTCAGACTAAACATGGTGAAGCAGCTTTTAGCTGTTATGCTGCACACAACTGGAACAAACTACCGGCAGAACTGAAATCAGCCCCAACTGTGAATATTTTTAAATCCAGGTTAAAAACACTTCTTTTCTCCTGTGCTTATGATTGAGCTCTTTCAAAGCACTTTAAATTTTAATCTTTCATTTGCACTCTATGTCCTTTTAATGATTTTAAAGCAAATCATTATTTTATGCTGCAATCTTATTTTTAATACTCAATATTATAGTATTTTATTCTCTCTTTCTATGTTTCTGTACTTTGTTTTTATTATTAGTGTGTGTGTGTGTGTGTGTGTGGGGGGGGGGGGGGGGTATGTATGTGTTGGATGATTGGGTTTTATTTTTATTTCTCAAATTCCATGTTTTTTCAATTTTGTCTGTTAAATGTTTCTTTTATGTAAAGCACATTGAGTTGCCACTGTGTATGAAATGCGCTATATAAATAAAACTGCCTTGCCTTGCCTTGCCTTACATTTGCATATATAAAAATGTGTATCAGCTGCACAAAAAACAAGAAAGATGCATTTTATTTCCATTTTTGGATACAGTGGGTCACATTAGGACAAGCCCAGCTAGAGGAAATGTGTATATGGTGTTTTTACAGCTATCAAATGTTTAAAAAGGGTCAATTTTTTGCTTCAAGATGTTTTATTACAGATAATGTATAAAACCCATGACCAAAACAGTCACACATCCTGTCATTGTGTTACTTATGGGCGCAATTATAGTGAGAATAAATTATCTTTTTTTTTTTTTTTTTTTTTGCTGGGGATTTGCTGGAGTACTCTCAAGGGGCCCTGGGGGTTCCTGGACCCCACTTTGAGAAGCACTGCTCTCTAGGGCATGGGCTAGCATCATGGCAGTCCCTATTATTACATGTTTTCTCATTGTTGATGTTGTGTATTTGATTCCCTGAGCACATAACTTATGAATCCATCAACATGTCATAGTTTACTAAAATGTAGAATTTGAATAACTGTCACTGATCTGAGTCTCAGCACTAAATAACAATAATGTAAAATGAAAGATAGAGTATAGTATACAGAGTAGTATACAGATTATACATAGAGTATATGATGAGCTGCCAAAGCATACAAAAACACTGGTACAGTCCTTCAAAGTAAAATTATGTGGTTAGAAATGTGAAAAATAATCTTTACAGATACACATTTTCTTTTTAAACAATAATGGTAATAATATAAGTTAGGTTCTTTTAGAAAATCAAAGTGTACATCCATATCTCACCCTCTCACTCAGTTTATCCTTCACTTCTTCCTCCACTTCTACCAATTTCTCTCCTCTAGTGTGTCCTTCCCTCTGTCCTTCTACCCTTCCCTCCCCTTCTATTCTCTTCTCCTCCACCTATCTGTCCCTTTTCACCACCTCCACCCCTCACCAGCAAGCTTTCCATCATGTTTTTATAAGGCAGCGAGGCGACTGGTGCGGGCCTTCATTTACAGAGTGACGTTTAACAGAGCTCAGCGCGCTGTGAAATGTGAAACACGGGATGAGATGAACGCCAGTGAACTTGTGTTTGTTTTAAATGCAGAATCATATAACGCTGCTCAGTCCAGCTGTGTGATGTCAGTGAAACTTACTGTCTTAGAGTGATCTTGGAATTAGATATCACCTCATTTTGACTCTCTTGTGTCAGCATATTGTCTGGAAAGATGGAGCTGTAAGGAATCTCTTTATCTCCAAAAAAAAAAAATTACATTGGTGAGAATTTGTACCATTTTTACAGTACATGATCAAACTTTTCTGCCGATGTGAGACAGTGTCAGCCATCAACTGGGAGTAGGAGGAGGGAAAGTGGAGATATGGTGTCAAGATGATGACGGCGGGAGTCTTACTGTGCAGAAGAAGCTCATAATCCACTGCTCACAAATTGTTATGAGGTTGAGTGCTGATGCAAGCAGAAGCAGTGTGGCTTTATGAGTGAGATGGGGAAGGGAGACGTCTCAGACCAGGTGTCAGTAATATGCAGAACAAGCTGTGTGAAGCTCATAATGTCCAACCAGTTAAAAAGCATTTTAATGTTGTGTGTATTTTTACTACTCAACTTACTTTTGAGCCCTTGGATGCAAATAAATGATCTGATGTGACTTACAGACTTCTATTTTATAAAATGTGCTGCTGCTGTGTTAAAGTAGGGTGGATGCAGGATGGATGGATGGATGGATGGATGGATGGATGGATGGATGAATAGAAATGTTTTCCCAGTGTCAGGCTGTCACCCTGGCCCCCAGCAGATGTCACTCACTCATTAGTGAATGATGTGTGTGTAGGACCAGCCGGAGATGAGCCACAGTCAGCGAGCCTTGACAGAAGAGTCAGAACACGTAGTGAACATATTACCTTCCCTCCTAACTGATGGTATTAACAACACCTACCTGGTATCACACTCCTGTTGTGCATTAATAACCATACTCACTACAAATATGACAACTTCCTGCTTTGTTGCCATCTGTTAAACCCAGACATTTAATCATATTTGGGTCAATGAGGTTTTTTTTGTTCATGTGGTTTAGTCAAATTAAAAGGGGTTGAAATTTGAAAAGAAATGTTTGAATAACTTGCACACATTAATTTGTTGTGGACCCAGCATAACATTTCTGCTTTTAATCCATTTTGAGAGAATAGAGGATTATGGCAAAAATGTCTAAGTGGTGTAACCATAAAAACTTTGTACCAAATAATTCAACACTTTATTCTCAATAAAACACCATATCAACTAGTTTTGCATAATCTTACATTATAACTTTTTATATTAAATAAAGGTAATGGAATACAGTTGTTCTAAATGTTACATTTAATCTGGGCAATTATGAATCACATCACCAATGTATGACAATTGGTGTAACCAGTATTTTTTTTTTCATAAAAATCGGATTATATACAGGAAAATAAATGTGAACTAAAATGTGGAATTAATATTATCCACTTTTACAATGCAACACTATGTTTTGTAACACATTTTACATAATTTGTCACAAATTATTTAGAAAAAATTGTTGCTCTGTCCTGCTCAGTATTGACAAAATGCTTTAAAATTTAAATTTAGGATTGTTTTAAAATGAAGTAATAATTTGTATAATTGCACTTAAATACATTGTAGGGTTAGGATTAGTCTTTTGTGGTTACACCATTTGACATTTTCAGGAGCATTCAGACTTACTGTTGGTAAAAAAAGATGGTGCAAATGTAATTTCAAATGACATAAAACCAACAAAAATACAAAATGTACCTGATGCTGCTTTTAAAACTATTCTCAAAAATATTTTTGAATTTGCTTATCTCGCCAACCCTTATTTGTCACTTACCCATTTCTACTTTATTAGCCAACATATTGCAAAGAAAGACAGGAAAGCAACTGACAAGCAAAGGAAACGACAGTTTTCTATGTCCTCAACTGATTTTCAAACTCGCGTCATTGTCTGGAATTAAAACATAGGATGTGCTTTATGGCCTATATGATCCACAGCGTACCCTCTTGTTGACCCCAGATGTTCGTGTCCTGCCCTGTCTGGTCGTGTTTACGTGCGACGGGTTTCACCTTGACTAGCGTCAAAACACTGCAAGAGTGAGTCAAGCAGGAAGTTGACATTAGCTCACCCTCATGCTATTTCCTATGACTGTAGAGAGCCGTTAACGAGCTGAATAAGGGTAGAGATGGGAAAACGGGAATTGAAAAGGGAGGAATTGAGGAAGAGGATGGTCAAAGGACAAGAGAAGGGTGAGTAGGGACTGAGGGGAAGAGGAGGAGGCAGGGAGTGTAGTGGAGAGAGTGGGTGAGGCGAAGGAGGGGAGGGAGGGGGACGCAGGTGTCATAAACATCCTGCAGAGGTCTGTGTTTGTCTTTGTCAGCATCAAGCGGCTGAAGGGCTGAGCAACAACAACAACAGAACAATGTTGATTCACTGTTTGGGATGGCGCCAAAAAACTAGCCTGTGCGTGTGTGTTTTCTTCGGTATTCTGTACAGAACAATGGATTTTAACCTTGACCCACTAGTAACTAAAAGTCAGCACCCATCTTGTTAAAGCCTCATCCTTTCAAAAATACAGTATGATTGTTTGGCTGGTTATGAATATGATACAGGAGTTATGACTGATCTTACAAAGTCTTGCCCAAGTTATGTTCAATCAGCAGTTAAACCATATGATGTGTCATTCAGATTATGTTAAACATGCGTTATCTATACAACTGGATTTGACCAGTGATGTCGCTTTGCGGGACAAATAACAATAACTTACAGGAAAGCAAATGACCTTATGGCCCAGTGAATCAGATTTCAGTGCAGAGCCACAGTTCACATGAAATTCTCCTTACTTTTGTAACACTGTGTTTTGCACAGTAAGCATTGCAGCTGTGCTTTTCAGTCATCAGTCTTGTGTACGTCCACAATCTGAGATGGATTCTTTTACCTCTGTTTCACATGTGTATGATTCATGGTCGGCAAGATGATTTAAAAAATATCTTAAAACATTATTTTAAAAAGCAGCGGTGTTTGAGTTTGATCATGTGTATGTACTTCTGTGTATGTGACGCTGTGAAGGTTTACTAAAGAGTGGCCTTGTTCCTGCTATGATATACATTTGTAAAGTCAATCAAGTACAGTAAGACTGTCAGACTACAATAGCACACACAGGTCATGGTCATTAGTCATGAGCTGTAACATCCTCAGTTTAATGCACTTTCAGGATCTTTGTCTATAATTCAGCGACAACAACACGAGGATGTGCGTTTGTCGCAGACAGAGAGAGGGAAAGGTTGTGGGTGTATTGTGCGAAATTCGCATTTATTTGTGAGTGTGTGACATATCGCTTGTGTTTTCTTTGGGCACGGATCCACGTGGCTCGGTGGGCAGGAAGTAGCAGAGTCAGAAACAGGAAAAAGGAAGTTATTAGCCAGGATGATCTGAACACACTGGGCTGTGGAGTACATCAAGAGAATAACAACACACACAAAAACTCGCACACACACATTGCCAGGTGCATTGTATGTGTATGTGTGTGTGTGTGTGTGTGAGTTTTTGTGTGTGTGTGTGTGCAAAAGAAGGAAGAGGAAGGCATTAGAGACACAGAGGTCTGAAACCAGACTGTGCTGTCCTGGTACCAAAGAATCACAACATCAGATTTAGGCAAGTAGTGGTGATGGTTAGAGTTAGGTTAAGTCTGCAGGAAATTAATTTAAGTCCATGAAAATACCCCAGAAAATAAATAAATACCAAGTAACTTAGGTAAAGGTGTGTGTGTGTGTGTCTGTGTGTGTGTGATACCACCATGAACTCTTACTTCAATCAGTCATCACATCACCTCCTGAAAACCCTTTGGCACACAGGTAACTTCTGAAATAAAGGAAGCACTTGAATAAAAGATATTGTGATGACAGTGTGTCGGGTATTTCCCTGTCATCACTTTGGTAGACTAAACCTAAACTCTTATGAGGTAAAACTGAATTTATATATTTAAAAATGTTCCCTTTTGATCAAATTATGTGAGTTTGTTTTATTAAGATTACTTATTTAGATTTTTTGTGTCCAAAATTAAATTAAATCTAATTTTCAATTAGAACAGAAAATCTGCAAATACTTGCAACTGAAAAGCTTGAAAACAGCAAACACTTGACATTTATACTTGGTTAAAGACTTAAATGATCAAAATTAGTGATGATCAATTTTCTGTCAATCATGTAACCCATTCATTGACTAACTATCAGCCCTATATTGCACTTTTTCAAGCAAGATGACCTCATCCCCGTTATAACTTTATCATAAGTAACGTCCAGTTTTCTATCATCTTCAGTTCACTGTGAGTTGCAACATTTTGACCTCGTGGAAGCTCAGTCCTAAAAAGTCCCAAAGCTCTGAGACTGACAGAAATAAAGTAGTGACTTCACTTCGGGTGGAGCTCGGACGCTGCCGTTCAGGATGTAAACTAAAAGTGGTGCAGCTGATTATGCGACTTCATTCTGCGGCCTCGATATAGAACGTTAAACCCAAACAAACTATGCGACACGTGTTGTGATTGGCTGAGGGGTTGTTTGGGACGAGCGTGATTTGTCTAAATGTGTGACTGAAAACGTGACGACTGAGCAGCTCTGAGAGTGTTGCTTCAAACGTTTTTAATATACTAGAGACAGATTCTGAAGTAACACACACACACACACACACACACACACACAAAAACGCTCAATATGCTCCTGGATTTTCCTCAATCTCCTTAAATAGAGCTCTATCAAGCAGGTGCTTCCCCTGACAGAGAGACGGAAAAGCAGGGTCAGAATGAACTAGCTGTGTGTGTGTTTATGTGTGTGTGCGCGCCCAGCGGAGCCAGCTGCCAGCAGACACCTGTGTCCTCTGGCTTGGCCTGTTGTTTATCTGCATGTTAGCTTTCTTTAGCTTCCTGTGAACACGTGTCTGTTTGACAGGGACAGCCTGACCGGAGACAGCAGGAGGAGTCCCGGTTTTCAAGCTAAACATTTTTTTAGTTGGCTTTATCTGGAAGGTGATGAATACAGGAAACTCTAACACACAAGTGACTGAGATCTCAAGCAGTCTCTCACTATTTTCCAAGCATCTGTTTAGCTGTTTTGTTAGTCACTCTTGCAGCAGGGATGCTTAATTCCCCCTGCTAAAATAGTGTTGAAAGGAAATGAATCAGCTTTTCAACCGAATCCCTTGAATGAATTTTTCTAAAAAGCTTGAACACTGCACTCTGAGGAGCTGCCCCTCTTTTTTTTCCTGTTTTTTCTTAAAACTCCCACGTTAAGGAGAGGACACCGAAACGATCGAAACTCAGACCTTGAGAGTGGGTGTCATGGATAGTCCTTCTCTCTCTCCTCTCTCTCTCTCTCTGCCATCCCTCCATCCATCCCCTCTAATCCTGACGGTGTTAATTGAAAGTCAGGAGAGGGCACTCTTGCGGTTTCATTATTAATTTAACACTCAGGGTAACTTAAAGTGCAATTTTCACCCACATGTGGAACAGAAAAATCAATGGCCACAACAGCAGTGAGCATCAAGGTTGATTACTGATGCACGGGGAGAGAAAGAGAGAGAGAGAGACGGAGGAGATACCGGCTACTTGAAGAAAAAGAGTGACACGTTTGTGCATGTGTGTGTGTGTGTGGTTTTTTTGCTAAGTGTTTCAGATCCGTCGACCCTGTTTTGACACCTCTTTCTGTAACACAAAGCATCGAGTAAACACAAAGACGTTATCAGCTGATTAAAAATGACACCACACTTCCTGCACTAATACAGTGCGTGCGCATGCTTTTGGACAGGATGTGCACTTAAATCATAGCCGTGTGTGTGTGTGTTTCTCCATGTTTAATTGTGCACATACATGACTCTTGTCTTATTAGCCCCTGCCTGTACACTAGTCACTTCTATGCTGAGGATTAAATGGGGGGAAATAAAGGTATATTGCTCAGTAATGCAATCTGTCGTAGGAGTTGAGAGATGAGCAGCCTGCCCTTTTGCGCTGAGCGGACTCGGATGATTTAGAGCAAGCAGATGGAAAATTCTAATATGTTAGCCTAACCCCGAATGGCTAAGAGCTAATTTATTTCAAACCCTTGCACAAGAATTACAGTTTCTTCCTCGGATGCTTCTTTTTTTTTTCTTTCTCTCTCTTTCTGTCTCACTTTCTTTCCTCTCCCATTCTCAAACACAAGGGAGAAAGCAGCAGCACAACAGCATCCAAGGCACGCAGTGGGACACAAGTGTAAAACTAAAGTGTATTTAACCCACAAACAAAGCACCAGGTTGGAGGATTTACACCTTCCTTAAAGTCAAAATTGAACTCCATTTGCGGCTCGGGGATTAATTGGGAGATATGCTACTCTGAGGCGAGCTAAAAACACAGTCGAAAAGGGATAAAAATGACAATTTATAGTGAGTAGATTCTCTGCCAGGAGCATTACTCTCCTCATCCACCCATGATGTATGCCTGTACTTTATTTTAAGCAATTTCAAGCGCTTTGCACGTTAATTCGGTTATTCTAATTTATGACCAGCACATTATGCGGTTGATACTGAATTACTTCTTGATTGAGGACCACTAATAGCCAATCTCCCCCATTTTCTCGCCTTCTCTGCTCCTACCTTCCAATCCTGCTGCATGCAAACTCTGTAGAAAACACCTACAACACACACACACACACACCAGCATGTTTCCTGCTTAAGGGTGAGAAAGTACACAAACACATGCGAGAGCACGTTCAAACGCACAATTACCCTGTTAATTAAGACAACACACACTCGCACCGAGATGCACACACACACCCAACTTTGTCCCCTCCCCTGTCGTTTACATCTAGCTGGATGAGGTATTTCAGTGTGATCACCCCTAGTGGACATGTCTGTCTTGATAAACACTTTATGCAGATCAGCTTCCACTTGTTTTTGCCTTTCTTGAGAGAGGGAGCGAGGGAGAGAGCGAAAGAGAGAAATAATACCTCTCTAATTGACCCATTTGGCTGCTTCTCTGCCCACAGGAGGGGGCCCTGGCTTTTAATGTTTGATCGGCCTAATTTCCCCAACACATCATTAGTGGCCATCTTCAGCCCCGACTCTTAATAACCTCTTTATGAGGCGAATGGATGCCGTTAAAAGTCTTTGTCTCTCTCATCTCTCTCATCCCTCTCCCCGGGTCCCGGACCCTCCTCGTCCTCCTAATTAAGTCAGATGTTTCAAAATATGGTAATGGGGCCTGAACCTGTTTTTGAATTGAATAAGCAAGCGTCTCCCGGACTCCTCCGACATTTACATAATTTCATTATCAGGTAAAACACACTAATTGTTGACTGTGTGTGTGTTTGTGTGAGGGGAGTGCATGCGCAGGGGTGAGCCAGCGGTTCTTTGGCAGAAATGCAGCACTAATTACAAAGCGAGTGGCTTCGCTCCAGAGCCGGGGTGTGTAAAAAGCAACAAGCCATTTACACAGAGGCTAATAGATTCCTAAGCGTCGGCCCCGGCCATTCCAGCAGTGTAAGGGCAACATTTTCAGAGCAAAGCTGGAGTTTTTATTACACATTGTATCCTAATAATAGGTCAGCGCGTACAGTCTAATGCGCACAGCAACAAGCTGCTTACTCCCATTCAATTCGCATTAGCAGCGGCTTTATATGATGTTTGTGAAGCTTTTTACAGAAGAAAACGAACCTACCAGCTACAGATTCAGCTGATTGGCTCACCACAGCATGGATCCAGGAACACAGAAAACACTGCATCAAATTTGGGGTCATTTGGCAGCATTTGCATGTGTAATACTTCATGCCTTAGACTGCTTACTCCAAAAATTTGACACATCCTGTCCCGCCTGGAAGAAGAGAATTTCAGATGTTCATAAAAGGGCGAAAATAAAATAACTTTCGCTGTACTGATAGGACCATTTCCTACATCTGCACAGGAAACAGACACTCATACTCTAAATCGGTGTTTCTAAAGCCACGTTAAAAATAGAAGGGGGTCGTGGTCCTACTTGAATAGATGGACCAGGAATCAGACTTCACTTCTTAAAGTCGATGAAAGCAAGAACTTCTAACGCTGCGTGTCTAATATTGTTTGCATGGTGTCTGGTCACTTGCCAGCTAATGACAGCATGTTGACATCCTGCTTGTTTTCTCTGTGTGTGTGTGTGTGTGTGTGTGTGTGTGTGTGTGTGTGTGTGTGTGTGTGTGCGAGCCATGTGCTTCCTTTTGTCGTACCTCCCGGAGTGTTTTTGTCCAGATCACACACAGCTGCGACCGTGTCTCTGCGTATCACGCTACCAAACTTCCCTTCTTATGCACAACAACATAATCTGGCTTGTTTGAGACACTTAACTGATGATCGGTGACACAGACGAACCAGGACACAGCTGTGTGGAGGAATGACGACTACACTGTCCAGACAGAACAATGATACTGGCTGATTCGGAGGAACCCTAAATTGCTTAACAACAAGGGGCAGCTGTAGATCAGGGAAAGCTCAGCATTATGGCCTCTGGTGTGAAGTTAAAAAATAGTTTGTAATAATAAGTAACTTTACTTAAAATATGACAGATTTTAAAAAATAATTCTTAGCTTTGCAGTCTTCTTTCTAGAGTTGAATTAGCTTGCTGAATCTTTGACAACAGCTTTTCAATAACATCGTAACATAATCACGACTTTTTCCAAATTGCCATCTATCAAATAAAAATAAATTAAAAAAACATTTGAGCACTGTATTTCAGTTTGTCTGAGTGTGTGTGTGTGTGTGTGTGTGTGTCAGTGCATGTGTACAACTTAATGAGAAATTTAAATTCCCCCCTCCTTGTTTAATCATTATTCACCTAGCCCGTCCATGTCTCCACCTTTGATGAGATGCACGCTTTTTTTTTTTTTTTTTTACCCCCAGCAATGTCTGTATCCACACTTTCTCTCTGTTTATGTCTGTGTGTGTGTGTGTGTGTGTGTGTGTGTGTGTGTGTGTGTGTGTGTGTGTGTGTGTGTGTGTGTGTGTGTGTGTGTGTGTGTGTGTGTGTGTGTGTGTGTGTGTGTGTGTGTGTGTAGATCACCATCAGAGGCCAAGCACAAGATCTTGCTCTCTTCTCTCTCTTCCTGCCATTTGCCATTTACACCAAATGGTTATTAATTACCAGACAGGATGAGACTGGTAGGAGCCAGCTGCTGCTCCAGCCCCGGCATTAGGGTGGCAGACGGCTGTAGAGTAATCTGGTCTGTATATTGTAAAATATGTCCAGTTTAAACAGTCATTTCATTTTGTACAGGGTCTTAAAATGCTATTTGAATTGTAGGTAGAGAGAATTTCAATCCTTTTTCTTTCTTTCTTTTTTTTCTCCAAACAAAATTAAAGTGTAGCCAATAAGATATTTTTTAAAAATATAAGTGCAGTTATCTGCTTGTTTTAAAATAATATATTTGTGGAGCATGCCTTATACTCACAACATCCCTGGTTCGTTGCATGTCATACCCATTTCTCTCTCTCCCCTTGTTTCCTGTCGGCCTCTCTGCCACCAACTGTTCAAATAAAAGCAAAAAAGCCCCCCAAAAAAATATTTATTTTAAAAAACACCATTTGCATATTTGATTTTCATGGTGAGAGTTGGATGAGAAGATCAGTACCACTCTCATGTCTGCATTATGAAGCGGGAGCCAGCAATTGATTAGCTTAGCTTAGCAATAAGCAGAAACAGCTAGCTTGGCGCTCTCCCAACTTAAAAAACACATGCCTAAACACCTCTAAAGCTTACAAATTAGCATGTGCTATCTCTTTACACAAACAGAAATGTAAGAACAAAAATATATTGCCTTAGAAAGTGCTACACACTTTAATTATCACCTAAACAACTACTTACCCATCCGCCCAGCACTGCCTGTGCAGCGTCCCTGTTGGTTGCTTGGTAACCTCGTGTTGATAATAAGACTCCATGAAAGCATTTTAAGAGATTCACTAATTTGATATCTTACTGATACTGAGAAGTTTTCATCTATGTTCTTAGCTACTAAGCTAGGCTAAACACATGGCGGCGCTAGTCCTCTGAACTGAACACATGAAGACAAAGCATGTCAGGGTTAAGTGAGTTCTCGTTGGATGGTTGAATTGCTTCAGAAGGCCCCTTCTCCATGACCCATTGGATGTTGGATTTGGTAAGGACCAGTGTGCAACTATTCCTGTATCTATTCAAATTTGCCTTATGGTATTAACAGCCTGTAGCCATTACTTTAGCCATTCGGAACAACTACAAACACTTGATTTACAATGTGGTCATGCATTTCATACGAACTTCTGGTTGAGCTTAACATGGAGCTGACACTGTTTAAATAGTCTCTCAACTTAGACTCAGATATGTAAATTGTATCCTGTATATGTGTTGGTATATGCATTCAGCTGATGCATTGGTGATCTTTACTGAACAAGAGCAGCTGGACACTGACTCCCGTCCTGTCCTCATGGTGAGTTGCCAGCTTGTGCATTAACTCTGAACGCAAATTAGACTTTTGACTGTATTGGTGACCAGTTTACAAGCAAATACAACAACTAAATGACACAGCTGTGGTTTTGGCGCAAGGCATATCTTTCTTTTTTGTTTTTGGTTCATTTCCAGTTTTTCTTAATGGCATAAAATGATAAGGGAGGATAAACTGTTATCAGTTAATTACAGTTACGATCAGTCTGTAATACAGAAAATAAGCATCTACCCACTTTTTAAAATGTATTTTTATTTAAGACATTGACACAGGATTGTGACTCCTTAGACTATGTAAAGAAACTTTTAAAGATTGAGTAGTGAAGTGATCTTAAAAGTGATCCATGCACTTAATTCCACGTATCCTTAATGCATTTGAAACAAGTGTCACTGCTGTTGAAATGAAGTCGACTCTTGATTTGTAGAAATATTTGTAAGAAGTTGATTTGCATGGGAAACAAGTGGAATACCTCATCACCTTGGCAGCTGTTCTTAACTTATTTATGTAAAATAAGATGGATACTTTTTAGAGTGTGCAACTTACACAGACACAGACACACACTCACACTCTGTTCCTCTCTTGCTTCTTTTTTTGCTCCCTCTCTCTCACACAATAGCCTGACACCACATAGCTCTTCATCAGGTGCTGGCCGTCAGGGCCTCTTGCACGTGCACACGATTACCTTGTCCCCTGATTGCCACCATACAGGGAGGGGGAGGGTTTTTTTCTTACAAATTAGTGGATAAATAGATACCCCACCACCACCACTATTCACCCCCCCCACCTCCTCTGCCCAACTCCACCCATCCACCCTGTGCCTAATGACGGGGGCTGGGGAGCGGTAATGAAAAACTATACATCACAATCAGCCGGACAGTCCTATTCATGGCTATGCATTATGCTCACTAGTCATAATCATCGCTGCCGTGACAGAGGGAGAGATGTGGAGGAGAGGAGAGGAGAGGAGAAGAGAGAAAAAGGGGGAGACATGGTGAAAAGAGGAAGAAATTGTGTGGAGAGGAGAAGAAATGATTAAATTGTAGGTAGGAAGAAGGGGGAAATGGAAGGAGAGAGTGCAAAAGTGAGATGACAGAGGAAAACTGGAGGGAATGACACTCACTCAGGCCACACACACACACACACACACACACACACCTATCTTATGTTCAGTGCCAATGCGGTGTGCCCTTTATGAGGTGAGGCTCAAAGTCCAGGTGTGGAATTGGATCTGGTGGATGGGCATGCAGGTTGAGTCCTGTCAGAGCACAATTAATACCTAACCATAACCATACCTTGAGGTTCACACTGTGCTAGGTAGGTCTAATAAAATCTTGGTTGCAATCAGTATCAGTGTTGAGAAATTGCAGATGACCATGTAAATTAAGAAAAACATCAATTTGCAAACAAAAAAAATGTCATGTCGGCTTATCATACTCATCGTTTCTTGACATATTCTGATTAGTTTGTAGACCGGGGTTGCTGCAGTCACATTGTAAGAAATTAGTCTAGGCTGTCTTTGGTTCCCCAAGCTCTAAATTGGCAGTTGATGCATACTGTTCAATGTCTTATAAAGCTTTCCCCAAATGGTCAAGGCAGATGGTCGCCCACCTACAGCCCGGTTCTACTTGAGGTTCCTTCCTGTTAAAGAGGAGAATTTCTTTGCTGCTGTCGCCAAGTGCTGCTCATGTCGGAATGTTGGGTCTCTTTGAATTCAATTGAAGAGTACAGTCTACCTGCTCTATGTGAAAAGTGCCTTGAGATAACTTTTATTGTGATTTGGCGCTATATAAATAAAGATTGATTGATTGATATGAACTTACTGCATAGGGATGTGACTTCTGGACAACTTGCCCACCACCTAAACTGCTTATTTATCTATTCATGACAGATTATTTATGTGTGGTTGTGGATCACCATGTAAGTGTGTATGCACTCTATAGAGCCAGTTGTAAACAATAAAAGATTATTTGTGCCCGCTGGATTTTGAGTTGCAAGGATCATAACCTTTGTTGCGTGTCACACACTCTCTCTCCTCTTGTTTCCTGTCTGCTTTTTCACTCTCAACTGTTCAATACAGGCAAAAATGTCAAAAGAACAATCTTTCTGTAGACCGCTTGACTCAAATCTCTACAATGGAGACGCCGACTGCAGATTTTGAATGACCCATTGTCACAGTTACTAGAATAAGAACAACATGAGAGCTTTCTTTTACAATTTGGTGTACAATTTGAAATTAGTTATATATTATCAACTTCCTTAAGAGATAACCAACCCAAAAAAGTACATTCTGCTCTTTCTGATCATACTCACAAATGACATGAAAGTTTGTACTGTAAGACAAATATGGTTGCTACCACTGCTACTGATTCATGCAGCTCATCCTGGCATAATCAATACAGTTACTTGAATGGCAATATTTGATTCACCAATAGAATAATGGAGGAGCTGGGTTTAATGCTAGAAGTCCATTCATTTTTCTTGAGAAGAGAGTTTAGAAGAAACATTAAGTACAGAAGAGATGGAGACATTAGAGGAAAGACAAAAGAGTTATATTGATTTTTTCCCCCCATTCTTTCCTCTCTCATAAAATCACACATACACTGAGACACTGTAAGAACTATATTTCTGCCGCTCGTTAACCAGAATGCTTCTTCTACATCGGCTTATTTGGCAGCCACCACACGCTGAGCCTCCTCTGCCATCCACCATGCTCAGGGCAATAAATTGTAGATGCTGTGTGTGTGTTGGAATATGTGGTAGCAGCGTGTAGGTACACTTGCATGGGTTTTGCATGTGTTTGTTGGCGGTAGGTAGGATGCAGGGAATGAGAGAAAAAAGGGGGACTGGCAGAGGGAAAAAAAAAAAGTGACATACACAAAGTAAGGCATTGACAGGTATGGTAGGGATGCACGCAGGCACACATACACATATGATCCCCCAGAATCCTTTGGGGGGAGCTTTGTATTAGGACAAAGCTGCATAATAAAAGTCGGATCACATAATCACTTTGACTACAGCGAAAAACTAGACTAGCTAAAATACCCGGGGGACAAATAATAAGGTTCCCTCTATCAAACATGTTGGGCCCGTCTGTTGCCAGGTGTAGAAGTGTGTATGTGTGTGTGTGTTCACCTCAGTAAGTTTAGAGTACACACACACACACACACACACACACACACACACACACACACACACACACACACACACACACACACACACACACACACACACATACACACATACACCCTTCTTCGTTGGTGTGTTTTTATAGACTGGTCGCTTACAAGCCACCAAATGTCACTGCTGTTGTTAATCCCATACAGCCTGCCTAATGAGACCATACTTCACACACTCTCCTTCGAGGGTTTACGTGTGTGTGTGTGTGTGTGTGTGTGTGTGTGTGTGTGTGTGTGTGTGTGTGTGTGTGTGTGTGTGTGTGTGTGTGTGTGTGTGTGTGTGTGTGTGTGTGTGTGTGTGTGTGTGTGTGTGTGTGTGTGTGTGTGTGCGTGCGTGCGTGCGTGCGTGCGTGCGTGCGTGCGTGCGTGCGTGCGTGCGTGCGTGCGTGCGTGCGTTTACTCAGCATGTATGTGTTAACATGTCTATGAGCGGCTTCGCATGCGTGTTTGAGTTTATGTGTGTGTGCGTGTGTGTGTGCATGTGTCACCCCTGACCTTGCCTTCACCCACATCTCATTCCATCTCATTAAATATGTATATCTTATCACAAAACATCTGTCTCTCTCTGGGACACACACACACACACATACTGGATCCTATTTGCATGCCGTAAATTCCAGCAAGTGATGGGGACAGTATTGTAGAGCGGGACATGGAGAGGAAAAAAAATAGCCTACTAATAGATGAGGAAAGTAACAAGAAGAAAAAAATAAAGGAGGACGGTGCATAGAGGGTAGAGCTAAGACCACTGGAGGTCCTTTCCTTCCCTCACCTCTCTCCTCTCTCTTTCCTGTCTTCCATCTATCTCACTATATCTCTCTCTGTGTCTTTTGTGTACAGTGAATCTTGATCGAATCTGGCCTAATGAGAATGATGTGCTACGGTGATAAAACACGGCTGTGGCCTCCTGTAAAACACCGAGCATCCTTGCCATTAATTATTGAGCGGGCCGAGGCGCCGCTGGAGGAGTTTACAAGGGGAGAAAACATTACGCTGACCACCAGCATAGTTAATCACGAATGGACACTGGATCGTGCTCAGAGAAAGTGAGGACCATGAAGAAAACGTGAGAACATTTAAACTGAAATAAATAGTAAGATAATTTAACATCATATGCTATTTGTGAGTGACAGGAGGGATACACCTATCCACTGTATACTGTCTTTACTCACCTCATGTCACTTAGTTGGACACTTAAAAACGGACAGAAAACTAATTTTTTTAGCTACATTTCCCAAATCAATCAAGAAAAAGCCCTCAACTGCAGTAAAATATTTCATATCTCAAAATATTGTCCAAATCAAACAGGCATTTCACTGGTTTTAAGCGTTTCTAAAATATCTTTTGAGATTGTAATTTTACTCATGTGACATAACATGTCAAGATATATGCATTTGGAGCAGGACTTGAAGAGTAAAAGGGTTCAGTATACAAAGTATCCAAAAGCTAAAAGTGCTTATAGCTGCTCTGAATGGCCACACTGGCATGATAGTGTCCTCCTGGTTGAATCCTGCTGATCTTTCTCCAAGATTTTTGGGGCTTTTGAGCATCTTTGTAGTCTCAATTGATAGAAATGGGGAAATGTCGCACACTTTTTCAGTTTCTTTGACAAAAATGACAGAAGTTTAAACTCTTGAACTCAGTTTAACTTTCACACCTCTGCCCAGTGGGTGTGATTATTGAATTGTATTGGATTCATGCTCTGACCCCCCAAAAATAGCAGATAGGGTTCTTTCACTGTATTACTGTCATCATAACCATGCAAGTCAAAATTCATTTTTATAGCCCAATATGAGAAAGTACAAATTTGCCTCGAGGCTTTACAATCTGTACCATTTTGTTATAAAGTACATACAGTACCAGTCAAAAACAAATCCTGTATGGGATGAATAACATTGTTCCTCTATTTCTCAGACCCTTGTTTTGACTTCAAAAGGCTCTAAAGGTACATTTAAAGCAGTCAGTGAAGGAGAATCACACAATCTAGGAAAGAGGTCCACTAGAGGACCATGAAGTTTTATTAAAAGCACTGACAAATTAACTTATCATTATTCTCTGTGCTTCAACTCTTCAAAGTTGACTTTCTATAAATGGTCAACTTGTATCTTTTAACCCAAAACTGAACAGTTCCGCATCTAATTTTGAGATCATCTGAAGCGCCACAGAGACACACCAGCCTGACCTTAACCTGAGACTTCCCTCGAGAGAAAGTCAGACAAAACGTAGTCCAGATTCAGATTCAGTCTTTTGGGTATAAAACATCTTTATGCAGCGAATCAAGGAGCATCCAGGCCATCAACTTTTGCACATGCACACATACGCCAAGGTGACAGGAAGCAGGGGCAAAGCCACGATCGATGGCCTAGCAGGGAATCAGCCTGTGTAAATGTGTGTATGACCGTGTTTGTTTGTGTCTGTGTGTGTGTGTGTGTGCGTGTGTGTGTGTGTGTGTGTGTGTGTGAAAAGCCAAAGCCAAAACAATGGCCCATCAGATTGAAACTGACTTCACCTTGTATCTTTTGGCCCCGGCTTGCGACAATAGATTGGACAGGAAATCCAATGGCAAGCTGAGAGACGTGGAGAGGGGGATGGAGGAGCAGAAGAAGAAAACAGATTGCTGTTGTGGAGGTGGGTGAACTGTAGGCACATATATAAGTTACTGTATGTTTCTGAAATGTGTGCATTTTAATGTGATTTAAAGAAAAGTGTGTATAGTTTCCTTAAAATGTTGACAGTTGGTGGATATGTTTGTGAGTGAATGTGAGAGTGTGTGGGAGTGTGTGGGTGTGTTTGTGTGTGTGTGTGGCGGGTGACCTGGCCCATTTTAATCTGTGGCAGAGGGAAGATGTGGTGAAAACCATTATCACCGTCTCCCTGTCGCTGATAACAGCCCGCTAATCTGTTTGCTGGAGGTATTGAACAAATGCATTTGTGCCACGGACGGACAGGGAGAGAGAGGAGAGGGAGGGGATGAATGGGGAGATGGGCGCTTGTGTGTATGTGTATGTGCAGGTGTGTGTGTGTATGTTGGTGGTGGGGGGGGGGATGTGGAGTGTCAGAGAAGGGCTGATGAAAAATGAGAGGATGAGGAGGTTGGGAAAACTTCCCCGACAGCGGTGGCCTCCTTGTTACAACAAGCGAGTAGGGAGAGATGGGGAAGGAGAATGAGCGAGGGGGTAAAGACAACGCGGGGTGATGAAGGAAACAGATTGAGGTAATGACAGAGATAGATGAAAAGAAATGAGAAAGAGAGAGACCGGATGAAAAAAAGGGACACAGGAGAAAGAAATAGCAGGGGAGAAAATCAATGTCAGGACAGCGTCTTGTGATAAGGAACGAGGAAGGAAAAAAAGGAAGACATGAGTATGGAGGTGTCGGATGCTCTGGGTGACTGATCTGGTCAGGTATTGTAGATCGTTGGTAACATACAGTGTGAGACTTGCCCTTGACCTGGGCTGTAAGTTTGATCCTGCTTGTCGATGTCAGTGATGTTCTGATGATAGTTAAACAACAAGTCCTCCAATTAAACAAAATACGCCAATGGTCCATGCACTCTGAAAAACCAATATCAGCATTCATCGGCAGGACGACAATAATCGTCCGTTCCTTCCAGATCTGTTAGATAACACTGATTGAAACGTATGTTTTATGATGTCACAACACCAAGGTTAAAGGCTGATTAGGTTTAGGAACAAAAAACACTTGGTTGGGTTTAGGAAAAGCGAGTTAGAATAAGTACTTTGTAAGGTTAAGAGGCATTTGTCATCATGGGTACAACAGTAACCATGTGGTTAGGGTTGGGGGACAATTGGTGGTGGAAATGAGGACTCACTAGCAATTTTTTCTGTTAATGTCCAATGTTGTGTTGACCCATCCACCCAACCTCCATTCTACATGCGCTTTTTTGCTATATAATAACATTGCCTGCCTAACCCTAACTTATCATAGATATATCGGTTTCAGCATATATGTTGTCTGGTATGTGTCAATTTTTTAAAAAAGTTATAAATGCCACAATTAATATTTATTTGATCTTTTTCTTAATTCATTATATTACACATACATGTTTTTTTATTTAATTAGTTATAATTTGTTTAGTTAGTTATAGTTATTTATCATGATTAGATTCTCAGTGAACTTTTTCTGTTTCATTGCACTGATGTCATCTTACACAATAAAGTTTGTCAAATGGTAAAAATATCATGCCATCCCTTTTTTAAAGGATCATTGCAACAAAACAAAAAAAAGTATATATATATGTATATGTATATATTCTTTATACATAAAATTATTGGGTGATATATTGATATCTGACTTTTTTTTTTACTCCTTAACATCAGTATCGGCATCTGCCCCAAAAATCCAGTATCAGTCATTCCCTAATTTGCATGAATGACTGATCCTGTCTTTTTTTCCTTCAGGACAGTCTCCTTTTAGAAACAGTGTCTTTAGCAAATCATTAACATCTGCAAAATGCATATCCTCTTGTGTAACCATTCTATTCTTCAAAGGCATTGAGAGAAAGCTTTAAGGTGAAATGGCTCCAATCCAAGACAGAGGTCAATAAACTCTAATTCATCATGAGCCAACAGACATGACCTTACACTTATTCTTTTACTACTAGTGTTCAGCATGGTC